>NC_133324.1:14542624-15742624 GCF_042186555.1 Aquarana catesbeiana | reverse complement strand
ATAAATGGCTTCAGCCAAACACTAACCATGAGTGAAAGATAAGTTAAAAGTTTTTGTGTTATCATTCATAGTCTCTGAAAAATGGCCAAGAAATCATAAATTCTGCCAGGGTATGTAAACTTATGAGCACAACTGTGTGTGTGTGTATATATATATATATATATATATATATATATATATATATATATATATATATATATATATATATATATACAGTATATAAACATTTAATACTTACCTCTCTGGGGGACGGTAATTTTAATTTTTGCTCCGGACACCGCTGGGATCAGACACTTTGGGTTTGTTTGAACCCTTGTCCCCTGCTGGGTGTAGTGGTTCCTCCCACCAGTCATTCCATCACTACAGAACAATGTAGTCAGTTAGTGAGGAGGAACCACAGTGACCAGAGGGGGGGCAAAGTATCCAAATCATCCTAAAGTGTCAGATATCAGAGACACCCATCACTCTTCAAGAGAGGGAAGATTTCACTCACCACCTTCCCGGGAGAAAAATATTAAACATGTTCTTTTAAAAAGCTGATTGTAATATATTTCTAGTGTCAGGGTCACTTTATTATATTGTATGTAGATGTTTCTGGCTATAACAATAAATACATTTTGTTGGTGTATTCTTAAATCATTTTAAATATTAGTTAAAGTTGATGAGAATGTGTTGTCAGTAAGTTCACATTATAAGTGATAAGTTGCCTTAATTTTAAAGGATATTTTCTTTATAGGACCTAATAAAAAATCTTTCTCCTTGTATATTAGACATGTGCATTCGTTTCCGAATGCATTTTCGTCCG
Organism: Aquarana catesbeiana; assembly: GCF_042186555.1. NCBI lineage: Eukaryota > Metazoa > Chordata > Amphibia > Anura > Ranidae > Aquarana > Aquarana catesbeiana. The sequence goes on along the minus strand of NC_133324.1, from coordinate 15,741,819 downwards.
AATTTCAGGTATTTTCGTTATCGTCTTAACAAACGATAACGAAAAAGTGCAGAATACGAAAACTGAAAGATCCGACATAAACAAATGCTTTCTTTTCATTTTCGTTGCAACAACAGTTCGATATAGATAGGAGATTCGACATGATGATGACAATAACAATCTGTGACTATCGAACCTGTGGTCGAATGTGCCTAACCTTAACTCTATTAGTCCAAGATTATTCTACACAGAGAGAAAAGATTCGACATAGAGAGAAAAGATTCGACATAGAGAGAAAAGATTTGACATAGAGAGAAAAGATTTGACATAGAGAGAAAAGATTTGACATAGAGAGAAAAGATCACTGCTGGAATTGGGTGGATGAAGTAAAATAAAAATAATGATAATGATGAATGTTATTGGCCGATTGTAACCAAAGAGGAGGGGCAGTAAAATAGCTAGAACTAAGTACACACGTACAGCCAACTTACTTTCACTTACGATTTGCTAGCAGAGAGAGACACACACACTGAATCATTTCAGAAGACAGTCAATCTTAGCTGGTCCATTTGTCAGAGAATCTGAATTATTTACCAATTAAGCAATAAGCACAGCAGCAGAACAATAGTGAAGCAAGCTACAGTTCAACTTAACTTTTTCACAATAATCTGCTGCTATTGTGTTAGTGTTGTGAACTCGATAGTGATACTAGTGTTGCTAGTGTTGTGATAGCCTCAGAGACTGCCCGTGTTGTGGGGGGGGGATTTATTATTATAGATTCTATATTATAATGCCATATCAATATCTGACACAACGTCGGATGCCGCGCCCGCCATTGCACTTGGAGATTGAGAAACAAATGTGAAAGTTGGCTGACTGTTGGGGTAGAATAGACCATTTAACATGAACAACAACTTTGGCTTTGGCTTATGGTGTCTATCGAAAGTTCTAAGAAGATTTGACGGAGCAGCTAAACCGTACGACGCTGCAATCGTACATTTCCGGTCAAATGCATCCGCCCATAGGCTATAGAAAAATTCTAATGTTGGTTGACTAGTAAAATAATTAATAAATATAATTATTACTGGTCATACAACATTAGAATTCTACTACATCTAGCTTGTAGGTGGAAAATTCGACCGGAAATGTTCACGTACAGTTTAGCTGCTCCGTCAAATCTTCTTTGAACATTCGACAGACACCATAAGCCTTCAATGACAGATTCGACCTTAATTAATTTGGATTTTCGGATGAATGCAATTTTTAACGAAAAACGAAATAAATAAAAATTAATTTCGGGAGTAACTAAATAAATTTATTTTTCGGACGAAAACGAAATTCCGAAACAAAATATTTCAGTGTGCACATGTCTACTGTATATAGTTCTGCCACAAGGGAGTATTCGGCTTCCCCATACAATGCTGCAGAGACAACACTCCTACCCCACACCTCGTCAGATCCTGATATGAAAACTTCCAAAGCTAAAAACAGGTTCCAGGTGCTGATTAATCAATCATTGGTTTTATTCTGAAGAAGACATTAAACATTCAAATTTTGTTAGCTTCATATGTTTTAAAATAAATGTTCTTGCTCATAAGGGTCCCATATTATTTCTGCCATCTCCAAGATCTTCTAGTCAGACGTGTCAAAGAAAAGGCATTGATCAATATTCCTCAAATAAATATAATCCCTCCTACACAAAACATATTAACTGTGCAAATAATAAAGTGCCAAACAGTGTAAGATGAATACAAAGATCTCCAATGATTTAACATTCAAAAACTCATCCCACAATAAAAGTGCCAAAGAATGTGCAAAATTATGAAATTCCCTTAAATCATTTGCAACATGTGAACATCAAGTCCCCCACAATACTAAGTGCAATAAATCCCCTCCTCAGTGACATGGAAGACGTTTGCTCCTTTGTGTTCTTCAAATAATCTCTTCATGAACCCCCCAATCCATCATCCACTCAACTTATAATGCCCTGTACACATGATTGGACATCGATCAGACATTGCGACAACAAAATCCATCAGATTTTTGGGCCAAACTTGTCTTGCATACATACGGTTGCACAAAGTTGTCTGAAAATCCGATCGTTCTGAACGCGGTGACGTAATACACGTACATTCGGGACTATAAACGGGGCAGTAGCCAATAGCTTTCGTCTCTTAACTTATTCTGAGCATGCGTGGCACTTTGTGCGATTTGTGTATACATGATCGGAATTTAACCAATCGGATTTTGTTGGCAGAAAATTTTATAGCCTGCTCTCAAACTTTGTGTGTCGGAAATTCCGACGGAAAAAGTCCGATGGAGCCCACACACGATCGGAATTTCTGACAACACAATCCGATCGCACTTTTTCCATCTGAAAATCCGACCGTGTGTACAGGGCATAAGTCTTCAATGAATAAGTTGGTCATAGAGCGCTTGTATATAACAAATCAACTCAGATCCATGCAGTCAGTCACACATGAAACAAAAGCACACTTTTCTATAGAGAAGCCTTGCTGTAAAAATATCAGTTCAGCATAAAAGAGAGGCCCTGGGGGGCGTGGTCTGGTGCCACTCCAAGATGGACGTGTAGATCCGTAGCTCCCGTCCATGAGGTCCAGCATCTTCAGCTTTCTAGCTCTCTAGTCTCCCCTACTATGGTGAGAACATCCCGCAGCGCCTCGGCTACCCGGTCCCGATCTCCACGGAGCCAAGAAACCCAGGGTGACAGACACATTCCCGAGATCTTCCGATCCCGGCCTAGGGGAAGGACGCAGGCCTCACAGTCAGCCTCCGCAAGCACGGCGTTTTCCCCGAGTGACAGCCCCCACCGCTCAGGAGCCCAGAGCCCGTCAGATATGGGGTCAGAACAGAGACAACCGCCGGCTGTCAGCCTAGATGACTTACACAGCGTGGCTACGGACATAAAAAACACTCTCATGGCGGCCATTTCGGACATGCGGTCTGACCTCCAGGCCATGTCAATTAGAATGGAGGAGGTAGAGATGACACAGACACGCCAGGATGCAGCTTTATGCCATGTACAGCAAATTACTGAATCTCATACAGTTCACCTGAGAGACATTAACCGACACATGGAAGATCTCGATAACCGCGGGAGACGCCGCAACCTCCGCCTAAGAGGGATCCCTGAATCAATCGATCCCAATCAACTGCCTCAAACAGTGTCATCCATATTTAATGAGCTACTCGAGAGGCCCCAGGACACTCCAGTGGCTTTTGAACGTATCCACAGAGCACTACGCCCGAGGGGAAGGGATACAGATCCCCCTAGAGATACGGTTTGCTGCCTCAATGATTTCCCCCTTAAGGAAGAGATCTTGCGAGCATCCAGAAGTCGCAATCAACTTTCTTTAAAAGGCTCAAGCATCAAGATATACCAAGATCTTTCAAATATCACTTTGCAAAGAAGGCGTGAACTGAGACCGTTACTAGACATACTAAGAGCCAGATCGATTGTGTATCGTTGGAAGTTTCCTTTTGGCCTCTCAGCAACACATATGGGTCGCACAGCGCTTCTCAGGGTTCCAGAGGACCTGGAACACTTCTGTTCCACCCTGGACTTGCCAGTAGTTGCACTACCTGATTGGTATAGCGATTTCCGCCTACCACAAATGCAAAGAGCCACATCGATGGATGGCATCGCAGAAGCTGGCAACTTTAACCTGGGCCATCGCCGCCCTCACCCAGCGTCCCATCACTCTCCGCTGAGAGATCCAGGAATGCCACAGAATGGCAGCCCCACGGCCTCCCCTGCACACCGCAGGGCCCGCATCACCTAAATGGAGTACCCATGTTTGCTTTAATGGGTTTTTCTCCTTTTCTCCTTTTTTTTTTTTTTTTTTTTTGATGTTTCGTTCTCTCCTTCTGGTTTATCGAACCTACCTGACACAGGAAGGATGACATCGAGTCCTATGCTCCCCTCGGCTGTACACCCTCAGAGCCTGTGAGAGACCAGGGGACCTGTTACCAGACACTGCGACACCACCTTGGACTTCCTGATGACATCTCTATTTTAAGTTCCAGAAGGCATATCCACATAGTGCCTTATCTTTATCTCCACAACTCAGCCAGAAGGGAACATTGTCATTGCACTATGTGGTGAATCACCCCACGCAGAGAGAGGACACACTCCCCAGCTGTTACTCTACCCACCTTTTCTACCGCCCTTTACTCAAGAAACCGACTCCGATCCTCCACTATTCACCTTGCCCGACTAACGGAGTTACAGCATGGAACTCATCCTCTCACTGAATCAACAGGAAGAGAGACGTATCAATATCCAACAGATGTCATACCGTCTCTGGATCCCAATTTATGACCACACGATCAAGAAACTTTCTTTGGATCCCCCTCTGAAGACATCTGCAGTATCTCAATACCCACCTACAACTCCTTCCTTTCTCTCCCTCCTTCCTCACTCTTTCTCTTGCCTCCTCCTTATCTCCCCTTTTCCTACCATATCACCTTCTTCCAACTCATACTATATCATGCTAACCCTACTACAACTCTCCCCTTCTCACACTTACTTTGCCTTCCGTTGTGTCTCTCTCAAGTAACGCACTCCACTGTCCTCATAGTATATTTATTGTACAAGCATTCACCCTTCCTCTTTCTCCTCTTATAGATATCTCTGTCATATCAAATCGCTTGAACCAAGAGCTGAGGAGAGCTAACTGGGAGCAGAGTGGGACGTGCTCAGGTAAGAAGGACAAACACTACAACCAACCATTATACACATAAAGCCCAGAGGAGTAAAACTATCCTCCTGATTCAAACTTAGAGCACACCCTTATTCCCGTTTCCAGGGGATCAAACACAGGGTACGACTCATTAGACCACAGTTGAGCACGTCCCCCTCGGTCCTGGAGATGCTCTGTATAAGTTTCTCTTCTTCTCTCACAGGTATGCACGCATTGCAGTCAATACTGTTATTTCATTACCTCTCTGATAGGGTTGTACCTGCAAGCTATCTCATAGCCTATGCCTTCTACTCCACCCTATGTCAGGTAGACCAGACTGTTTACCCTCAGTTAATAGTTTCAATAGTTTCAATATTTTCAATATCAAGAATGAATAAAACATCCGAGATCTTTACCACTCAAAGGTATAGTGTTAACCTCTAGTTTAGGATGTACCTTGACCTATTCAACGCTCCTCAACCACATGACACCCACACATGACCCATACGTCAGTAAGCACTCTCCCCCTGCAATAATAACAAATAGACCCCCAATGACAATAAGATCTCTGGCACCTCACGGACTTTACACACCCATCATCCTCCTCCGTTCTCCCCAAGCATATAACACACTCCCTCACCATAGTAAAAAATCATACACTTTTTGTCGGGAACATTCAAGAGACAACTTCATATCTCTCTGGAAACCCTGACACGATACACAGGAAAATTTGCACTTAACCCCGATGACCTCACTGGGACACGGGACTCACTCCCTTGGCTGACCGTCACTTGTCACCCCCACCACCAGCGGACTCAGGTAGATACCGCTGACCCAAACCGGTTCCCCGCAGATTCTGTAAGTGGGACTGCAGGTCAATCCCCACAACCGGTATATCTCCCAGATCGCCCCCTTCAGTTCCAACATCCACACTCCTCACCCGATAATACCCTTACTACCCACCCTCCTCCACTTATCACTACTCCCCTCCCCCCCACTACATTTTTTTTTTTATCTTCCATATCCATCCCCCGTCTCTGACTTCCCCGCTGCTAAACAATAAGCTAGGTAGCTCATACCCAGGCTAGCTGACAATGGCACACCGCCAAACATCACCCGCTAAGCTCTCCTTGAAAATAATTTCTCTCAATGTGAAAGGATTAAACATACCTGAAAAGCGTTCGCAGCTGCTAGCCCATATGCGAAGTGCAAAGGCAGATGTGGTATTCCTCCAAGAGACCCACTTTGACGGTAACAATATACCTAAACTGACGAACCATTCTTTCCCCCACCACTTTCATGCTACAGCCCCAACCTCAAAAACTAAAGGAGTCTCCATACTCCTCTCCAAAAACGTACCCTTGCAAGTTACAGACACTCTTCTAGATGATCAAGGCAGATTCGTCTTCCTTAAAGGCACGTTTAACAAGAGACCGATCACTCTTGCAAACTTATATAGCCCCAACACTGCCCAAGTCCCCTTTTTCAGAACAGTGATAGGGAAACTAGCAGCCTTCCAGGAAGGCCTCTTAGTCTTGGGGGGCGATTTAAATGTCCCCTTAGATCCTCTAATTGACACTTCCACAGGCAAATCTCATTTACCATACAGGGCCCTGAAACAAATCAAGGGTTGCCTCCAAGAACTTTCTCTCCATGATGCATGGCGCATCCTCCACCCAAAAGACAAAGACTTTACCTTTTTTTCCGCTCCCCACAACAAATATTCTCGCATTGATTATCTATTTCTTTCACAACAAGACCTCTCGACTCTGACTGCGGCAACTATAGACCCCATGATAATGTCGAACCATCATCCCATCTCCATGACTCTTACCTTTTCTGACATGCACCACAGAACGTACATTTGGAAATTAGACCCTACCCTCCTAACAGACGCAATACATGTACAGGAGATCCGTTCCTGCTTAAAGGACTATTTCATCGACAATGACACCCCAGACACGTCTCCCCAGACACAATGGGAAGCTCACAAATGTGTCATACGAGGCAAACTGATATCGCTAGCTGCTTCTATCAAAAGGGCGAAGAAAGCTACACTATCCAACTTATTTGCTAAACTGAAAAAACTTGAGACCCTACATAAGCATACTCTAGCTCAACAAGCGCATTCCGAACTAACGGAGATACGCACACTTATTAAGGAGGAGTTACATTTAAATCTCAAAAAAAGATTCATCTTGTCTCACAAACTCTTTTACGAATTTGGGAACAAGAGTGGCCACCTACTCGCACGGGCCCTCCGTAAGAAACAAAACAATAACACAATCCACCAGTTACATTCTGCTAAGGGACATCTCCTCACGCACAATGAAGACATAGCTAAGGAATTTGAAACATATTATGCCTCCCTTTACGACTTACGTACCTCTGCACATGACTCGACCCCAGCACCCCAAAGGACTCTGAACATTGACGCGTTCCTAGAGCAATATGCCCCAGGGAAAATACCCCAAGAAACAATAGCATCCCTTGACTTACCGATTTCTCCTGTGGAATGGGAACAGGCAGTTAAACAGCTTAAACCTGGAAAGAGCCCGGGACCTGACGGCCTCCCAGCAGTATACTACAAGACATTCTTAAGTACTCTCCAAACCCCCTTTCTTAAGACCTTTAATTCACTCTCCCCTACAAACCCTCTTACAAAGGGAATGTTGGAGGCCCACATTGTGGTCATCCCCAAAGAAGGAAAGGATCCCTCCCAAACAGGAAATTACAGACCAATTTCACTATTAAATGTGGACATAAAAATATTTTCCAAGATATTAGCCAACAGATTGCTAGCCATTTTGCCTTCCATAATCTCCCAAGATCAAGTTGGTTTCGTCCCTGGACGTGAAGCCAGGGACAACACTATCAAAGCAATTAATCTACACCACATGATGTCCCTAACAAAACAAAAAGGCTTTTTCTTGTCACTAGACGCGGAGAAGGCGTTTGACAGAGTGTCCTGCGAATACATGTCGGCGGTTTTACGAGCCATAGGCCTGGGACCGAAGTTGATTGGGCTGATCCTATCATTATACGGCAACCCCTCAGCTAAAGTAAGGGTCAATGGCACTCTGTCAGATGCCTTCCCTATCCGCAATGGAACCAGACAGGGATGCCTCCTGTCACCTATTCTCTTTATACTCACCCTCGAACCCTTTCTCCGCAAACTCACAACTAACCCAGACATAAAGGGAATTATGTCTCCGAAGAAGGAGTACAAATATGCTGCCTACGCAGATGATATATTACTGTTCCTCACACAACCACTGACCACTCTGCCAATACTTTTATCCGAATTCAAGCTCTTCCAGACCTTATCCAACTTAATTATCAACTTCACCAAATCTTTTGCCCTAAATATATCACTTCCCCAAAGTCAAGTAGATCAATGCAAGGAAAATTTCCCCTTCCTTTGGAAACATGATTCGATCACATATCTGGGAACTCAAATCCCTTCCAAAATCTCTGATTTATATGCCAAAAATTTCCTCCCCCTTCTCAATAAACTAAATTCAGATCTCAAATCCTGGAACAAACCGATCTTCTCATGGTTTGGTAGGGCGGCCATATTAAAAATGAACGCTCTACCAAGGATTCTATATCTCTTACAGACGCTCCCGATACAGATCCCTCCTTCCTTCTTTAAAACCTACAGACAGATATGTTCCAGCTTCTTATGGGGGAAACACAGACATAGGATCGGTCACAGCCAACTTACCCGCCCCAAAAACCTAGGAGGCATAGGCCTCCCAAATATTCTTCACTACCACACAGCCACTCACCTGGCCAGGATAGTGGACTGGAATGTCCATACTCAACAGAAAGACTGGGTCTCGTTAGAGGCTTCCTTCACAAAACTAAACTTGAGCTCACTCCCTTGGATCTCCCCAAACCATCTTTCCCCGGACATCCGATCACACCCAACGATAGGACCCACCATACAATACTTTCACCAAGCAAGTAAAAAAACATCCATATCCTCTATCCCCAGCCCACTGACTCCAATAAAGCTGAACCCCGACTTCCCTCCAGGAATGCATCACCAATATCTGTCGGCCAATTGGTCACAGGAACAAATCAGAGCCCACCAATTTTATCACCAAGGTAACTTACTCACGGCAGCTCAAATTGCCGCCCGTTCAGAGAAATCACCTATTCCTCCATGGACATACATGCTGATAGCCCATTACCTCAAAATCCTAGACAAAAGCGGTCACTGTTCCAGACCGCTCAATCCTTTTGAATTACTATGTACCAAGACAACACCACAATCGCATCTTATCTCTTACATACACAACTTCCTCTTCGCTGATCTCAAAGCAAATGAAAGCCGGTCATGCAGAAAGTGGGAGGAAGATTTATCCATCCACATCACGGAAGACAGATGGGTACAAATATTTCTGAACATACATAAGGGCTCAATTAATGTCACCACCCAAGAAAATGGGTTCAAAATCCAGGCTAGATGGTATCATACCCCAGAGCTGTTACATAAATTTAAAGCTGTAATCCCCGAAACGTGCTGGAGATGTCACCAAGAAAAGGGTACCCTTCTTCATATCTGGTGGTCTTGCGCACCATTACAAACCTTTTGGGCTGAGGTCCATCGCATAATCATGCAAGTTACCACCTACAACCTAGACTTCACACCTGCTCAATTTCTTCTCCACCTCTCATCTTTGTCGCACACTACGTATCACAAATCGCTTATGATGCACATGATCAATGCAGCAAAACAATGTATCCCTATACATTGGAATTCAAAACAAATACCCACCCTCCAAGAATGGTTCACCAGAATAAACAGAGTAGCAGAAATGGAACAGCTCATACATACTTCACGAGACACACCAACAAAATTTAGTCACAAGTGGGCCTGCTGGATACATTACCAATCCACACCTGAATACAAAGACACGCTAAATCCACCCACCTAAAGTAGATCTAAATCTGATGACCCATAGGTCACAAAATCTAAACTCTCCACCATCGATTCTTCCTTACTACATCGGGGTTTTTCCCCAAGATCAACCCGATATCCCTTTGAAACATTACAACTAGATAACATATATCAAGGGAAGTCAGAGACCCCCCAATCCCATCCTCCCCTCCCCTCTTTTTTTTTTTCTCTTCCCCCTCTCCTCCTCTTTCCCTTCCTCTCCCTCCATACTCCCCTACCTCTAATTGCCACCTCCCCTCGCCTCCCCATTCCCCACGGTCTACATACAGACACCCACGTAGGCAAATGACTTCTCCACTTCACCTCCATATCAAATACCCAGTCGGCATAACGAACTCTAAACAACCCCGATGATACTCGAAAAGCTCACTAACCAGACCCACTGTGAGACCCAATAAGAACTATATCTCACCTACGACAGAAGTTTCACATGTTTCTTTCTGTTCAAAACTCGTATATCGACTCTCTTAATGCAAACAAAATACAACCTCTATAGAAAGTTGGTTATCATTCAATAAAACCAGATTATAGAAATAAGTTGGGTATATATCCCTTTCACAACTCACCCAGCATAGAAGTGGTTACCAATACTAGCTGGGATATTCTGTTATTGTTTACCTTATGACTGTAACATTTACAATGTTTAATACATAATGAATGATTACTGTATTGCCTTCATGCTCACCAATAAAATACTTTGAAACAAAAAAGAGAGGCCCTATCATCACCAAATAATAATCAATATACCTGAAAAGAAATGCAAACACCAAAGTCCCCCCTCGTGAGACAAACTTGAAATTATCTGGTAATGAGCATTTTGCACTTCGGCCAAATTGGTATATTTTTTTTCACAAAGGGAATACTTACAATATCACATGTGGACCCACCAGACACCAGCACACATTTGATTACTGGGGTGGTGGGTCCACCCTTTTCCTCCCTCTACCCATGTTTCTTTGTTTTTCTTCTTCCTTTCTCTCCTTCCCTCTCATAACAAATCCAAACCCCCCCTTCCCCTCTCCTTTTCCCTCAATTTCCTTATCATATTTTTTATCCATCCTACATTTATTATTATTTTTTTTTATTTCCTTGCCATATACTGTATGTATATGGCCTCATATGCATGTATACATATGTGTGTATATATAAACGTCTATATTGCTTTCCAATATCAGATTCCCCATCTACATATTACCCCATTATGATATATATATATATATATATATATATATATATATATATATATATATATATATATATATATATATATATATATATATATATATATATATATATATATATATACAGTGGGGACGGAAAGTATTCAGACCCCCTTACATTTTTCACTCTTTGTTATATTGCAGCCATTTGCTTAAATTTATTTAAGTTCATTTTTTTTCCTCATTAATGTACACACAGCACCCCATATTGACAGAAAAACACAGAATTGTTGACATTTTTGCAGATTTATGAAAAAAGAAAAACTGAAATATCACATGGTCCTAAGTATTCAGACCCTTTGCTCAGTATTTAGTAGAAGCCCCTTTTTAATCTAATACAGCCATGAGTCTTTTTGGGAAATATGCAACAAATCTTTCACACCTGCATTTGGGGATCCTCTGCCATTCCTCCTTGCAGATCCTCTCCAGTTCTGTCAGGTTGGATGGTAAACATTGGTGGACAGCCATTTGTAGTTCTCTCCAGAGATGCTCAATTGGGTTTAAGTCAGGGCTCTGGATGGGCCATTCAAAAACAGTCACAGAGTTGTGAAGCCACTCCTTCGTTATTTTAGCTGTGTGCTTAGGGTCATTGTCTTGTTGGAAGGTAAACCTTCGGCCCAGTCAGGGGTCCTGAGCACTCTGGAGAAGGTTATCATCCAGGATATCCCTGTACTTGGCCGCATTCATCTTTCCCTTGATTGCAACCAGTCATTCTGTCCCTGCAGCTGAAAAACACCCCACAGCATGATGCTGCCACCACCATGCTTCACTGTTGGACTGTATTGGACAGGTGATGAGCAGTGCCTGGTTTTCTCCACACATACCACTTAGAATTAAAGCCAAAAAGTTCTATGTTGGTCTCATCAGACCAGAGAATCTTATTTCTCACCATCTTGGAGTCCTTCAGGTGTTTTTTAGCAAACTCCATGCGGGCTTTCATGTGTCTTGCACTGAGGAGAGGCTTCCGTCGGGCCACTCTGCCATAAAGCCTCGACTGGTGGAGGGCTGCAGTGATGGTTGACTTTCTTCAACTTTCTCCCATCTCCCGACTGCATCTCTGGAGCTCAGCCACAGTAATCTTTGGGTTCTTCTTTACCTCTCTCACCAAGGCTCTTCTCCCCAGATAACTCAGTTTGGCCGGACGGCCAGCTCTAGGAATTGTTCTGGTCATCCCAATTGTCTTCCATTTAAGGATTATGGAGGCCACTGTGCTCTTAGGAACCTTAAATTCAGCAGAAATTTTTTTGTAACTTTGGCCAGATCTGTGCCTTGCCACAATTTTTTCAGGCAGTTCCTTTGACCTCATGATTCTCATTTGCTCTGACATGCACTGTGAGTTGTAAGGTCTTATATAGACAGGTGTGTGGCTTTCCTAATCAAGTCCAATCAGTATAATTAAACACAGCTGGACTCAAATGAAGGTGTAGAACCATCTCAAGGATGATCAGAAGAAATGGACAGCACCTGAGTTAAATATATGAGTGTCACAGTAAAGGGTCTGAATACTTAGGGCCATGTGATATTTCAGTTTTTCCTTTTTAATAAATCTGCAAAAATGTCAACAATTCTGTGTTTTTCTGTCAATATGGGGTGCTGTGTGTACATTAATGAGGAAAAAATGAACTTAAATAATTTTAGCAAATGGTTGCAATATAACAAAGAGTGAAAAATTTAAGGGGGTCCGAATACTTTCCGTCCCCACTGTATATATCTATTATTCAAAAATTCCAAAAAATCTTAATTATTCCTTTTTCCTTAATTATTTCAATACCTTTTAGGAATTAATCCCAATTTTAATTCTAATTCTAATATATTTCGGTCACTTTTGTAATTAGGCTGATTGGATTATTTATCTTTTATATGTTTAAAATGTTTTTAATGAATGTATTTATTCATTTTCTACTTAATTATTAACTTGACCTTTAATACTGTTATTAATCATATATTATTGCTATGGGATTTACAAAGGTGTATATCTATATGTTTATATTTTTTTATTATTTATCACTCATGTTTTTCCTTTCGATATATATAATTTCTTGCCCCTATTAATGTAAGTCTCCATTGGTGTATGGAGTGTACTTACTATTATCCCCACTAGGTGGCGATACCACTGAGGCATATAAAAAGGCTGATTTCAGCCCATACAGATTAGCTTGACAAAGGAGCGTGCAGTGTCTCCATCTCACCACTGCGCATGCTCTGAAACACGTAGCATCACGGCCGTGACGTCATCCCGCTCCACGTTGCATTCCAGCACTCATCCAAGCCCTGTAGATTGCATTCCAGACCTCATTCTGATCGTTGCCTGAAGAAGCGTAAGTTACCTGGTGGATAGGACGCCACACAGCTTCACAGCATCACAGGGACTTCTCGAGACTGCTGACCTGAGCGAAGATTGCTATTTCATCGGACACTACCATGCCTCTATAAAGAAACTTGAGTCTTTCTCTATAAAGAAATGTGAGTGTTTTAATGCATTTGGCTATTAAAATTATACAGTTTTACTCAAGTGGCGCCCATCTTTCTGTTTGCTCTCTTTTCATTTACACAGTAATCAATGCATTTTATAGCACTGATTGCTGTATAAATGACAATTGTCCCAAAATGGCATCAAAAGTGTCCGATGTGTCCGCCATAATGTCGCAGTCACAAAAAAAATGCTAATCGCTGCCATTACTAGTAAAAAAAAAAATATTAATAAAAAATAAATATTAATAAAAATGCCATAAAACTATCTCCTATTTTGTAGACACTATAACTTTTGCGCAAACCAATCAATAAGTGCTTATTGCGATTTTTTTTTACCAAAAATATGTAGAAGAATACATATCGGCCTAAACCGAGGAAACAAATAGTTTTTTTATATATTTTTTGGGGATATTTATTATAGCAAAAAGTTAAAAATATTGCTTTTTTTTCAAAATTGTCGCTTTATTTTTGTTTATAGCGCATAAAATAAAAACCGCAGAGGTGATCAAATACCACCAAAAGAAAGCTCTATTTGTGGGAAAAAAAGGATGTAAATTTTGTTTGGGAGCAACGTCGCACGACCGCGCAATTGTCATTTGGCAGCCAAATCCTCCGGGGCTGAAGTGGTTAGAAACTTCCGCACCAGCAGCTGCCTGTTGCCTCTCTCTCTCTCCCTTATGTTTTGACTCCTCTGTATTTGCCCCCCTCTGTAATTCCCCCCTCCTCGGTAATTGCCCCCTCCTCCTCTGTAATTGCCCCCCTCCTCCTCTGTAATTGTCCCCCTCTGTAATTGCCCCCTCTCCTCTGTAATTGTCCCCCTCTGTAATTGCCCCCCTCCTCTGTAATTGCCCCCCATGCCCACCGCTCCGCTCCCCCTGTGTGATGGGGCCCCATGTTACCCCTGTTAGCTGCCATGGGGGTATTGGAGGGAGAAGGATTTTTGCTTGTAGGGGAAGAAGATTTGTAATAGGAGGGGATGGGGATAATGGCACCCCAATCGTGAAGCGAAACTTCTTTTGGGTGACAGGCATCCCACTATTCTGTTTTTCGTGATTTTGCCGCGATTTGACAATCGCGGCAAAATCACGCTACGGTTGGGGTGCTATGCCGTGCGCCGCTAAAGTGTTTGGGTTTGGCTTGAAGAAAAGGTGGCAACCCTAAATGGAACTGACTAGAGGAGGAGACATATCGTTGTTCGTAGCTAGTAGGAGCAGACGTTTTGTTTCTCCTCTTCTCACAGAACTGAGATTTGTGTGTTTACACACACACATGTCCCTGTTCTGGCTCTCGCGCCTGCGACTGTGAGTGGCTGGTAGTCATCGTGACCGCCAGTCATATGCATCGGCTCCCCCGCTGTGCAGTGTGCACTCCTGCTATAGGCATTTAACCGCTTCAGCCCCGGAAGATTTTACCCCCTTCCCGACCAGAGCACTTTTTGCGATTTGGCACTGCGCCGCTTTAACTGGCAATTGCACGGTTGTGTGATGTTGCACCCAAACACAATTGACGTCCTTTTTTCCCCCAAAAAGAGCTTTCCACCTCTGCGTTTTTTATTTTTTGTGCTATAAACAAAAAAAGAGCGTCAATTTTGAAAAAAAGCATTATTTTTTACTTTTTGCTATAATAAATATCCCCAAAAATATCTAAAAAAACTATATTTTCCTCAGTTTAGGCCGATACGTATTCTATTACATATTTTTGGTAAAAAAAATTGCAATAAGTGTATATTGACTGATTTGCGCAAAAGTTATAGTGTCTACAAAATAGGGAATAGTTTTATGGCATTTTTATTATTTTTTTTTTTTCTGAAATAACAAATTATTCAAATTGAATCTGAATAGAATCAAATTTAAAACCAAATGTAATATGTGAATTCATTGCTTGCTGACTATTAGGCCGGGTTCTCGCATATGTGGGTTTCCCCGCATCCGATTCACATGTCAGGAGAGTGTGACCGGCTCTCAATGGAGCTCTGGGGCAGCTGCGCTCCACATATAAAAAGGGTCCTGTGTGTCTTTGGTTCCGATTCAAATGTCAGATGCGATTCACACCTGAATTGGCGAGCGGGGACGCACCGAACCCCATGCTGTGCTCCGCGGCTGCAGCGTATGTGACCCGGATTACTGATCTCCTTCATAGACTGGGTGTGTATAATGCCGCGTACACACGAGCGGACTTTACAGCAGACTTGGTCCAGTGGACCAGAGTCCGCCGGACAATCCGATCATGTGTAGGCTCCCGCAGACTTTTTTTTCCCAAAAGTCTGATGGACCTAGAAATGAAACATGTTTAAAATCTCTCCGTCGTAACTCCGTCGGACTCGGTTCCTGACGGAAAGCCCGTTCGTCTGTAGGCTGGTCCGATGGACCAGATACAACGCGAGAGCAGGTACTGCATCTCACGCTCACTGCAATAGGAAAAAAATGATTTTCTTATTGCGGCGAGCGCGGGGCATACCAGGCCCTTAGGTCCAGTATGGATTTTAAGGGAAACCCCCTACGCCAAAAAAACAGCGTGGGGTCCCCCCCAAAATCCATACCAGACCCCGATCCGAGCACGCAGCCCAGCCGGTCAGGAAAGGGGGTGGGGACGAGCGAGCGCCCCCCCCTCCTGAACCGTACCAGGCCGCATGCCCTCAACATGGGGGGGTGGGTGCTTTAGGGGAGGGGGGCGCCCTGCGGCCCCCCCACCCCAAAGCACCTTGTCCCCATGTTGATGAGGACAAGGGCATCTTCCCGACAACCCTGGCCGTTGGTTGTCAGGGTCTGCGGGCGGGGGGCTTATCGGAATCCAGGAGCCCCCTTTAATAAGGGGGCCCCCAGATCCCGGCCCCCCACCCTATGTGAATGAGTATGGGGTACATGGTATCCCTACCCATTCACCTAGGGAAAAAGTGTCAATAAAAAAACACACTGCACAGGTTTTTAAAGTAATTTATTAGACAGCTCCGGGGGTTTTCTTCCGGCTTCGGGGGTCTTCTTCCAGCTTCAGGGGTCTTCTTCTGACTTCGGGGGTCTTTCTGGTTCTTCTCCGGTTGTTTGACCCCTTTTCCGTGCTCTCCGGGTCTGCTGCCGGGCTCCTCCGCTATCTTCTGCTCTTTTGCTGCTCTTTTTCTAGCGGTGGCCCGATCTTCTGCCTTCTGCCTTCTTGTCTTCCTTCCTCTTCTCTTCTTGCGATGTTGACACAATGCTCTCTCTGGCTGGAATGCTCTCTGAGTGCTCCGATGTGACTTATATAGGCGGTGACCCGGCCCCTTATGCCGTCACAGACTCTGGGCATGCTGGGACTGTGACGTTTTAGGGGGGTGTGGTCAACATCACACGGTGACCCCGCCCCCTTATGCCATCACAGTCCCAGCATGCCCAGGGACTGTGGCGGCTTAAGGGGGCGGGGTCACCGCCTATATAAGTCACATCGGAGCGCTCGGGGAGCATTTGAGCAAGAGAGAGCGTCATGTCAACAGCGCAAGAAGAGAAGAGGGAGGAAGACAAGAAGGCAGAAGACTGGGCCACCGCTAGCAAAAGAGCAGCAAAAGAGCAGAAGATAGCGGAGGAGCCCGGCAGAAGACCCAGAGAAAGTGGAGAAGAGATCAAACAACAGGAGAAGAGGCCAGAGACAGCAGAGAAGAACCAGAGAGACCCCGAAGTCAGAAGAAGACCCCCGAAGCCGGAAGAAGACCTCCAAAGCCGGAAGAAGACCCCCCGGAGCTGTCTAATAAATTACTTTAAAAACCTGTGTAGTGTGTTTTTTTATTGACCCTTTTCCCCCCAGGTGAATGGGTAGGGGTACCATGTACCCCATACTCATTCACATAGGGTGGGGGGCCGGGATCTGGGGACCTCTTATTAAAAGGGGCTCCCGGATTCCGATAAGCCCCCTCCTGCAGACCCCGACAACCAATGGCCAGGGTTGTTGGGAAGAGGCCCTTGTCCTCATCAACATGGGGACAAGGTGCTTTGGGGTGGGGGGCTGCAGGACGCCCCCTCCCCAAAGCACCCACCCCCCATGTTGAGGGCATGCAGCCTGGTACGGTTCAGGAGGGGGGGCGCTCGCTCGTCCCCACCCCCTTTCCTGACCGTCCAGGCTGCTTGCTAGGATTGGGGTCTGGTATGGACCTTTGGGGGGACCCCACGCCATTTTTTCGGTGTAGGGGGTTCCCCTTAAAATCCATACCAGACCTAAGGGCCTGGTATGCCCCACGACTGGGCTCTCAAGGTGCCAATCTTGCCGATAATAGCGACGAGATTGACTTTCTTTTCTAGTCCTGTCGTACCTGAGTCACGTTCAAAATGAATGGACTTGTCCATGTGTAGGCAAGTCCATTCATTCTGAAAGTCCGCCGTAACTCCAGCGAAAGTCCGTCGGTGGACCTAGTCTGCCGGAAAGTCCGGTCGTGTGTAGGCAAGTCCGTCCATTCAGAAAGTCTGGCGGTAGTCCGCCGGAAGTCCGGCGGGAAGAACGTTGGACCTAGTTTCCCAGAAAGTCCGGTCGTGTGTACGCGGCATAAGTGGACCTAAAAGTTCTGATGATGTTTTGGAGACAAAGAATATTCAAATATTGATTAGATTTGGATTTTTCTTCTCCTCTCTCACTCTGCATTTTATAAATGGATACAAATAAAGAAGTAAATCTGTATATATGAAATCATTTGTACTTTACATTATTTCTTCACACCTGCCTAACATTTTTGCACAGTTCTGTACATAGAGACACAAAATGTTGAGATCGGATGTTTCTTTTATAACTTAGAAGACGTCACATATTGGGAATAAATCTTATTATTAATACAAATAAGATGAATGTTTCATGGATGAAACGGACAATTTTTCTGGTGAATGGATCATTTTCTCATCATTTGTGTGCAGATCATCATACAGATCATTCATAAATCCCCCTTCACTTCTCTCAGGGTTGTTATGTTGCCCCCGGATGATACTACAGATGTTCCATTCATTGTTTTCTCATTAATCTACGCTCAGCATCCCTTAATGACAAAGTGACATCACAATATTAGAAATGTTACTAATGTATGAAAAAGGAAAAACTGAAATCTCACATTGGCAGAAGTCTTCACACCCTTTACATCAACACTTGGGATTTATCTCAGGAGCCTCCCAATTCTGGATGGTTGGTGAGATGTTTCTACACCTTGATCGGAGTCCACCTGTAGGAAACGAATGATTTGGAAAGGCGCACACCTCTCTATAAAAGGGATCACAGCTGACAATGTATTCTGTATCAGAGCAAAGGCCATGAGGTCACAGGAAGTGCATGCGGAGCTCAGAGACAGGATTATTTCAAGGCACAGATCGGTAAAGGGTACAAAACTTTTCTGCAGCACTGAAGTTTCCCGAGAGCCCAGCGACCTCCATAATTCTCCATAATTGTCACATGGAAGAAGAATGACACAACCAGGACACTTTCCAGAGCTGGTCACCTGACCAAACTGACCAATCGGAGGAGAAGGACCTTAGTAAGAAAGGTGACCCCGATAGTCACTCTGACTGAGCTCCAGAGATCCTGTGTGGAGATGGAATGAAGTTCCAGAAGGACATCACTGCAGCCCTCCCCCAATCTGGGCTTTATGGGGGAGGGGCTAGTAGAGATCTACACAACGGAAACATTTGTTTTGTTTGATTTCGGATTTGTTCATTAGATTCCTCATTTAATTTCCTCATACAGTATCTGTTATGTTAGAATCATTTGTTTTTGGAATTTGTTTCGTATATTCGCTATTTTCAAACTGATTTGAAATTCAAATTTCAGAATTCGGCTAAATATTGTTTCTATTTTATTCTATGCTATTTATTTTGATTTGAAATTTGAATCCTGAAATATGACTATATTCATTCTATTCTATTCAAAATTAGAATTTTGAACTCCAAAAGATGGCTAGAGCTTTTCTATTTTATTCTATTCTATTCAAGATTCAAATTTCAAAGTTCAAATTTTAGACGACAGCTATAGTCTTTCTATTTTATTCTATTCTATTCGAAATTTGAAATTCAAATTTCAAAATTCAATTTTCAGAAGTTGGCTATATATTTTTTCATTACATTCGAATTTTGGAAGATGGCTATATGCTTTCTCTTTTATTCTGTTCTATTCTGAACTATTCAAAATTCGAATTTCAAAATCTTAATTTTGGAAAATGGCTATATTCTTTCTATTGTATTCTATTATATTCAAAATCCTAAATTCTGATTTTAAAATAATTCTTTTGGAAGTCAGCCATAAAATATTCTATTTTATGCTATTCTATTTGAAATTCGAATTTTGGAAGATTTCTATATTTTTTGTATTCTATTCTATTCTGTTTTTAACTTTAAAATTGAAATTTCAAAATGTATCTATTTAATTCAAAATTCGAGTTTTGAAATTTGAAATTAAAATTTTGGATGACAGTTATATTCTTTCTATTTTATTTTATTCTATTCTATTCAAAATTTGAAATTAAAATTTTGAAGCTGGAATTTTGAAAGTTGGATTTATATTTTTTCTATTCTATATTATATTATTTGAAATGATGGATTTTAGAAGATGGCTATATAGTTTTCTATTCTATTGTATTCAAAATTTGAAACTCAAATTTCTATATTTTAATTTCAGAAGATGGCTATATTCTTTCCATTCAAATTTTGAATGTTAGCTTTGTATTTTTTTTTTTTTATTTTATTTTATTCTATTTGAAATGTTACTCTTCTATTCAAGTTTTGAAATTTAAAATTCTAATTTTGGACAAAAACTATAGTCTTTCTATTTTATTCTATTCTGTTCTAAATTTAAAATTCGAATTTCGGAATATGGCTATATTCTTTCTATATTATTCTATTCTTTTTTATTCAAAATTCATATTTCAAAATTAGAATTTCTGAAGACAGATATTTATTTTTATATTTTATTATATTTGAAATACCATTTTTGGAAAATGGCTATATTCTTTATATTTTAGTCTATGTTTTTCAATTCAAATTTTGATATTTGAAATTGAATTTTGGATGACAGCTATATTGTTTCTATTCTATTCTATTCAAAATTTGAAATTAAAAATTTGAAATTAAAATTTTGGAAGTTGGCTATATAATTTTTTTCTGTTCTATTCTATTTGAAATTATGAATTTTACAAGATGGCTATATACTTTCTATTCTATTGTATTCAAAACGTGAAACTCAAATTTCAGAAGATGGCTATATTCTTTCTATTTTATTCTTTCATTTTCTATTCAAAATTAGAATTTTGGGAGATAGTTATATTCTTTCTTTTCTATTCTATTCAAAATTCAAATTTCTAAATTTTAATTTCAGAAGACGGCTATATTCTATTCTATTTTACTCTGTTCTATTCTTTTCAAAATTGAAAAAATTAAATTTCAGAAGATGGCTATATTCTTTCTATGTTATTCTATTCAAATCTTTTCTATTCAAAATTCAAATTTTGAAATTTAAAATTAGAATTTTGAAAGACAGATATATATTTTTTTCAATTTTATTTTCCTTATCTTAAACAAGAATGGTACAAACTGTAAGGCAGTCAACAAATATCATACCATGTAAAACATCAAGCATATTATAACCTTCAGATATGCTGAACAATGGGACATACAATATTATTATTATTATTATTATTATTATTATTATTATACACAATTTATTTAGCGCCAACAGTTTACGCAGCACTTTACAATGTAGAGGGGGGGACAGCACAATTACAGTACAGTTTGATACAGAAGGGACAGGATAGCCCTGCTCGTAGAGCTTACATTCTAAAGGGAGGGGGTGGTGGTACAAAAGATAATAGATGCAGGGAATGATTTAAAGGGGGGGGGGGATTGGCTCAGAAACAGTTGTTAGATGGGTGTGGGATAGGCTTCCCTGAATAAGTAAGTTTTCAGGGCTCTCCTAAAGTCGGACAGGTTAGGGGCTGATCGGATATACCGGAGCAGGGAGTTCCTGAGGATGGGAGAGACTCTGGAGAAGTCCTGAAGGCGAGCATGTGAGGAGGTAACAAGGGAGCTAGACAGCAGGAGGTCCTGGGAGGAGCGGAGGGGACAATTTGGGTGATATCTGCAGATGAGGTTGGTGATGTAGCTGGGGGCGATGTTGTGGATGGCCTTGTATGTTGTCTTGGCCTTGTACGATATAGAAGTCAAGTCCCAGTCAGAGAAGGTTGATATACCAAACAGTCTAGAATGGTAATATAAAGATTAAACTGGGCCATTCTGTCCCAAAAGTCCCTAAGAAAAGAGAGAAAGAAAAAACGAAGGGAGGTCTGTGGCCTTCTGCATACTACGAAAAAAAAAAAAAAACAGGAGGGCACCACAGACTATGAGGAAGTTAAGCAGTAAAGGCCAAAAGTGAGTAAATTAGTTCAGGGTGAAGGAAAAGGGAAGGGGTATGTAGGGTGTAGGAACATCAGAGGGGCATATTTGCCTACAAGGGAGGGACGTGTCTGATGGTTATGATGCCTCGTAACTTCTCCACAAAGTACGGTAGAACGATGAAAATGACACCACATGGAAGTATATAAATGTATCTTCACTGTGAGACTAAAGATTATTACCTGACTGTCATTTATTGTTCTTTTATTACAAGGTACATTTGTCTCAGTCAGATGTACGCCTCATACAGTTACATCTGGTGACTTGTGAAAGTGTCATTGCCTAACATTTCCAAGAAAAAGTTGTGTGATATTTTCCCTCAGAAGCCAAGATGCCTCCAAACTGTGTAAACAATGCAGATAACTTCTGCTACATTTGTGGTGAGGTTACATTTGCATCTCAAGAGTGTAATATGACAGCAGTGGTAAAAAAGGCATACCACCTGTATTTTGGATGCAAAATAGGGGATCAGGACAAGAGTTGGGCCCCTCATTATTGTTGCATTACATATGCAACTTATCTGCGTTATTGGCTAAACAAGAAGAAAAAGTCCATGCCTTTCACAGTCCCAATGGTGTGGTGGGTGGCCCCAATTGTATAAGGGATCTAAAAAAAGAAGAAGTGGACAGTGGAATATCCAAACATTCCACCAGCACTGACCCCATGGTACATAATCGCACATCTCCCTCGTAATGTTGAAATATTTTGATGCAATTTTGACCTGAAGCTGTATCTTGGAAACTGGAGCCAATTTATACTCAGGACTTAGTTTTCCTTTATTAGTGACCAACATTTTTTAAATTATATGCCCCTGTCAAACAGGTGCAGAGAAATTGGTCCTTGGGTGTTAATTGTGCCCATGAAACCTATACTAAAAACATACTTCAAGATAAAATCAACACCAACAAAGCTAAGCAGCCTAGGCAGTCTTGCAGAGATTTTAGATCTCAAAAACATTTAATCGGCAGCATCTGCATCAGGGGCTTGATAGCTGCTGCTAATTCAGGACTAATTCATTTTGACAAATGTCAGCTGGTGAACAAAGTTTTTGGACAGCCACGTCCTTTTTATCTGTCACAAAACCTTGGGTAGCACTGAATGCCTAAAAAACAGTAACATAGTCCCTTAAAATATTTCAGCAGCGCTCTTGTCATGTATTTAAAGATGGCAAGCTTCAATATACTGTTACATAGTTACATAGTAGGTGAGGTTGAAAAAAGACACACGTCCATCAAGTCCAACCTATGTGTGTGATTATGTGTCAGTATTACATTACATATCCCTGTATATTGCGGTCATTCAGGTGATTATCTAATAGTTTCTTGAAGCTATCAATGCTCCCCGCTGAGACCACCGCCTGTGGAAGGGAATTCCACATCCTTGCCGCTCTTACAGTAAAGAACCCTCTACGTAGTTTAAGGTTAAACCTCTTTTCTTCTAATTGTAATGAGTGGCCACGAGTCTTATTAAACTCTCTTCTGCGAAAAAGTTTTATCCCTATTGTGGGGTCACCAGTACAGTATTTGTAAAATTGAAATCATATCCCCTCTCAAGCGTCTCTTCTCCAGAGAGAATAAGTTCAGTGCTCGCAACCTTTCCTCATAACTAAGATCCTCCAGACCCTTTATTAGCTTTGTTGCCCTTCTTTGTACTCGCTCCATTTCCAGTACGTCCCTCCTGAGGATTGGTGCCCAGAACTGGACAGCATACTCCAGGTGCGGGCGGACCAGAGTCTTGTAGAGCGGGAGAATTATCGTTTTATCTCTGCAGTTGATCCCCCTTTTAATGCATGCCAATATTCTGTTTGCTTTATTAGCAGCAGCTTGGCATTGCATGCCATTGCTGAGCCTATCATTCACTAGGACCCCCAGGTCCTTTTCCATCCTAGATTCCCCCAGAGGTTCTCCCCCCCAGTGTATAGATTGCATTCATATTTTTGCCACCCAAATGCATTATTTTACATTTTTCTACATTGAACCTCATTTGCCATGTAGTCGCCCACTCCATTAATTTGTTCAGGTCTTTTTGCAAGATTTCCACATCCTGCGGAGAAGTTATTGCCCTGCTTAGCTTAGTATCGTCTGCAAATACAGAGATTGAACTGTTTATCCCATCCTCCAGGTCGTTTATGAACAAATTAAATAGGATTGGTCCCAGCACAGAACCCTGGGGAACCCCACTACCCACCCCTGACCATTCTGAGTACTCCCCATTTATCACCACCCTCTGAACACGCCCTTGTAGCCAGTTTTCAATCCATGTACTCACCCTATGGTCCATGCCAACGCACCTTATTTTGTACAGTAAACGTTTATGGGGAACTGTGTCAAATGCTTTTGCAAAATCCAGATACACCACGTCGACGGGCCTTCCTTTATCTAGATGGCAACTCACCTCCTCATAGAAGGTTAATAAATTGGTTTGGCAAGAACGATTCTTCATGAATCCATGCTGATTACTGCTAATGATATCATTCTTATTACTAAAATCTTGTATATAGTCCCTTATCATCCCCTCCAAGAGTTTACATACTATTGATGTTAGGCTAACTGGTCTGTAATTCCCAGGGATGTTTTTGGGCCCTTTTTAAATATTGGTGCTACATTGGCTTTTCTCCAATCAGCTGGTACCATTCCAGTCAATAGACTGTCTGTAAAAATTAGGAACAACGGTCTGGCAATCACCTGACTGAGTTCCCTAAGTACCCTCGGATGCAAGCCATCTGGTCCCGGTGGTTTATTAATGTTAAGTTTCTCAAGTCTAATTTTAATTCCGTCCTCTGTTAACCATGTAGGTGCTTCCTGTGTTGTGTCATGAGGATAAACACTGCGGTTTTGGTTACTGAAGCCCCCCGATTCACTCGTGAAGACTGAGGAGAAGAATAAATTCAATACCTTTGCCATCTCCCCATCCTTTGTAACCAGATGCTCTTCCTCATTCTTTATGGGGCCAATATGGTCTGTTCTCCCTTTTTTACTGTTTACATACTTAAAGAATTTCTTGGGATTTTTTTTGCTCTCCTCCTCTATGTGTCTTTCATGTTCTATCTTAGCCAACCTAATTGCACCCTTACATTTCTTATTGCATTCTTTATAAATTCTGAATGCTGTGGATGATCCCTCAACCTTGTATTTTTTGAAGGCCTTCTCCTTTGCTTTTATATGCATTTTTACATTGGAGTTAAGCCATCCAGGATGTTTGTTCGCTCTTTTAAATGTATTACCCAATGGGATACATTGGCTAATGCCCTTATTTAATATGCTCTTAAAGCAAACCCATCTCTCCTCCGTATTCTTTGTTCCTAATATTTTATCCCAATTTATGCCTTTTAGCAAGGTTTGTAGCTTAGGGAAGTTGGCTCTTTTGAAATTCAGTGTCTTTGTGTTCCCTTCATGTCTCCTATTTGTGTGATTTATACTGAAACTAATTGACCTGTGATCGCTGTTACCTAAATTGCCCCGTATTTCCACATCTGTTATCAGGTCTGTATTGTTGGTAATCAGTAGTCCTGTTACCTGTTCATATATGGAATATTGCGGTGCGGTTCAGTAGTGCCATATGGTAATTTTGATCGTGAAGAAAACACCTTCCACCAAACACTCCACCATGTGAGATGATCTCCCCTTTGGGGATGCACTCACCACATATGCAGAAATAATGCGCCTTAGATCTTATCACTGACCGTCCACTGCTCTAAAAGAACTCCCACCAGACTTATAGCTGTATCATGCAAGGATCCATGTGAAAAAACAGATTGGCCACATAGCGTAATACTGTTGATAAGCATTTAATGAACCCCAATCATCCCCTTAGAAAATATACGTACTAGAAATCAAGTATACTCAAGCAATGTAAAGTGCCTGTGCAAAAATCACCAGGTGGCCGGTAATGGTGAGGGGAACCTCTGTGTAGACAGCAGTTCAATCCTACTTCCTGATACCTCGGCTGTCCGTGACACACACACGTCACTTCTGGTAAAACTAACACATTTCGTCACGTCCTGACTTCGTCTGAGGACGTGCTATATCCAGGGTGCTGAGCGGTGCTTTTCTAGGCGGGCCATACAAAGCACTGAATGCCTGTTTAGAAAGCATGCTGGATACAGGACAGCCCAGCAGCTCAATTGCGTACTGGGTAGGTTATGGCCAGTGGTCTATTCTCATGACCCAGTAACCCAGTGGAATGTCTACTGGAAAGCTCTCCATGGCTGTTTTTGCCCCTAGATTATCTTCCAGCATATATTGCAGAAACTGCCGATGGGATGTTGAAGCTGAGAGCCTGGGCTCCAAGGACTAAAAAAGATTTTAAATGCATCACTTTGGCAGCCTCCTTCTCGACCGCTCCTCCTTTGACCAACAGAAGCCTCAAAACTTGCTTTTATATGAAATTGCAATCTATCAGAATATGGGAAGGTGTTACATAAAATCCTCAAGATATTTCACCTTGTGCTCCCTCTGCAGGGGCAGGATAAGTTCCAAGACTTTCCCCTTGAAATGGTGGTCATAAGGGTTGCCAACCAATAATGACCCTTCTCCTTGATGCCACAAATTCTCGGGTCCTTTCACAGGCTTTGAAAAATAAGGGAGGCCATGCACCGCAAGTTTGCTGAGGAATGAGAAGCAGAGTCCTCGTGGTCACTGAGGATTACACTAGCTGGAACTGCCTAATCTCAGCCAGGTGCTACTTCCATGGTTTCTGGGGACTGAAAACAATCTCTTAAAGTTTGAAGTATGTCTTCCTCTGCTTCAATGCCTCCAAAACTGACAGAATCCACTTCCTTCTCCTCTTTCTCCCTCTCCTCTTGTGTGTTCTGTGGTGTTACAAGAATGGTGTCTGCATGAAGCAGGACTTGAGAGGAAAGGAAGTCCTCCTTTTCCTCCCACTGCTCTGCCTCAAGTGCCCTGTCCATAATGCCACATAGAGTATGCTCCTGCAGGAGGGATAGTGTCACTGATGCATGCATTGTCATGGCTCATCACCCTTGTTGCTTCCTCACTAGAAGGAAGAGAGGAAGGATCCCTGGTGCCGCACATCCACGGTGTCCCTTGATGATTATGGGATAGACAACCTCAGACTCACCCTCAGACAACCCCAACGTGTTTTACTCCACCCCTCGGACTTATTTGGGGATACTTGACGC
Organism: Aquarana catesbeiana; assembly: GCF_042186555.1. Taxonomy (NCBI): domain Eukaryota; kingdom Metazoa; phylum Chordata; class Amphibia; order Anura; family Ranidae; genus Aquarana; species Aquarana catesbeiana. The sequence goes on along the minus strand of NC_133324.1, from coordinate 15,714,958 downwards.
CTCCTCAAATGGTAACAGTACAGTGTGTGCATCCTTTATCAGTAGCCAATGGCATGGGGAAAAAAAGCCAAGCTCCCCTGAGCCTGTCCTTGTGCCATACTCACACAGGTACTCACTGATGGTCCTCTGCTGCATGTGTAGCTGCTGCAGCATTGCCAAAGTTGAGTTCCACCTGATGGGCATGTCACAAATCAGGCGTTTACAGGCAGGTGGAAATCCCACTCAATTTCAGCCAACCGAACGCTGGCTGTGTATGACCACCTACAGCTACAGACTTTTCTAGCCTGCCATAGAAAATATTGAAACCCTGGGTACCTGTTTAAGAAATGCTGCACCACTAAATTGAGGACATGTGTCAACTTTCCCTGTCGAAGGGCAGACAGATGGTTAGTGCCATTATTGCATACCACCAATCCTGGCTCAAGCTGCCATGGTGTGCACCGCCCCTGGGCCTGTCCCTGCGGAGCTGAAATAATCTCTGCTCCAGTGTAGTTCCTGTCCCCTAGATAGACCAGCTGCTACTACATGGCATATTTTAGCCTGACTCATTGAATAGCCCCTTAAACGCTTAGGCGGTACTGGTGGCTCATAGGACAACCAAGCAAAGGAGGGCATGCAGAAGGAGGAGGAAGAGGAGGGGTGGAGCTGACTGATCTCGCATCATCACCACCAGCTGTATGGAGATGTAGTGGCAAAACAAGCTGCAGCACTGAGCCCTCTGAGCCCAGTGTGCTGTGAACCAAATATATTGTCCCTGACCATGCTTGCTGGACTACGCGTCATGTGGACCTTGCTGCTAAATGCCTCTGCAAAAGGTTCCCGTGAGACTATGAGCACTGAGCCATGATTGGGCAAAGTCATCATGACAGTGCTCTGTGACTGGATTGGGCAAAGGCTTTCACCGCATTGCTTCATCCAATAAGGGCCCCTATAATGCACTGTGAATATCCCTCTGAGTGCCGTGCAAATTTGGGTGTTTGCTGAACGTTTGTTTGGCCCAAACTGCTTGCCCAACACTAAGCAGAAGCTGGGACCCCACCCCAAAACTTTTTTAAAAGCGTATATGCAGGGCCACTCATGGCCACACATTGCAGAGTAGGGCTGCAGAAAAAGGATTTCATTATAGGAGGTGAGGGGGTTCCTTAAAGGACAACTAAAGTGAAGTTTTGAGAATAAACCGATGAAATTAGTCACACAGACACACTAAAATATAGATTTTAATTTTTAGTATGCTCTTACAATAATTTCATTATTCCTTTGTTCTGCAGCATCAATACGATGTAAATCAGTCTCAGAACATGTATATAAAGTGCTGGTGATGTGCAGAGCTGCTGGTGAGCACACCGTGTGAGAAGATCTGGTGTATGCCATGATTTGGTCTCCTCTACATTCTGCCTTATACATGATGACGATTCTTCTGATAATTCAATATGGAACTCTAGTAACCCGGAGCTCAGAATCTCATTGCAGACTTGAAGCTGTAAAGTTTAAGTTTGAGTATGAATATTACCAAGAAGGAGACATCATTATTGGAGGACTAATCTCTGCTCATAATGTCATCAGGCCGGCCATCCAGGAACTTGATAATTACTTATATTCTATATGTGACTAGTAAGTCTTCATCATTTGTCTGTGTAATGCTGGCAGCACATGTTAGAATGCGATTTTATCATCTCTGTAGAATCTCCTTTACATTTACTGATAGCTATGCAGTGTGAGAGCTGATTAAACTCTCAGAGTATTTGCAGTCCGGTAGACCGTCACTCTGCATAGTTATAGATAACATCAGTCCTGGCAGTTCTTCTCTATGCAGCACTATTTTTTTCATTTTTCTGTATTGGATGTGGGGTTGATCTGTAACCATTATACAAAGTTAGGATAAAACACATCTCACTGTTCTTTCTATAGTGCACAATGCACACACATAGGGAAGAATGGGTCCATAATGCTTCCCTATCCTCTCCAATCTGAGTCACGGAGATGAGAAAAGGTAAAATTGGGAAGAATGGGCCCATAATGCTTCCCTATCCTCTCCAATCTGAGTCACAGAGATGAGAAAAGGTCAAATTGGGAAGAATGGGCCCATAATGCTTCCCTATCCTCTCCAATCTGAGTCACAGAGATGAGAAAAGGTCAAATTGGGAAGAATGGGCCCATAATGCTTCCCTATCCTCTCCAATCTGAGTCACAGAGATGAGAAAAGGTCAAATTGGGAAGAATGGTCCCATAATGCTTCCCTATCCCCTCCAATCTGAGTCACGGAGATGAGAAAAGGTCAAATTGGGAAGAATGGGCTCATAATGCTTCCCTATCCCCTCCAATCTGAGTCACAGAGATGAGAAAAGGTCACATAGGGAAGAATGGGATTTCTAACTGAGATTCATTTTCATGCAGCAAATAATTGCTGCAGAATACAGAGATGTGTATGTAAGCCATCTGCCGGGATCTTTCAATATGGGAACTTCTATAAGTATTTTGTAGACGAGTGCCGATAACCTGACTTGATGGAACCTAACAGCTGATTGGATCATAGTTAGGCTGCTCTCCTGATCACACTTGTATAGTAAGGAACACAGCGAATGGGAAGTTCTGATACATGCCATGATGTGACACTGAAATAAAATAAGTGCAATATATGATGATATAGAGTAGTAGAATGTGCCTTCTATCTCTCTTCCTTTGTTTCATCTCTCAGATACAAGCTTTTCCCTGCTAGTCTCAGGTGTCCTGTTCTAGGGGTGTCTACGTTCATTTTCAACGACACCCCTCCACAGCATATGTGAATGAAGCCACCCTTTCCTGTTCATCCCTGAGATGAACTACATATTACATGCAGACACACCCAGTTCTATGGGAATTGTGGTACACATAGAGAGGATCATGTAACCAGAAGTAACGGCACCGCTCACTCTACACTGGTATCAGTAAGGAACATTAGGGGTGAATAGGGAGCATGCACAGGACGAAACAAAAGCCTGAAAATAAAGGTAATAGACTGAAAAAAAAGTGCCATGACAGTTGTGATATTTTTTAAATGATTGAAGTAAAAAAAAATGTTGTTTTTTTTTTTATAAATCTTTTTATTACATTTCTTAACAAACAAACAGAACTAAACACCACAAGACATCATACACATTGCACCAAAAATAAAATACAACAGTTTCAAAATCCGCGATAACAATGATTAATCCAAAGGGGAATTCTTCCCCGATAACCCCATATATTTCTCATTTGGGAACATGCCTATTATAAACAATGGCTCCCATGAGTAATCGATGCTCTATGCGGTTTGTCCAGGCACTTTGTCATATTTACTAGGACAACCCCTATTCATACAAGTATCTCTATACAATGGAAGATTATTATTTACCAATTGTTTCCAATACGAAAGCGCAGGGGACCGAAATGTCTTCCAATGCAACGCAATAGCTTTTCTTGCGTAAAATAATGTTATGTTAGCAAACACTCGCTCGGACACTCTAGAAAGAATAGTCTCTACCAAACCCTGACAGACATAGAAACCGGTAAAGGAACAGAGGTGATAGAATTCAATAAATCCACCACTTCCACCCAAAAATTGCCATATATCGGCAGGTCCAAAAAATATGTGTAAAATCCCCCTGGATCGCTCCACATCGCCAGCACTCCGAAGAACATGCAGAATTTATCTTTTTAAGTCTGTGTGGAGTGATGTATGTACCAATTTATACTGCATCATACGATCTCTCAAAGATATCAGAGATCGCAAAGGGAAGTCCCACACACCCCTCCAATCCTCCATATCTAAATCTGGTATATCTCGCACCCACCTAGCTCTAATGCCCTGTACACACGATAGGATTTTCAGACAACAAAACCGTAGATTTTTTTCGGATGGATGTTGGCTCAAACTTGTCTTGCATACACACAGTCACACAAATGTTGTTTTGCGAGTTCAGTTTGCATAGACATCTATGCATGAAGTCAGACAGATGTCAGCCAAGTCGCACCCGAAGTGTGGCTTTGAAATCGCGCAATTTCAAGTGAAGTTGCACGATTTCAAAGTCGGATTCGGTGTTAACGGGGGCCTTACACAACCTTAACCATTCAGGATGCGTATTGTAACAAATCTCTGGACGGGACCTTTATAGCTGCACTCCAAGCAGATTCAAAACCAATGTTGTCAGAGATTTTAGATTTGTTAAATAAATAGTGAAATGTATTTGGAAATGCAGCCAGTGCGAGTTCTCAATAAAGAAAGGGGAAGACCAACATTAGCAGCACCCCTTACATTACAGTTCCCATTTACACCAGAAGCCACAGTGCCCCCCCTACATCAGACCATTCTTCCAAAAGGGCATTTGTGAGTTCAGGCACTGATGTTGGACAAGAAGGCCTGGCTCACTGTCTCCACTCTAATTAATTCCAAAGGTGTTCTATTAGGTTGAGATCAATCAAGTTCCTCCACCCCAAACTCACTTATCCATGTCTTTATGGACCTTGCTTTGTGCACGGGTCCAGATCATTTGGTGGAGGGAAGATTATGGTGTGGGGTTGTTTTTCAAGGGTTGGGCTTGGCCCCTTAGTTCCAGTGAAGGGAACTCTTAAGGCATCAAGACATTTTGGACAATTTCATGCTTTCAACTTTGTGGAAACAGTTTGGGGATGGCCCCACTGTTTTCACAAAGCACGGGCCAACTCAATATTGAACCCTACGGACAAAGACTGGGATGCCTTTAAAGGTCATGTGCATGTAAATGCAGGCGTCCCAATACTTTTGATAGCATAGTGTATATGCAAATAATAAAAAAAGGATAAGTTGCTTTGGCATTGAAAGGATTAAAGTGACCCTGTCACCAAAGGGTACTTTTTGCTCATAACACCACTTATAAAAGAAGATTATTCTACACACCTGGCAGTTAGGAATACATGCAATGACTAGGGAGCAGGGAAGCAGTGGTGCACATGCTCATAATAATTTTTGAGTGCCAACTAGAGATTTCCTGACTCACACACACGTGGCCGATACCGACTTCTGCCTGCCTGGCCACTCAAGATCCTGCATCCGCCTGCTCACCAGCTGGGTTGCTGTCTGCAGTTATGCACCTTCTGCCATATACTTGCACCTGCCATTCCACCAGTCTGACTGCTGTTCTGCATCTGCTGCTGTGTATCCACCTCTGCCAGTCCCTCAGTCTGCCTGCTGTTCTGCATTTGCTGCTGTGTATCTGCCTCTGCCATTCCACCAGTCTGCCTGCTGTTCTGCACCTGCTGCTGTGTATCCGCCTCTGCCATTCCACCAGTCTGCCTGCTGTTCTGCACCCGCTGCCGTGTATCTGCATCTGTCAGTCCACCAGTATGCCTGCTGCTTGGCAGCTGCAAGTACCTTTTGTCCAGGATCTCCAACCGGGCACCTGTGCCACTCCATGTCCTGTTATATCCTGTCACCATCTTCAGGAAAAGCAGGACATGAGGTGTGAGGTGTGAGGGAACGCCCTCCCATCAGCTCGGCCTCAACCAGGTACGTGACAGGTGGCTTTGTGACACATGGTCCACCAGAAAGTTAAGTATATTCTTCCTCCATAGGTGGCCTATTGAGTGAAAGAGACTCTGTAGCCTGTGGTGACCACTTTAAAGATACAGGACACTTAAATATTACATTTTAGTATTCATAATTGTTATAGCTGAAAACTTTAAGTGTGTTAGTATTGACTAGGGGCGATGTCCATGATGGCATTTCAGTCATTATTTTGTATATGTATATATTTGCAGTGTTAAAATTGGTGAATACAGAGTCATCTCGGCGCTGATCGTTGCTGTTAATGAGATTAATAAGGAACTCGATCTTCTGGCAAATATTATATATACTCTGGGTTATCATATATTTAATACTTGTGGAGATCCAAAGAGGTCCATGAAATATGCCCTTCAGATACTGTCTGGAAAAAATATAGAGGCTCCTAATTATTCTTGTAGGAAACATGGGGACGTGGCTGGTTTTATTGGTGACTCCAGTGTCCCTACAACTCAAGTACTCGCCCAGTTACTTACTGTTTACCAGTGCACACAGGTAAGTGATAACTACACCACATTTTATACCATAACCTAATTCTCAGCTAAAAAGTATGGACTTTATTAGAGACTATTGTTATGGCATTGGTCCACCAGAGGGCTTTTGAAGTTTTTACCAAAAAGATAGTTATACCCTATTTAAAGACCAACTTAAGGATAAAAATTAGGTACATGTAAAGTTTAATATGTTTTTTTTTTTTTGTTTAGTTTGTTTTATTGTGTTTTACTTTATTTTTAGTGATAGCTATCAAAACAATCACCCTTCATTTCTCCTTGTGAATATCATCTCTGATACAAAATGTTTCACGGGTGTGAAAAGTGAAGACAAACCTTCCTGTGGTGACATCTGTTCTGGTGACAACTGGCTAAGAGGAGATAATTCTTCCCTTTGGAGGGGATCTCCTTTTAAGCCAGCCATAGACGGTTCAAATCTATGCCACTTCCGAAGGAAATGGCCAAAATTCAAACCATGTATGTGCAGGTTGAATGTACCCAAGTTGATCGATCAGCTTGGGTGCAACCAGACTGTCACATTTTACATGTGATTGTTGCTAGTGGCTATTGTAGCCACTAGCAATAATAACTGTGTTCTCCTAGCTGGGATGCTTTAACCACTTGCCACAGTATTTATACCATACATGTACGTCATTGTGTCTACTCCAAGTTTGGAAGCATGCAGGACACCCCTCCTGTGACCACTGTTTCCACAGCAGATTACAGTTACTGGTAATCAGTAACCAGGTATCATGTGATCGCAATGATTGGTCATAGCAATCACATGATACCAATGTAAATAACCTATCATGAATGGCTTTCCATTCAATTCACCTCTATGCTGATGACACCCAGATCTACTGTATCTCTCAAGTCCTCAACTAACCCTCCAATCTCCTCACGTATCACAAAACTACTGAGTGACATATCAGCATGGACGTCACACCACTTCTTCAAACTCAATCTTTCTAAAACTGAGCTCATAATATTTCCTCCTCCCCGATCCCCCATGACTTTACCATTGAGATCAACGGCACAACCATTGTTCCCGCCACACATGCCAGGGTGCTGGGTGTAATCCTTGACTCTGACCTCTCCTTCAGCCCCCATATCCAATCACTGGCTAAATCCTGCCGCCTTAACCTCCGCAACATTTCCAGAATTCTACCCTTCCTGACTAATGAAACCACAAAACAACGCATTCACTCCTTGATTATTTCCCACTTTGACTACTGCAACTCCCTCCTCACTGGTCTACCGTTACACAGGCAATCCCCCTTCAGCCTATTATGAATGCCACTGCTAGACTCATACACCTTACTAACCAATCTGTGACTGCTGCTCCTCTCTGCCAATCTTTTCACTGGCTAACCCTACCCCACCATATAAAATTCAAAATACTAACCACAACATACAAGGCCATCCACAACATTGCCCTCAGCTACATCACCAACCTCATCTGCAGATATCACCTACATCATCCTCTCTGCTCCTCTCAGGACCTCCTGCTCTCTAGCCCTCTTGTTACCTCCTCCCATACTTGCCCCCAGGACCTCTCCCATTGTCTGGAACTTCCTGCCCCAGTACATCCAGTCAGTTCCTACCCTGTCCGTCTTTAGGCAAACCTTAAAATCATACTGCCCCCCCCCTCTACATTGTAAAATGCTGCATAAACTGTTAATGCTATATAAATTCTGTATAATAATAATAATGCATGAACAGTTTGCTTACTGTTGTTGTGGAAATTTTATGAGGATGTATTTAAAATGTATTGTTATAGTGTCTCCCAGTGTTAGTTCTCTCGCAACCTGCTCTAAAGAGCTGACTGGGGCAGACTGATGCTGGTTGAGATCCGTTTGGTAGTGAAAAGCTCCTTGGGGATGTAGAGAAATGTTTGCAGAGTGAGGATATGTCCGCCAGCGAAGGGCCCCTGTGCAATGCACAAAACGATCGTCTTGGGGGGATGTGTTCTCTCTGCAAAGACATTATCGGTTTAGTGGATGTACGCTTGTGTCACCCCTGTGTGCCTGATAAACACATTTGGGGGGCCGTGGCGTACACCTGCAGATAATCTCCCACCCACAGGGACGGTAGTATACTCCGGGTATGGGATGTTCTCTGAATAACGCAGAATAAGGATTCACACCAGCGGTAAAAACGGGAGTCCTTGAATTGTTATGGTCGGGGACAGTGTCCATGATTTCAAGCCATGATAGCTTACAGAGACAGGGGGCGGGAAATCATACACCCTGCCCCCGCCCAGACACGCCCATGAGACTCCCCTAGTCATTGTTCATTGGTTGTTGTATAACCAGGGGCGGACTGACCATTGAGCCACTTGGGCACTGCCCGTGGGCCCTGGGCCACTAGGGGGCCCCATCAGGGTTGCCAGCCTCAGTAAAACCAGGGACAGTATGTATAAATCTGTGTTTTTTTTACATCTGTCTGTGTATACTGTGTGTACATGTATGTGTATACTGTGTGATTGTATACTGTGTGTGTGTATACTGTGTGGCCCCATAATCTCTGGTTGCCTGGGGGCCCCATAATCTCCTATTACCCCAGGGCCCCATGAGTTATCAGTCCGCCCCTGTGTATAACCCCTCCTGTTTGAAGGAATGACTGTGCGTGATTGGTCGATTGTGAAACCATGAGGCTCTATTTGTTATATGAGTAAAGTTTGCTCCCAGATTCAGGTCAGTTGGTCGAGCGATGGAGCTGAGAAGGTGACTATGTCTGTTTACTGGGGGAAATGCGGGAGACACGGGTTGTTTAAAGATGCATTATACCAAACGGCTGAAAGGGCGCTTAAAGCGGGGTTCCACCCAAATTTTGAACAATATCTGTATGTATTCTCTTCCTTGCCTAGATGCTGACGTGCCGTTTGTAATGCTGAGAAGAAAAGTTTGTGAATGAACTAAAAAAAAAAAAAAAACGATAGATAGGTTGACCCCCGCTTTAATAGCCTAATGCCGCGTACACACGGTCGGACTTTCCGGCATACTTGGTCCGGCGGACCAGAGTGTGCCGGACAATCCGCCCGTGTGTGGGCGGCGGCGGACTTTTCCGGCGGACTTCTTCCCAAAAGCCCGCCGGACCTAGATTTGAAACAAGTTTTAAATCTTTCCGCCGGACTCAGTTTCGGGCGGAAAGTCCGCTCGTGTGTGTGCTGGTCCGACGGAAAGCCAGCTCGTGTGTATGCTGGTCCGACGGACCAGATACGACACGAGGGCAGGGTATTGCATCTCGCGCTCGCTGCAATAGGAAAAACACATTTTCCTATTGCGGCGAGCGCGGGGCATACCAGGCCCTTAGGTCTGGTATGGATTATAAAGGGAACCCCCTACGCCGAAAAAACGGCGTGGGGTCCCCCCTAAAATCCATACCAGACCCTGATCCGAGCACGCAGCCTGGCCGGTCAGGAAAGGGGGTGGGGACGAGCGAGCGCCCCCCCCTCCTGAACCGTACCAGGCCGCATGCCCTCAACATGGGGGGTGGGTGCTTTGGGGGAGGGGGGCACCCGCAGGGCCCCCCCACCCCAAAGCACCTTGTCCCCATGTTGATGAGGACAAGGGCCTCTTCCCGACAACCCTGGCCGTTGGTTGTCGGGGTCTGCGGGCGGGGGGCTTATCGGAATCTGGGAGCCCCCTTTAATAAGGGGGCCCCCAGATCCCGGCCCCCCACCCTATGTGAATGAGTATGGGGTACATGGTACCCCTACCCATTCACCTAGGGAAAAAGTGTAAGTAATAAAACACACTACACAGGTTTTTAAAATAGTTTATTAAACAGCTCCGGGGGGGATCTTCCTCCGGCTTCGGGGGTCCCTCCGCTTCATCTTCTCCCGGCGTCTGGTTGGTTCTTCTCCCGGTGTTCCAGTTCTTCGGCCGGCTCCTCTGCTGTCTTCAGGTAGCTCTCTAGCCAGCAGAGGTCCGGACTTCTGGGCTTCTGGGCTTCTGGGCTTCTCTTCTCCAGATGTTGACATGACGCTCTCTCCGGCTGGACTGCTCTCCGAGGGCTGCGTTGTGACTTATATAGGCGAAGACCCCGCCCCCTTTTGATGTCACAGTCCCTGGGCATGCTGGGACTGTGACGTTTTAGGGGGCGTGGTCAACATCACCCAGTGACCACGCCCCCTAAAACGTCACAGTCCCAGCATGCCCAGGGACTGTGACATCAAAAGGGGGCGGGGTCTCCGCCTATATAAGTCACAACGCAGCCCTCGGAGAGCAGTCCAGCCGGAGAGAGCGTCGTGTCAACATCTGGAGAAGAGAAGAGAAGAGAAGAGAAGAGAAGAGAAGAGAAGAGAAGAGAAGAGAAGAGAAGAGAAGAGAAGAGAAGAGAAGAGAAGAGAAGAGAAGAGAAGAAGCCCAGAAGTCCGGACCTCTGCTGGCTAGAGAGCTACCTGAAGACAGCAGAGGAGCCGGCCGAAGAACTGGAACACCGGGAGAAGAACCAACCGGCTGCCGGGAGAAGATGAAGCGGAGGGACCCCCGAAGCCGGAAGAAGACCCCCGAAGCCGGAGGAAGATCCCCCCCCGGAGCTGTTTAATAAAATATTTTAAAAACCTGTGTAGTGTGTTTTATTACTTACACTTTTTCCCTAGGTGAATGGGTAGGGGTACCATGTGCCCCATACTCATTCACATAATGTGGGGGGCCGGGATCTGGGGGCCCCCTTATTAAAGGGGGCTCCCAGATTCCGATAAGCCCCCCGCCCGCAGACCCCGACAACCAACGGCCAGGGTTGTCGGGAAGAGGCCCTTGTCCTCATCAACATGGGGACAAGGTGCTTTGGGGTGGGGGGGCCCTGCGGGTGCCCCCTCCCCCAAAGCACCCACCCCCCATGTTGAGGGCATGCGGCCTGGTACGGTTCAGGAGGGGGGGGGCGCTCACTCGTCCCCACCCCCTTTCCTGACCGGCCAGGCTGCGTGCTCGGATCGGGGTCTGGTATGGATTTTAGGGGGGACCCCACGCCGTCTTTTCGGCGTAGGGGCTTCCCTTTATAATCCATACCAGACCTAAGGGCCTGGTATGCCTCGCAAGGTGTCAATCTCGCCGATAAAAGCGGCAAGATTGACATCCTTTGCTAGTCCCGTCGCACCTGAGTCACGTTCAAAAAGAACGGACTTGTCCGTGTGTGGGCAAGTCCGTTCATTCTGAAAGTCCGCCGGAACTCCGGCGAAAGTCCGTCGGAAAGACGGGCGGACCTAGCCCGCCGGAAAGTCCCGGCGTGTGTGGGCAAGTCCGTCCGTTTTAAAGTCCGGCGCACCTGGCGGACAAAGTCCGTCGGAAAGTGTGCCGGACCAAGTAGGATAGAAAGTCCGACCGTGTGTACGCGGCATAAGAGTATAGTGATTTTTCCATGACACTGTTGTGATCTGTGATTGGCCCAAAGCAATCACATGGTACCTGGCTACCTGTGCCAAGTGATTTAGCTTAGCCCATCACAGATCACAACTAAAAGCAAGCTGTTCATGAATGGGTAACCTTTTCAGATCAGCTCATATCAGCTAAAACTATTGCTTATTACAGAAATCTTCATTGTATAAGCAGTAACAAAAAAATAAATAAAAATCCCTGATCACCCCCCAGAGTAGTATAGTGACACTGAGCTGCTCTGATGCCAGGATGTAAAAACAAATTGTAAAAAAAGAAAAACAGAAAAAAAAATGTTTAAACATTTGAATAAAAAAGTATTTTTTAAATACTGTCACCAGTCAGTATCCATGATAACCACCCCACCAGTCATATGATGATGCTGTACTGCACTGGGGACAGTATGAAAAAAATGTTTTATTTCATTTCATTATTTTCCAAAAAATTGTGGTAATAAATTTCAACTTCAAAAACCACATCATGCCTCATACTAAATACCTCAAATTGTCTCCTTTCCAAAAAGGTGTCATTTAGGGGGGGGGGGATTTGTGATCTAGCCCTTCTGGGTAGGGGGCATGTCCGTGCGCCACCCGCAACCCGGCCATGCTGAGATTGAACACAGCAGATGTCGATCAGCAGGTGCCGGCCAATGGATTACCCCCGGCACCCACTGATCATCTGGAATTTACACAGGAAAGAGCCTTGCCTATGTAAACAAGGCAGAGCCCTGTCCTGTCAGTGGGTAAGTAATGGTGTGTACACACGATCGGAATTTCCGTCAGGAAAAAACTTGGATGGTTTTCCTGACGGAATTCCGCTCAAGCTTGACATAAGATAAGATTAACATACCCCCAAATGATCCACTATGGCTTCTGGGCTGTACTAAGGGTACAAACAACAACTAAAATACACATATGTGGTATCACTATGAATGTCAAGAGCAGGAAAATTTATTTTGGGTTGTTCTTTGGTGATACGTTATGGTAAATGCAAGAAATATTCAGTCTTCAAAATGACTGTATGCGAACACACTGCAAAATATATTCCCATGGGCAATAAGGCAAAAAATAAACCCTATGTGGTTCATGCCCAAAATTAATATAGCTATAGAAATAAAGCTAAGAAAAGCACATTTTTAAAATAAAACATGAAGGAACAAGAACAGAATATAACAGAATATGTATAAAAGGAAATCAAGGCCGCAAAAATTCAAAACAAACAACAGATTGCAAAAGATAGTGGGACAAACCTCCAAAAATGATTCAAATAGATTATTGTATAAAGGGTAAGTCTAAGCACGTAGTGCCTTTAGTAGATAATTTTGAGTTGATTACTAAGGAGTCGGACATAGAGAAGGCACGTTTCTTCTTTATTCTTCAGCTCTGTGTATAGAAAGGAAAATGGGGCGGCTCAAGTCTTTAATGGGGATAAGATTGACATACCCCCAAATGATCCACCATGGCTTGATATTAATATGGTCCAGAAACATTTAGACAAAATAAAGGTGAATAAAGCACCACATTGAATACACCCGAGGGTACTCAAAGAGTTAAGCTCTATTATATCTAAGCCATTGTATCTAATTTTTAGGGACTCTTTAAAGTGGAGTTCCACCCACTTTTACAACTCTTCAGCATCCCTCACTAAACTGTTCACTGTAAACAAATTGGATATATTTTTTATTTTTTTTCTCAACACCTACTGTATATCTGCTGTATTAATTTTTCACTTCCTCCTCCCTGGCCGCGGCCCATCGCATCATTTCCTGTTTGCAATGCCTTCTGGGAAGGGGCGGCAACTTCCTCTGAAACTGCCATTGCTATGGAAATCTGACCTGAAACCTATTACACTGCTTGTGCTGCACTGAGCATGTGTGAGATCTGCAAGGATGAGATCCAGGAAAAAATACAGTCTGGCTTCAGATGCCCACACTTAAGATGGCCACGGCCTGCTGTAAGTTTATAAAATAACAAACTACTGCTATAAACTAACAAAACAGACCTTAGTTTACAGACTAACTTCACTAGCATACATTAAGCTTGTGTATTATAGGGGTATTTTTATTTAAAAAGTATAATTTCAGCCGGAACACCACTTTAATGACTGGAATAGTACCACTGGATTGGCGTAGAGCCAATGTGGTGCCTATGTTTAAAAAGGGAACAAAGTCTTTACCAAGTAACTATAGACCTGTTAGTGTAACTTCTGTAGTTGGGAAGATACTGGAGAGTTTATTAAAAGACCACATAGATTAGTTTTTGCTAGAAAATAATATTTTAGGCAGTAGATAACATGGATTCATGAAAGATCAAAGTTGTCAAGCAAATCTGATTTCTTTTTATGAGGTAAGCAAAAACTTAGGACAAAACTAAAGGCAAACAATACCCAAGTGCAGTTACCCCTATCAATGAAAAAATAATACAATTTTAGGTATATCTCAAGGTGGAATAAAATATCAAATTCAATTTTAATGCTGCTCACACTCAAACCAAACAGTTTTGTTTTTCATCAGTTTTGTTTTATTTCTAGTTTGGAGAACATTGAGTATACACTGATAATTATTTGACATTTTCTATAATGTTGGAAGATATTATGATTTAAAGGACAATACCTGGGCATCGTAGGTTTTCATTTTTTGCTTGAATTCAGTTTGTTTTGTTGTTTGATTTATTGCACATTTTCCTGTATTTATATTCACATGATATAGTACTGCGCGGCACTATTCTTCATATTTTAAGCAAAAACTTAGACGTGGTATATTTGGATTTTACCAAAGCATTTGACACAGTTCCCCACACCCGGCTGATGTGTAAGGTAAAGTCTACAGGGTTAGGAAATCAGTTTGTAAATGGATAGAAAACTGGCTAAAAGACTGAATTCAGAGATTAATGGTTACATATTCTTACTCTAAAGGGTCTAAGATTATTAGTGTTTGAATAAATCACCTACACCCGTAGATCAAAGGCACCTTCATCCCAAAAAGGGAAATTTAGAAAATGGTGAAAAAATAAATTTTAATGAGGCCACAATGTTATAAAAACATTTTTATTGATTTCAAATTTGAAAACATGGGGCATATAATTACTCCCCAATTAAAAAATGTCTTAAAAAGGTTTTTTTTACATAAATAATATGCACATATACAGATACTATGCTATTCACAATGCCCGTCGCTCAACATGTTTCGCTTTTCTGCTTCTTCAGGAGCTATAAAGCATGCAACTATAAGAGAACAAATGCAATGAATGCGATTATGAAAACACATAATATTAAAGCAAAAATTGGTTACCTACATACATTTTCATATATATACATAGCCAAAATTATTCAAACTCACAAGACATATACCTAATTTATACACAAAAGCCAGTAACAAATTACGTTGCTTTCAATGAGGGTCTGAATGCACCACAGAGAGGCGTACGGTAAAGGAACACTCCCCATATGTGTGTATTGCAATCAATCTGAATGAGCACTGCTAGGATTCCTAAAGATGATATCAGGAGAAGAGCCAGTGCCAACGGCGGTGATAGATCATAGGGAGAGCACACACAAGCTTGTGTTACTGTGGGATAAAGAAACATATATGTATAAAAAAATATACATATACACATGAGCCCAAATAATTTGGACTCAAAACTATTAATATAAGGTACCAGGCCATAAAAACACCCTCAAAAGACCCACATATTCCCTCCATGGGGCCTTCATTACCTTAGATTGATATCCAATATTCAAACACAAGAGTGTATGGGACAGGATAATATACAGTGCCTTTCAAAAATATTCATACCCCTTACAATTTTCCACATTTTGTCACGTTATAATCAAAAATGTAAATGTATTTTATTGGGATTTTATGTGATAGACCAACACAAAGTGTCACATAATTGTGAAGTGGAAGGAAAATGATAAATGGTTTTCAAATTTTTTGCCAAATAACTATCTAAAAAGTGTGGCGTGCATTTGTATTCAGCCCCCTTTACTCTGATACCCCTAACTAAAATCTAGTGGAACCAATTGCCTTCAGAAGTCACCTAATTAGTAAATAGAGTTGACCTATGTGTAATTTAATCTCAGTATAAATACAGCTGTTCTGTGAAGCCCTCAGAGGTTTGTTAGAGAACCTTAGTGAACAAACAGCATCATGAAGTCCAAGGAACACACCAGACAGGTCAGGGATAAAGTTGTGGAGAAGTTTAAAGCAGGGTTAGGTTATAAAAAAAATACCCCAAGCTTTGAACATCTCATGGAGCTCTGTTCAATCCATCATCTGAAAATAGAAAGAGTATGGCACAAGTGCAAACCTACCAAGACATGGCCGTCCACCTAAACTGACCGGCCGGGCAAGGAGAGCATTCATCAGAGAAGAGCCAAGAGGTCCATGGTAACTCTGGAGGAGCTGCAGAGATCCACAGCTCAGGTGGGAGAATCTGTCCACAGGACAACTATTAGTCACGCACTCCACAAATCTGCCCTTTATGGAAGAGTGGCAAAAAGAAAGCCATAAGAAGTCCCATTTGCAGTTTGCAAGAAGCCATGTGGGGGGCGCAACGAACATGTGGAATAAGGTACTCAGATGAGAACAAAATTGTACTTTTTGGCCTAAAAGCAAAACGCAATGTGTGGCAGAAAACTAACTCTGCACATCACTCTGAACACACCATCCCTACCGTGAAACATGGTGGTGTTCAGCATCATGTGGTGGGGATGCTTTTCTTCAGCAGGGACAGGGAAGCTGGTCAGAGCTGATGGGAAGATGGATGGAGCCAAATACAGGGCAATCTTAGAAGAAAACCTGTTATGCTGCTTACACACGATCGTTTTTCTCGTTGGAAAAAGATATGACGGCTTTTCCGACAGGATTCCGCTCAAGTTTGCCTTGCATACGCACGCTCATGCAAAAGTTTGCTGAAATTATGACCGTCAAGAACGCTGTGACGTACAACACTACGACTAGCCGATAAAATGAAGTTCAATGCTTCTGAGCATGCGTCGAATTGTTTCTTTTGCTGGCTGGAATTCCATCAGCAAAAGACAGGTGAAGCATACACATGGTCATATTTTCCGATGAAAAAATCTCATCGGTCTTTTGCAGGCCGAAATTCCGGCCATGTGTACGCGGCATAAGAGTCTGCAAAAGACTTGAGCCTGGGGCGAAGGTTTACCTTCAAGCAAGACAACGACCCCAAACATATAGCCAGAGCTACAATGGAATAGTTTAGATCAAAGCATATTCATGTGTTATAATGGCACAGTCAAAGTTCAGACCTAAATCCAGTTGAGAATCTGTGACAAGACTTGAAATTTGCTGTTCACAGATGCTCTCCATCCAGTAATGACAGCTTACATCGGGGATACTGGTCACATACAAGAGATCCTCACTCAGTATCAGTGGGAGCTAAATTCTTCTTGGGTATCCTTATATGGCATGTCCCTCTACACCTTGATACTACATATAGGCCTCAGAGCCCTGTAGTATTTCCTGGTCAGGGAGAACAGCATGAACAACTGCCAAACAAATTTTCTAATTGAGTTCACTCAGTTTATACTCTGCCACAATTATTTCAGCTTCCTGGCCTGATATGGATTTTGGGGGGGGCCTCACGCTGTTTTTTTTAAAAGAGTATATAATAGTGCATTGAAGCAGTTAAGGGGAACCCTATGACAGAAATAAGAAAAAAAAAACTACATGGGGTCCCCCTCGAAATCCATACCAGGCCCTTTGGATCTGGTATAGACTTTAAGGGGAACTCCATGCCAAAGCATTTCCAGGGTGGATAATGACAGTTGTCAAAGTGCAGCTAGGAAGTCCAAGCTATAGGCTTGTAATGTATATTGCCGTCAATTTGGCCTAACTCATTATGATAGAGGTCCACATCTTAAAATGTTAGAGATTCCCTGTCGACCACCAAAGTGAATTGTATAGAAAAGGGGTTGTGGTTACAGAAATCAATAAATTGATAGATGGAGTTGTCCCACCCTTGCCAGATGATATATACTCTGAACTGACTGCACTGTGTATATATATATGTATATATATATATATATATATATATATATATATATATATATATATATTACACAGTGTGTGTATATATATATATATATATATATATATATATATATATATATATATATATATATATATATATATATATATATATATATATATATATATATATATATATATATATATATTAATGCATTGCATGCACTGTATATATATATATATTCTACACTGACTACATTGAGTATATATATATATATATATATATATATATATGCCTAATCTAGCTCAAGTTCTCCTCTCCATGTTATTATCACACTATACACAGCCGCCGTGTAAGCAGACTTATATAGTGTGGGGCAAGGACTTAGCCCCCCCGAGCCATGATTGGCCAAAGGCACCCTATTATGTGGCGTTCTGCGGCACTTGAATTTGCAGCAAATGCCCCATATGTTTGATTAGTTTGTGAACACATGAACACCCGATGTTCGAGTCAAACTTACGTTCGACTAAAACATTGGGACCATCCCTAGCCACCAGCAGAGGAAGCTAGCACTAAGGCTATACATCATAATAAGGCTGTACAGGAGATAAACCCCCAGAAGATTCAGGATATAAAGAACACTAATGCTCAATAGAGTTGATCATTTTTTCTGTAAACACTTTAGAAATTATAGGTAAGTTGGCAATAATATCATGACAGACAAACAAACTGTAAGAAAGATAGTATTCACAAAATATGAGATTATTGACAGCATTTTTTTTTTAACCTTCTATGAATTAGAAGAAAATTAGAAGAAAATACCAAAATGTAGGAAAACCTCTACAGGCAATAGAACTTCCAATTCTCACTACATCAAATTATTACCCACATGGTAACCTGTGCATTTCAAATATTCAACAGGTAAAGCAGAGGTCACGTGTATCACTCGTGAATATTGTGTTGCCTTTCTGCTGCCTTCAGAGTTTTAAACACCAAGATCCAAGCTAGTATACCAGACAGTGTAATCAGTATAAAATACAATACTATATTTGTTGAGGAATGTGTTCTGGTGGCATACAAATATCATATTTGAGAAACACTAATATGTCTTTTTGGGTTGGGTGTGAATGGTTATAATATGCTCACTAGGGATGGGCTATCTGTTCAAGTCGAACATGAGTTTGACTCGAACATTGGCTGTTTGCCCATTTGCCAAACAGCGAACAATTTGGGGTGTTCGCGGCAAATTCGAAAAGCCGCGGAACACCCTTTAAAATTCTATGGGAGAAATCTAAACTGATAATTTTAAAGGTTAATATGCAAGTTATTGTCATAAAAAGTGTTTGGGGACCCGGGTCCTGCCCCAGGGGACATGTATCAATGCAAAAAAAAGTTTTAAAAACGGCCATTTTTTCGGGAGCAATGATTTTAATAATGCTTAAAGTGAAACAATAAAAGTGAAATATTCCTTTAAATTTCATACCTGGGGCGGGTTTATAGTATGTCTGTAAAGGGGCGCATGTTTCCCGTGTTTATAACAGTCCGAGAGCAAAATAACATTTCTAAAGGAAAAAAAAGTCATTTAAAAGTACTAGCGCTAGTGCCGGCTATTAAAGAATTGTCAGTCCTGACAATACACATAAAAGTCATTGAAAGTCATTGAAAAATAAAAAAATAAAATTCGTGGGGGTCCCCCAAAATTCCATTACCAGGCCCTTCAGGTCTGGTATGGATATTAAGGGGAACTCCGCGCCAAAAATAAAAAAAAAAATGGCATGGGGTTACCCCAAAAGTCCACACCAGACCCTTATCCGAGCATACAACCTGGCAGGCCACAGGAAAAGAGGGGGAGGGGAGAGAGTACTTCCCCCTGTACCTTCCAGATTCCGATAAGCCCCCCGCCCACAGACCCCCACAACCACTGGGCAAGGGTTGTGGAAATGAGGTCCTTGTCCCCATCAACATGGTGACATTCTTCCCATGTTGAGGGCGTGTGGCCTAGTACGGTTCAGGAGGGGGGCGCTCTCTTGTCCCCTCCTCTTTTCCTGCGGCCTGCCAGGTTGCATGCTTGGATAAGGGTCTGGTGTGGATTTTTGGGGGAACCCCACGCCATTTTTTTTTATTTTGGTGCGGAGTTCCCCTTAATATCCATATCAGACCTGAAGGGCCTGGTAATGGAATTTTGGGGGACACCCACGCATTTCTGTCTATCATCAGGACCGACAATTCATTAATAGCTGGCACTAGCGCTACTTTACAGGCATACTATAGACACCCCTCCAGGTACGAAATTTAAAGGAATATTTCACTTTTATTGTTTCACTTTAAGCATTATTAAAATCACTGCTCCCGAAAAAACAGCCATTTTTAAAACTTTTTTTTTGCATTGATACATGTCCCCTGGGGCAGGACCCGGGTCTCCAAACACTTTTTATGACAATAACTTGCATATTAAAATTTAAAATTAGCACTTTTGATTTTTCATGTTCTTGTCCCATAGACTTTAACGGTGTTCGTGTGTTCTGACAAATTTTTTGCCTGTTCGCATGTTCTGGATGCAAACCGAACAGGGGGGGTGTTCGGCCCATCCCTAACGCTCACTAGGTTATTATATCCTCGGGAACTCTGGAAGCAAGAGTTTGCCTCAGAAGTTTGTGTCTCTGTCTCCTTCCACGAGATATCAATGTTTTGTAAACCTCAAAGCTTGATTGTGTATTTGTTTGTTCATTGTACATTATAGAAAGTCTATCAGAGGGCCATGACATTTGTTTTGGTTTCTTTCAGATCGATTTGTTCTGTTACTAATTTTGTTTCATTGATTTGTTTTGGAATTGGTTTCGTTTAATTCAGTTTCATTTTGTTTATTAATTCTTCTAATGAATTCCAAATTTTCGAAGCAATTTGAATTTGGTTCAGTCGAAAAATGATTGACCGATTTTAATTCTTTGTGAAGAATAACTGGTTGTTAAAGAGTGGGCTGGGAAGTCTTAACAACTGATAACTCATCAGAAGTCAGCGGGCTTCCCCACTGACAGATGAATGTAAACAAAAGAATGCCAGTGATGAATAACGCAGGAAAAAAACAGCATAGGGTCCCCCCAAATCCATACCAGGCCCTTCGGGTCTGATATGGATTTTAAGGGGAACCCCACACCAAATTTTTTATGAAAAATGACATGGGGTCCCCTTAAAATCCATAACAGATCCTTATTCAAGCATGCAGACCAGCAGACCAGGAACGAGTGGGCGAACCTCCTAAACCATATCAGGCCAAATGCACTCAACATGGGGGATGCTATGGGGCAGAAGGGGATCTTCCCCCCAAAGCACCTTGTCTCCATGTTGATGGGGGCAAGGGCCTCTTCCCCACAACCCTGGCCCAGTGGTTGTGGGCGTGCAGGGGGTGACCCAGATCATGGCCCCACATGTGAATAAGTAGGGGTACCCCTGCTCATTCACAAAAAACTGACAAAAGTAAATACAAACACCACAACAGCTTTTACAAGTTCTTTATTAAAAAACAAAAAATGTATGTCCCCCCGATGTCAATCATGATCCAACGTCAATCACGATTTCCACCACTACCGCTGACCCTGAAAAAAAAGCTCTGCACCTGATGAAGGCTTCTGCCATCTGACAGCTCTGCTGTCTGACAGTTCTTAAATAATTAAGGAGTGGGGCCACTCGATGATGTCATTGGGTGACCCCGCCCCTTGTGACATCATTAACCAGTTGACATCACAAGGGTGGATCTTAGTTATTTAAGAACTGCCAGTCGGCAAGAACCTTCGTCGAGTGCAGAACTTTTTTTCGAGGTCAGCGGAAATGGCGGCCATCATGATTGATGTTGGGTCTACTTCAGGGGACATTTATTTTTTGTTTTATAATAAAGGACTTGTCAAAAACTGTTGTGTTTTTATTTACTTTTTACACATTTTTTGGTGAATGAGTAGGGGTACTCATTCACGTGTTAATCACTTCAATACTGGGCACTGCTACCCCCTGCCAGGCCAATTTTAAGCTTTCAGCACTTTCACACTTTGAAAGACAATTGCACGGTCATGCAACACTGTAGCCAAATTACATTTTTATCATTTAGCACAACTAGAGCTTTCTTTTTGTGGTATTTATTCACCACTGGGTTTTTCACTTTTTGCTAAATAAATTAAAAAATGCTTGAAATTTTAGAAAAAAACTTGATTTTCTTTGTTTCTGTTATAACATTTTGCAAATAAATAATTGTTCTTCGGTGAAAATAACCCAAACTATGGGATATATTTCTGAAAATGGATCAGTCCTTATGTACTGACATCCTATATCATTACTTACCGAAAATGCCAGGACAGTACAAAAATTCCCCATATGACCCCTTTTTGGAAAATAGACAGTCCAAGGTAATTAGTAAGAGGCTACAGCAAGTTGGGACTTTGAAAGAGGCATGTTCAGTGTGGCCAAAATTTGAGTCAATGATAAAAATATATATGCATTTATTATCTAGACAGTAAATAACAGTCTCATATAGGTATGCGCGTGATTGGGTGGGCTTGTCCCACTATGCTTCGGCACCACGCCCCCATGCCCTACGCACGATGCCCATTTGGACCTCCCTGCACAGGCATGTGTGCTTTGGTATCCTGGCTGACCTATGGGGAGGTGAGCACAGATGGGCTTTTCCGCTGCTCTTGTGCATGCACGTCTCCTACTCTGTCATGCCTACGTGATGCTGGTGAAGGGCCCGCTGGGTAGTTTGGGGTGCATTTAACATCCATATTTGGTGCTAGTCTGTCCATGTGGCAGCACCTCTCTCACACACCTTGTACCTGTTACTGGATTTTGGTTTTACTTTTGTGCCAATAGGTAATTTTCCTTTAACCATGTTCCTAGTCTTCTTGGGGTTGGGAGCCATTCCTTTTGTATATACCCCCCCCCCTCCCCTGTTTTATAAATCAAGATACTCTCTATCAATAGTATGTACTTATAGTTGATTTTTTAATTTCACAGAAATGGAGCCCAAACTATTTATCAATTGGTGTTTTTCAACATCTAAATCCCCCTTTGCACTTCAATCTATGTGGGACCATGTGTGTGTGCCTGACTCCCTGGAGGGCCCATTCTACCACAGTTCCCGGTGTGGACATCTTAGGCAGCCTCTGGGTTTGGGTCTTGCAGGTGCTAGTCTTCATTCTCATGTGAGTATATGTGGGGATAGTTTACCACTGTCTCTTACATATTGTCTAATTATTATTTCTCCTGTTCACATTTTATTATGCTGGCTTACCTATATTTCTCTACAAATTTAGATGCACCCGCCCCTGTGGAAGTGGTTTTACCCACGAAACATGTCGGGCATATCTGGATGCATCTTGTGTTTTATATAGATGATCTATGTGACTTTGGTTCAGTAGAAATTTTTATTATAACACTTTGCTTGATAGTCACATAGAGCATGGAGGACGATACTTTATCCTACAATATGTAATCTACTCTTGTGTTATGATCTATTTATAGGACAATGGTCTTTAATATGTATTTTTTGTAAACTTATCAATTGTTGTAATTAAATATGAGACTGTTTGTTTTTTACTGTCTAGATAATAAATACATATATATATTTTTATTATTCACTCATTTTTTGGCCCAACCCGCTGTCGTTTTTTAATAACTCAATTATGGATGAAGACGTATGGCTTCCTGCTTTTCATTTAAATTCCCACCCTCTTCCCTTCCCCTTCCCCTTCCTTCCTCATATTTAGTAAGAGGCATGGGGGTCATTTACTATAACTCCAGGAAGTACTAGGCACTATGGCAAATAATAGAGCCCATTTTAGCCAAATGGAAACAAAACGGCGAATTTGCGCATGAAAATCAGCGATATAAGCAGAGAACAAACGTTTGTAAATTCTAAATTGCCGCTAATTAGCGCTTCCGCATATATACAAATGCCAATTCTTATCAAGTTGTTATATAGCACTGTACTGTAGCCATGATCCATGTATGTGAAAGAAACATTTTTATCAGAGATGTGCTCTAGTTCCCGTGCATCTATTGATTTATATTGCAATTATTATTCCTAGTTTTTTTTCCTTCTTTTGCTAAGAAATGCAGTTCTGAATGATTATTACATAGTAATGTCTGCTATTCTGTAAAGTTACATGTATTAATCATTTAGGTTACCTATTTGTTGTATGTTGTTTTTTTCATGTTTTTGATTTATTATTTATTAATTTAGTTGACTATAAAGCAGTAATTACTTATGTTCATTCTTCAATAATACTACGCTATTATGCAGGTCTTGTACTTAGCACAATGGCTTAGTGGTCTGCTTGGATATCTCCACACCACTCATGGTATGAGTTCAAACAACAGCCAACCTACCAACCACCAGCTGTGTTTATTTTTTCAGTGCACAAGTGAATTAAAATAAACAAACAAAGAAATGTAAACTGCCCTTTAGCTAGTGTGTGGTGTTTGGAATGTCACATCATAATATAATTGAATACTTACATACCATTGCATGCATTTAAAGAGTTAATACAATAAAAACTTTCACATTAAACTGCATTGGCTACTTGGCAATCACCTATTTTCAGTAAATATATACATACACGTATATTTGTGTTGCTTCGGCTAATTGGCATTCTCCTTTTCCCACCAATGCAATCTTTTAGGATTTTTCTGTGGGATTTGAACCCATGAGTCTTTCAATACCTGAATGTTTGAAGGTAGAGGTGCTAACCGCTAGCCTATTGGGCTGAGCTCAACTATACATACAAAATACTTTTACTAGTGTTTGATGTGTTATATACTATACAATAAAATTTATCAAATGTAAACTGCTTGTTAGCTAGTGTGTGGTGTTTGGAGATTCACACCATAATATTAGTGAATACTTATATACCATTGCAAGCATTTGAAGATTTAATACAATAATATCAACCACATTAAAGTGTATTGGCTACTTGGCATTCACTGTATGCTGCTTTGGCTAATTGGCTAACTGGCTAACAGTAATTCTCCTTTACTCCACCAACAGTAACCTTTTAGGACTCTTCTGTGGGATTTGAACCCATGAGTCTTTCAATAACTGAATATTTGAAGGTAGAGGTGCTAACTGCTAGCCTATTGGGCTGAGCACAATTATATATACAAAATACTTTTACTAGTGTTTGATGGTTTATATACCATACAATAAAGTTTATCAAATGTAAACTACTTGTTAGCTAGTGTATGGTGTTTTGGAGATTCACACCATAATATTAGTGAAGACTTATTTATTTTTATTTAAGGTACTTCTATAGTGCCGTCAGTTTACGCAGTGCTTTACATATACATTATACACTCACATGGGCCCCTACCCTCAAGGAGCTTACAATCTAAGGTCCCTAACTCACATTCATATACTAGGGCCAATTTAGACAGAAGCCAATTAACCTGCCAGCATGTCTTTGGAGTGTGGGAGGAAACCGGAGTACCTGGAGGAAACCCACGCAGGCACAGGGAAAACATGCAAACTCCAGGCAGGTAGTCTTGTGGTGTGGTTGGGAATACGAACCAGCGACCCTTTTTACTGCTAGGTAGGGATGAGCAGACCCCCCCCTGTTCGGTTCGCACCAGAACATGTGAACAGGAAAAAAGTTTGTTCGAGCACGCGAACACCGTTAAAGTCTATGGGGGTCATTTACTATAGTGCCAGGAAGTACTGGGCACTATGGCAAATAATAGCTCCCATTTTAGCCAAATAAAATTTCAACAGGCGAATGTGCGAATGAAAAACTAGCGCTATTAGTGAGAAACACATGTCAGTAAATTCTAAGCTGGCGCTAATTAGCGCTTCCGCGTATATGCAAATGCCAATTTCTACCAAGTTGTTATATAGTACTGCACTGTAATCATGATCCATGTATGTGAAAGAAACATTTTTATGTGAGATGTGCTCTACCTCGTGTGCATCTATTGATGTATGTTGCAATTAGTATTCCTAGTTTTTTCCTTCTTTTGCTAACTAATGCAGTTATGAATGATTATTACATAGTAATGTCTGCTATTCTGTAAAGTTACATGTATTAAACATTTAGGTTACTTATTTGTTGTATGTTGTTTTTTATTTTTTAATCTAGGTGACTATAAAGCGGTAATTATTTATATTCATTCTTTAATCATACTACACTATTATGCAGGTCTCATACTTAGCACAATGGCTTAGTAGTCTGCTCAGATGTCTCCACAGCACTCATGGTACAAGTTCAAATACCAGCCAACCTACCATCCCCCACCTGTGTTTATTTTTTCAGTGCACAAGAGAATTAAATGAACAAACAAAAAAATTTAATCTGCCCATTAGTTAGTGTATGGTGTTTGGAATTTCACACCATAATAGTATTGAATACTTACATATCATTGCATGCATTTGAAGAGTTAATATAATAGAATCAGCCAAATTTAAAGTGCATTGGCTAATTGGCATTCACCTATTTTCAGCATATGCTGCTTTGGCTAATTGTCATTTGCTTTTTTTTCACCAATTCAATCTTTTAGTATTTCTCTGTGGGATTTGAACCCATGAGTTCTTCAAGGTAGAAGTGCTGACCGCTAGCCTATTGGGTGTAGCACAGTCATACATAGAAAATACATTCACTAGTGTTTGATGTTTCTTCTCCCCGAGCTGTCTCTCCTGCTGCCACCATCTTCTCCCGCTGATGTGTTCTTCAGCGCAGCCGGTTACCCACTAATAAAAAAAAAGCCGCTCTTCTTGTGGTGGTCTTCTGTGGCCAACCGATAATGTCACCCGGAGAGTCTGCTCCATGGCTATGTAAGAGACGCCACACAGCGGGTGACAACACAGCGGAGGAAGACCACCATGGAAGAAGAGCAGCTTTTTTTTATTAGCGGGTAACCAGCGGTGCGGAAGAACATGGCGGCGGCAGGAGAGACGGCTCTGGGAGAATACAGCTCGGGGAGAAGATGGAGGAGGGAGAGACAGCGTCTGGAGAAGATGGCTCAGGGAAGAAGACAGCTCGGAGCTATTCTACAATAAAGGACTTGTCAAAAACCGGGTATTAATTTTTTTACATTTCACTGCTTTTTTTGGTGAATGGGTAGGGGTAAAATGTACCCCATACCTATTCACATAGGGGGCAGGATCTGGGAGCCCCCTTGTTAAAGGGGGCTTCCAGATTCTGATAAACCATCCTGCCTGCAGACCGACAACCACCGACCAGTGTTGTCGGGAAGAGGCCCTTGTCCCCATCAACATGGGGAAAAGGTGCTTTGGGGCATGTGGCCTGGTAAGGTTCAGAAGGGGAGGGTGCTCACTCGTCCCCCCCTATCCTGACCTCCAGGCTGCATGCTTGGATAAGGGTCTGGTATGGATTTTGGGGGCCCCACATCAAATTTATTTTACATTTTGGTGTGGGGTTCCCCTTAAAGTCCATACCGAAGGGCCTGGTATGTACTGGGGGGACCCTACGACATTTTTTTCCTTGAATTTTGGAATTCCATACCATATTATTGAATAAGTGCATACCATTGCATGCATTTGAAGAGTTAAAATATGGAATAAAGCAAGCTGATGTGCTTTGGCTAATTATGCTTCTGAGTACAATGCACACTTCCAGGAGGTGATGCTGTCAGTGGGATTTGAATTCATGGCTTGAACTTTTGGGGGCAGCAGGGTATACCGCTATGCTACAGAGCTGAGCACTTACCTACAGAGAAAATACATTTACTAATGTTTGATTCAATACAATAATGTTTTGCATTTCAGGCATTAATATTATAGTAACAACCATGCTTGTGCCGATGTGGCATTGGCTAATAGGTATTTGCCTCTTTTCAGCATATGCTGCTGAGTACAATGCAAGCTTTCAGTAGGTGATACCATCTGTGTGATTTTCAGCCATTTGAGCACAATTATATTGAGAACATATGTTTACTAGTGTTTGATGGTGGGACTACTTTATATTCTAGGTATAAAATAGTACTCAGCACAGTGACTTAGGCACCTTTCACACTTGTCGCAGGGAAAGACACGCAACTTTCCCATGATTTTGCATCAGCAATTTTGCCACAATTCCAGGGAATGCCTGTGTAAACTTGAGGTCTATGGACCTCAACTCGCATCAAAGTCAGACCAAAGTAGTACAGGGACTACGTTGAAGTCAGTGTTACTTGAAGTTGCACAGATATGAATGGTACACATTAAAAATCATGGGGTATGACTTGTCATACGACTCTGATGTCCAAAGTCGCACAAGTGTGACTCAGCCTGACTTTGTCAGCGATTTCAGAGACATCAGTGCACTTTCCTGCACAGATGTCTAGTGAAATCACATAGGTCCCAACTGTTCTCCTTTAAGAAGGTGTCCTATGCCTACCTACTTTTGCTAATAGGTGTCCCTTATACCCACCTCAAAAAGTTGGGAGGTAAGAAATCGCCCCCTGAAGTCGCCCAAAGTAGTGCAGGAACTACTTTTGGGAATCGTTGTGGTGTCGCACCAATTCAGACAGTTCAAATGGCCATCAATAGGCGCCGATTTGGCCTACAATTTGACATGTCAACTCAGATCTATGTGAACATGGGTGAAGTTGCATAGATATTAGAGCTGCACGGTTCTGGCCAAAATGAGAATCACAATTTTTTTGCTTAGAATAAAAAGATCACGATTGTCGCAACGTAAAAACTTTCACATTATCCCACAAAAAATTGGGCTAACTTTTCTTTTTTTTTTTTTTTTTAATTCATTAAAGTACTTTTTTCCAAAAAAAAAAAATGCATTTGAAAGGCGCAAATACAGTGTGACATAAAATATTGTAACAACCACCATTTTATTCTCTAGGGTCTCTACTAAAAATATATATATAATGTTGGGAGGTTTTAAGTAATTTTCTAGCAAAAAAAAAAATGATTTTAACCTGAAACCAACAAATGTCAGAAAAATGTTTAGTGTTTAAGTGGTTAAACTTTCCTCACTTACACAGAAGTCTATTTCATTGACAAATTGTTACAAGGTTTCTAGTTAAGTTCACTGATAAAGAATGTTCTAATTCTTGGCAGACTTCCTGTTTTTTCGGCTGTGGCTTCAGAAGAGCAGAGAGAGTTCTTTATATAGCAAGAATTGTGAAACTCTTTTTTCAAGATCGTAAAGGGGAAAAAAAATCACAATGACGATTAATCGTGCAGCTCTAATAAATATGCATGGAAATCAAGGGGGACAACTTTTCATGTGACTCTGAGGTCCAAAGCTCCATGAAAAGTCACCCAAGTGTGAAAGTAACCTAATGCGATTAATTGATAACACCTTTGAATAAGGCCCCATTTTTCACTTGTGCGACCTTAAAATTGCACAGCTTTGTCATGACTTGAAGTAATATCTGTGTAATCTTGTGGTGTATGGACCTCAAATTGCATCAAAGTCAAACCAAGGTAGTGCAGGGACGAATTTGCTACACCTTCAGGATGCACAAGTGACAATAGGGCCAAATTCAAAGGTGTTATCCTTGAATCTCATTCACACTGCTGCGACCTGAAAGTCACACTATTTTGCTGCCACTTTGCCGCTGCAACTTGACCCCAACTTCTGGGAATGCCTGTGTAATATTGTACCCGATATACCTCAAGTCACACCAAAGTAGTACAGGGACTACTTTGAAGTTGGTGCGACTTAAAGTAGCACAGATATGAATGGTTATCATTGAGAATCATGGGGTACAACTTGTCATGCAACTCAGAGGTCCAAATTTGCTGGAAAATTCGCCCAACTGTGAAACAAGTCATATATATTTTAATAAAAGGAGCTCTCATTTATACTTGCATAGTCCTTACTGATTTACATCAGCAGAACAAATGCAGGAAGTGATGTGAGCACATGGGACGGAAGCAAATGTGTGGTGATGCCAAACAAATCAATGAACCCCACCCATACCAAATCTAACTATGACATCCACCCCCGCATTGATTAAGTACAAGTACATATCCTACACTTACCCGGCCAATGAGCAGCGCCTCCTCTCTGCTAAAGAGACCTCGTCATATCCACCTAGATGGAGATCCTGACCAGCACAGGAACTTCCGGGTGCATACAATCAATAATTTCCAGGTCAGAAGGTGAAACCACGCTTTTGATTGCAGCTGCGAATATTTGATCTCAACCATGATTAGTATTTTTTATTTTCAGACATGCAAATCTGTATTTCTACATATATTTGAAGGTAAACTTAAGGGAGTTTGCTAAGAAATGGTGTCCCTGGGTTAGCAGCAGGTGAATTACAAAGGCAAAAGGCCCAGTTTGAGCCCTGGTTCACACTGACAGCAGGAGGAAAGCGTTCAGCTGAACTCCCACAATTTCATTCCTACATGTCAGTCCTGACTATGGGGGCAACATCAGAGACATCAGTGCAGGTTTCTGCACCAATATCAATACAAATCGCACCAATTAGAACAGTGCAATTGCCACAGATTTGACATGTCAAATCACACCAATGTGAACCAGAGCGGACACATTCAAACACTGCCTATCCACCAGCTGAATTCATTACCTGCAATTCTCCACAGCTGTTAATGATAAAGGTGGAATCTTTATATATAACTTGCAGAAGCCTAGGTTTACATTGGAGCGATTGGTCATGCGATTTGAGAGATCAAATCACATGACTATTGGCAATGGCACTGTTCCAATCGATGCAACATTTTTTTTGTGGCACCGCATCAATTTGCTAAATTAGTTCCTGCACTACTTTTGCCGATTTCAGGTGCGACTTTAATAGACATTTGTGTATGAAGCCACCTGAAATCACGCTGACCTTGCTACTTTGAAATCGTGCTACTTCAAGCGAAGTAGCGCAATTTCAAAGTAGCATGTGAACCAGGGCAAAGAGATTAGTTTTTTGGTGCACAAATACATATTGAAATAAAATATAAAAGATATTGCACATTCCCAAAACCACCACCCACAAAAACTAAAAAAGAAAAGTAGAAGGGGAAAAAAAAACAAAAACAAAAAAAAAAAAAAAACACCACACACACACACACAACAAAAGCTTAATGTACTTTTATTTTACCAGCAGAAAAAAAATAAATTTACATTTACTAGCTTCAAAAAAATTTGGACAGGATATATGGTACTACATTTAGCAACAGAATTTTAAGGGCCCTGCTCATAGGAGCTTACAATCTAAAATTAGACAAAACCTTAGAGTGGACACAGCTTTAATTTCAGTGTATAATGGGCAACACATCACATTATTATCTGAAAGATTATAGAAACATACTTAACAGTCATTCTTACAAAGCATTCCCACATAATATTGCAAAATACTTATTCAAAACACCCACAACCAGCCCACAATCCACACATACATACATTGATGACCATGTTCTGCTGGAAGCTGCATTTCGGTGTACACGATTAAACGAGATCAAAAATAGTAGGTCAGCAGATGCTTCCAAACGATGTTTGCATGATCAGACAGGAACAATACACACAACATTGACAGCATGGCCACATAAACCCACTTTTGATTGAAAAAATGCACAAGAATTTCATCAAATCTCCCAATATCATTCCTTCTCCCTCACAACAAAAAACCTGACCTTCTCAGGCCAAACGTACCCCCCTACTGCAGGCCTTTATATAAGAGAGGTTGTATTGTTAGCACACTGACACACCCAATAGAAGTACACGCCCACCAGTATCTTTCAATCTGTCTCTTCATGTATGTCTAAAGTGATTGCACCTGATGGGCAGGAACACATAATAGTATTTGCAACTGTGTTAGCCCTTGGCTATGTGCATCAAATCTCCAACGACAGGACAAAGATCAAAGTCCATTTGCATCCACATAAACAAAGCAACAGTTTTCTAATCATATGTACCTGTGCAGTGTAAACCCTAAAATTTGAAATGTCCAAGTCCCTGGGCATGATTAGT
The DNA here is from genome assembly GCF_042186555.1 of Aquarana catesbeiana. Classification (NCBI taxonomy): domain Eukaryota; kingdom Metazoa; phylum Chordata; class Amphibia; order Anura; family Ranidae; genus Aquarana; species Aquarana catesbeiana. Next base: position 15,683,617 of record NC_133324.1, on the reverse strand, counting down.
GCTAATAAACATTAACATCAGTCCCTGGCTGCAATGAGCTTCCAATATAAAGTCCAAAATTAACTTTCTTACATTAGAACCTATTTCGACAGGAGACAAATAAGATGCCAGCATGTCTTTGGATTGTGGTGAGAAACCCACACAGGGAGAACATATAAACTTCAACACAAGGATTAGCATGTTGGGGAATTGAACCAACATCCCAGGTGCTGCTAGACAGAACTGCTACCCACTAAGCCACCAGGCAGCCCCACACATGTTCTCTGCATCTCTGTGGTGTGAACCAGCCCTAAGTCCATAGCCATGCTCAGTGTCACAAGCAATATACAATATATTGGCCTAAGTATTGGGATGCCTGCCTTTAAATGCACATAAATTGTAATGGCATCCCAGTATTAGTATTGGGTTCAAAACTCATTTGGCCCACCCTTTGCAGCTATAACAGCTTCAACTCTTCTTGTCCGCAAGGTTTAGGAGTGTGTCTATGGGAATGTTTGACCATTCTTCCAAGTGCATTTGTGAGGTCAGGCACTGATGGACAAGAAGGCCTGACCTACAGTCTCCTCTCTAATTTATCCCCAAGGTATTCTGTTGTGTTGAGGTCAGGACTCTGTGCAGGCCAGTCAAGTTCCACCACCCCAAAATCACTCATCCATGTCTTTATGGACCTTGCTTTGTGCACTGGTCCAAATGATTTGGTGGAGGGGGATTATGGTGCGGGGTTGTTTTTCAGGGGTTGGGCTTGGCCTCTTAGTTTCAGATAAGAGAACTCTTAAGGCGTCAGCATATCAAGACATTTTGGACAATTTCATGCTCCCAACTTTGTGGGGACAGTTTGGGGAAAGCCCCTTCCTGTTCCAACATGACTGCACACCAGTACACAAAGCAAGGTCCATAAAGACATGGATGAGCAAGTTTGGGGTGGAGAAACTTGACTGGCCTGCACAGAGTCCTGGCCTCAACCCGATAGAACACCCTTTGGCTGAATTAGAGTAGAGACTGCAAGTCAGGCCTTCTCATCCAACATCATTGCCTGGCCTCACAAATGCACTTCTGGAAGAATGATCAAACATTCCCATAGGCAGACTAAACTTTGTGGACGGCCTTCCCAGAAGCTGTTCTAGCTGCAAAGGGTGGGCCAAATCAAATTTTAACCCTACGGACTAAGACTGGGCTGCCATTAAAGTTCATGTGTGTGTAAAGGCAGGTGTCCCAATACTTTTGGCTATATAGTGGATCTGGAAAAGACTTACAATGGCAGTGGAACTCTCCTACACATAACTACTACATTTAGACATAGTTATAGGACCTGAGAGATGAGACAACTTCTCTACATGAAGTAATACGGTTGGGATTTGAACCCAGAGGCTCAGAGATACTAAGCAGAAGTTCTAACCTCTAAGCCACAGAGCTGCCACGTGTGAGACCCTCCTACACATAACTACACATAAATACACATAAAAACACATAAATACTGCATTTCTATGGACATACAGGTGATGGAATTACATTACTCAAGAGTTATTCTTCTTGATTTATTCTGTGATATTTGGTGTTTTTTTGTGGGTGAGAGTAGAATATTACCCTCAAATTTTTGGGAATTACATTTTGATTTCTGATGTTGGTAATCATATCACATTTTTTGGGCTCAAATTATGAATATTTGGAAATAATACAAAGCACAAAAAATTGTGATTCATTTTAAATTTTCATCAGCAATGGTATTGTTTGTGGATTATAAAGACACCTGTGTGAGTTTGGGGTAAAGATTGTTGTGAGATGGAGAGTAACAAGTGAAAGTGACAGAGAAAAATATATTTTACCAAAACATCAAAACATTCCACATTGTAGCATTCTTAAAATCAAAATATTTTAAGTAGAAGCAACAATGTTGCAAAGGAAAATTTATTTCACAGAAAGATACATTTCATCTCAACATTAAAAGGTTTTTTGTGAAAGTTAGAATTGTTCCATTAGAATCAATGACAAACTTCATTTGGACTAAATTAGAGCAGATTTTAACTCCCAAAAAATGTTCTCTAATTAGCTCTCATTTTGGTATTTACTATACCTCCAGGTAAAAAAGACACTTGAGTTAAAATGAGAGTTATTTTCAGGTCTGAGCATGCTCAGTTGTGTTGGCACCTAGTTGTCCAAAACGGGGAATTTTTCACTTTTCAAACTTTTAAAGATATTTCAGTGTAGAAATCACTTTTTCACACAGTTTAAAAGCAGATAATCTTTAAATAATATACCGCATATTTCAGTACTATTTAGGCAATTATATCATGCTCTAAACATTATTTCCATGTGCGATTCTCTAGGTTTTAGCAGAGTAAGGGTTTGGGCTCTATTTAGTTTCAGGGAGCTATAGTAAATTCGATTTTGGGAGAATTTTCTCACCAGCGCTATAGTGAATACCGTTTTAGCGCGAATTAGCGCTATTAGCGCGAATTAGCGCTAAATTGCCGCGAATTAGCGCTAATTCGCGGCAATTTGCGCGAATTTGCGCCATAGCGCTATAGTAAATGACCCCCATAGTGAGTTTTTTGAAGTTGTCATTTTTGTAAGAATTTTTTGGAAAATGAAGAAATTAAAAAATAAATAAATCATCCTTTTTTTTTAACATACTGTCACCAGCGCAGTACAGCGTTATCATATAACTGGTGTGGCGATGATTAGAGACACTGACCGGAGACAGAATAAAAAAAATATATATATATTTTTAATTACATGCTTTTCTTTTTTTTTACAATTTTTTTTAACACACTGTGCCCAGAGCAATATAATGTTTCCATAGTAACATTATACTACTCTGGTGAAGTGATCGGGATTTTTTTTTTTTTACACAATATGATTGCTTATAAATGAATTTCATTGCTATAAGCAATCATTTTACTGAATGAAATCAATTCATGCCGTTTATTTTGTTGTGATTAGCTGTGATTGGCCACAGCTAATCACATGGTACAGATGTGCTGTGATTGGCCCTGTCTGTACCATATAATCACACTGATCAATCACAGCTAGCAACACAATTGTACACAATGGATGGCCAGAAAGGAAGCCAACCATTGTTTACAACTGTCATGTGACCTGTTGTGATTGGTCACATGGTACTGGCAGCAAGCCAGTACACCGACCAATCATTGGCTGTGTCCAGTGGCCACAGCCAGTGACAAATCGTGCCGCACACGTCCCCCCCTTTGCTGGCCTGCCGGGCTGCATACTCTGATAAGGGTCTGGTATGGTTTTTTTTTTTGGGGGGGGGCCCACATCATTTTTAAAAAACAATTTGGTGTGGGGTTTCCCTTAAAACCCATACCAGGCCCGGAGGGCCTGGTATGGATTGGGTGGACCCCACGCTGTTTTTTCTGCATTTTTTATTACCAGAATTCTTTTGTTTACATTCATCTGTCAGTAGGGAAGAACGCTGACAGCTGATGAATCGTCAGTTGTTCAAGAACACGGCAGCCGGCTTCCAAGCACGCTCCTTAACAACCAGCTATTCTTCCTTACGAAAGTTTGGAATTCATTAGAAAATGAATAAACGAGATGAAACAAAATAAAACTAAACAAATTCCAAAATGAAAATTTGGAATTCTTTAGGAAATTAACATTTGAAAGAAACGAGTTTCAACTAAATTCGTTACTATTTCATTCGGAGATTCAGATACATCCAAATCTCAGAATAACCATAATTTATTTAATTTGCCCGAATTTATATTTGTACCAAAATTAATTGCACATGTCCATTTGAAAGTGCCGTAATATTTGGGAATTCTGGTGAGGACATCTAACCAGTAATGGCACTGAGTGATTTATGAAATCAATGTGTAATTCAATTTGATAGAAAAAAGTCTAACTTAAGAGATTTTTCTTTTGAATTCCACATTTTCTATCCTTCTACTTATTTTCGAGAAAAAATTTATCTTTATTGTTTTTTATTGCAGGTAGTGAAAATGGTCTCAAATGTCCTGATGAGAAGAAAGAGAAATGTGTTTCCAAAACATACAAATTTCTGTTCTATAAATTATGTGATGGTTTTAATTCTTTCATTAATGTCTTCATTATTTTCAGTTATTACATTATTCATATTAAAAAACATTATTTATCATTGGGACACCCCCATTCTAAAAGCCAATAATCGAACTTTGAGCTTCATCCTCCTGACCTGCATCTTGCTGAGCTTCCTCTGCGTCGTTTTGTTCCTCGGTCGTCTTGTGGATATGACCTGCATGCTGAGGCAAACTTAATTTGGCATCTTCTTCTCCATCACTGTCTCTTCTGTTCTGACCAAGATCACCGTTGTCTGCTTTGCTTTCAAAGCCACTAAACCTGCCAGCTACTGGAAAAAAATGGGTCATGGTAACATGTAGTCTTTACTGTCTACCTATGAAAAATAGGGCAATAGACCAGAGAAGGGTGCGGATGTCCAGGGATTGTGCTGAGCCCATTACACTCACCGGTCAGAGTGGCCTACTCGCCTGCATCCACAGCCTTACATAGCTGGCCTGCCGGTCATCATCTTCATCCACAGCCTTACATAGCTGGCCTGTCGGTCATAATCTGCATCCACAGCCAGACAGAGCAGGTTTGCTGATCATCATCTGCGGCTGCAGCAGTACAAAGCAGGTTCTCCAAAGCTGAAGCCATCAATCCATGAGGGGCCCCTCAGCTGTCAGAACCCACCTCTGAAGCACAGGATTGGTGAGAGCATTACCAACCCACCAAATACTCTACATCACAAAAACCAGATAGACCTCAGTTACACAGTTTGCCATCAGGCCCTTAGACATTACCAAACTTAAGCAGCATATCATTGATCAGTGCCACATCACCTGTTTTTGATTATCCTAGTAGCTCAGATCCACTGAACCTCTCTTTACACTAGTTACTTGTCTTTTTCATTGCTTTTAAGCCTCGTTAAAGTTATGTCTGCTAGAACTCTACCTCAAATCCTCACATTCTTGAATTGGGAGTAGCTGGAAGTCACTCAGCATTACCATTAGTGCACCTCCCAAAAGACCCCAAACACATCAGCAGAAATAACTTTTTTTTTTCATTTTTGGAGATTTTTCCTCCCTGTTTCATAGCATTTACAAAGATTTTAGCGATTATTCACCTCCCTAAACACTGAAGTCCTGCAGCTAGACTTGGACCTAGTAGAGACACTAATGCAGCATAGCCCCTGGGGGTTTGTACTATCCATTCCTGGCTGTCCTTATTATACTTTAGGTAACTCTGCTACAGTTTTAGCTGATTGGTAAAGCCTGCGCCAAGTTACCACCAAAATAACGCTATCTGTCTGAAAAAAATGATGAAGGAAGATTACTTATTTGCAACATTTTAGAACAAAAGCTAAGAAACCTTTTTTTTCTAAATGCTTGTTTTTTTTTCCTTTATATATAGCAAAAATTAAAAACCCAGTAGTGATTAAATACCACCAAAAGAAAGCTCTGCCTGTCTCAAAAACAATATAAAATTAATTTGGGTACAGTGTTGCATGACTGAGTAATTGTCATTCAAAGTATGGCAGTGCTGAAAGCTGAAAACTGGCCTGAACTGGAAGAGGGTGAAAGTTTCCAGACTTGAGGTGGTTAAAGATAAAATGTACCCCCCATATTAGCAACAATTAAAAAATGACATAACATAAATGCATCATATAACCAAATGCATTCCAATTTTTTTTTTTTTTGTATCAAAAAGGTTATCTTAATATACCAAAACAAGAGAGGAGGACAGGAATAAATGAAGCATTAACCATTGGTAATAAACATGCTGACATCCCAGTGCATGTTTAGGCCATAAGAAGAGTAATCTAATGTTGCCCAAATGCTCCCCTAAACAGAAATTGAGTGCCCACATGGTTCTCCCCACAAATTGAAGACCACAAAGGCATTGCAAAATGTAAACAACATGGATATATGAACATGTAATTAAGGGTTTAATTGTATACATTTAAATTTTATAAGTCACTGTGGATGCAAACAAACTTTTTTTTTAATACGTCATCAATTGAGCTTACAGACAGCACAATTTTTTATGGAAAAAATCCAGGTAAATTATGAAAAAAAGGTCTTAATGGCTTGTCTATCACATTGGGGGCAATAATGTCTTAAAAAAATGGAAGACACCTATATACCACCTGTGGTTTCTTTGGTAAAAGTGGACCTAATAATAATGCAATTCCTTAAGGTATGCCAATGTTTCTTGAATTTCCTCTTGATCACATAATTTTGCGAAAAGGATGTAACAAAAGACCAGGAAATCTTTTTTCCCTCTGTACTACAAGGACCAGTCTTATCAATTAGAAGCTGATGTCCAAGTGTCCACACCTGCGACATAGTCTCATCGAAAGAGTTGCCCTCATAACCCTTCTCAATGAACCTCTTTCTCCTGATTCTGGCTTGTGCCAGAAAATCACTCTCCATAGTACAAATGACGTATAATTCTCATAAACTGACTATGGGGCACTGACTTCAATCACGATAGGTGGTGGCGAATGTCCAACCGGATAACAGAGTTGAGATCAGTTGACTTAAAAAAAGTAGTGGTAACAAATTGATTCCCCTCCACACTGATTATCAAGTCTAAAAAATATATTTTGGTCTGACTAGCTTCATATTTGGGCTGTGCATCCCACTAAATTGAGATTTGAATGTGTGTTGGGTTGACATCCAGTTGTTACCAAACTGCCAAATTTCCAGCACATCCAATTCAACAAAGAAAAGGAAAGGAAGACCTTTATGAAATATGGCACCACCTCTGAGGCAAGCCTATGCAGGACACCAAATGCCTAAATAAGGGTGTACCACCTGAAAACAAGAGTCAAAGTCTACAACCAACTTGAAAGGCACTTCTTAATATAGGATTAAAGATACTACCCTCTGTCCAGGGAGAGGGAGTATCAATATGGACGTTGTCTCTCAGAACATTATATACAGTCCACACTGAGCCTTTCATTTGTTAAGTTCCTGAATGGTCCAAATTAAATTTATCCTAAGTACTTGAGCGATTGATCCCCCAAAAGGATTTTAAAAGGAAAGAAGTCTTTAATATGTTGATTTGAAGAAAAAAAAAAGGGGTAGCTCTGACATGGAAACCAGTTCACAAAGGTTAGGTCAGAAATAATCTCTATTATAAAGCAACAGAGTGCATATATCCTAAAGGTGGCTGAAAAGCATGTCTGAAGGAAAGCAATCTTTCACCTCTGGGGCATTTTTTTTTGGTTGCCTATGAGTCCAAATTAATCTTAGGGGCTCTGCCCACCTACAGCAATCAAGGGTAGTTGAATAAGAAGGTTTTAGTTCCAATGTTGAAGGGGCTATTGGGATAATAAAATGGCGGGGATCAGTGATTCCCACGGGTCGTACAGCACTTCCATGTTGTGTTAACTTTAGGTATGTGATGACATCATAAGTGACATCACTGCAGACACATTCACTACAGAGGGTCAGGAATGGCTGTAATTGCTCTGCTTAGCCCTCCATACAGCAGCTGTTTACTGCTATAGTGATCTACCGCTGGCTGACTGCAGGCAGCAATAGATGAATATGATGGCATTGATCTACTGTTGCAAATTTTCATGGGGGAGGTGTCTGAATCAGATCTCCACTGGTCAGATCCAGACCCCCTAAGAAGAAAAAAAGTGACAAAACACAGCTATACACAGACTCCCGGCAGGTTCCGTCAACAGCATGGTGGATGTGATCACACTGTAGAAGGCTGGTTTGTGGAACCTGCTGGGAGTCTATGTACAGAGGTGTCTTGTGCTAATGATGGTTATATCTGACAAGTGCTGCAGTTACTTACTTTTGTGACTATGGTTGGTTTTAATAAACAAAGAATTATATGGGGAGCACTAAATATTTTCTCTTCTGTATTAACCACCACAAGTCCGGGCATTTTCACCCCCTTCAAGTCCGGGCCAATTTTCAGCTTTCAGCACTGTCACACTTTGAATGATAATTACTCAGGCATGCAACACTGTACCCATAGAAAAAAAAAAATTTTTTTTTGAGACAGATAGAGATTTATTTTGGTGGTATTTAATCACAACTGGGTTTTTACTTTTTTGCTATATACAGTAAAAAATAAACCTAATTCTTAATTTTTAGCTAAAACATTTTGAAAATAAATAATCTTTCTTCATAAATTAGGCCAAAATGTATTCTGCTACATTTTCTGTAAAAATAACCCAAACTAGTGTATACTATTTAGTCTGTGTGAAGGTTATAGAGTTTACAAACTAATATATATATATATACTGTATATTTATACGTGTAAATAAAATTGATCAATTCTGATGTACTGATGGCGCTTATCTCATATCTTGAAGCCCTAAAACACCAGGACAGTACAATTACACCCCAAACAACCCCTTTTAGGAAAGTAGAGTCGAAAGTATTTAGTAAGAGGCGTGGAGAGTTTTTTTGAAATTGTAATTTTTTTTAGTCACAGTTTTTGAAAAATTAAGAATCTTTTATTTTTTTCACAAAGTTATCATTTTAACCTCTTAAGCCCCGGACCATTTGGCTGCCCAAAGACCAGAGCACTTTTTGCAATTCGGCACTGCGTCGCTTTAACTGACAATTGCGCGGGTGTGCGATGTGGCTCCCTAAAAAAATTGACGTCCTTTTTTCCCCACAAATAGAGCTTTCTTTTGGTGGTATTTGATCACCTCTGCGGTTTTTATTTTTTATATATATGCTATAAACAAAAAAAAGCAACAATTTTGAAAAAAATGCATTATTTTTTACTTTTTGCTATAATAAATATCCTCAAAACATTTATAAAAAAATATTTTTTTTCCTCAGTTTAGGTCAATACGTATTCTTCTACATATTTTTGGTAAAGAAAATCGCAATAAGCATTTATTGATTGGTTTGCGCAAAAGTTATAGTGTCTACAAAATAGGGGATAGTTTTATAGCATTTTTATTAATAATTTTTTTTTTACTAGTAATGGCGGTGAACAGAGATTTTTATCATGACTGTGACATTATGGCGGACAGATCGGACACTTTTGGCGGGATTTTGGGACCATTCACATTTATACAGCGATCAGTACAATTAAAAATGCATTGATTACTGTGTAAATGTGACTGGCAGTGAAGGGGTTAACCACTAGGGGGCGCTGTAGGGGTTAAGTGTGTCCTAGGGAGTGATTCTAACTGTGGAGGGGCGTGGCTATGTGTAACATGACACTGATCACCGCTCCCAATTACATGGAGCTGTGATCAGTGTCCTGTCACTAGGTAGAATGGGGAAATGCTTGTTTACATCAGCATTTCCCCGTTCTTCCTCTCTGTGAGACAGGCGCGCACGCGCCGCGACCTCCGTGAGTGTGATCGCGGGTGACCGCGGGGATACCCATGATCACACTCATGGAGGTCGCGGTGGGCGTGCGCACGCCCGCAAAACGCTTCTTGAAGGGCAATGTACAGGTACGTTAATCTGCCTGTACGTGCCCTTCTGCCGACGTACATTGGTGTGAGCCGGTCAGGAAGCGGTTAACAAGATATTTCTCACATACAGCATAGGCATACTTGCAATTAGACCCCAAAACATATTCTTCTATGCCTCCCGATTATGGGGATAACCAAATGTGTGAGCCTTTTTCACAGCCTAGATGTATACAAGGGTCTTAAATCCAAGGAGCACCTTCAGGCGTTCCAGTTTTCTGATTGCCCATCACGTTTTTGGAGGCCCTGGAGCACCAGGACCAGGAGTTGTAACATGTACAAAATTACCCCATTTTGGAAAGAAAACACTCCAAGGTGTTTTCTGAAAGACATAATGAGTCTTTTGAAAATGTAATTTTATCCACAAGTTTTTTGGAAAATAGGAACAGAATATGAAAATGTATTTATTTTTATGTCACAGCAGTTTTTAAAACACAATTGTTTTGATAAAAAACACACTTTTATGAATTTTAATGTATACAATTAAAAACACATGTAGCACCCCCCCAGGTAAACTGGAAGTGAAGAGGGTACCTTCAGATACAGGGAGCGGACTTACATTCACCCCAGGGCCGAGTCCATGGCTATAATGGGAAGTTAGAACAAATGTGGGCGCCAGTCACTTTAGATATTTTTCAATGCTTTAATTATAACTTGAGAAAGGTTGTAGGAAAGAGGTTGAGGGGAGGTTTCAGATACCCTTTTTAGTAGATCACTTACAGACTTCACTGTCAAAAGACAAAACACAGCTTTCTTTCAGCAGATCTTGAATACCTGGGTAGGTCTCTCATACAGACCTAGCAACCAGTAAGATGTCTGGATAAGTCTGTCTCACAAACTTAGCAGCCAGGAATGTATTACCTTGATTGGATTGTAGAACAGCTTACACTATGTATCCTTTGTTTTTTGTTTTATTAGTCCATTTTCATTTTTGATACTAGACTGAATGGTATGTTTTTAAATCTGAATATTAGGATACTGGTTGTATATAATCACAGGGTAATATATACATGTGATTGTATTCTGCTTGGGACACTAATTTCATTACCCGACACCTGCAGGGGGGGGGGGGGAGGGAGCTCTCTAATTGAGGCTTAATTGTTCAGTTTTTGAAGAAGTTAAGTGTGAAAGGCATCACCTCTTTGCTGTTTTCAATGTCCTGTTGGCAGTCTATGTTTATACAATAAATTGTTATTGGATTTATGGTGGTGTGCAGCCACAATCTTCTCTTTTTCCTTGTATTATGGGGGTAGCACCCAGCCCAGTTAATCCCTTTGGATCACCATCACCTGGAGCAGCTTCATCTCTTTCTGGATCAGGATACTGGTGTGGTGCATAGTGGTGGTCAGGATGCTGGTATGGGCTATGAAGATGATCAGGACACTGGTATGGTGTATGGCGGAGGTCAGCACACTGGTATGGTGTATGGCGGTGATCAGGACACTGGTATGGTGTATGGCTGTGATCAGTATGTTGGCTTGAGGTATGGCTGTAATCAGGACACTGGTATGGCATATGACATTGATCAGGGCACTGGTAAGGCGTTTATAAGGAAGCTGGTATGGTGTATGGTGGTGATCAGGACACTGGTATGGTGTATGGTGGTGATCAGAACACTGGTATGGCGTTCATAAGGAACTTTGCCTTTAGGTAATATAACATATCATATAACATAGTCATTTTCTGGAAAGGATTACCTCTTCATATTGCTGTTTAATTTGGGGTTTGAGAGCGAGTCTGTATAGGGACTCTGATTGGTACAGTGAGAGGGAGGCCAATGAGGACTATGTTCTTATGGTTCCAGCGAGCCACACAGTACCGTATTGAACACCCATATTTCTTACTATTCCATTTGCATACCTCCTCTTGACCACTGTTACCCAGCAACGCTCCCCCACTTCATTACAGCCACCTTCTACCTTAATACAATCATCTACTTGTCCACAGTTTTCCAGTGCAGCTCAGGAGAACCATTGATATCATCTCATAGCTTCCACTTTTTGGAATAACAGTTTTACCTTGATTCAACACCTGGGTCACTTTCATAGGTCGTTTAGACTTGGGAATATCATCCCAGCTGTATTACAGCATTTTCACAACTTCTGCAATTTGGGTGGATTTGCACCATCTGTCCATAGATGGTCCTTTTGTTTTTATAGCTTTAATGCTAATGTATGTATGATGTTTTTTAATGTCTTTTTCTTATCTTTGATATCAATAAATCTTTTTTTGCTAATCATGTTTGTATGGCAAGTGAAGTTTCATAGATATGTGCTACCATAGGGTTGGTTGAGCTAACACAGGTTTTTATTTTAAGTTTGCCATTCAATTTTCATACCGTGAGCTCCCATCCTCTCCTTCTCTGCCTTTTTTCATTTTTTTTTTTTTTTTTGAGTATTGTTTAACCCCTTTTGACATATTAATATGGTAGGCGGCACCTTGAGGGTCCGGTAATATTCTTAGTGTAGCAAACTGAAACTTACTTTATTGCAAATTCACACAGAATATATACCACGCAACATCAGGTAGGGCCTGATCACATTACCCTAACAATGCAAGCTGTAAACAGGAATATAATTAACATAGCTAAGGAACCGCTAAAATAAACATCATGGTAATCCACATCTAGCAACTAATAGCTGACAGTGATATAATTAACATGAACTAATTAATAACTAGTCACTTAAACAAGCCTAGGTGCTCAGACCATTATTTGATTAACCAGGGATCCCACTTCCTCTCAGACTGTCTGGCACCAGTCTACAACAGTCTATGAGATAAAGCCCATACAATGATCCAGCAGTCTGAAAGAGTGTAATTAATTTATCTTCATAGATTTCTTGAGGGATATTGTTGATAAATATTTCTGTTCCAAGTGGAGGGGCTTCTCCAACTCAGTTTGCAGGAGGACCACCATATTTCCTTTGACCATTAACCTATACAAGATTAATATTACACTTTTCCATCCACTCTAGATGGGAAGCTTTATTGTCCTTATTTGGGAAATTAATCCAAGCCTTGCTCTCAGCATTCATCACATTGTTGTCTATCATTAGCGAATGATCTGCTCTCTCCATGGGCCATAATCAGTGGGTAGGAGGCTTGCCCCTAGTCCACGCCAAAAACCTCTGTCCCAGTTGGGTCTGTAACAAGGAGGTTGGGTTTCTCCACATTCTTTTCAGAAACATTGTCCAGGATTGAGGACTGGGGTGGGGGCCTCTTAAATGTATTGCTTTTGGGTGGTTTTCCTAAGGGGTCATTGGGACCGAGCAGACCCATACTGGGCTGACATGATGAGTACCAGAAAATACTTATTTTGGGTCCATACCTGATGTTGCAAGTAAACCTTCTTCCACAGCACCATAGTTCATTTGGCAAAACCATGTATTTTTATAAAGAACTGCAAGTTGTTGGCTGGTTTACCTATATATTTATCTGATATTGGTGGCTGTGGGGCTTATTGAGCATTTTTCTGACTTTTGATATATAATAGTTATTATTGCTATAATGATCTGAGGTCTCAGTGTGTTTTTTTTACATTTATGTGCAATTGCTTGATTTTAGGAGCTTTATTTAATGTGATATTTTATTCATATTCCATATCCCCAGATCTCAATAAGTTTGCATTCTTGACACTTTTTTTTCTTCCACCTTCAGTGGAGCCATGAAATCAGTGTCAGGATCCTGGGCTGCTGTCAGTGATAATGAGGTGGGAGAAGAGGAAGAAATCATTGGAGTCTATCAGAGACTCAGCCATGTTGTCTTCAGATATCCACTTAGACTATTGTGGTTGTTGTCTTTGTGTGTGACCCCCTGCACATCTGACACCCAGAACTCTGCTCACCGCTGTGATATGACTATGAGGAATTATACATTTGAGTACAAGTATTCTCAGGATGGAGACATCATTATAGGAGGGATATTCACTGTACATTCTATAGTGGCAGAGTGGAAGCAGAAGGGAAGTTTTATCGAAAATCTCATTTGTATAGCGTAAGTGAAATATGAAGTGTAAATCTTCCAATCTGATCTACAGAGCTGTGTCTTTAGGAGATATGTGTGATAATGTGCAGGACTCATTCAGTCTGTTACATTGCATGTATAGGAAATTAAAGCAAATCCTTGAGACAGTTTATGAAAAACACTTAGGGCCCATTCATACTCAAATGCTCTGTTGAGGTTGTGTTATAGAATGGATTAACTCCATAGCATTAAGGCAGCCGATTGTATATGTAAAGCGCTGCGTAAATTGACAGCGCTATATAAGTACCTGAAATAAATAAAAAAATAAATAAAAAATATGAATGGGTTGCTAATGCATTACAACGGATGAAAAAATATGAATGAACCTTTTTTAATAATGCCCCACCCAGTGTCAAAAAGAAATAAAAACACACACAGTTCTTGACAATTCCTTAAGTAATAAATAAATAATGTCCCTCAATGTAGATCATCAGTCAAGATGCCCACCACACCGCCAGTTGCCCACTGCCTGTCCCGATGTCGAACAGTTCTTAAATAGGTGAGGGGCGAAGCCACCTGGTGGCTCCTCCCCTTTATAAAATCACAGACCGGTGCATGCTGGGTAGGTGACGTCGCCTGGCCTGGCCTGTCAGGCTGCATGCTCAGATAAGGGTCTGGAATAGAATTTGGTGTGGGGTTCCTCTTACAATCCATAGCAGACCCATTTTTTTTATTTTTCTATTGCTGGCAATCTTATTTTTTATTCAACTATTAGCAGGGAAGCCTGCTGGCAGCTGATGACTAATCCATTGTTAAGGATATAGTGGCTGGCTCCTTAACAAATGGCAGGCATTCGCTATGCATATGGTGAGCGAACATCTCGCCGAGCACCTTGAAAATTCAGGTGGCTTGCGACACCTAAATGGGTCAATGTTCAGGGTAGAACCACTCGTCTATCCCTAATCTTGTATTGAGAAGCTCTGCTGTAAGTAATATCGATGTAGAAATGATTGAAGTTCACTATGTGACTCACAGATCAATGTACAGGGCCACCAATCCCGCCTAGATCTACCTGATGCAGTTGAAATGTGTTATACAGTTTGTTATAGAAAATTTCTGCTTCAAGCCCTAAAAACTGATGCAAATCTAATGTGGACCCATTTTCTGCAGGGTTTCCCGGATAGAGTACAGACATCTCCTGGCTTTTAAATTTGCTATTAATGACATAAACCGCAGTCCAGATATTCTGCCCAATGTAACTCTGGGATACCATGTGTATGATTCTTGTGGAAATGTGAATAAAGCTATAAAAGACGTTCTACAGATATTGTCTGGACATACAGAGGAAGCTCCAAATTATTCCTGTATGGAGCGGGGTGTCCTGGCTGGTTTCATTGGAGATCTCAATTCTGACACCACTCTCCAAATGGCACAGCTGCTGAATCTATATGGTTACACCCAGGTAAGAAAAGCAGAATTTCCGATTATACATAAGGTTGGGACAGCTAGTCGTCTTATGGTGAGTTGGGTACAAAGGGTACAAAAATCCATCTGCCAAAGCATTGTAAAGTAAAAAAAAATATCCTATAAGTGCAGTGCTGTATTATATTGTACACAACAAGTCCTCATTGCACCCGGCAATTTAGGTGAATGAAATCTTATGCCGTGTGCACACGGGCGGATTTTTCAGCATCAAACATCTGACACTCTTTCCGACGGACTTTCGACTGACTTGCGAACGACCAGACTTGCGCACACATGAACAGACTAAAGTCCGTTCGAAAGTCCGGTCATTTGAATGTGATGACGTATGACTGGACCAGAATAAGGAAGTTCATAGCCAGTAGCCAATAGCTGCCCTAGCGTCGTTTTTTTGTCCGTCGGACTAGCATACAGATGAACGGATTTTTCGATCGGACTCGAGTCCATTGGAAAGATTTGAACTATGTTCTAAATCTAAAGTCTGTCTGATTTTTGACAGAAAAAGTCCACTGAAGGTCCGATGAAGCCCAAACACGATCAGATTATCCAACGGATTTGTTCCGTCGGACCAGTCCGATCGAAAAGTCCAGTCCGATAGAAAAGTCCAGTCCGGTCTGTACACGGCATTAGTGTTAGGTGAATTCAGCTCAGTAAAGTATACACTTACTTTTCTCTGAGTCATCAGTGCTATTTCCAGCATTGCGATAATTCCAATACCAGGATCTTCCTGAGCATATGTATTTTATGTATTTATTTTTAATATCATGGCATGCATCCTTTTCTATGCAAAGGATTTATTATTTCAATACAGCAGCAGCAATTGTCTGTATGTTTTCAGAAACCAGATACCTTCTTACATTTACACAAAAAAAAGTCAGGCAAATAAACAAAATGTAAATGTATTTTTTCTATTTGTAGTGTAGCGCCCACCTACTTAGGTGTGTGCTAAAATAGGCAGTTAGGATTAATGCTAGGTAAATTGACAGTGTTTTACCCTGTTGGTGTAAGCTGGTGGGTTAATGTGGTTGGGAGGTTAGTTAGAGTAGAGGAAGGTGTGGCCACCTACACTCTGCCTGCAAGATTTCCATCACTTTCTATGAAATGTTCTGGAAAGTGGGAGGATTAAAGGAATAGAGTGGCAGGTAGTCTTTTTGAGACCCCTCTGAACCATTCATTGTTTTGCTTGGGCAGAGGCGGGACTACTATAAAAGAAAAGGTCACATGCTTCCAGAGGGGTCTGGGAACTGAGGAGAAGACAGCATGTAGGGGCTGGTGCAGCTCGGGTGCTTTCCCCTCTGGGGAGGGGAACGTGCCATGTGGAGAGGAGAAATGGAGGAAACGTCAGGAGGAGGTTGCTACTACTGACAGAAACAAGGACTGGGAGAGGACCTTCTGTGGCAAGCATGGTCGGTTGCTCAGGAGTACACGTGAGTGTAAACCCAGGGAAACAGTGCTTCTAAGAGACTTTAAAGGTGTTAAAGTGCGGGTCTTGGAGGAAAAAGGTACAGAGCTTGGCCCTAAAGAATCAATACCTCGCAAAGAGCATTGATGTGCGGGTCATTACAGGAGGGAGTTGGGCCTTAAAGAATTAACACTCTGGAGGAATCCAATCAGTCAGCCCAAAGAACTTTATTCAGAGTATAGTTCCTTAGGCATAACTTGGAAGTTGTACGGTCAGGAAATAGTAACAAACAGGAGGAAGAAAAGCTGCATAACACAATTGAAAGTCAGTGCAAGATAGAAGTTATTCACAGTGGCTCTACATGTTCTAGACTATGTGCTCACAGAATTTGCTTTGCTTATTGCCAAATCTGCAAGAGTTATTCAGAGTGACTCTGTAATGCAATATCACCATGAGTGCCGGAAAAGAATAAAGTTAAATGTTTAAATGTTATGGACTGTCTGCTGTGTCAATCTATGAGGGAAAAGGGGGTAACGGGAACACAATACAGAAAAGAATGAACTACCCAGCAGCTGTTACGGGGGTAGTGCGCTACATGGAGGTCCCACCGAGGTTTTACTTTTCTGTTAGTCCATGGTGACACTTTGCCACTTTGCCATTGTACAGAGATGTCTGGCGTGAGTACATGGACACAGGGGGTGGTGTGGCCAGAGACTATGCAGGGAACATGTCTCTTACATTTGGGACATCACAAGTAACATTTCCACTGTGATAATAGTGATTGCTGCTGTAACCTGCAGTTCTACAGTACCTGCCACCAGGTGTCGCTAGGGTGCATCAAAAAAATGTTGTGTTACAGTTCCTCGTGCGCTGAACCAACGAGCTGAGGGGCGGAGCCACAACCAGGAGGAGAGAGTGTCAGCGTTCAGCGTGTCACGGGCCATACACAAGGCGGAGGAAGATGGCAGCGCATGTTCAGAGCACCCCCGCTATGCAGCGGTCAACTGAACAGCAGGGTCAAGTCCTCGTGGACACCAACATTCATCTGGAACTCACCGGAGGACTGGCGCTTGGAGTGGTAGAGGGCGTGGAGAGGCTTTGCATGCTGTGCCCTGGATGTTGGAAGCCTACAATGGGAGTCTGCGCCTGGTCTCGCTGTGGACATTGCGGATCGCAGTTAACACGCCTGGGACCTGTACAGTAGGAGGTCCAGAACTACTTCGCTAGTTCTACAACCGGAATTTGTTTGCCTCAAGTACAGATGACCAGAGGGGCCGGAGAGGGCCGAGTGTCGCCTGTACCTGCAACAGAGGAGTTCCTGTCTGGTTCGAGGGAATCAAGGGAATCGGAAGTGCCAGAGGTTCTGGTAGGACCTGTTGGGGAAGCCTGTGACCTGGCCAGGGACTAGGGGACTGTGGATGTAGTTGGGCAATCCCCAGAAGCATCCCCTGAAGAGCCGGTCAGTTTAAATAAGCCCCTTGTTGATAGAGGGGGATCCCTCGGGTGAGCCGGACGGGATAAATAAGGGCCGAGCTGTGGACTTGGGATCACTAGAAATGCTGGACAAGTATGGGTCCATGGAATGCCTTTTTGAATGGTCGTCCCCAGAGGAAGGAAACTCTAGTGAGGATGATGTTCTTAGAAAGCTCTACATCAGTGGAGGCTTCCAACGGAGCTACAGGGAACACATCTGTCTTTATAAAACCTTCTGTACCCCTCATCAGACTTACTCATCTAAAATCACAAAGACCTTCTCTTCTGGATTATCCTCTTATCAGCAAAAGGCTATCAGAGCCCCGGATTTGTATGTTCTGCCCGGGCGGGGAAGGCAGAAAGAACTGCCACGTTTATCCAGATTCCAGAGTAGGGATGAGCTTCGAGTTCGAGTCGAACTCATGTTCGACTTGAACATCGGCTGTTCGCCAGTTTGCCGAACAGCGAACAATTTGGGGTGTTCGCGACAAATTCGAATGCCGCTGAACACCCTTTAAAAGTCTATGGGAGAAATCAAAAGTGCTAATTTTAAAGGCTTATATTCATGGTATTGGGTCCTGCCCCAGGGGACATGGATCAATGCAAAAAAAAAGTTTTAAAAACGGCCATTTTTTCGGGAGCAGTGATTTTAATAATGCTTAAAGTGAAACAATAAAAGTGTAATATTCCTTTAAATTTCATACCTGGGGGGTGTCTATAGTATGCCTGTAAAGGGGCGCATGTTTCCTGTGTTTAGAACAGTCTGACAGCAAAATGACATTTCAAAGGAAAAAAAGTAATTTAAACTACTAGCGGCCAAAATTTTTTAAAAAAATGGCGTGGGGTCTCCCTCAAAATCTATGCCAGACCCTTCAGGTCTGGTATGGATTTTAAGGGGAACCCCGCGCCAAAATTTAAAAAAAAAATGGCGTGGGGTCCCCCCAAAAATCCATTCCAGACTCTTATCCGAGCATGCAACCTGACAGGCTGCAGGAAAAGAGGGGGGTGAGAGAGTGCCCCCCCTCCTGAACCGTACCAGGCCACATGCCCTCAACATTGGGAGGGTGCTTTGGGGTAGCCCCCAAAACACCTTGTCCCCATGTTGATGGGGACAAGGGCCTCATTCCCACAACCCTTGGCCGGTGGTTGTGGGGGTCTGCGGGTGGGGGGCTTATTGGAATCTGGAAGCCCCCTTTAACAAGGGGACCCCCAGATCCTGGCCCTCCCCCTGTGTGAAATGGTAAGGGGGTACTTTACCCCTGCCATTTCACTAAAAAAGTGTCACAACCATGTGCCATGGCCGTTTTCTATAGAAAAGCCCACTTGGCTGGGTGGTTAAAGCCTTTAGTGTTAATTGAGAGTATTTTAGGCCCCATTTGTAACAGAGGGCTGCTGAGGTCAGTGTGCGAGTTGGAGGCATCAATGTTTTATGGTAGGCAGGTGTCAGTGGGTCTGGATTGCAGGCTTGGCGTGTCATCTTCGAGTCTGGTAGACGAAGGTGGGCGGTGCTTTGCAAGGGGCAAAAAAACAGAGAAGTGAAAGAGAATGGTGGAGTGCAAATACATAAAAAATACAACAAAAACTTTATTTTTTAGTATAAGTATTGTGCTGCGGTGTATATCCTGAGGGGGATAAGTCCATAAGGCAACTCAATAGCAGCATAAGACTACAACCAGAGTGAAGGGCTAAGCTGAACGTAGCTGAAAGAGTGAGGGGACCCAAACATATTTCATCTGTTCCTGCGTTTATGTTTGATAAAGGTTTTATGCCAAGAAGGGAACACCTTTCTCGGAAGATTATGTGAGGGTGGCAGTGGTGGTGGTTCAGGTATGATGCCCCAGGTGTGGAGGAGCCCAAGGCCCTTGTCAATTGAGGTGATGGTGTGCGTTGCCCCATTTCTCTCCACTGATAGCATGGTACTTGTAGGGGATATTATGATTGCAGAGTGCCTTTGTCACTGTCGCAAGCTGGCACCTCAATTCCAGAGTGTATTTGGACAGATCGGCATATAATTGGATATCTGTGTATGGAGCTGGCAGCTGGCCAAGGGACCTGAATTTTGCCAGGAGTTGCCCCTTATTGTGAAAAAAGTAGACCTGCATAATGACATCCCTTGGGATATTGTCAGGCAGATGGGAAGGCTTAGGCAGTCGGTGTATGTGGTTGATGGTTAGATCGAGGGTTGATGCTTCAGGCAGAAGGGTTACATAGTTACATAGTTATATAGTAGGTGAGGTTGAAAAAAGTCCATCAAGAACAACCTATGTGTGTGATTATATGTCAGTATTACATTGTATATCCCTGTATGTTACAGTCATTCAGGTGCTTATCTAATAGTTTTTTGAAACTATCGATGCCCCCCGCTGAGACCCCCACCTGTGGAAATGAATTCCACATCCTTGCCGCTCTTATGCCCCGTACACATGATCGGGCTTTCCGACCGGAAATGTTGGATGTGAGCTTGCTGGCGGAAAGTCCGACCGTGTGTATGCTCCATCGGACAATTGTTGCCGGACAAACATACATACTCGGAAGCAGAAGCGGTCGGTCTTGTAAACTGGCATTTGTAATGGAGAATTAACATTTGTGACGTGGCAAATAATGAAATCTCCAAATGCAGCGCACAATTCTCTTCTTCTTTAACGGGATAATAACGAAGCTGCTTTGCTGGTGATACTGATGGAGTCATTGCAAACTAATTTTCAAAGGCTTTTTTTTTTCTAGTGATATCAAGAATAATATTATTATGCTTTTTTTTTTTTTATATTTGGGCAAGTTACCTCAACACCATTATCCCGGAGTTTTTATAATCAAAGATACAACTATGTTGGTGTCCCTTGTCAATTTTACATTGTATTTATAAAATGTAACTGCCGACTCCCAAACTGTCATTTGAAGTAAAACACATAGCCAAGTATTATTCTACACAATTTTATTATTGTGCATTAAAAAAATTTAAAAAATAAAATTAGAAATGCTATCTGCCAATTAAACTTAACCAAAAAGTGCATTCTATGCATACAAAAATATAGAAAATATACCAAATCAAATCATTATTCAAAAATAATGTCAAAGCAATAACTCAAAGGCCAATAATAAATAGCACGCTATCTCATCCGATTCCGCAACATGTCTGGTTGATGAACGGCCGTTCAGAAAAGAAACTGGAAAGCGATAAATGAAAAACACGAAAAGAAAAGCGCAAATCAACACTCACCAAACTTCTACTAACACGAAATTAGCAGAAGGAGCCCAAAGGGTGGTGCTAAAGAGCAGAAAAACCACGTAGTACATCTAGTATGTCACTACGTTCGTAATGGTTGGCCAACATTTGCGTGACCGTGTTTTGTGACATTACAGTTAAGAACCCTCTATGCAGTTTAAGTTTAAACCTCTTTTTTTCTACTTTTAATGAGTGGCCACGTGTCTTATTGAACTCCCTTCTGCCAAAAAGTTTTATTCCTATTGTGGGGTCACCAGTACGATATTTGTAAATTGAAATCATATCTCCTCTCAAGCGTCTTCTCCAGAGAGAATAAGTTCAACGCTCCCAACCTTTCCTCATAACTAATATCCTCCAGACCCTTTATTAGCTTTGCTGCACTTTTGTACTCGCTCCATTTCCAGTACATCCTTCCTGAGGACTGGTGCCCAGAACTGGACAGCATACTTCAAAGACAAGATCAATGCAATTCGTGAGGACATCTCCACTGTGCGTACATCTTCCCCACCCATCATACCTTGCCCAGCAGCACATTCAACCCTCTCCTCTTTTGAATTGGCTACTACGGAAGAGGTTACAAAAATTTTCTCGAATGCCCACCTAACCAATTGTCCCTTGGATCCTGTTCCCTCACAACTACTACGGTCACCCTCTTCTTCTATCCTATGCTCCCTCACCCACATCTTCAACCTCTCCCTTTCTAGTGGCATTTTCCCCTCCCCTCTAAAACATGCACAGATCACTCCCATTCTTAAAAAGCCCTCACTGGACCCTACCGACCTGAACAACTTAAGACCCATCTCATTACTCCCATTCACCGCTAAACTTCTAGAACGCTTAGTCTACAACCGTCTTAGCTCCTACCTCAATGAAAATAACCTTCTTGACCCCTTACAGTCTGGCTTTCGCTCGCAGCACTCCACGGAAACTACCTTACTAAAACTCACTAACGATTTACTAACTGCTAAAACCAACAGCCAGTACTCCATACTCCTACTACTTGACCTCTCTGCGGCCTTTGATACTGTTGACCACCCGCTCCTTCTCAATAAACTACATTCCCTTGGCCTCCGAGATTCTGCTCTATCCTGGTTCTCTGGCTATTTATCACAGCGCTCCTTCAGTGTCACCTACAACTCTGTCTCCTCCTCTCCATTGCCCCTTTCTGTGGGGGTCCCCCAAGGCTCGGTTCTTGGACCCCTTCTCTTCTCTATCTACACCACCTCCCTTGGTCACCTAATAACTGCCCACGGCTTCCAATACCACTTATACGCTGATGACACCCAAATCTATCTGTCTACTCCTCACCTCACTCCTTCAGTCTCCTCTCGCATTACTAACTTACTAACTGACATATCAGCATGGATGTCGCACCACTTCCTTAAACTAAATCTCTCTAAAACTGAGCTATTAATATTCCCCCCCGCCCGTGCCCCCCTCCATGACTTTTCCATCAAAATCAACAATGCAACCATCAGTCCCTCCCCTCACGCCAGGGTACTAGGTGTAATCCTAGACTCCGACTTGTCATTTCAGCCTCAAATCCAATCATTGTCAAAAGTTTGTAGAATTCACCTCCGTAACATCTCTAAAATTCGCCCTTTTTTAACAAATGAAACCACCAAGCTCCTCATTCACTCCCTTGTTATCTCTCGCCTTGACTATTGCAACTCCCTTCTCATTGGCCTACCGCTCCATAGGCTATCCCCTCTTCAGTCTATCATGAATGCTGCTGCCAGACTTATCCACCTTACCAACCGCTCAGTGTCTGCCAACCCTCTACTTCAATCCCTACACTGGCTCCCAATCACCCAGCGAATTAAATTCAAAATTCTAACCACAACATACAAAGCCATTCACAACTCTGCCCCAAGCTACATCACTAATCTTGTCTCCAAATATCACCCAAATCGTCCTCTCCGCTCTTCTCAAGACCTCCTGCTTTCAAGCTCTCTCATCTCCTCCTCCCATGCTCGTCTCCAGGATTTTTCCAGAGCCTCTCCCATCCTCTGGAACTCGCTACCTCCATCTATCCGGCTAGCCCCTACTCTTGCTACCTTCAGGCAATCCCTGAAAACTCATCTCTTCAGGAAAGCCTATCACGTCTCCAACTAATCTCCTACCACTTCCACCAGCTCATTCCCCACAGTTACAACCTTTTGTACCACCTGCCCCACCCTATTAGATTGTAAGCTCTTCTGAGCAGGGCCCTCTTAATCCTATTGTATTGTATTGTATTATATTATAACTGTATTGTCTCCCTTTTATATTGTAAAGCGCTGCGTAAACTGTTGGCGCTATATAAATCCTGAATAATAATAATAATAATAATACTCCAGGTGCGGCCGGACCAGAGCCTTGTAGAGCGGGAGAATTATCATTTTATCTCTGGAGTTAATCCCCTTTTTAATGCCAATATTCTGTTTGCTTTGTTTGCAGCAACTTGCCATTGTATGCCATTGCTGAGTCTATCATCTACTAGGACCCCCAGGTCCTTTTCCATCCTAGATTCCCCCAGAGGTTCTTCCCCCAGGGTATAGATTGCATTCATATATTTGCCACCCAAATGCATTATTTTACATTTTTCTACATTAAACCTCATTTGTTATGTAGTTGCCCACTCCATTAATTTGTTCAGATCTTCTTGAAAGGTTTCCACATCCTCTAGAGAAGTTATTCTGAACAGACCTTTGGTGAATTGTTGTAGCTGGGTTGGCTGAACCGTTTCAGGGACCCCTCTGAGCTTCAAATTATTTTGGCATGGCCGGTCTTCAAGGCCAGATGTTTTTGCCCTCATCCACTGCTGTTTCTTTAAGTTATCATCATGGGCATCCACTAGATCATTCACAGTGGTGCTGATTTTCCCCAGTGAATTTACTCCAGTGGTGGTTGGAGGTATTTTTTTTTTTTTTAGGGGGGGCGGCAAACAATGCACCCACACCACCCCCCTGGTCGGTCACCAGCCCTGCACTTACCCCAACTAGGTAATGGACAGCGCTTCCTCTGGGTGGCTGCTTCCCCTGTGTCTCCTCCTCCTCGGCATCACAGCAGCTCCTGCAGTGTGTCTCCTCCCTCTTCCTCCTAGGCAGCCAATGGGATCGCTTCTCTTCTAGGTCAATTGGGTGACGCATCTCAAGACCCACTTCCTGATTGGACGGGAGGAGAATCAGGAAGACAATAGCGAATATTAATTCACTATTGCCACACAACTGGGTGGGCTCAAGGCATAGTGCTCTGCACTCCAAGCCCACCCTTTTTTAAGCTAATTAGAGTCTCAGGCTTTAATCACGTTCTTCTAAAAAAAAAAAAAAACATTGGAATCCACGCTACCTGCATGTTGATTAGGGGCACCCATGTATCCCGTATGGACGGTCTGCCACTGATCTACTCTTTCACCCAAGGAGTTAATTTCAGAGGAAAATTTGTTGGTGAATGCTGTAAAATCTACATTTAATGAGCTTTGCGAGGACAGTAGTACATCTTTGAGTAATGTATCCATTACTGGCTGGTTAGAGGTGGCATACAAGAATGCGAGACATTCTGAGCGAGAGCCCGCGGGTCTAAGGTCGTTGTTGTTCGGTCAGTAATCAGTTCCCCTAGACAGTGGGATGTGCCCTAAGTGCCCTAAAAGATGCAGCGTGCGTGCTGGCCACCCCCCCCCCCCCCATTAGGCATTATTTTCAGCTGATTTATTTTTATTTATCTTTTTTAACTCTGAATATTTTTTTCTCATTTAAATGTTTCATTCTCAAATTTTCCCCAACTTTTCAATTTAAAAAAATGTGCAAAATTGAAAGGAGTGGCTTTATTTTGCTTGCAAACAATTTTTCAAAAAATAAATATTGCAAAATAAATTCCTTTTAATTTAAATTATTTTTTTTAAATGTAATGTTGATTCTACAGGAACAATATTATTTTTATTTTACTGACATTGATCAAAGCAGAAAGAAGTGTGATTTTTTATTTATTTATTTTTTTGTATATAATTTGTCTATAGATTAAATAACATGGAAAGTCGCGCTAAGCGATGAGATTAGCAAAGATACAGACCCAACAAATGTTACGTGGATAGCAAACCAATAATTACTAATACATATTGATATCTACAAATTACAATAAGTATATCAAATGACCCATAACGTGATTAAATACCAAATGTGAAAGTGAATATTTTGAGATGATACAAAATCAGTCCATAAAAGAACAGTCTGTGTGAGTGAACATCACATATTCCAATAGATTCCAATGGTGGGTGAATCCACAGTGATGGGTGGTGAAAGTTCACACCAAAGTGACTAGTGAAATGTGAAAGTCTCCTCCACCATTGAAAAATACTGCTGCTTACCAGAACTTGTTGGTCCCTTATTACAGGGGACCACACAAAACGAATGGCTGCAACCCCAGCCCGGGATCTCTCTGGCAAGCCCTGGTCTCCAAGGTGTCAGCAAAGGTGGTCAGCAGACAGGATCAGCAGGAACCAGTATTATGCCAGAAAAACAAGAAAACTCCACATAATGTAAACCTGTTACATTTATTAAAGTATAAAAACATGTGGTAACTTACATCAAAAGGAGAGTAAAACGCATATAAAAGATTAGCCAGCCGGCTTGAACAAAGCCCGTATGCTTCTGGGGCATAGCGGTGACATCAGGGCGTAGCTCCTCCTCCCTGACGTCACCGCTGAGTCCCGGAAGCATACGGGCTTTGTTCAAGCCGGCTAATCTTTTATATGCGTTTTACTCTATGTGGAGTTTTCTTGTTTTTCTGGCATAATACTGGTTCCTGTTGATCCTGTCTGCTGACCACCTTTGCTGACACCTTGGAGACCAGGGCTTGCCAGAGAGATCCCGGGCTGGGGTTGCAGCCATTCGTTTTGTGTGGTCCCCTGTAATAAGGGACCAACACGTTCTGGTAAGCGGCAGTATTTTTCAATGGTGGAGGAGACTTTCACATTTCACTAGTCACTTTGGTGTGAACTTTCACCACCCATCACTGTGGATTCACCCTCCACTGGAATCTATTGGAATATGTGATGTTCACTCACACAGACTGTTCTTTTATGGACTGATTTTGTATCATCTCAAAATATTCACTTTCACATTTGGTATTTAACCTCCTGACATCCGGCCGTAGCCGAATGACGGCTTCAGCGCGGATGTCAATTCCCGGGAGGACGTCATATGACGTCCTCCCCTTTCCTCGCTCCGGGGAAATTCTGTGTTGGCCGTGTCACTTGGACACGGCCAATCACAGATCGCTGTAAACGGCCAATCACAGCGGCCGTTTACAGCGCGATCGCTGCCTCCAATGAGAGATGATCTCAAATGTAAACATTTGAGATCATCTCTCATTGCCGGCTCTCTCTCCTCACACAGAGACAGCGTGTGAGGAGAGAGAGATCTGTCAGCGATCTGTGAGTGTCCGTTTGTCATTTACTGTGCCTACAGTGCCCATCAATACAGTGCCCATCAATACAGTGCCCCATCAATACAGTGCACCATCAGTACAGTGCCAATCGGTGCCCACCTGTGCCAATCGGTGCCCACCTGTGCCAATTGGTGCCCACCTGTGCCAATCAGTGCCCACCTGTGCCAATCAGTGCCCACCTGTCTGCCCAGCGGTGATCAGTGTCCAGCTGCACATCTGCACAATCAGTGCCCACCTGTGTCACCTCATCAGTGCCCACCTGTGCCACCTCATCAGTGCCCACCTGTGCCACCTCATCAGTGCCCACCTGTGCCAATCAGTGCACATCTGTGGTGCCTCAGTGCACATCTGTGCTGCCTCAGTGCACATCTGTGCCGCCTCATCAGTGCCCATCTGTACTGCTCCATCTGTGCCGCCCCATCTGTGCCGCTCCATCTGTGCCGCCCCATCTGTGCTGCCCCATCTGTGCCGCCCCATCTGTGCCGTCCCATCAGTGCCCAGCTGTGCCACCTCATAAGTGCACATCTGTGCAATCTCAGTGCACATCTGTTCCACCTCATCAGTGCCCACCTGTGCCGCCTCATCAGTGCCCACCTGTGCCGCCTCATCAGTGCCCACCTGTGCAGCCTCATCAGTGCCCACCTGTGCCACCTCATCAGTGCACACCTGTGCCACCTCATCAGTGCACATCTGCACATCTGTTCCACCTCATTAGTGCACATCTGTTCCACCTCATCAGTGCACATCTGTTCCACCTCATCAGTGCCCCTCTGTGCCACCTCAGTGCCCATCTGTGCTCATCAGTGCCACCTCATCAGTGCCCATCAGTGCAGGCTTAGCAACCATGGCCAAAAGAAGCTTTTCCGCTGAGGAGGCGTACCAAATACTGTCCCAGGCCGACGAGAGCTCTCGGGGAGCTCTCTTTTTCAGATTCCCTTTCCGATTCCGAGTCGGACATAAATTATGAGCCAGTCCTCAGTAGTGAAACACTGAGTGACTCAGAGGAGGAAGAGATTCGGCCCGCCAAACGAAGGCGTTCTGGTGGGGAGGCAGTGGCATCTACCAGCACCGCACTCCCATCCACCAGCACGGCAGTCCCATCCACCAGCACGGCAGTCCCGTCCACCAGCACGGCAGTTCCGTCCACCAGCACGGCAGTGGCATCTACCAGCACCGCAGTGCCATCCACCAGCACTGCAGTGTCATCCACCAGCACCGCAGTGCCTCGGCAAGAAAGGCCAAGGACCCATGCCAGCCTTCCCTATGCCCTGCAGAACCCCTTGTGGCTTCCTCCTAATTCAGGAGAAGCCAACATTCCCCCTTTCACTGCCCAGCCAGGAGTCCAGGTGAACACGGAGAGTTTTTCCCCAATAGATTTTTTTAATTTAATTTTTACCGAGGACATGCTGTCAAGTATTGTGGCCCAGTGCAACCTTTATGCACAGCAATTCATTGCGAATAATCCAACGTCCTACTATGCCCGTCCCTACGAATGGAGAGGTGGAGGAGTTGAAGGTTTTTTTAGGGCTCACATTTAACATGGGACTCACGAAAAAAAACACTTTGCTGTCCTATTGGTCAACCCACCCCCTCCAACACATGCCAATATACTCCAAGGTAATGCCCAGAAACAGATACCTCATGATAATGAGGTTTCTTCATTTCAACGACAATACCCAGTGCCCTCCCCGAAATGACCCAAACTATGATAGACTTTTCAAAATTCGGCCACTTTTAAATTATTTTTCTGCACTATTCCCCCTGCTGTTTACCCCAGACAAAAACATATGTGTGGATGAGTCCCTTCTTAAGTTTAGTGGCAGGCTTAAAATAAAGCAATATATTCCCAGTAAAAGGGCACGCTATGGGGTGAAGGTATACAAATTATGTGACCGAGTCACAGGTTACTTGTATGCCTTCAAAGTGTATGAAGGGAAGGACACCCAGCTGCAACCCCCTAATTGCCCAGACTACTTGGGATCAAGCGGGAAAATTGTTTGGGATCTCACATACCCCCTACTGGAGAAAGGCTACCACCTGTACGTAGATAACTTCTACACATCTCTGCCCCTGTTCCACAACCTGCATCGGAAGAAGACGCCTGCATGTGGTACCATCAAAAAGAACCGGAAGGGCTTTCCTCAAAGTCTGGTCAATAAAAAATTGAGAAAAGGAGAAACGGCGAGTCTACGAAACAACGAGGTTTTGGCAATGAAGTGGAGAGACAAAAGAGATGTGTACATGTTGTCTTCAATCCACGATGATACCTTCATGGAAATCCACAGAAGAAATGGCCCCATACAGAAACCTAAATGCATCTTTGACTATAATTTGTTTATGGGGGGAGTCGACTTGAATGACCAGATGCTGGAACCATACCTTGCCACAAGACGGACATACCATTGGTATAAGAAAGTCGCAATTTATTTTTTTCATTTGGCCATCTACAATTCTTATGTCATTTATCGTAACTCCACCCAAAACCCCAAACGCTTCCTTGGCTACCAGGAGGAAGTTTTCACTGCCCTTACATTCCCGAACGGCCCCCCAGAAAATATCCGATCTGATGTTCTAAGTCGACTCTCCGAATGCCACTTTCCAGATAAGCTCCCTCCCAAACCAACAGGCCAACGACGGCAAAAAAAATGTAAGGTGTGTACCAGAGCTGGATTCAGAAGAGACACATCTTATTATTGTGCACAATGTCCTTCTGAACCAGGCCTCTGCGTAGGTGAATGTTTTCGTCATTACCATACTTCAGTAAATTATTAGTGAAGTATGGTAAACGTAAGCCTCCGTTCCTGCAATTTACCCTCACACCCCTTATGCCACTGCCTCCTCTGTAACTGACCCTGGCTTGTTATTTGACCATGCTTCTGCCTAACGATTCTGCACATACCTCTGCCTGATCTGGAACTGACCCTGGACTGTTATTCGACCATGCTTCTGCCTAACGATTCTGCACATACCTCTGCCTGATCTGGAACTGACCCTGGACTGTTATTTGACCATGCTTCTGCCCAACGATTCTGTACATACCTCTGCCTGATCTGGAACTGACCTTGCACTGTTTGACCATGATATTTGCCTGCCTCTTGGACTGATCTTGTACCCTGCAACTGGACTAGTGGGATTCAACACAGGGGTCTCACATATGTGAGGGGCTCCAGAATTGTTTTTCTGGATGAAGAAAACAATTTATTTTGTTTTCTCAATCCTAGATTAGGGTCTGGAGACTCGGAGGCTTCAAAGAGATTTGGGTGGGAGAAGCCTCTACCCCTGTCCCCATTCTGTCCTGAACGAGGCCCTACTTCTGCCTGTAGGACTTACTGCCGTCATGCCTCTGCCTGTTGCACTGACCACACCACATGGACCTGCCTACTACCAGGACCAATATTTTTGGCACTGCGGACAATATCTCTGCCTGCACTGACCCTGGACTTTATATGGACAGTAACCCTGCCTGCTGCCTGGACAATTGTGTTCGCCGCTGCTGACCAAGTCCCTGCCTGCTGCCTGGACCAGTGCTATCCTCCTGTGTACAACTGCGCTACTACAACCACAGGTAATCTTTTTTGTTTACGCTTTGCTCAGCATAATGTATTTTGGGGTGTAATTCTTGGTATGTGCATGCTATGTGTCCCTGGAACACCTGACGGTGTTCCTTGCATGTTGGATCTCTGTATGTGGCCAGGCTGTGTAGAAGTCTCACACATGTGTTATCGCCATACTCAGGAGGAGTAGCAGAATGTATTTTGGGGTGTCATTTTTGATATCCAAATGCTATGTGTTGGAAATATCTTATAAACGGACAACTTTGTGTAAAAAAAATGCGTTTTCATTTTTTTTCCACATTTTTCAAAAACTTCTGGAAAAAAATGAACCGTTCAAAAGACTCATTATGCCTCATAGATTATACGTTGGGGTGTTAGCTTTCCAAAATGGGGTCATTTTGTGGGTGTTTCCATTGTCCCGGTGCTCCAGGGCCTTCAAAAGTGTAATAGGTGGTTGAGAAATGTGATGTGTAATTTATGCTCCTAGAACACCTGATGGTGCTCCATGCATGTTGGGACTCTGTATGTGGCCAGGCAGTGAAAAAGTCCCACACATGTGGTATCGTAATACTCAGGAGGAGTAGCAGAATGTATTTTGGGGTGTCATTTTTGCTATCTAAATGCTATGTGTTGGAAATATCCTATAAACGGACAACTTTGTGTAAAAAAAAATGCGTTTTCATTTTTTTCCACATTTTCCAAAAACTTCTGGAAAAAAATAAACCATTCAAAAGACTCATTATGCCCCATAGATTATACGTTGGGGTGTTAGCTTTCCAAAATGGGGTCATTTTGTGGGTGTTTCCATTGTCCTGGTGCTCCAGGGCCTTCAAAATTGCAATAGGTGGTTGAGAAATGTGATGTGTAATTTATGCTCCTAGAACACCTGATGGTGCCTCATGCATGTTGGGCCTCTGTATGTGGCCAGGCAGTGAAAAAGTCCCACGAATGTGGTATCATAATACTCAGGAGGAGTAGCAGAATGTATTTTGGGGTGTCATTTTTGCTACCTAAATGCTATGTGTTGGAAATATCTTATAAACGGACAACTTTGTGTAAAAAAAAATGCGTTTTCATTTTTTTCCACATTTTCCAAAAACTTAAAAAAAAAAATAAACCATTCAAAAGACTCATTATGCCTCATAGATTATACGTTGGGGTGTTAGCTTTCCAAAATGGGGTCATTTTGTGGGTGTTTCCATTGTCCTGGTGCTCCAGGGCCTTCAAAAGTGTAATAGGTGGTTGAGAAATGTG
This sequence comes from Aquarana catesbeiana, assembly GCF_042186555.1. Classification (NCBI taxonomy): domain Eukaryota; kingdom Metazoa; phylum Chordata; class Amphibia; order Anura; family Ranidae; genus Aquarana; species Aquarana catesbeiana. The sequence goes on along the minus strand of NC_133324.1, from coordinate 15,652,373 downwards.
ATGTGTAATTTATGCTCCTAGAACACCTGACGGTGCTCCATGCATGTTGGGCCTCTGTATGTGGCCAGGCAGTGAAAAAGTCCCACACATGTGGTATCGTAATACTCAGGAGGAGTAGCAGAATGTATTTAGGGGTGTCATTTTTGCTATCTAAATGCTATGTGTTGGAAATATCTTATAAACGGACAACTTTGTGTAAAAAAAAATGCATTTTCATTTTTTTCCACATTTTCCAAAAACTTCTGGAAAAAAATAAACCATTCAAAAGACTCATTATGCCTCATAGATTATACGTTGGGGTGTTAGCTTTCCAAAATGGGGTCATTTTGTGGGTGTTTCCATTGTCCTGGTGCTCCAGGGCCTTCAAAAGTGTAATAGGTGGTTGAGAAATGTGATGTGTAATTTATGCTCCTAGAACACCTGATGGTGCTCCATGCATGTTGAGCCTCTGTATGTGGCCAGGCAGTGAAAAAGTCCCACACATGTGGTATCGTAATACTCAGGAGGAGTAGCAGAATGTATTTTGGGGTGTCATTTGTGGTATACACATGCCATGTGAGAGAAATAAGGTATTACAATGACAATTTTGTGGGGGAAAAAAAAAAAAAATCTCAATTTTGCAAAGAATTGTGGGAAAAAAATACAACTTCAAATAACTCACCATGCCTCTAACTAAATACATTGAAATATCTACTTTCCAAAAAGGGGTTATTTGGGGGGCATTTGTACTTTCCTGGCTTGTTAGGGTCTCAGGAAATGAGATAGGCCTCAGTACATCAGATGTGATAATTTTTTTATGATTTGCACCATAGCTTGTAGACTCTAAAACTTTCATACAGACCAAATAATTTCCACAAATTTTTGGTTATTTTTACCAAAGATATGTAGCAGTATAAATTGTGGCCAAAATTTATGAAGAAAAATTACGAATTTGCAAAATTTTATCACAGAAATTAGGAAAAATGTGTTTTTTTTCAAAATTTTCGGTCTTTTTTCATTTATAGCGCAAAAAATAAAAAACCCAGAGGTAATCAAATACCACCAAAATAAAGCTCTATTTGTATGAAAAAAAGGACAAAAAAAATCATTTGGGTACAGTGTTGCATGACTGAGTAATTGTCATTCAAAGTGTGAGAGCACTGAAAGCTGAAAATTGGTCTGGATAGGAGGGGGGTTTAAGTGCCTAGTAAGCAAGTGGTTAATCATGTTATGGGTCATTTGATATACTTATTGTAATTTGTAGATATCAATATGTATTAGTAATTATTGGTTTGCTATCCACGTAACATTTGTTGGGTCTGTATCTTTGCTAATCTCATCGCTTAGCGCGACTTTCAGGTTTGGTGTAGTATAACACTTTTAGTCGCAGCTTTTTTATGTTTTTTACTTATAGCGCAGTATTTTTATATATCTGTCTATAGATTACATTGAAAGTAAAATAAATGATTACATGACAAAATCAGTGTCCCCCCCCCCCAAAAAAAAAAGATACATGAACTGTATTACTCTGTTATCTTATACAATGAGAGTTGTGGTCAAATAAAAATAAACAATCTCTTTGGCCCATTAAGGGTATACAGGTGCAGGAGCTTAGCTGGTAATGGGTTGTAAAGGCAGAAGGTGCATTCTATGCATTAAGATAAAAAGCATTCTGTGTGTAGCAGCGTCCCCAGCATCCCCTAATGCCCCGTACACACGGTCGGAATTTCCGACAGAAAAAGTCAGATGGCAGCTTTTCATCGTATATTCTGACCGTGTGTATGCCCCATTGGACTTTTTTAATGATGAAAATTCAGATGGACTTAGATAGAGAACATGTTCTATATTTTTCCGACAGAACAAATTCCTATCGGGAAAACTGCCCAGCTGTATGCTGTTCTGATGTACCAAAAATGACGCATGCTCTGAAGCAAGTACGAGACGTCGTACGTGTTGTCCCGGCGTACATGTTGTGACCGCATTCTTGATGGTCGGAATTTGGTGTGACCATGTGTATGCAAGACAGCTTGAGTGGAATTCTGTCGGAATTCCATCAGAATTCCGTCGGAAAAACCTTCAGAGTTTATTCCGACGGCAAAACCAGTCGTGTGTACAGGACATAATACTTACCTGAGCCCCATCTCTGTGCAGTGATGTCCAAGAGTCCCTCGGCCATCCCTGGCTATCCCTCCTGATTGGGAGAAATGAAACCGCTCCAGGTGGTGAACTCATACCCTGTACACATGGTCGGATTTTCCGGTAACAAATGTTGAATGTGAGCTTGTTGTCGGAAAGTCCAACCGTGTGTATGCTCCATTGAACATCTGTTGTCGGAATTTCCGCCAACAAATGTTTGAGAGCAGGTTCTCAAATTTTCCGACAATTCCGATCGTGTGTACACAAGTCCGAAGCACAAAAGTCCACGCATGCTCGGAATCAAGCAGAAGAGCCGCACTGGCAATTGAACTTCATTTTTCTCTTCATTTTCTCTTCTTGTTCTTGACGTTCGGAATTTCTGACAACATTTGTGTGACCATGTGTATGCAAGACAAGTTTGAGCCAACATCCTTCGGAAAAAAAATCCAGGATTTTGTTGTCGGAAAATCCTATCATGTGTACAGGGCATTAGAGTGATGCCCTCCTCAATGTGGAAGTAGCAGGTGCTGGCTCAGTACATGATAATGAAAGGAAAATATGGACAGCCACACTCCAATAAGATGCCTTTATTGTAAAATCATCAAAATTCATGTAACAGCAGAAGCAGGGAAGAAACTGACGCGTTTCACACCGTCATCAGTCCTTAGTCATAGCTCTCCCTCCTGATTGACTGAGACACAGCAGCAGCGCCATTTGCTCATGTAGAGCAAATCAATCAAAGTCAGTTAGCCAATTGGATGAGACGGGGGCGGGCCAAATGACTACTCAATGTCTGAGTGGACACAGGGAGCTGCAGCTTGGCTCGGATGCCCCCATAGTAAGCTGTTTGCTGTGGGGGCACTCGACAGGAGGGAGGTGCCAGGAGCAGCGAAGAGGGACCAGAGAAGAGGAGGACCCGGGCTGCTCTGTGCAAAACCAACTGCACATAGGAGGTAAGTATAACATGTTTGTTATTTAATAAAAAAAAAAAAACAAGACTTTACAATCACTTTAAAACAACAAAAACAATTGAAAGTGTACAATGCCTTTAAGCTGGAATTCTACATTAATTAAAGTAGTTCTAAAGCTTGATGGTTGTGAGAGACCTAGCCGGGAGAGAGGCTTTTGGAGGGGACTGTATGCTAGCCTCTTGCCGATCGATCGTGGGCCCTTGCATTTGGGGTAACAATGCTCTTTGTGAGCTGTATGCCTGGGGACCCTTGAGGTGGTATTACTGTGGATTCGGGTCCTGGTCCCCCAGAAAACACAGACTCTGGGGACCCTGGATTTGCCATATTGGAATAGTGGCTGATTCATAATGCTGGGACAGATACTGTTAGGAGATGCTGATGTAAATTCCAGCACCTGTCTGTCTGTTGTCTGCTAAAATGTGTATTGTAAATAAGTCTATAGTATGGGATCTAAGAGTCATTAGATCCCCATTGTTGTTTGTGTTAATTAACTCTGCTATTGTGTGAAGAAGAGTCTATGTTGATTGTGATAATGTTGATTGGATTTTCTGAACTACAAGACAGCCAGTCTGGCCTAAAGGTCATGTCTGAGTCATCTAGGCTGTCTAAAGGGATTAGTTAATTAGCTCATGTTAATTAGGTTAATTAGGTTAATTAGGTTACAGCTGTATTGTTAGAGTAATATGAGCAGGAGGTCTGCACCTCCTTTTTTATTGTATAAATAAGACTGTATTCCTGTCAATAAAGAGACATTCCTGGTTGAACTTACACACAGCCTGCCTGGTGTTTGTTCTGAGCTATCACAACTGGGTTGGAACGGCACATAGCTGTGGTTCTAATCCCGGAGCATTGGATGACCGAGCGATCAGACGGTGCGATCTGCAATCTGATTCAATAGCTGCAGAGGAGTGTCGGGAGAGTGGAATCGAGCGAGCAAGGGGCTCGTTACAATGGTTTTTTTACCTTAATGTAGTCTATGCATTAGAGTTAGAATCTTTTGGAGAACATCCCCCCCCCAGTCCCCCCATATACATACCTGAGGCTGATCTTAGTCCAGTGAGGTGAATGAGAGCAGTTGCTCTCCCAGCTCTGTCCCTCCTCATTGGGCAGATTGATGGCAATCAGACCCATTTGCTCCCGCTCCTGTCAATCAAATCCTATGATGAGGGGGCGGGGGGGAGCCTCACTGTCTGTGTCTATTGACTCAGGAGCAAGCCTGCATGAATGCCCCCATAGAGAGCGGCTTTCTGTAGGGGCACTCGACCAGAGGAGGAGCCAGGGGAGGAGCTAGGAGTGTCAGCGGGATATGCGAGAAGAGGGGGATCAGGGCTTTTCTGTGCAAAACAGGAAAAAGAATAAAAACAGGAGGCTTTAATATCACTTTAAACAGATTTTTTTCTTTCTTTCTAGATTAGTTATGGAGCCAGAGACACTTTGCTGAGTGATAGAAAGATGTATCCAAACTTTTTCCGGACAGTTCCAGATGATGAGGTGAAATATGTGGCCATAGCAAAGTTACTGGAAAGGTTGAAGTGGAACTGGATCGGGATCCTCACATCTGATGATGAATACGGAGAGAGGGAGATCCGACAACTCAGCAAACATTTATCTAATCATGGAATTTGTATTGAATTCACGATTTTGGTGTCTGTAAAGAATTATAATAAAATTCCTCCAGAGCTGCGGACCTCAACTACGGAAGTTCTTATTATTTGTGGCTCATTTAGTGTGATGTATAACAAGTTCTTGATTCATAATGCCCCTTATAACAAGGAGAAAACATTTATTCTACCAGATTCTTGGTCAACGGGTGCAACATTTTGTTATTCCTGTAACTGCAGCTTGGTGTTTAAGTACCCCCCAATCGCCACAAAGGGATTGAATGCATATTTTGATAGTGTTAATCTGTCCAATCACTTCAATGACCCACTGATGGAGGATATTATCATATTTGAATATAAATGCCTTTCAAAAAAACAAATGAAAAATTCAATTTTTCCACTCATAGCTAAATTATATCTTAAGAACTGCAGTTTGGATAAGCTTCCATTTAATTTAAAGCTTATTGATAATACAACACCTTATAGCGTGTTTATTGCAGTCTACATTTTGGCTCAAGCATTAAATGACATGTATTTCTCTTTAAAAATACACAACAAATCTGAAATAGATTTACATACAATAAAGTACAAGGTGAGTGCACTCAAGTAAATGTTATAATCCATTGTCCACAGACCGCCAGTAATAGGATAACAGTACTATGACAAAAAGTAGTTGATTATTAAATAACATTTGACTGATATGTAGCACCCTGATATTAGGCAGGGTTGCTAACAAATTTAGTTTGGTAGGTGGTAACTAGCCTGGCTGATTAATGGGAGATTCACTGGCTTTTTCCCTAACTCTGAATTTGATGCACCTCTCACTTCTGTCACTAGATGGCATTGTTGCCTGTGGCAGTAGAATGATAAGGGTATAGGGAATACAGACTAGGAGTGAATAGGTTGACTCAGCTAATTGGCAGGGGTCTCTTTGGTCCCTTGGCCTGCTGGGAGCGCCTATTTATTTGGGAGGAGTCAGGTGATCAGGGTTCTGTGCCACTTGGATGGCTGTCTGGGTGGATGTGTATCACGAGGCTCCGGGCTGATTTGTACCTACAGGTAAGCCTAAAATAAGGCTTACTTGTAGGTAAAATGAATATCTCCTAAACGTGCACCATATAGGAAATATTCACCCTGGATGCAGCCAATTACAGCACCGGCACATCTGCTCTGAAGGTCTGGCAAACCTTGCCGAACCTTCAGAGCTTTGTACCGGAACCGAGGGCTCATACGAACCGATACATCATCGCGGCTCCGGCCAATCACATAGCTGGAGCGCAGGACCCCGGAAGAAAGATCCGGGGAAGATGTCAGCCCTCTCAGTGAAGATAGCATGCCACTGGAAGACTTTGTTTTAAGGTAAGTATTTCTTAATGTGCTAGTATGTGATGTATATCACCACATGCAACTGCCTCACAGGTGTGTTTTTTTTTTTTTTTTAAATAGCCGCGGTTTACTACCGCTTTAACTAAAACAAAACAAAAAAATAATAAATAAGAAGTCAGGGCAAAGGACTTTACTTACATTCAGGGAGATGTGTCGCTTATTCTGCTCTTTCCTCCATTTTCTGAAAGAGTACCCAACTAAGCCCGCCGTTCCCACCCAGCTGATCCATTCAGAGAAGCCATTATTACAACTTCCATGAATGAAAATGCATCTCTGAATGGAGGACTGATAGGTCTTCAGTCTCCATTCATAAATTGTGCGGTGGGGGTGGGTGCGGGAGGGGCACCAGAGGAGGATGGTATCTGCAAAAGGATGATACAGCAGAACAAGGCATATGTCTCACTGAAGGTAAGTAATGTCACTTGTGCTGATTTTGTTGTTGTTGTTGTTTTAGGTAAGCTTAGGCTTTAATGGAGTCATTGGGGTTGGTTTTACTAAAGGTAGATTGGCAGTTCACTTTGCAATGGAATTCCCCTTGCATGTGATTGGGTATTCTTTGCAAAGTGAAGTAGCCGTTCTCTGAAATAAGAGGGTCACATTAGTTCTGGATCAGTGAAGATGAGATGACTGTGATTCTTTGAAGACTCTGTCCTGAAAATAGAATACAGACTGCCAGTCAGAGAATAGCGGATTACACCGGAATGTAAAACTGTGATCTGTACTCCTGCCCTAAGCACACATGCCGTTCATCTACTTATAAATACCAGGGCGAACTGGTCATCTCATACCGATGGCATTCTATAAACAAGATATAACTAGATAATCAATCAGAAAGTAATCAAAAATGCTTCTATATACTTCTATATACTTGTTACCTATAATCACTATATATATAATCACTATATAAACTAATTGGCTTTTTTTAAGCTGTCCCGCTATGTAAAAAAAGTGCAGTACAAGGATCCGAATCCGAATCGCGAGGTCATGATGTTTAATGATAAAGGAGAACTTCCCAGCCCAATGAAAATTGTAAATTTGGAAATACATAAAAAAGGTAAAAAGGTCCATTATTGGAAGCATGTGGGCCATTTTGATGGGCCCCTATCAGAGGGTCAGCAACTTACACTACAACCAGAGAAAATATCATGGAAAGGAGACAAGGTGAGTTACAACGGGGAAGCCAATCTATTAAAAAAAAAAAACTACTAGTTTTGAGATTTAAGCCCATTTTGGGCACAACCCAACCCCTCTCCTCATCACACAGGCAGTAACATGGCCATCAAAAAAAAGGACCCATCTTTCTTACAAGGAAGAAGATAAAACACTTAGAAATAGAATGCCTGGCAATATAATCCATGCAAGAACTAGGTATGTCTTAAAGTGGTTGTGAAGCCATTGTATTATAATTACACAATCCCCTCTATTAGATAACATTAAGAGTCCCAGTGCCTGTGTGTTATAAAAAATTTGCAGATTTCTATCTTATTCCAGAGCGCCTCTCGGGACTCATATGACTGCTCGTCGCTCCCCTCTCCCCAGACTGACAACTACAGTGGAAGGTGCAGAGAACTCCTGTTGATGTCAGCAGGGAGGAGGAGAGGAGGCTTTCAAGTGAGCGCCGAGAGGTGCTCTGGAATAAGGTAACAATCTGCATATTTTTTTATAAAGCACAGACACTGGGACACTTAATGTTATCTAACAGAGGGGATTGTATGATACAGTTATAGGAAGGGAAGGGTAGATGCAGATGACTAGATCACTAGCTGACAGGCAGGGAGGGAGAGGAGGACAGAGTAGAGCTGCAGATGATGGAGGAACGTAAACTGACCACATTGTCAGGGCTCAGCAGCCATGATAAACCGTGGTCAGTTTACGGGGGGGGGGAGCAGAACCAGTTAGAATCAGCCAGGTATTTAAGGTGACACAGGGGGCCAAATTACACAGCAAAAGCACTGTGCTGTATAACATGCTTTAAGGGAACAGGTTTTTTTTTGTTTTTGTTTTTTTTAGGGGTTACAAACACTTTAGGAGTAAAACATTAAAGGAAAATTGTGTTCCTGGAAGAACATCAAGCATCAGTAGATCAAAGAGTGTTATCAGTTTTCGCAGCATTCTTCTGTGAACTACATAAGAAAACCTCCTTATGTAATGAAGAGGATGAGGGGTTTGTGATCCTAATCAGGAGAGGAGCCAACGGTAAAACTGTTACTCCTAAACGTTGAGCTAAATGTTATCACTCCAATACTGGGTGTTACTGGCTGCCTGAGTAAAATAAAGGGAAAGAGGTTAGTAAAAGGAAATTCATGCACATCTATGGGTTGGTTAGCTGCTATATTTTGGTTTTGAGCTGGTTACACATTATGATTGAAGGTTGGTGTTAGGTATAACAGTTATTATATCTTCTGGAAGAATTTAGTCACCGCGGGGTAATATATGCTGCGTTTGCCATATTGCCAAACCATCAAATGCACTTGGGAATATAGAAGCACACAAAGAGGCGTTGCATCCGATACTCGAAGATTTTAATGATTGAATAGTGTATATATAAATTACAAAGAAAGGTGGACATGCGTCCTTGACCAATAAGAATACAAGATAATTGTGCAATGGTAAAATAACAAGCTTGTCTCAAAACTAGGTCATCATCCTGGCAAAAACACAAATTTTCAACAGAACTTTGGCCCTACTGACCACTACGATATAATATATCATCTTAATTATTGGTTTTCCCCGAAATATTTATTCTCAAATTTGTCCTTCTCATTTCCCAGAATATACTTGTTATTCTGTACTTATTGTGCAACAATCCTCTAACAATCACCTTAACTAAAGTTTATAAACCGATAATATTTAAAGTATAATTCTTTCCTTCAATAAATTGTATTGCAAACATTAAAAGTATCACAAAGTTTCAGTACCAAGTAAACGACAAGGGAGCAATAGTAATGAGTGTTAACTTCAGAGGCCTATGACCCGTGTAAGGGGTGTAAGAATATCAAAGGGATAATCATACAACATCACTGATGCAAAGGAACACATTTTAAGGAAATTATTAATAAAATAAGCTCTGAGCAAAAAGAAAGAAAGTATCTATATACTGTAGCTCATCACAAGGAAACTGTTCTATGACTATACATCCATTGTATCAATGGGTTCAGTAGGCCTCTAGAGACAATGCCCTTGGTTGTAAGGCATAATGTAAAAAACAAAACTCACAAAAAGGTAACGTAAAGATGTTTAGATAGAGTCAGAAAATAAAGGATAAAAAGAGGAAGAGAGGAGAGGTAGCCAACCCCTCAGAAGCCCTGTCATCTACACCAGAATTCATACTTTACGTGGTCCAAGGAATACCCATATAGACCTCCCAGGGTTCCCAAATTGCTTCAAATTTCCCCACTAAGTCTAACAGGGTGCTTAGAGAATATGAAAACACTGCGCTCTAATAGCAAAAATAAAATATATGTGAGCCGGCAGCTGCATACATTGTGACAAACAATAACTGGTAAATGGGAAAAAAATGCAGCGCTAAGAAGTAATAGGAAGTTAGGGTGTAGTGAAACAATTAAGTAAGAGATGCTGTACTGAACAGTAAAGCATATGTGCAAAAACCATAAGTGAAATGAAATGAACAAACACAGTATAAAGTGTCCACATATGGTAAATGGATGATTCCAAACTCAAATTATTAAGAGGAACTGGTATGGACCAAAAAATGATGTGAAACTAGAAAATAAAGTCAATGGTGCACGGTGTGGATCTGTGACTGTGAGTCAACAACGGGGTACAGAACTTCCGTAGCTGTAAACCAACATCTAAGCAGCGTAAGGAAGGGGAGATCGACCGACGCGTTTCGACCAAGGGGGTCTGTCTCACTTCTCGACCTCTCTGGTGGAATGCCCCTGTTGAAGACCCCCTTGGTCGAAACGCGTCGGGCGATCTCCCCTTCCTCACGCTGCTTAGATTTTATTTTAATTGTGATCACTTTTATCCATTTTTTGTATGGTATTTTTAGAAATAAAAATCCCTGGTTTACCTGCACTATGCAGAAGCTTTTTATTTTTTATTTGCATATTATCCCGATGCAAGAAACTGCCTTCCAGTAGCCCTACTTCCATCACGGGGTCTGGATCAAATCTGTCCCCGGCTTCTCCTTGGAACACATCCTTGAGGTCTATTGGCTGATATCCAGTTGGCGGCCCTTCCTGATGTTTCTTCACCCCATCAGAGAAGTCGAGAAGTGAGACAGAGGTTCCACCGTTCCGGATATCGTTTTCCAGCCTAGGTTTGGCTCCATGCACCATTGACTCCATGTCATATGACAGTGGAGTCCACGTCATCTGGTAAGAGTACCCATCTTATCTTACTTCCTGATGTTTTCATTCTGATGCCCCATATCGAGATGTTGGTTTACAGCTACGGAAGTTCTGTACCCCGTTGTTGACTCACAGTCACAGAGCCACACCGTGCACCATTGACTTTATTTTCTAGTTTCACATCATTTTTTGGTCCATACCAGTTCCTCTTAATAATTTGAGTTTGGAATCATCCATTTACCATATGTGGACACTTTATACTGTGTTTGTTCATTTCATTTCACTTATGGTTTTTGCACATATGCTTTACTGTTCAGTACAGCATCTCTTACTTAATTGTTTCACTACACCCTAACTTCCTATTACTTCTTAGCGCTGCATTTTTTTCCCCTTTAACAGGTTGCTTACCATATTTTCCCGTGCCTTTATCCAAGAGATGTTCGTTTTGGCAGTGGCAATGGATACCCTGGGTTGCCTCCAAGCCCTGGCTATGGACAGTTTGGCTCCCAGAAAGATGAAAAAGTTAGAGACTGAGTGGTTTTAGAAACCCTGGGTACAGGAAAATTGGGCAAAGCTACTGTGAGGGACTTGGAACCCTGACATCCTGTAACTTAAACTGGCTACAAGGGCGAGTTCAGAGGGTGGTGATAAATGGGGAGTACTCGGAATGGTCAGGGGTGGGTAGTGGGGTCCCCCAGGGTTCTGTGCTGGGACCAGTCCTGTTTAATTTGTTCATAAATGACCTGGAGGATGGGGTAAACAGTTCAATCTCTGTATTTGCAGACGACACTAAGCTAAGCAGGGCAATAACTTCTCCACAGGATGTGGAAACCTTGCAAAAAGACCTGAACAAATTAATGGGGTGGGCAACTACATGGCAAATGAGGTTTAATGTAGAAAAATGTAAAATAATGCATTTGGGTGGCAAAAATATGAATGCAATCTACTCACTAGGGGGTGGACCTCTGGGGGAATCCAAGATTGGAAAAGGACCCAGGGGTCCTAGTAGATGATGCAATGGCAAGCTGCTGCTAACAAAGCAAATTGAATATTGGCATACATTAAGAAGGGGATTAACTCCAAAGATAAAACGATAATTCTCCCACTCTACAAGACTCTGGTCCGGCCTCACTTGGAGTATGCTGTCCAGTTCTGGGCACCAGTCCTCAGGAAGGATGTGCTGGAAATGGAGCGAGTACATAGAAGGGCAACAAAGCTAATAAAGGGTCTGAAGGATATTAGTTATAAAGAAAGGTTGCGAGCACTGAACTTATTCTCTCTGGAGATGCTTGAGAGGGGATATGATTACAGTGTACAAATACCGTACTGGTGACCCCACAATAGACATAAAACTTTTCCGCGGAAGTGAGTTCAATAAGACATGTGACCACTCATTAATAGAGGTTTAAACTTAAACTACGTAGAGGGTTCTTCACTGAAAGAGCAGCGAGGATGTGGAATTCCCTTCAACAGGCGGTGGTTTCAGCGGGGGGCATCGATAGTTTAAAAAAAAAATTAGATAAGCACCTGAACGACCGCGACATACAGGGATATACAATATAATACTAATACTATAATACAATATAATACTGACATATAATCACACACATAGGTTGGACTTGATGGACTTGTGTCTTTTTTTAAAAAAAAAAATTGTATTCTAAAAGTCCCTAATCCTCAGGCAGTCCCACCATACATGTATCTTCGACCCAGGTATGTCATAACCTCTAAAGCATTGGGGGGAGGAAGAAGGGAACATTTTGGCAAGCCTGGTTGGGACCAGGTACCATCATGTTATCACCTTGAGATTTGCTTCTATCAGGCAAGTGTTACACCCCTTAAAGAGCGAAAAAAGTACCTATTCCAGTCCTCCAAGTCCCAGCTTTCCTGAAGATCGCTCTCCCATGCTAGCATAAATGGCAGATTGGAGCAATTCGAGGTCAATAACAAGTAGATTATGGAGATACCTCGCCTCTTGCTGTGGCTCGACCACACCACTGTTTATATGCCGTAAACCTCGGGGGATCAAGTTTACTCTTCCAAAGTGTATGAAGGAATTTAGATATTTTGAAAAACCTAAACCTCTCAGCAGACGGCAAAGCTTGCTCTTGCAGTAGCTAAGTGAGAGTGGTCCTAGGGAGGTAAGGTAATGTCCAATATGGCTTGTCCAACCACTAACTGAAGGCCTTAATGTCCATTCCTTCAGGGGAATTGGGGGTTATGAAATACATGTGCCAACAGTTGCATGTCAAAAGATAAAGAGGGGAGACATCTCAGACTATCCCACAAGGTCATAGAGTGGGATAAAAGGGGAGACATAACTGGTGGAGATCTTTGGGAGGGCACCAGAGCAGGAAGTCCAACATGTGTGCAGGGATGGCTTGCCGCTCAACATGTACACAGTCAGGTTTCTCCAGGCAGGAATATATGATCAACAATTGTGCCAGGCGTGCTGCTTGGTAATACAACAGAAAATTGGGTACCACTAGCCCACCCTGGGACCTTGGGCGAAAAAGCACCTGTCACGATAAGTAGTGTAAGGCAGAACCCCAGATAAAATTAATTATTTTCCCTTGAAAATTCAGTAGATGGTCCCTTCAGATAGGAATAGGGAGGGAACAAAAGAGATAGAGCAATCCGGGAAGTAGAGTCATCTTCACGGAATTGATCGTACCTAGCCAGGATATCTCATGCTGCGCCCAGCCCTTGAGGTCGGATTCAAGTTTTTTTCATAGATTGGGGGGTAATTAGCCAAATATAAATGTTCAATCCTAGAGGAGAATTTAATCCCCAGATAACGGATGGTCGAATCACTCCATTCACATTTGAAAGAGCTTTTAAATGTGCCACTAGTGATTATGGGACAGAGACATTTAACACTTGAGATTTGGAGAGATTGACATCTAAACCCAATGCCCTAGCAAAGTCCCCCAACAGTCTGCAGATGTTTGGGAGTGAGGTGACCAGTGATGTCACGAAAAGAAGCAAATCATCTGCAAAAAGGGCGCACTTGTGTGTTTGTGGGCCGCATTGCACCCCTTTATTATCCAGATTGGTATGGATTGCTATAGCCAGTGTTTCTATTGCTATTGCAAAAATTTGTGGCAAGAGTGGGCAGCCATATCTGGTGTCTCTAGCAATCTTGATGAAGTAATAGCCCCGAAGGCATACTCAAGCTTGCAGGAAAGAAAAGAGGGCTCCTAAAAAAGCCCATGAAGTTCTGACCAAAATCCCAGCCGCACATAATCATGAAAAGATAGGGCCAGGAGACAGAATCAAAGACCTTCTGGAGTTCGATCAATAGGAGCAAACCCTCCTGGCATCTACCTCCGTCCCATCTCGTTTGTAGGAGGGAAACAATATTGATCACGCTCCTGATCTGGTCCTGACCTTGTCTGCCTGGAATAAAATTGACTTGTTCCTTGTGAACATACAAACCGATAAAGGAAGCTATATAATCGGCAAGGATTTTGGTTAAGATCTTCATGTCATTATTTATCAATGAAATAGGTCTATGATTTACCACTTATCCCTGGTCTTTATTTGGTTTAGGAATAGTGCATATAAAGGCTGAATTAAGATGTCTATCTTATGGTTCCCCTTTACTTTTTGAATTAAAGTGGCAAGCTAAGTGAGGCGCCAGTTGTGTGGCGAACGTTTTAGTAGGGTACAGAGAATCTATCCAGGCCAGGGGCAGATCCCCTCTTTCGGTTTTTAATGACTAGCATCATTTCTTCCACTGATATGGTGGCTCTAATCTAAGGCGACTTGGGTTTAGTGCTGTTACCCCTCCCGATACCCGAATTTTAGGGAGAGAGTGCATACGCAACTGAGAAGATAGCTTGGAGGCCAGCATCGGTCCTATTTGATCACATTGATGATAAAAGTTAGCCCTGCTCCACCGAATGTTCTTCTCTGCCCTGGCTGTAAGAGCCAGATTTAGGAAAAGGCAAGCTTGATCTAGTTGGTCTGTGGGGACCCCGATAGGATCTCGTTTATGTTTGTGTCGCATGGCTGGGAATTCCCTCTCCAGTCTTTCTATGTCAACGAGCCTCTCCTGTTTCATCAAGGAGTTTGCCCCGAATTGTTGCTTTGTGTGCAGCCCAGAGAGTTTCTGCTATACAAAATATAGTGTAGCGCTATGTGCACATATAAATAATGTGTCAGTTTTACCTTAACAAACAAACAATGTTGTAACAATAAGTGATGCAAATAACGTAAAAAGTGACTACAGTGAATAAATAGCGTGAATAAAAAATATAAAAAATATGGAGTCAGACAATGAGTCTAAAAAACATACATGTGTAATAAATCAAATGATATAGTCCATAAGAAATTGACAATTATATTGATGATAAAATAGTGGAATAGAAAACCACCACCAAAAAATCCATAAGTATTAAAGTGCCAAAAAATAGAAAAAAAACTCCTAGGATTTCCACGTAAACGGAATGGTTCACTTCTGGCAGATGGATAAGAAGGAAATCGCAGATGGGTGGAAGATCAAAATAAGTGACAGGACCATCACCGGAGCATCAAAAGAGGCTTACCAGAATTAGATGACTTGAGAAGACATACGTCTTACAAGTCTCAGAAAGCGTGATGACCTCCAGGTCTGGCGAGATGAATCGTCAGATTATCCACGGCTTCCAAAGGGGGAGGGGGGGAAGGGGTCTCATCACAGTTTTGATCGTCCCCAAGGCAGTCCAACAGGCCCAGTGGATGTTTTAAAGATCATGCGAGAAGAAAAGCTCACATGGCATGATATCGTTTAAAAGCAACAATTTATTAAAATGGTAAAAATAAAACACTCACATGGTAGAAGATCAGAAACAGCTTATATAGAATCAATTGCGGTAATCGTGAGGGGTCCACCCAACATGTTTCGGCGTACAAAGCCTTCATCTTTGTGTGCAGCCCAGAGAGTTTCTGCTGACACACCCTTCACATTATTAAGGAGAAAGTATTCCTTGATAGCCTTCTCAATTTCCGTCACTCAGACCTGATCACTAAGAATTGATTTGTTAATTCTCCAATGTGAGAGGCATGGGTGCCTAAAACTTCTGCGCAGTGTGAGCAGGACAATGAAGTGATCTGACCAAGCCGTGTCTCCAATACAGGATTTTACTATAGCTGGGATTTGAGATGTGGATAGGAAGATATGGTCGATCCTAGCATACAGTATAACTGGTGTGGGCACGAGAAATAGATATAATCCTGTTTAGTAGGGTTCATTTCTCGCCAGACATCCGCTAAACCATACTGGAAGAGCAATTTGGCAATTTTAAGACTTCTTTTAGCCGGGTGAGTAAGCTGAGAGCCAGGCAGTCTAGATTTATCAAGCCCCTGATCAAAGGCAGTATTTGAGTCTCCCCATAGATAACGGTTCCCCCTACCAATGGGTCTAATGTTCGAAGTATCGCCTGAAAAAATTCTGCTTGGCCCTGATTGGGTGAGTAGTAGGAGGTAAAGGAATACAGTTGATCAACTAAAAATCCTTTTACTAAGATAAATCTGCCCTCGGGGTCCCTATTTTCAGCTGTGGTGTGAATTTACAATTGTTAGAGAATAGAATGGCTACCCCCTTGGTTTTCTCTATTGTCTTCTAAAAAAACAAGGGATATTTGGTATGTAGGAAGGAGGGGTTATATTGCTTTGGAAAATGTGTTTCTTGAAGGAGTGCAATATCTATTTTTTTTAGAGTGGAGGGATTGTATGATTTTTCGGCATTTCACAGGGGAATTCAGCACCTGCGTATTGTGAGAGGAAAAATACAGAAGAGAAGAGGAGACATTATCTTCGCCCATTGAGTAGCAGGGGAGGGCTCTCGCTCAATCCATTGTCATTTACCCCATGTGTGTGCGGTGACCATGTAGGAGAGTTGTTCCAGAAGAGTACAGGACCCCAGTAGAAGGCGAGTGAAATAGTAGGATTTTGGCAGTTGGCTAAAAGAGAGATAAGTCCTAGTAATAGAGAGATAAAGAAGAAAAGTCAGGTTAAAGCACAAAAAGAGGAGGTAACCAGCTCCTCACTGCCTACAGAACATTCAAATGTCTCATCCCCAACATAGGAGAACAAAGTCCTACCTCGTGGACATAGAGGAACCATATCCACACCAGGTAGGAGGGGGAACAGGGTGACCACCCAGGCTGCAACACACCCAAATATTTAAACTCTATCCACAAGTTAGAATTAAACAATTAAAACTCGCAATAATCATAAAAACATATTAAATGCCCTGTTTGTGAAAGAGAGGGGAGGGAGGAGAGGGAGTGGGGAGTGGGGGGTGGGGGAAGGGATAGGGAAACTGTGGAATGAAGATGGGAGAAAGGGGGCCCAAGGGAAATGACTTGAGACAGGTCTGTAAGTTTCCAAAGTACAACAGGAGATAGTGGTCACTCCAGAAACCAAAGGTTGGCCTGAACTGGATGACCAGTCACTTTCTAAAGGTCTAGAGGGCATTTAAGGCAATCCTGCAAATTGGATCAAGGCCTTGTAAAGACAATAAACTGTCAAACTAAAAACCAAACAGTATAAAGCAGAAACCGTTCTAGGTAGGATCTTGGGAAGGTTCACGCCTGACCGTGAATGTTCTCAGGACTTAAACAAGTCACGTGGAAATGGTAATTGAACTACGCACACTGGTTAATCAGGGGGGTCTGCCATCCTTGGAGTGCTTGGGCTTGGTCTTGTTCCACACAGGAGTGATGGGGCTAGATGGTTGTGGGTTTTTGGTGGTCCCAGACTGAGAATTTGAGAGGGTAGGAGGAGGATCTTGCATGATGAATTTTAGGCCCAGAAGTAGCTTTTCACCATCCTGAAGACTGGAAAAAGAGTAGGTTTTGTTTCTGTAGGAAAAACTTGAGAGCAAATAGGAAGGCCCACCAATACTTAATGTCTCTTTGGGAAAGGATATTGAGGAGAGGTTTAAGGGACCTTTGGATAGTAGATGGTGAAAAATCTGCAAAGATCTGCACTGGGTGGCTTTGGCAGAGAAGTTGTAATTGTGTGCATGATTTTTTCATGATCTCCTCCTTGACTGTGTAGAAATGAGGTTTAACCACCACATCTTTTGGAGTTCCATTGCGGCAGGGGGTCCTAGAGCTCTATGAGTGCTGTCCAGTTCCAGTCTATGCAGTGGGATGTCTGGGAAAAGATCTTTAATGAACCCCTGGACTGCTGCCGTGATGTCTATGATGGTCCATGGGAGGCCTCTAATTCTGAAATTATACCTCCTGGACCTGTTTTCCAGATCATCGATTCTGGAAAGTGCTGTGTCAAGCTGGTCCTGTAGAACCTGTATACGATCTGTATTCTGGTTGGCTCTAGCTACTGTGGTGTCCAACTTATGCTCAATTGTCTCCATCCTAGACCCCAAATTCTGTCCCAAAGTCCGCTTTGATGTCCCCAGTAATTTTGGCTGTGGTGTGTGCCAAACCCCTATCTAACAACTCAGATAAAAGTTGGAACAGATTCGCCAAGTTTAGAGGCATGACTGAGCCATGGCACCCAGGCTGTGATGGGGAGCATATAGTCCTCCATCCTGTGCCCAATGAGGGATTCTGTAGAGGCAGGGGAGGGAGCCATGATCTGATAGTTACTCACTTGCATGCCTGATGGTAGCAGCGTGGAAGCGGGTGTTAAAGGAGGTCCCGGCTCCAAGTGTTCTACCTCCATAAGAGCACATGTTTGTGCCACGGCCACCATCTGGGAATCAGCTGGAGAGGCACTGGAGTTGAATCGTGCCCATAGATCCCTCCTGGCCAATCCCCCAGACATGTGCCGGTACCAGGGAGCTTCCCATAAGTGGATCGGCCAGAGACGCTCGACTCTTGGGTTGCAATCAGCTGAGGGGTGCGGTTAACAGCTGGGGTGGCGCGGACCTCCCGGGTTAAGTGGCTATCTTGGAGACTTCCACGCATGCACCCTTTCTAAAGTATAATTATTAACTAAAGCATAACAAAATATCCCTCACTAAACACTTCATGAAAACCATTGCTTTCAGTTGGTGCCGAATCTTAATGGATGTTGGGTGAAGCAGGAAGACAATTAGCTAAACATTTTGAATAAATCTACAAGAAAAGGTTTTAAACTGAGGACCATTTGATATGTAAAATGGGTCTAGTCTTAAATCCACTTGAGATGCTGTTGGATGACCAACAATGTTGATGATCTGGAAAGCATGGGAGTATGTTCTTTGTAATTGTTGTGCAAGACATATTAACAACTACAAGGAATGCACAGATGGTAATGTGGCTGCAGGATCCATCAATTGCTAAATGCAATGGTTGCTATACATTTTTCCAGGTTGAAGCATGAATGTTCAAATATTGTGTTCAACAAAGGCATAAAAATCTAATTTTTTGCATTTGTTTAAGCAGATTTTGCATGCCTTAAACCCAGCTCCATGCCCCAAACCCCACCTTGTGGACCACTGGCAGTACATTTTTGTTATACTTACCTTTTCATAGCCTTTAGATGGGTCACTTGATTATGCAGGATCCCCTTCCTCTTTGTCTCTTCTCTGGGCTGTGTGATGATCATTGATGCAGAGAATGGGGATGAAATTATGAAATCGGCACCATTCTATGCATCATTGCACAGTGAAAGTTGGGCACAAGGGGCGAGCCAATAGCGCCCTCACAAGTTGTCCCATGAGTTGAGTGAAACTGGGTGTTATTCAGCCAGGAAGACATGACATCCTGTGACTGACACAGAGACAATTTTAGGAAAAATATTCCTCCCATTGTATAGGAATTATTGGGCAATGTCTATTATTTTAAGATATGATGGGTGTAGCACCCTCTAGTGTTGCTAGGTTGCTACAGTAGTTAGGTTTCTGTTAGTGTAGGTAAATTTCCAGCTTGGCTGGCAGCCAAGCCTGTCTGTTTTGATAGGAGTGACTCAGGCAGGGCTGGGTGACTTACAGGATGCATCACTGAGACCTCCAAGTTCTTTCCAGAACATACTGGAATTTTATGGAAGGGAAGGAGGAGAGGTAAGGTGGAGCTGCCAGGAGTGTTCAGGGTCAGCCCGGCTGGGGAGGAGTTGGTTTGGGTGGAAGCTGGAGATGGAGTGCTAGGCTGTCGTGGCCTTTGAGGGAACTATCAAGTCTGGGGGTTGACCTTGGGCATGGGCTCGGGTGCGGACAGAACCTTCTTACAATGCACAGAGGTGTCCTCGACAGGAGGCACAGGAGCAAGGAGAGGACAGCAGGAGAGCACTGCCAGGCAAGTCTCCAGGAGGAACCACAAGTTGCAGCCAGGAGGACTGGTGAGTGTTTACACAGTCAGAAGAACTGGGAGGCATGCCTGAGAGGACTTGGAGAGTGCAGTATGGGATGGGTGCAGAGCCAGTGGAGTGGACTGTGGTGACATGGGCAGTAGAGAGAGGCAGCTGCAGCCAGGAGGGCTAGGAGGGCCTGAAGATGTGGTGCTGGGATCAGTAGCTATGTGGGACAGCTAGCACTAGGACTGCCACCATTTTTGCTACACTAGAGAGGCCCGTGGTCCCTGCCTGCAAAGGGCATTTGCTAAGGCCTGACCGAGCCAGTGTCAGGCCTGCATCTCAGTGCTAGCTGGTCCTGGTAGTAATAGTCTGCAAGCAAGTTTGTGCTGGAGGAAGAAAGGAAGGTGCATATACTGGAGATGTATATAATTTTCAGTCCCTACTTTGTCTTCTTGATCTACTGGCATCCCATATTTCCCACATCCCAAGTTTAATCCCCCTCAATAACACAAAAGAAATAAATAAAGTGCACAGACTGTTTCCTTTCTACTGAGTGACAGAGAAGTATGTGCTGGTGTGACAGATGAACCACAACAACCAGCAGCCCCTGCGGATGTACCACTACGTGGGTAACAATGAAAAGTGGATCTTTACCAGAAAATATTTAACTTTTCTAAAATGAAAGATTTTCACTTTCAACATTCGGCAGTTTATATGGCACATTGCTATACAATGTAATTCTATTGTTATATGAATGAATAATTCAACATTACCAACAAAGAAAACTGTCAGCATAACAGCTCAGTGCTTGTTTCTTATATTAAATGTATTATTGATCACTCTTTACTCTACCTCCCACTATTTCATGTATTTTTCAAGTTAAATAAACTGGTCAGTATAGTCAATATGTTTAATGAATGTTTTAGTGTTGCTTGTTTTATTCAACCAGAAAATTTTCAGAACTCTGATATAAAATTTAGAAAAGAAAGAATTATTCAATTTTTATTTGTTTATTAATAAAAAACTGGAAATTGTACATAAATTCCTGTTTTAAAAAATGCATACATACTGGCCCATGGTTTCTTATTTTTACCCTGGATCATTCAAAGTTCATCTAGTTCTTAATATGTACATCTGGCCATGTTTTAGATAGATACTACAAAAGTGATGACCCAGGTAAGAGAACCGGGGTCAGACAAGAAGGGGCTCCAAATGGAAAGTACACCGCAGCATAAGTATAAATCAAAATTTTATTAATACAAACATGTATAATGTCAAAAGGAAAAATTTCTAACCTTCACCACACCGTATAAAAAAAAAAAAAAAAAAATGACAACGATGTCAAGAACAACACTTAAAAACAACCCAGGCTCAAAGACATTCATCCGATCATCACGTCATGTGACCCGATGTCTACAGCTCATTTATGCGTCTTTTACACCTGCCGCTCCATATCATCCCATTTTGGATCACACAGCCAGCAAAGACTTAAGCCTCGTACACATGATAGGATTGTTGGCCAACAAAACTGTGGAATTTTGTCCGAAGGGCGTTGGCCCAAATTTGTCTTGCATACACATGGCCAAACAATTGTTGGCCAACAATTACGAACGTAGTGACATACTAAGTGGTTTTTCAGCTCTTTAACACCACCTTTTGGGCTCCTTCTGCTAATTTCGTGTTAGTAGAAGTTTGGTTGAGTGTTGATTTGCGCTTTTCCTGCTTTTCATTTAGCGCTTTTCATTTTGCATTTTTCATTTGGTGCTTTTCAGTTTGCGCTTTTTATTTCGTGCTTTTCAGTTCATTTCTGAATGGTCATTCATCAACCAGACATGTTGTGGAATTGGAGGAGATAACGTGTTATTTATTATTGGCCTTGGAGTTATTGCTTTGAAATTATTTTTTTGGTTGAATAATGATTTGAATTGGTATATTCTCTATATTTTTGGATGCATAGAATGCACTTTTTGTTAAAGTTCTATTGGCAGATAGCATGTCTAATTTTATTTGTTTTCTTTTTTTAATGCACAATAAAAAAAATTGTGGAGAATAATACTTGGCTATGTGTTTTACTTCAAATGACAGTTTGGGGGTAGGCAGTTACATTTAAAAAAATACAATGTAAAATTGACAAGGGGACACCAACATAGTTGTATCTTTGATCTTAAAAACTACGGGATAATGAATGATGTTGTGGTAACTTGCCCAAATTAAAAAAAAAAAAACATAATAATATTATTCTTGATATCACTAGAAAAAAAAGCCTTTGAAAATTTGTTTGCAATAACTCCATCAGTATCACCAGCAAAGCAGCTTCATTACCATTAAAGAAGAAGAGAATTGTGCGCTGCATTTGGAGATTTCATAACTTGCCACGTCACGAATGTTAATTCTCCATTACGAGACTGAACGCTTCCGGCTCGTCCTTGCTTCCGAGCATGTGTGTTTATACTTTGGACTTTTGCCCGACGGACTTGTGTACACACGATAGGAAAATCTGACAACAGACATTTGTTCGTGGAACATTTGAAAACTTGCTAGCCAACATTTGTTGGCGGAAAGTCCGACAACAATTGTCCGATGGAGCGTACACACAGTCGGATCTACCGTCCTAGCCTCAAATCACACACAGAATGCTACAGGTTTTGCTCAAGAATATCCCTGCATTTAGCACCATCCATCTTTCCCTCAACTCTGACCAGTTTCCCAGTCCCGACTGCTGATAAACATCCCCACAGCATGATGCTGCCACCACCATGTTTCACTGTGGGGATGGTGTTCTTTGGGTGATGTGATGTGTTGGGTTTGCGCCAGACATAGCGTTTTCTTTGATGGGCAAAAAGTTTAATTTTAGTCTCATCAGACCAGAGGACCTTCCTCCATACATTTTGCGAATCTCCCACATGCCTTTTCACAAACTCAAAACGTGCCATTTTGTTTTTTTGCTGAAAGTAATGGCTTTCTTCTGGCCACTCTGCCATAAAACCCAACTCTATGGATCATACGGCTTATTGTCGCCCTATGTACAGAAACTCCAGTCTCTGCTGCGGAACTCTGCAGCTCCTCCAGGGTTACCTTAGGTCTCTGTGCTGCCTCTCTGATTAATGTCCTCCTTGCCCGGTCTGTCAGTTTTGGTGTGTGCCCGTCTCTTGTCAGGTTTGCTGTTGTGCCATGTTCTTTCCATTTGGTTATGATAGATTTGATGGAGCTCCTAGGGATCATCAAAGATTTGGAGATTTTTTTATAACCTAACCCAGACTTGTACTTCTCAGCAACATTGTCCCTTACTTGTTTGGAGAGTTCCTTGGTCTTCATGGCAGTGTTTGGTTAGAGGTGCCTCTTGCTTAGGTGTTGCAGCCTCTGGGGCCTTTCAAAAAGGTTTGTATATGTAATGACAGATCATGTGACACTTAGATTGCACACAGGTGGACATCATTTCACTAATTATGTGACTTCTAAAGGTAATTGGTTGCACCAGAGCTTTTTATGGGCTTCATAACAAAAGGGGTGAATACATACGCACATGCCAATTATCATTTTTTTATTTCTAAAAAATAGTTTTAGGTATAAATTTTTCTAATTTTACTTCACCAACTTGAATGTGTTCTGATCCATCACATATAATTCAGATTAAAAAACATTGAACTAAAGGCTGTAATGTAACAAAATAGGTAAAAGGCCAAGGGGGGTGAATACTTTTGCAAGGCATTGTAGAACACACAGGAGGGAATGTTTCATTCTCAACAAAAGTGGAGTTGTGCAATTATCTGCAATTTTGCTCTTGAATCATCTGATTTTATCTCAGGTCCCAAGGGGTCGATGCTCCGAGGAATGTCTTCCAGGGTTCAGAAAATCTGTAAGAGAAGGATATCACTCATGTTGTTATAATTGTGCTCCATGTTCAGAAGGAGAAATATCAAACCATTCTGGTAAGCTTTATGTTTCTTTAAATATAAACTCTGATACTGAATTAGAAAATGAAAGTTTTTTTAAAGTCACTTTTCTGTAAAGTGTGTTTCACGTTTCTTCTTCCTTCCACACTTCCAGAGTGTTGAGGACTTTCTCAAGCAGGACACTTCTTCCTACTACTTTCTACTTGAGATCTTCTCCAACACTTTTGTACTTCCCAAACAGATATTGTCTAAAAGAGGGCATATCGAACAAGCCAAAAGGGATCAGCTAAGAGATTGTCATTGTTACATACTGTATATGTTACAGTTACATATATAGGATGCTGTCATGGCAATAACTGAGGCTGAAGGTTCTTTTACTTTCAGTAGGGAATCATTACACTTTGTTCATAACTGAAGCTTTCTGGAGATATTCATTGGATGTTCACAAGGAAATTTTCCTTTAGAAAGAAGTGCAGATCTCCTGACATTCATCATCCAATCATATGCACACACAGAAAAAAAAAATGTTTTTTTATTTACTTTCCATGAGATTGGATATTTTTTGTAAAGAGCTTTTTTTAACCACATTCGTTAGCTAATGAAAAATTCCATTTGAAAGTTAACAGTCTATTTGCCTTTAATACACCAATATGTTTTCTTTTGTATGACTTTTTTTTTTTCAAATATAAGTTTATTCAAAAGCAGGAAGGGGCAAGGGCCCAGAGTGTCAGCATAAACAAAAGCAAAAATGCGAGGGCGCAGCCTCTTACAACAACATAACTGAGAGCATGACAATATAGTTTCCCATTTCAGGGTCATGAATATGTTATTACAGTCTGTACAATAAATTCACCCCTGGAATGGGTCTCGAAAAGATCTGTTTGTCCCCATCCTTCCTGCCATTTTCCTTTTTTCAAAACAGTAATTATAAAAGAATAATATTAGAGTCAAGAAAGAGAGAAAGAAGTTTGAGAATTAGCAGATTCAAAAGAGTGGGGTGGGGAAGGAGGTGTGGCTCACGGGTGGGATAGGGGGGGGGTACAGGGAACACGGAGGCGGTGCCCATTTATTTCGTGGTACATATATGTCTACCAGGGAGCTGCTGCCAGTAGGTTTCCACGTTCTGCTTCGATCACGAGCTTGCCAGTAGGTTTTGGCCCTCAGTGGAGAATATGTATATAAGCCATTGCGACCAGGTCTTAGTGTATAGTTCAGTTTGGTTACGGGTGGTGAGGATAAGGTCCTCCATCTTCCTTATGTCTTCTACTTTTTTTAACCACATACCCACAGTTGGGGCTTTTGTATGACTTTTAATTCATATTTAATATTACATGTTAACTCCAAAAACAACTTTAAGGAAAATTTTGCAAATTATTGAAAAAATACAATGCCATGTTAAATAACTGTATTCTTGGTATACCATGCCTAATGTTATTTACACTTATTTTTATTCTACAGACAGTGAACTCTGCAAGAAGTGTCCTGAAAATGAATGGCCCAACAAAGCTAAAACTATTTGTATTGACAAGGTCATCGAGTATTTATCATATGAGGAGGACGTTCTAGTTTTATTTTTTTCTATAACTTCAGTCATATTTGCTGCAACATCTCTCCTTATACTTGGACTATTTTTTTGGTTTCGGAGCACTCCCATAGTCAGAGCCAATAACCGGAACCTCAGCTTCATTCTGCTCCTCTCCCTCATACTGAGCTTCCTTTCTGTATTCCTGTTCCTCGGCCGTCCTGTGGCTAATACCTGTATGCTTCAACAAGCCTCCTTTGGCATACCCTTCACCATCTCAGCATCTTCTATCCTAGCCAAAACCATCATGGTCTTCATTGCTTTTAAAGCCACCAGACCTGGAAACTCTTGTCGAAAATGGGTCGGAGTCAAACTTCCCAATACAGTCATGTTATTCTGCTCATCCATCCAGGTTACAAATTGCATTGTCTGGTTGTCCATCTCTCCACCATTTCAGGAGTATGACATGGACTCCTATCCTGGGAAGATCCTCATTCAGTGTAATGAAGGGTCGGTTATCGGGTTCTACACTATGTTGGGTTATATGGGGTTCCTGGCAGCTGTGAGTTTTGTTCTGGCTTTCATGGTGAGGACATTACCGGACAGTTTTAATGAGGCCAAGTACATCACCTTTAGCATGCTGGTGTTCTGCAGTGTCTGGATTGCTATGATCCCGGCCTATCTGAGCACCAGAGGGAAATACATGGTGGCTGTGGAGGTATTCGCCATACTGACCTCCAGTGCTGGAATATTATTGTGTATGTTTTCTCCAAAGCTCTACATTTTGCTTTTGAAACCTGAAATGAACACAAGAGGGACAATGCTGGGGAAGAGATTATTGTTAAAGCAAAGAATAAATAAGACTAAAAGGGAACTACAGATATGAAATGCAATTGCTAGAGGTTTTTTGGACACAAAATATTTAGCACTACCTTATTTTAGTAATTTTCAAAAAGGTAACCTGTTTAGATAAAGAAACACAAATAAATAAATACATAAATTAGTTAATTTATAAATTCTTTCATTTGTTAATAGTTTTAATTATAGTTTGTGTGTGATTTCAATGTGATTTTCAATCTTTTCAAACTTTTTTTCAAACTTTTCAAACTCTTTGTGTTCTTCAAGGTCCAAATTTTGTGGGGAGCCCTCCAAGTCATCTAGTGTAGACGTTTCTAGTGAAAGGTCCTGCTAACACTGCAGCATACAAATATATTTGAGACAATTGTGTTCTCATAGTAACAGTTTAGCCCATTTCGGTTCCAGCATGGTTGTGCCCCTGTTTACAAAGCCGGCTCCATCAAGACATGGTGTGACCAGTTTAGTGTGGAGGAAATCAAATGGCCTGAGCAGACCTCTGACACCATTCCTCCTGAACATAATTAGGGATGAATTGGAGCCCCAATTTTGAGCCAGATCTTCTCATCCAACATCAGTACCAAGTTTCACAAATATGATTTCGACTAAATAGTCTTAAATTACTGTACCTTCTATATACTCCAAAGTACTGTGGAAAGATTTCCCAATAGAGTAAAATAGCCATAAAGGAGGAAGGGGGAACAACCCCATAATAATGACTGTGGTGGGATGGTCAGGTGACCTCTAACATTTGGTCATTGTCTGGGAAATTTTAAGCTTCTCCTTATAAGCAAATAATTTCTTTGCGCTTAAAAGCACAAATACAGCTCTCTTGTATAATTCCAGGAAAGCGCGCTTGTATATCTCCAAGTAACACAGACGCTGGTATCACGTTGAGCTTAGCAGAATCCTCCCATTGAATGCTCTACTGCTTTTATTTATACTGTAAACATGAATAAACAAAGGAAGGTGGTGGCTTCAGAATCAGCCAATCAGACACTTGTATTCTTTCAAAAGAACCAATCACACACATGTATATATTCAAATAGAATTACAGACGTGTGCAGATGGTCGTGTGCAGAGCCATGCGGCAAGGATCCTGTGAGACACAATGGGGGTTATTTACGAAAGGAAAATCCACTTTGCACTACTAGTGCAAACTACAAGTGCACTTGAAATTGTACTGAAAGTGCACTTGGAAGTGCAGTCGCTGTAAATCTGAGAGGTAGATCTGAAATGAGGGGAAGCTCTGCTGATTTTATTATCCAATCATGTGCAAGCTAAAATGCTGTTTTTTATTGTCCTTGCATGTCCCCCTCGGATCTACAGTGACTGCACTTTCAGTGCAATTTCAAGTGCACTTTGCAGTGGAGTTGCCTTTAGTAAATAACCCCCAGACTGTCTCACAATTTGAACACTACTTACACAGCTCTGAACACGATCGTGTGCACATTCCCACTGCTACCAATGACGTGAGCCATACTCTATCATGGCTCAGTGGGCCATGATTTTGTATGGTTATGTTATGGTTCCCATGTACGCAGATCTGCTTACTTAGGAGTTTAGATGCGGTCGCCATGGAGTGGCCAGTCCCTTGGTGATACATAAACAAACATCCTTAAAAGAGCAAACAGATCCGCCGTGTCCACGGGAAGGTTTCCACAGCCAATGGTCTTCCACCAACATCTGTATGTGCGACTACGCTCACATGAGCGCATTACAGCAAAACCAACACTGAGGGACATCTGACAACATACATTAATAAAAATGTACACAACAGCCATATAGTTTATTTGTCTTGTGAAATTTCATGAATAATATGTATTCCTGGGAATGGACTTGGTAAATATTTCTATGTATATCTCATGGTGCTGCTGGAGTCCTTGCTCATCTCTTTCACAAAGTTAGATTCCAAATTTTGCAGTTTTGAACCGCATGTTAGGTGCCCCACACCCACTTGAGTCTAGTGTTATACAGAATAATTCTATTTTGTTTTGCTAGACATGTTGAATTGTTCCTTTTTTTATGAAGTGCAAACATTTTCATATTCTTCTGCTGAAAAAAAAAAAAACCCAGAGACACAATTTTGGAAACAGAAGAAGAATAAAAATCACTCTAATAAAGAGACTTTATATATAATCCATATACCATATTTGCCATTTACATTACCAAGTACCACATTTGATTGGAGGAGAGAAAAAGTAAAGGGCCACAGGGCCCTAATTCGGACTTTACAGGCAAGATGGACAATGATATAGTACAAAAATATATTTTATTAACAATAAGTCATATCACAGAGGTCACGTAAAAAAAGAATTAAAAACATACGATAGGCATATGATAGTAATGAGTATCTAGTGTAAACAAGAATGTTGACACCAAATAAACGGCAGTGAGCCCCTGTGCGTCAACGCGTTTCACCGTTTTGCTTCGTCAGGACACACTTGGGGGTGGTTGGAAGGAACAGGTCTCACTTGTCAGCATAGAAATATCTCCACATGGGGAGCTCCCAGATGATCACCCAGGAACCACTATGTAAGGAGGCAGTTTCTTACTAATACCAGCGATCGTGTATAAGGCTGATGGCGTAAAGGTCCATAGATATGAATATAAACTCATATGGTTCACCGGGGGAGGGAGGAGATACACCGTAAGTATCCAGATAATTAAAGGGGGAGAGTAATAGAGAGGAGAAGGGTAGAACAAACAACACCCTTTCATCTGTTTTCAGTCCATAGAAACAGGGGCTTCAACAATAATCCATATGGACAGATGTATATTCATTCCAAACTGGATATATTGCTCGATGACATTGCTCGGGGGAGCACATTGCAATGGCTTCTATCTTTAAGGCTTCTTTCTCTAAGTGATTCTTTCTACAAGTGATATGCACTTCATTCTCTGCACTATGCACTTCATTCTCTGCACTAAGTTCTGCCTCACCTGATCATTCCTTCTGTCTCTTTACAGGTATGTGTCAGCTCATCCACATCTTCCACCGTTAACTGAAATTGGAATCTGCCTGCTGTCTCTGTGTGTGTGTGTCTCTGGTATGTGTCAGCTCATCCACATCTAACACCGTTAACTGAAATTGGAATCTGCCTGCTGTCTCTGTGTGTGTGTGTCTCTGGTATGTGTCAGCTCATCCACATCTTCCACCGTTAACTGAAATTGGAATCTGCCTGCTGTCTCTGTGTGTGTGTGTCTCTGGTATGTGGCCTTCTCTATCTGTTGCCCTGTGCGAACAACCATGACATTGTTTGTTTTTCTGGACTGTCTTACCTAAGTTTTATGTGTTGATCTTGTCTTGGCCTCTTGCTATTCTGACTTTTGAAGCAAAAAGTTCACTTTGATTGCCAGGCACTCTTATAGTCACTCATGATTAATTAACGAACTTCAACCCCACCCCTATAACAGTATATATTTGAGCATCCTTAAGGGGTGAGCACATTGCTCGGGGGAGCACATTGCAATGGCTTCTATCTTTAAGGCTTCTTTCTCTAAGTGATTCTTTCTACAAGTGATATGCACTTCATTCTCTGCACTTCAGCGATTGCACGAAGCAAACGAATACAGCAATCTGCACTGGAAAGCTGCTAACAGACTGCAGGTGACCCTGTCTCTCTCTTAAGCTCTCCTTCCACTCTGTAACATGCACTCTCTACCACTGCTTCTGACACTCCTCTCCTCAAACTCTCTTACCTTCACCCCCCCTCTCCACCCGCCTGCTTATACATATCACCCTGCCTTCTGTCTTCCCCCTACTACTGCTCTTACCAACTCTCGCTCATTCTACATCCATACACTGATAAAACCTCCAGTACTCTGAGACATGCCCCTTCACATAAATCACAGTCCCACATTACCTCCCTCACCCTCCTGCTTATCCTAATCTCTGGTGACATATCCCCAAACCCTGGGCCACCATCATCTGTCTTTTCCCAACGCTCCCATCCCCCTACACCCTCTGGCAGGAGCCGCAACCCACAGAACTTGGTCTTTATTCCTCTTTCCAAAACCAGCCCCCCCTTTTCCTGTGCCCTGTGGAATGCACGTTCTGTCTGCAACAAACTCACCGCCCTCCACGACCTCTTCATCACAAATTCCTTTAACCTACTTGCCATTACTGAAACCTGGCTTCATGAATCGGATACTATTTCTCCTGCTTCCCTCTCCCATGGGGGCCTTTTCTGGACTCACTCCCCCAGACCAAGTGGACGGAAGGGAGGTGGAGTGGGAATCCTTCTAGCCCCATGCAGCACCTATCAGGTTCTTCACCCACCTCCCTCTCTGACACTCTCCTCTTTTGAGGCACACTGCATTCGTCTTTTCTCTCCCATTTCTCTAAGAATTGCTGTCATCTACCGGCCCCCTGGACCGGTATCAGCCTTTCTTGATGACTTCTCTGCCTTTCTACCCTACTTTCTCTCTTCTGAAATCCCCACAATTATTCTTGGGGACTTCAACATCCCTGTCAACACTAACACTACTATTACTTCTAAACTTCTTAATCTAACCTCATCGCTTGACCTGAAGCAATGGATACAGGCTCCTACCCACTCCAACGGCAACACCCTTGACCTTGCCTTCTCCTATCTGTGCACTCCGTGCAACCTTTCCAACAATCCACTCCCACTCTCTGATCACCACTTTATTAGTTTTGCTCTCTCCTTGTCTTCCACCTCTTCTTCCTCCAACCGCCTAACAGTTACACGCAGAAACCTTCGCCACCTCAACCCTTCTCTTCTCTACTCTGATACTGATCACCTCTATGACAAAATCTCCCCCCTGTCCTGCCCCAACCTAGCTACTTTCATCTACAACAGCTCACTGTCTTCCTCCCTAGACAAGCTGGCCCCCCTCACTACACGCAGAATTAGGCCCCGACTGCTACAACCCTGGCAAACAGATGACACCAGAAGTCTCAGAAAACGTAGCCGCGCTCTTGAGCGCCTGTGGCATAAGACTAAGACCCAGGAAGACTTCACACAATATAAATCTGCCCTCCTAAAATACTACTCCTGCCTTCACACTGCCAAACAGACCTACTTTATCACACTCATTAACACCTTCTCATCCAGTCCACGTCAACTCTTCTCTACCTTCAACACTCTACTCTGTCCTCCACTGCCTCCACCCACCAACTCACTCACTGCCCAGGAGATTGCCAATCACTTCAAAACTAAGATTGATACAATTCATGAGGAGATCGCCAATGCGCAAAAACCTCCCCCATGCAACACCCCATGTCCACAGATACAATCATTACTTCCCTCATTCAACCCTGCTACTACTACTGAGGTTGCTAAACTTTTATCTAGCACTCATCTAACCACTTGCCCCCTGGATCCTGTTCCCTCGCAAATGCTACGCTCACCCTCTGACTCGATTCTACGCTCTTTAACTCACATTTTCAACCTCTCCCTCTCTTGTGGCATCTTCCCAAACTCTCTAAAACATGCGCTAGTCACCCCCATACTAAAAAAGCCCTCACTGGATCCCACCAATCTCAACAACTTACGTCCCATCTCCTTACTCTCCTTCTCCTCCAAACTTCTTGAAAGACTGGTCTACAACCGACTAAGCAACCATCTGACCATGAATAAACTTCTTGATCCCCTTCAGTCCGGTTTTCACCCTCAACACTCCACAATTTCTCCTTAAACTCTCAAATGACCTACTAATGGCTAAAGCCAATGGACACTATTCTGTACTACTTCTCCTGGATCTCTCTGCTGCCTTTGACACAGTGGACCACCCCCTCCTCCTCAAAAAACTCCACTCCTTTGGTCTCCGTGACTGTACTCTTCGCTGGTTCTCATCCTACCTATCCCACCGCTCCTTCAGTGTCACTTACAACTCTACTTCCTCCTCTCCTCTTCCTTTTTCCGTTGGGGTCCCCCAAGGTTCTGTTCTCGGACCTCTCCTTTTCTCAATCTACACCACCTCCTTGGGTCAGTTGATTGCCTCCCACGGCTTTAAATATCATCTCTACGCTGATGACACCCAAATCTATCTCTCCACCCCCCAGCTCTCTCCATCTGTCTCCTCACGCATTACCAACTTACTAGCAGACATATCAGCCTGGATGTCACATCACTTTCTCAAACTCAACCTATCCAAAACCGAGCTCATGATATTTCCTCCCTCAGGTGCCACTTCCCCTGATCTCCCTGTCAAGATCAACGGCTCAACTATCAACCCATCTCCCCACACCAAGGTCCTAGGTGTAATCCTGGACTCTGAACTAACCTTTCGACCCCACATTCTATCACTATCCAAAGCTTGCCGCCTCTGTCTTCGCAACATCTCCAAGATACGCCCCTTCCTAACCAATGACACCACAAAGCTTCTAATCCACTCCTTGGTCATCTCCCGCCTTGACTACTGCAACTCCCTCCTCATTGGTTTACCTCTAAATAGGCTATCCCCACTTCAGTCCATCATGAACGCTGCGGCCAGGCTCATCCATCACACAAACCGCTCAGCGTCTGCTACACCCCTCTGCCAATCCCTCCATTGGCTGCCACTCAGTCACCGAATTAAATTCAAGATACTAACTATAACCTACAAAGCCATCCACAACCTGGCCCCTAGCTACATCTCTAACCTAGTCACAAAATACCAACCTAATCGTTCTCTTCGCTCCTCCCAAGACCTCCTGCTCTCAAACTCCCTTGTCACCTCATCCCATGCTCGCCTTCAGGACTTCTCCAGAGCCTCCCCCATCCTCTGGAATGCTCTACCCCAATCCGTCCGATTTTCTCCTACTTTATCCACTTTCAGACGATCCCTGAAAACTCATCTCTTCAGAGAAGCCTATCTGGCCCCCACCTAACAACTGTACATTTATCTTCTCAATCAGCACATCACCCACAGTTATTACCTCTTGTATCTCTTGACCTTCCCTCTTAGATTGTAAGCTCTAAGGAGCAGGGCCCTCTGATTCCTACTGTATCAAATTGTATTGTATTTGTACTGTCCACCCTCAAGTTGTAAAGTGCTACGTAAACTGTTGGCGCTATATAAATACTGTATAATAATAATAATAATAATAATAATATATTGAACTCTCCTATACCTGCCCACAGTCAGTATAACTATATAGGCTCCATAGGTATATTTAAACAGGCCATAGTAGCATGAGGTTCAGTGTCCCCCCCAGGGTTTTCTTTTGTTTTTTTTTTTGTTTGTTCCTGGGGATAATTCCTATGATAATATACCTGGATGACCCATGGTATATGCAATAAGATCACAAATTGTGTAAGTGATGAAAAAAAAAACTAATAAGAAATTCATAAAACATGAATAAAAATGAATAAATAAGAAAATTGTGTGAATGAATAATAAGTAAAGTCATTCGGGGTTCATAAATATCAAATGATAGTCCATAATAAACGGTTGATCCCATGGATGTAGAAGGAGACTCCTGTACTGTTCAAATGAATGAAACTTGATCTTGAGGTGCAATATGATAAGGTTGGAAAGCTTACCAGAAATGGTGGACTCATCATATACTGTACAGCATAAGAGTCAAGCAGGCAGTCATGAAGAGTCACCTCAGCAAAGTCCGACACAGCAAGGCCGACATTTGGAGAATAAGCCCCCATCCGATATTGAAGGAGAAGTTCCAACTTCATAAAGCCGGCCCCAGAGTGTGCGGAAGGACCACGTCTGGTATTAAGGTGATTCGTGGTGGTATATGAAAAGCAAAATACTGCACATAGTGTAACTCTGAATGGTATTTATTGTAAAAGGGTGGTGTACACTTACAAAAATTCCAAGAAAATCAAGTGAAGAGATCCTTTAGTAATATAAGCAAGGCGCAATGACTCCACGAGGGAAACAAATGCCTGAACTTTTGCCCTTTCAGTCCGCTGATGATCATACCCTATATTACCAAAAGTATTGGGACGCCTGCCTTTACACACACATGAAATTTAATGGCTTCCCAGTCTTAGTCCGTAGGGTTCAGTATTGAGTTGGCCCACCCTTTGCAGCTATAACAGCTTCAACTCTTCTGGGAAGGATGTCCACAAGGTTTAGGAGTGTGTCTATGGGAATGTTTGACCATTCTTCCAGAAGCGCATTTGTGAGGTCAGGCACTGATGTTGGATGAGAAGGCCTGGCTTGCAGTCTCCGCTCTAATTCATCCCAAAGGTGTTCTAATCGGGTTGAGGTCAGGACTCTGTGCAGGCCAGTCAAGTTCCTCCACCCCAAACTCACTCATCCATGTCTTTATGGACCTTGCTTTGTACACTGGTGCGCAGTCATGTTAGAACAGGAAGGGACTGTCCCCAAACTGTTCCCAAAAAGCTGGGAACATGAAATTGTCCAAAATGTCTTGGTATGCTGTCACCTTAAGAGTTCCCTTCACTGGGACTAAGGGGCCAAGCCCAACCCCTAAAAAACAACCCCACACCATAACCCCCCTCCATCTAATGATTTGGACCAGTGCACAAAGCAAGGTCCATAAAGACATGGATGAGCGAGTTTGGGGTGGAGGAACTTGAATGGCCTGCACAGAGTCCTGATCTTAACCGGATAGAACACCTGGGATGAATGAAAGTGGAGACTTTTATTCTATTGTTTTTCTATAATTTTTTTATCTTTTCTTTTCTATTATTTTATTTTCTATTCTAATATTTACTAATAAGATGGCTATATTCTTTCTAGTCTTGTCTGATCTATTCTATTCTATTCCTTTATTTTCTTTTCTATTTTTTCTGTTATTTTATTTTATATTCTATTTTCTTCGGTTGTACTCTATTATTTTCTTTTCTTTATTGAAGGTGATGAGACATATGGAGGAGATGTGTTGAAATATTTTATACATAAAAGAACATTACAATGTGGTCCAAACTCTTCCATCCCCATCCCCCACCCATATCATCTGATCAATCCCCACCCCCCACCCATGTCATCTGACAACCCCCCATCTAAAGGCTGCACACTGTATGATCAACAATGACATCACACCTATCACAGTGACATCACACTTATCACAATGACATCACACCTATTTTGGTTTACTGGCATCTCATGTCACACAAATCATAATTAATACAGATACAGATACATAATTAATACAACCCCCCCCCCCCCACTTCTCATGTCTTACAGATTATCATTAATACAGTCAGGTTGTTGAGGGTTCAAATTAGCATGATGGTGACTTTTTACAGGTTAGCAATCTCTAAAAAGTGGAACAACATTGCGTTCTTTTAGCCCTGGTTCACATTGATGTGATTTCAGATGTGTTCCAGGACCCATGGAATCGCATGACAAGTGAAATATCATGAGTTTCTATGGAGGCTGGTCACAAATATGAAAAATGAAAGTGTGGTAGTTGTGTGCTGCCATCTAGTGGTGAATAAATATAATACAATTTCAGTGACACAAATGAGGTGCAAATGTAGCTGCTGCTATCACCTGGATGTTCTTACAAAACAACAATGAATGCTATAAATGGGGAATGTGCTATAAACTACAAATAGTGAAATAACGACCAAATGAATACAACGACCATGCAAAGAAACAAGATGCTGAATAAATAGTCCAAATGAATAAAAATGTGATAGAATTTTTTTGAAAATAAATAAAAATAGATGTAAATAATCTTCTTATGAGAAATGTGCTTTAAACTTCACTGTGAAAATACGTGCTTCGCTAACAAGACGACAATCTGTGACTAGAGCTCCCTTCAATCCATGTCTTTATGGAGTTGGATGTGTGCTCAGGGGGACAGTCATGCTGGAACAGAAAAGGTTTTAAAAAAAAACAATTGCCTAAATATACTGTAGAGGGGTGAATGTTCTTGGACCTCTCCTATTCTCAATCTACAACCCCTCCCAGTTGATAGCCTCCCATTGGTTTCAATACCAGTTCTAGATCTCTTTACCCCTCAGCTCACTCTATCAGTCTCCTCACTTTTCACCAACTTACCAACAGACATATCAGCTTGCATGTCACGCCACTTGCTTAACCCTTTTACTGCCAGAGCTGTTTTTGTGTTTTTTTGCACACATGTTTGAAAAAATAATTTTAGGCCTGAAGATTACACAAAACCTACAAACATTATATATTTTCTGAAAGCAGATACCCTACAGAATGAAATGGTGGTAGTTCCAATTTTTTTATGTCACAGGATATTACTGAAAAAGTCTAGGAAACGCAAAATTTCATTAAAAAAAACTCTAACATGAATTTTAGGGCAAACAAAGCAAAAGCAATAAATTACCCACATTTTTAAAATAGATACCCAACATGCCAAAGCTTAAAATTTTGTACACCCGTGAAATGGTGACAAACTTCAGTACCCTATATTTTCCATTGGCGACGCTTCAAAAGCCCCCTATAGGTATCAGTTTAGTATTACGGAGGAGGTCTTGTGTTAGAATTATTGCTGTCACTCCGGCATGCTTGACTATATATAACATGTGTCAGAGGCGTAACTAGAACCTTCAGGGCCCTGATACAATAAACCATGAAGGGCTCCCCTGACCCCCAGCCAGGGCCCTTCCCACTGATCCCAGGGGGGATGGGATCAATGGCAAGGGTGGCAGTGGTGGGGAGGGGGGGGAGAATGGGATCAGTGGCAAGGATGGTAGTTGCGGGATAGGATCAGTGGCAGCAGTGGTCGTGGTGGTGTGGGGGGGTGGATCAGTGGCAGTAGTGGTCATGGTGGTGTGGGGTGGATCAGAGGCAGCAGTGGTGGTGGTGGTGTGGGGGGTATCAGTGGTGGTGGTGTGGGGGGTGGAATCAGTGGAAGTAGTTGTGATGTGGGGGTATCAGTGGCAATAGTGGTGGTGGTGTGGGAGGGGAATCAGTGGAAGTAGTGGTAGTGGGGAGTATCAGTGGCAGTGTTGATTTTGAGGGATGGGATCAGTGCCACTCACTTGCAGATCACTTGGTTCCTCTCCTTGCTAGGTCTTGCTTGGGTGGGCAGAGAGGATGGGTGGGGCATGTGAGTACCTGTGAGTGTGGGCGGAGAGGATGGGTGGAGCGGGGGTGAAGAGGATGGGTGAAGCGGGCAGAGAATGTGCCCGTAAGTGCAGGTGGAGAGGACGGACAGGGAAGATGGGCGGAGTGGGCGGGGACTGTGCAGTGTACCCGTGAGTGCGAACGGAGAGGATGGGCAGAGAAAATAGGCGAAGTAGTCAGGGACTGTGCAGTGCGGGTGGGGAGGTTGGGTGGAGCGGGTGGGGACTGTGCAGTGTGCCCGTGAGTGTGGACTGAGAGGATGGGCAGAGCGGGGCAGGGGCTGTGTGCCCGTGAATAACCAGTGTACTATCTCCCGGGCGGCGGGCCCCTCACAGTGGCGGAACTCAAGGGCCCAGTCCCTACATGTGTATTGCAATCGTCATTTTCACACGTAGGTGCCCTGAGGCATGCGTTTACGTTTGTGCATTTGTATATGTGGGGGTGGGGGGCCTCCACATTTTTTGGGGGGATTATTATGTGCTTGAGTGTAGCTTTATTTTTTTCAAAAAAAATAATATATATATTTTTTTACTTAACTTTTTTTTTCATCACATAGGGGACATAAAGTCTCCTATGTGATTTTTTTTGGAGACAGGATCTCTTTATTGAGATAAGCCGGGTTTAAAAGACCCCCAATGTCTCCCCTGTGCTCCACTAAATGTTTTGCAATGCAGATCGCATTGCAAAACATTATTTCCCAGCTGAGTGAGCCGGGAACATGGAGAGCTTGACCCAGAAGCGACGTCAGAGACGTCGCTTTCTGGGTCACAAGATGAAGAGGAGGATGAAAGCAGACATGTGTCCGCTCTTCTCCTTCCCCTCCACCCGCCAGCACCCTCCATGAAGTTCCCAGGCACGCCGATGGGCAAGCGGAGCCTGGTAAGCATGGTGGAGCACGGGGACGGGGGAGAGGAGTCGGCCTGTCAGTTTCACACACAATCCCAGTGGCTACAGCCACCAGATTGTGTGTTATACCCTCCGCTGTTAGGTCCGTATGATGTACAGCAAAAGGGTTAAATTCAATCTATCCAAAAACAGAGCTCATATTACTCTGTCAAAATCAATGGCTCAACTATCAACTCAACCCCCCATGCCAAGGTCCTAGGTATAGTCCTGGACTCTGAACTCTCCTTTTAACCCCACATCCATTCACTGTCCATAGCTTGCTGCCTCAACCTCTGCAACATCTCCAAGACATGCTCCTTCCTAACCAATGTCACCACAAAGCTTCTTATTCACTCCTTAGTCATCCTTTGCCTTGACTACTGCAACTCCCTCCTCATTGACTTACCTTTAAATAGGCTATCCCCGGGGGGGTGGCCAGCAGCCGAGGAGTATGGCCGCAGAGTGAATGAGCTCTGTTCCACAGCAGCAGTCCAGAGTGATTTACAGCTCTCCTGAACCTCTAAATAAAGAGCTTTTGGGACACAGACCACCGGGCAACCTTAGGCATCATGTCCAGGAAAAGAAAAGAAATGGGGAAGTTGTCCAGAATGATGGATTTCTTTCAGCAGTCCCGTCGCCAGCATTCCCAAGATGGCGCCGGTAAGCACACAGAAAAGACACATAGCAGGCACACAGGGCAAAATGTCAGCTCACACAACTCTCCTACAGATAAAACCAGATCTAATCAGGGGCACAGCAGCTGGTCTCAATCCTCCTCCTCCTCATCCAGCCCAGTGAAAGTTAAGTAGCAGAATCTGCAACAAATTGACTCTGAAGGAATGAGGGAAGAATTTGATTCATCACTTAATGACACTAGGGAACTACAGTGCCCCATATTAGAGTTCCCAACTAAAAAACAGCCTTTAATGGATACAATTTTAAAAGACATGCTTGTCTCGCTGCGCAGCACAATCCATGCTGATATAATGTCCCTTACAAGCCATTTTAAGCCTGAATTCAAAGAAGTTAATGGCAGAGTAACACATATTGAAAATACAATAGGAGAGTTTTTCTCATTTTCTCTATACAAGGTAAATTTCTATTACTAAACTTTGTGACGCTATCTCACTACCAATACCACATACTCTAGACATATTTAGTCATCACTAACTTCTACCCTGCTATAGATTTTCTGTGAATTGCTACGTTTTAAAGCAGCGAATTTCCTGTCCACTTCAACTCTTCTGCAAAACTCGTAGATCCACCCAACAGGAGACCTTGGTATCTACACCAAACAATTGACAACATGAGTTTCAAAATCTCCTCATTCAATGTCGAGAACTGAACAGCCCCGCTACTATGTCTCCAAGAGACCCATTTCTCCTCACAAAAATCACCAAAACTTCAGCACCCATGCTTTTTTTACTATAATTTGCTAAAAAAATCCAGACTTTACGGTTAGCTCTCAGTCTAGACGTGCTCGACACAAACTCAGAATACTTCTTATATAACATCACAACAATAACTTACATAAATGGAAAGCTCAGTTTTGCTGCCATGGCAACAAGGCTGGGAAACTCTTAGCCAACCAAATTAAAGAGAAACCTATTAAACAAAAAATATTCTTTATTTACCATCCAGTCACAGGAACTAAACTATTAAACCCCAAGGAAATTGCAAATGCATTCCGTGACTACTACTAGCCTAAATAACTTAAAGGATGATGTAGTGACACCACAACCTACTCCTGATATGTTTTAAAAATTCTTAAATTATATTTCCCAAATTAAATGAGGAACAACTGCAATCCCTTAATGCGGAAGTAAACCCATCTATTTAACAGTTTCCAAAAACAGTTGCATTTCTGGCACGTGCCAGCAATGTAACACTCCCATTGGTTGTGCTCTCAACCAAACTGTCAAACAATCCAATGGCTGGTGTCATAACTTATCACATGTGCAGCATCATGGCAGTTGAAGATTAAACTGAGGCCAAGATGGCAGCTCCCTTGACTGAAAACGATAGGAGGGTTTACTTCCACAAAAAAAAAATTCCCTACCAAAAAACAAATCCCCAGGACCGATTTTCGTCCGAATATTACCAGACATATCAAAATATATCAAGCCCTCATTTACTTAACATATGCGAAGCTGCTGTTTCCAAAACTGCATTCCCACCAGAAATGTTGGCTGCCACAATTGTAACGCTTCCCAAACCAGGTAAAACACCAGACTCCCAGACACCCACAAAACTTTAGACCCATTTCACTACTAAATATAGATTTAAAAGTATATGCCAAAGTCATCGCAACAGCGGGCGCGAGTAAAAGCCCGGGAGCTACATGATCAGAAGAACAAGTGGGAGGAGCCTACCCTACTTGATACCACGTGGGACGCGTGTATGTGTTTGGCACCAGAGAAGAAGAGAGGCCTCGTGATCGTGCTGAGAAGATCAGAGTGTGGCCATGTCTTTTTCGGCGATGCAGCCAATTATGGGACCAAGAATGTTCCCTGCAAGCACTGTGTCGAGTGTTGTACTGACCGGAACCCCGCTTACGGACACTGGTGTTCATCTGAAGCCGTAGGGGAGGTTTGTTCTGTATACCTCAGGAGATATTGAGGGACTGGGCATGATCTGCCACCGATGTGAAGGACTGGCCGTACATCTCTGTCCATTTGGCCGATGTCCGCAATGTGGAGAGTATTTGTTTGTGGTGGAGCAACCTACCATGTCGCCCCGTGCTTATCGAATGGATTCGGCAACAGGTATCACCACAGTAGAAGCTGCTACTACTACGGAGAGAGAACGGCAGGCCACCACTTTGCCTGTTGTTGCCGAAAATGTTCCGGAGAGAGACACTGCTGTTGCCATCTCATCAGCGGACATTGCTTTGAATTCTGTGTCCACCACGCCTGTCTCTGTTGTACCTGTCCAGAGGAAGGTGGGATATGTGAAGGCTTCCCGCGGCCGTGACCATGGCCGAGGCCTACCCCAGAGACTACCCGAACCGGATTCAACAAAGTCCACGACGGAAACGGGTAAGCAGCTGATGGGGTATGTATCTGGGACTGTAAATAAGTATCTGCCAGCAGAAGAACTGGGAGATTCGGAAATAGAATCCTTGTCGGATCTTTCCGGTGATGATGACCTATTTGAGACTATGTCACAAGAGATGTTATGGGCACAAGGCGAGGATGTCGCCTCTGCTATGACTTTCCCTGAATGGACAGCCCTGAGTTCTGGGAAGACGTCACCCTGTGTGGAGCCACACAGCACTGTAAATGAGACATTATCAAAAGTTGTTAGTTCACTTCAGACACCGACTGGGTCTATGGTGAGCAAATCATTGGATTTATGTGTGCCTCCTGGCATGGGGAAAACAGATCCTTTCCCAAACTTGCAGGTTTGCAGAGAATGTTGAACAAGCGTATAGCTACGGAATATGGCTTGGAGTTCACTTATGTCCCTCAGGACATAATGCAAGTGATTGAAGTTAACCGGGAACTTTGGTACAGTGAAGCTGTTTGGGACTATTTGTCTGTTCCTAAGCCTTTCCGAAAGACTGGATGTTCTGTTAAAATGGATGAACGTTTTAGTAGATGTTTTATGCACTGGAACTTCGGTCGGCACATCTATGCTGACAAAGTAGTTATCTGCAGGCCCGGAAAAGAGGACGTTGTGTACTTCATTACTACAGTAGATAAACTGGGAAAGACACTGACCTTGCCAGATCCCTGGTTTTATTGGTGATTAAGGACAAAAGAACTTTGGAGTTAGTTAGTGTCAGTATAAAGAGATCTTCGTGGTCAAGATCTGGATATTCATCTCAGTGTTTCAAATCCAAGGACTTCTTTTTGCTAGCCGGATTTCTTTAATTTGAAAAAAAAATTATACAGGGATGGACTCCTAAAGATTATTTTTGATATAGATTATGGGAAGAGAGTCTCATTTTTAAATGAGGCTTTGCTCCTGAAGTTGTACAGGATCTATGTGTGTTAATATGCTTTCCTTTTCAGGAACCATTTGATCCTCTATCAAGCTGTTAGGATTTTCAGCTAGATAGACAGTGAGGTTATGTACAGTCATAGGATGGTTTTGTTTACGGACGTGAACATATTGTTTTATAGATGTTAATCTTATAATGTCTTTCCACTGTCTTTCCTTCTTCTTTATCTAATCCAAGTTTTAAGCTCAAATACCTACTCCCAGGCTTGGGAGTTATTATCATTATTTTTGGACAGACGTTGGGGACAACGTCTATTGTAGTGGGGGGAGTATGTAGGGATGAGCCGAACACCCCCCGGTTCGGTTCGCACCAGAACCCGCGAACGGACCGAAAGTTCGCACGAACGTTAGAACCCCATTGACGTCTATGGGACTCGAACGTTCGAAATCAAAAGTGCTCATTTTAAAGGCTAATTTGCATGGTATTGTCCTAAAAAGGGTTTGGGGACCCGGGTCCTACCCCAGGGGACATGTATCAATGCAAAAAAAACTTTTAAAAACGGCCGTTTTTTCGGGAGCAGTGATTTTAATGATGCTTAAAGTAAAAAAAAAAAAGTGAAATATTCCTTTAAATATCGTACCTGGGGGGTGTCTATAGTATGCCTGTAAAGTGACGCGTGTTTCCCATGTTTAGAACAGTCCCTGCACCAAATGTCATTTTTAAAGGAAAAAATCTCATTTAAAACTGCTTGCGGGTTTAATGTCATGTCG
Source organism: Aquarana catesbeiana (assembly GCF_042186555.1). Taxonomy (NCBI): domain Eukaryota; kingdom Metazoa; phylum Chordata; class Amphibia; order Anura; family Ranidae; genus Aquarana; species Aquarana catesbeiana. The sequence continues at coordinate 15,609,905 of NC_133324.1, read as the reverse complement.
GGTCATGGCAATATGGATGAAAATCAGTGAGACAAACGGCATGGGTACCCCCCAGTCCATTACCAGGCCCTTTGGGTCTTGTATGGATATTAAGGGGAACCCCGCACCCAAATTAAAATAAGGAAAGGTGTGGGGCCACCAGGCCCTATATACTCTGAACAGCAGTATACAGGCGGTGCAAACAAGACAGGGACTGTAGGTTTGTTGTTAAGTAGAATCTGTTTGTAATTTTGAACATTTTTAACGTGTTTAGCTCCAGCCAAAAAATCTTTTCTAAGCTTTTTGGAAAACATAGGGAAGGGTTATCACCCCTGTGACATTTGTTTTGCTGTCTTTCCTCCTCTTCAGAAGATTTCACCTCACTTTTTTGTCCCAATGAAAAATGTTTTTTGAAAATTTGGGTTTTTTTGTGGAACAAGGATTGGAAAGCATCAGTGGAAAGGAGAAATTGTTTTCCCATATTAACTCTTACAGGAGAGAATTTCCCTTCCTAGGGGTAGATTTCATCTCACTTCCTGTTGTCTCCTTCCGTTTGCAAGTAGGAGTCGTTTGTAAGTTAGATGTTTGAAAGTAGGGTCCTGCCCTATATACTCAGCAGAAATTTGGGCCTTAGGTGTTGCTGTGGCCACAACACTGTAAGCCCTCACAGGGCCCTGCTGTGAAATATTAGATCAAGAATTGTAATTACATGCCCCTGTTGAACAGGAGCTGAAAAATTAGGCCTTAGGCACTGGTGCTGGTGCCACAACACTGCAACCCCTCACAGACACTCTAGTTGGAACGCAGGAACGAGCCCTGCTGCAAATTATTGCTTCAAAAATTGTAATTACACGCCCCTGTTAGACAGGGGCAGAAAAATTGGGCCTTAGGCACTGGTGCTGGTGCCACAACACTGCAACCCCTCACAGACACTCTAGTTGGAACGCAGGAACGAGCCCTGCTGCAAAGTATTGCATCAAAAATTGTAATTACACGCCCCTGTTAGACAGGGGCAGAAAAATTGGGCCTTAGGCACTGGTGCTGGTGCCACAACACTGCAACCCCTCACAGACACTCTAGTTGGAATGCAGGAACGAGCGCTGCTGCAAAGTATTACATCAAAAATTGTAATTACACGCCCCTGTTAAACAGGGGCTGAAAAATTGTGCCTTAGGCACTGGTGGTGGCGCCCAGAACCAAAAATGTTCTTACAAGCTATCAGCGTGATGATTGAGGAGGAAGAGGATAATTACTCAGGGATAGTCACTCAGCATCAGCATAGGCAGTCTTTGAAGGGATCTGAGATTTCAAAAAAAATTATTCGGTTACATCAGCATCAGGTGCTTGGTAGCTGGTGGTGATCCAAGACTCATTCATTTTTATGAAGGTCAGCCGATCGACCGAGTCGGTGGACAGACGCACCCTGTGATCGGTTACCACGCCTCCAGCAGCACTGAATGTGCGTTCCGAAAGAACGCTGGATGCAGGACAGGCCAGTAGCTCAATTGCATACTGTGCAAGCTCTGGCCAGTGATCCATCCTCAAGACCCAGTAACCCAGAGGATTTTCGGTGGGAAAGGTGTCCAAGTCTGATCTTGCCCCTAGGTATTCCTGCACCATGTAAAACAGACGCTGGCGATGGTTGCTGGAACCGATCATACCTTGGGGCTGCGGACCAAAAAATTGTCTGAACGCATCGGTCAGACGGCCACCTTCTCCACCGCTCCTTCTTTGACTGACCGAAGCCTCAGCAACACGTTGTCCAGAAACAGGAGTTTGTAACCTCCCAGTCTCTGGGAACGCGTTGCACAGACCTTTCTGCAAGGCCTCCCGAAGATGTTTCATCCTCTGCTCCCTCTGCGATGGCAAGATAAGGTCCGCAACCTTACCCTTGTAACGTGGATCAAGGAGGGTTGCCAGCCAGTATTGGTCCTTCTCCTTGATACCACGAATACGAGGATCCTTACGCAGGCTTTGCAGGATCAGGGAGGCCATGCAGCGTAGGTTTGCTGAGGCATTCGGTCCGGAGTCCTCTGGGTCACTAAGAACGACATGGTCCGCAGCCACCTCCTCCCAGCCACGTACAAGTCCATGTGTTTCTTGGGACTGATCCCTTAAAGACTGCTGCTGATGCTGAGTGCCAGGCTCCACCTCCATACTGACACAATCTTCCTCCTCCTCCTCTTCCTCCTCGTCCTCTTCCTGTGTGATCGGCGGGCACGCAGGAACACTGTCTGGATAAAGGGGGCCTTGAGAGCTAAGGAAGTCCTCCTCTTCCTGCCTCTGTTCTGCCTCAAGTGCCCTGTCCATTATTCCACGCAGCGTGTGCTCCAACAGGTGGACAAGGGGGACAGTGTCACTGATGCATGCACTGTCACTGCTCACCATCCTCGTGGCCTCCTCGAATGGTGACAGGACAGTGCATGCATCCCTGATCATGGCCCACTGGCGTGGGGAAAAAAAACCAAGCTCCCCTGACCCTGTCCTGGTGCCATAGTCGCACAGGTACTCATTGATGGCCCTCTGCTGCGTGTGCAGCCGCTGCAGCATGGCCAACGTTGAGTTCCACCTGGTGGGCATGTCACAGATTAGGCGGTTCTTGGGCAGGTTAAACTCCTTTTGGAGGTCCGTCAGCCGAGCACTGGCATTATATGACCGGCGGAAATGCACACAGACTTTCCTGGCCTGCCTCAGGACATCCTGTAAGCCCGGGTACCTGCCCAAGAACCGCTGCACCACCAAGTTAAGGACGTGAGCCAAACAGGGCACATGGGTCATTTGTCCCTGTCGGAGGGCAGAGAGGAGGTTGGTGCCATTGTCGCAAACCACCATTCCTGCCTTAAGTTGGCGTGGCGTCAACCACCTCTGAACCTGCCCCTGCAGAGCTGACAGAACCTCTGCCCCAGTGTGGCTCCTGTCCCCCAAGCACACCAGCTCAAGCACCGCATGGCATCTTTTGGCCTGCGTACTTGCGTAGCCCCTTGAACGCCTACGGAGCACCGCTGGTTCCGAGGAAGAGGCCATGGAGGAAGAAGAAGAGGAGGGGGTGGAGGAGAGAGGTGTGTCACAATCAGCATTTTGGAGGCGTGGTGGCAGAACAACCTCCAACACTACTGCACCTTGTCCTGCATCCTTCCCAGCTGCCAGCAGAGTCACCCAATGCGCCGTGAAACTTAGGTAACGTCCCTGTCCATGCCTGCTGGACCATGAGTCAGCGGTAATATGCACCTTACCGCTGACCGCCCTGTCCAGCGAGGCATGGACATTGCCTTCCACATGCCGGTAGAGAGCCGGAATCGCCTTCCGTGAGAAAAAGTGGCGTTTGGGTACCTGCCACTGAGGAACCGCACATTCCACAAACTCACGGAAGGGGGCAGAGTCTACCAACTGAAAAGGCAGCAGTTGAAGTGCTAGCAATTTTGCCAAGCTAGCATTCAACCGCTGGGCATGTGGATGGCTGGGAGCAAACTTCTTTCGGCGGTGCAGCAGCTGGGGCAGGGAAATTTGCCTGGTACAATCTGACGTCGGTGTACCAAAAGCAGATTGCCCACAAGTACTTGGCTGTGACACACCTAATTCTACACCTTCATTCCTCTCACTGCAGGTCTCAGAGAGGACTGAAGGTCTAGTGGGGTTGGAAATCTCAGCTGATGAGGAGCAAGGAGAGATCCTCTTTGTTCTTTGGTGTGGGTCTTTTAGATACGCTTGCCAACGAACTGCATGGCAGGTCAACATATGTCTGGTCAAGCATGTGGTACCCAAGCGGGAGATATTTTGGCCACGCGAGATACGCTTGAGACATATGTTGCAAATAGCAGCGGTGCGATCTGATGCACTCGTCTCAAAAAAGGCCCACACCAAAGAACTTTTTGAATAACGCGCAGAGACTGCAGCGCCCTGCACATGTGGAGCTTTGGGGTGTGATGCAGTCAATGTGTTGCCCTTAGGCTGGCCCCTGGAGGGCATCCTGCCTCGTTGGTGATGTGCTGCCGCCTCCTCCTCCTCCTCCTCCTCCTCCTCCTCCTCCTCCTCTCTCCTATCAGGCACCCACGTTGAGTCAGTGACCTCATCATCCCCTCCCTCCTCATCACTGGAGCAAACCTGGCAGTATGCTGCAGCAGGGGGAGCATGACTGCCAGATTGCTGTCCTTCTTGGGCACCCCCTCTGTCCGCGCTCATGTTACTGCCTTCATCGAGCTCAGTATCGTCATCAGAGCCTTCCAAACGCTGGGCATCCTCCTGGAGCATGTACCCAACACTGTGGTCAAACAGTTCGAGGGAATCCTCATGAGGACATGGTGGAGCTAGGGAAGGAGTCACTGATGACATTGAGCTGAGGGAAGAGGCCGCTGCTTTGCCAGACAAAGCACCCTGGGCATGGGTGAGAGAGGATGAGGAGGATGAGGACGGCTTGGTCATCCACTCGACCAAGTCTTCCGCATGTTGCGGCTCAACATGGCCAGCTGCCGAAAAAAAGGCCAAGCGTGTCCCATGGCCACGTGCTGATGAGGATGCACCGTCTCCACGACCAGCACTAGACACAGAGCCTGCTTGCCCTCTCTTATTGGCTTGTGACTGTCTGCCTCTCCTTCTTGGCCTTCCAGACATACTAATGGCCTGTAGCTGCACTAAGCTGGGATAGAACACCTGTAATTTTCTTCAAGTAGCTTTATATACTGTAACCAGACAAGCCTGCCTGTCAGTAGGAAGATAACAGGAACGGATCTAGCTGAACACTGTGAGCAGGACGCACTGTACTAAATGTAAATAGTCTAGCTGCCTGACCGTGGTACTAATAGGATCAAATAGAACACCTGTAATTTTCTTCAGGTAGCTTTATATACTGTAACCAGACAAGCCTGCCTGTCAGTAGGAAGATAACAGGAACGGATCTAGCTGTACACTGTGAGCAGGACGCACTGTACTAAATGTAAATAGTCTAGCTGCCTGACCGTGGTACTAATAGGATCAAATAGAACACCTGTAATTTTCTTCAGGTAGCTTTATATACTGTAACCAGACAAGCCTGCCTGTCAGTAGGAAGATAACAGGAACGGATCTAGCTGAACACTGTGAGCAGGACGCACTGTACTAAATGTAAATAGTCTAGCTGCCTGACCGTGGTACTAATAGGATCAAATAGAACACCTGTAATTTTCTTCAGGTAGCTTTATATACTGTAACCAGACAAGCCTGCCGGTCAGTAGGAATTTAACAGGAACGGATCTAGCTGAACACTGTGAGCAGGACGCACTGCATTAAATGTAAATAGTCTAGATAGAAGATAACAGGAACGGATCTAGCTAAACTGAATACAGTGTATATATATATATGCAACACCTGGGATGCATATATATACACAATACACTGTAAGTGCAGCTAACTGACTGACTGTTCTGCCTAATCTATCTAACTCAAATCAAATGACACTGTCTCTCTCTCTCTCTATCTCTCAGCACACCGGAACACACACTACACAGGGCCGCCGTGCAGGCGGCCTTATATAGTGTGGGGTGTGTACTAAATGCCCTGAGCCGTAATTGGCCAAAGCCACCCTGGCTTTGGCCAATTACAGCTCTCTCTACTGACAGCGCTGTGATTGGCCAAGCATGCGGGTCATAGTGCATGCTTGGCCAATCATCAGCCAGCAATGCACTGCGATGCCGCAGTGAATTATGGGCCGTGACGCGCCACACGAATTTAGCGCGAACGGCCCATAACGTTCGCAATTCGGCGAACGATCGAACAGTCGATGTTCGAGTCGAACATGGGTTCGACTCGAACACGAAGCTCATCCCTAGGAGTATGTAGCGCTGGTAGATTTGTGATCTACCATCTGATAGGTAAATTTAGTGAATTGCTTGTTATAGGAAGTTAGATTTGCCTCCGTTCCAGCTTGACTGACGTTGCGTGTGGTTCCACATTGTGCCGGTGGGTGTCGTTGTTACCATCGGCGGGTGTTGGAAAGGCAACGTGTTAAAGCGGATGAGTGCTCCTCTGTCCCGGAGACAACTGGAGGTGGTCCTCCGAGTTGCATTCTGGGAGAGGGTTTTTATGGGACAAACACCATGTTCTGGGGTTCGTTTTCAGCCACCTTCTGGCCCTCCTGGCCACCAGGTATGTGTTAGAGTACCACCTCATGGTCCTCCCTTCTGGAGGCCTGCATCGCTGCGGCTCGTGGGTGGGCCCAGAAGCCTGTCTGGGGCCTACCACAGCAGCCGAGGAATGGTCCTGAGCTGTCTATCCAGAGTGAAGAAGCTGGACAACCGAGGAGATCCCAGGGGAGGACCCGTCATGGAAGGATCATGCAGAGTGCTGGTCTGGAGAGGGGCCTGGTGACTCGGTTGGAGGATGTATCCTCTGCCGGGTTGGCTTAAAGGTCCAAGTACTGTGTCTGACATTCATCACGAACCAATACATCCTGTGGCAGAGGATCGTACGGGTTTATTTCAAGCAAGTCTGTGGCAGAGACTTTTGTTCGTGCTACGTACTGGCTGCTAGGCAAGTGTGAGAGGCCTATCCAGGCGAGCAAAGATCGGGTCCCACAAAAGGGGATTGCATTCAATTACAGTATTCAACTTTAAAGGATGTTCTAAAGAAACCTAAAGAAAGGTATTTGAGCTTCCCTGCCGTTTTCCTCCTGCCTCTTTCCTGCTACTTCCTTCGTTACTTGGTTCAATAAAGCATTGAAAATGTACTCAAGTGTTGGTGCTTATATCATCCAGAGGTAAACTCAACGGAACCCTAGACCCGGTACCGGTGAAACAGAGGTATTGAGAGTGAAGGTAACAGCCCGTTTAAACCAGCAGCTCCACCAAGATTTAGTGCTACATATTTATAATACATGGTGTGTTTTTTTTAATTTTTAGGTGATGTGGATGTTGTGGAAAAAGAAACTCATTTCAACAGTTCAAGTGCACAAGTCCTCATCAGGGAGATAATGGTGTGCAATTGTGAATTAGAGAAGGTCAAGGAAAACATCAGTGATGTTAAAAAAAGACTCAACAACATTATTGATGTTTTAGGCAGAACCTAAAACACCCAACAAATTAACAGTTTGTCGTTATATTTTTTATTTTTACTAAAGATTTAAAGTAATTTGAAAGCCACATTTTGAAGATGCATACAGTGTGTCAACATGTGCTATCTGCCATCACGGCATATCAATGTACGCGTTTTGTGGGTGAAACCCCTTCCTCACAACTAAAGTAGATGAGAGGAAGGGTTTGCACCCCCGAAACACGTCCATTGATACCCCATGATGTGAGCTAGCACATGTTGGCATGGGATCAAGAGGGAAATCCACATTTTCACTCCCAATTTGTGTGGATCTTCAAAATTTGGCTTTTACAGGGGTGACATCACCCCATCTGATGAAGGCAAAATCAACACAGTTTTGACATACTAATGTCTAATATTGCCTTCAATTTATCAAAGTTGAACTGTAAGTTTCTGAGTTGTGTATTATGGTTTTAAACATGCCTTTTTAACCAAAAAAGGCTATTTCTACTGTCAAAAATAAATGTTATACACCAAAGATGTTGGTTTGTTAAAAAAACCTTTTTTAACGCACATGTGAATGTGCACGGAATGTTTTATACTCAACAATGTGTGGCTTTCAATGCTCAATACCAGTTTTTGGAGTAAGTTGGTGTAGTTACAGTGACAGTGGGGGTATTTACTAAAGGCAAATCCACTTTGCACTACAAGTGCACTTTCAGTGCACTTTCAATGCACTTTCAAGTGCACTTGCAGTGCACTTGTAGTGCAAAGTGGATTTTCCTTTAGTAAGTGCTCTAAAATTTGCCCCAATCAGGCCATTTTAGGGACTCAAAGCAGTTAATTCATGGAGCCGAAAAGGATGATTATTTTTATCATTAATGCATTGCATAAATTAACAACAAAAACAATGTGTGTGTGTAGCAGACCCACAACATAATAGTTAGCTAAAGAAGAGATTGTCATCTCATGTATCAAATAAATTACGTTTGCACTATTGAAGAAAATGTCCAAAAATAAAAGGCCATTGGAGAACCTAGGAGACAGATAAGAAACACAAGCAGTAAATCAAATGAAATATGAGTTCAGTTTATACAAAAAAAAAAAAATATTTAAAAAATGTTTTACACATTGTCTGGCATATCAATGGCCCCCCTACCCGCAAAGTACTCTACATACTTTTGTTAAACTTCGCGGGCGCTTTGGGGGAGCAAGCCAGGATGGCCAGCTTCAAGAGCCGTCAGGGTTGAAGGATCAGGAAAGCCGGTCTCAGTCTTAACTGAGGCCACATAGTTTGTTGCATTTTTCCTTAAGAAATTATAGAGTATGCAGCATGCAAAGACAATATGATTTATTTTATATTCCGCCATGTTGATCGCTGTGAGATATAGGTGGAACCGGGTGGCCATTATTCCAAAGGCATTCTCCACCACTCTTCTGGCTCTGGCCAGCTGGTAATTAAAAACCTTCTGGTCGGGGGTGAGGGTCCTCTTCGGGAACGGCCGCATCAGATGGTCACCCAGCCCAAAAGCTTCAACAGCCACAAAGACAAATGGGAGTCCTGCCACATTGTCTTTCGGAAGTGGCAAGCCCAAGCCGTCATTCTGGAGACGTCGGAAGAACTCCATCTGGGCGAGGACTCCACCATCCGACATCCGGCCATTTTTCCCCACATCCACATACAGGAACTCATATGTCGCCGACACCACTGCCAACAACACAATACTATTAAACCCCTTATAATTGTAATAGTATGACCCCGAGTTGGGGGTGGGACTATGTGGATGTGCTTCCCATCTATTGCCCCTCTGCAGTTGGGAAAGTCCCACTGCTGGGCGAAGTGGGATGCCACAGTCTGCCATTCCTGTGGGTTTGAAGGAAACTGTAGAGTCAAACAAGAAAAATAAAAATTAGTACTTTTGCACATAACATTACAAGCAGATTAGACACAAACATTCTTGGCCAACATAAGTATAACATTTATTTTAAGGAGTATTTAAAAACAAAAGTATAAGGTACACTTATCAGATTCCTCACCCCCTCTCATGGCCCATTGTAAAAATTTTAGGGTGGGGGGAGATGTTTTGGACAGGTAACCCTCTCAACTTCATTGAGAGCTGAATGCATAAATAATGTGTGTTACTTTGGCCAGCCCCTTCTTACTTACACTATTGGCAGCCCACTGGACAGGTAAGAAGTATCATAATACAAAAATATGTCCTAATTGAAGCACATTTTTACATTCTGCAATTACCTATCAAGATAATAGGAGAACAAAACTTTAAAAAGTAACATTTGAAAGTATTCAGGCAGGCACTTGCACTACATGCTTTGGTGAATTCATTCATAAATATGACCACAAAAGAGGTAGGTATAGTGATACAAATAGAGTATTGGTATCGTTTGACTTAGCGGTTGGGGGGGAGGGTTCCAAATGAGGGTAAAGCACTACAATGGAGATGACAAAATACATTGTTAAGTGACTAGGCTAGGTGTGTATGGGCCCAGGATAGCATGCTGGGGAGGTTAGTGAAGCCAAATATGCATGAAGGACATAAAATGAGCATTAAAAAGCTTCCAGATTGCATGAGAACATTCACAGCATATTGCAATCATGGTAATTATGGAATGATGAAATAAATCCAATACATTAGCAAACATTAAATACATAGAATGTGATGTTAAAGGATAAAACTTACCTTAATATAGTCCTTCTGCAGGACCTGAAAAATGGCAGAACGGGTCCCTGGAATAATAATCCCCATAGCCTGGGGGGAGAACCCAGTTGTAAACTTAATACCCTGGAGACTTCTCCCCACCACCAAGTACCGCAAGGTGGCTTCGAGCCTCTGCTCGGGAGTGATGGCTTGCCGCATGCAGGTATCCTGCTTCGTAATATAAGGGGTAAGCAAAGCCAACAGACAGTGAAAAACGGGGTCCGTCATCCGGAGATGCTGAACTATCAGGATTATTCTCCTGGAGCTCCTGCAACAAAGGCATGTGAGAGAATTGGTCATGATTAAATCACCAATCCAGTGAGACCTGCAAACTTCCCTACCTGTTACTGGGCACCCCCGACCTTAATCCCAGCATTCAGTTTAAAATTCGTCTGCACTGCTGCGGAGCTTCATGGCCCACGGTCCTCTCCACTCATCCTGGCCTAATCCGTTGCCATCCTGCCTGTAAAACAATCCAGTGAGACCTGCAAACTTCTCTACCTGTTCCTGGGCACCCCTGGCCTTAATCCCAGCATACGTTTTGAAATTCGGGTGCACGGCTGCAGAGCTTCGTGGCCCGCGGTCCTCTCCACTAGGGATGAGCTTCGAGTTCGAGTCGAACTCATGTTCGACTCGAACATTGGCTGTTCGCAAGTTCGCCGAACAGCGAACAATTTGGGGTGTTCGCGGCAAATTCGAATGCCGCGGAACACCCTTTAAAAGTCTATGGGAGAAATCAAAAGTGCTAATTTTAAAGGCTAATATGCAAGTTATTGTCATAAAAAGTGTTTGGGGACCTGGGTCCTGCCCCAGGGGACATGGATCAATGCAAAAAAAAGTTTTAAAAACGGCCGTTTTTTCAGGAGCAGTGATTTTAATAATGCTTAAAGTCAATCAATAAAAGTGTAATATCCCTTTAAATTTCGTACCTGGGGGGTGTCTATAGTATGCCTGTAAAGGGGCGCATGTTTCCTGTGTTTAGAACAGTCTGACAGCAAAATGACATTTTGAAGGAAAAAACTCATTTAAAACTACCCGCGGCTATTGCATTGCCGACAATACACATAGAAGTTCATTGATAAAAACGGCATGGGAATTCCCCAAAGGGGAACCCCGAACCAAAATTTAAAAAAAAAAATGACGTGGGAGTCCCCCTAAATTCCATACCAGGCCCTTCAGGTCTGATATGGATATTAAGGGGAACCCTGACCAAAATTTAAAAAAAAATGACGTGGGGTTCCCCCTAAATTCCATACCAGACCCTTCAGGTCTGGTATGGATTTTAAGGGGAACCCTGCGCCAAAAAAAAAAAAAAAAAGGCATGGGGTCCCCCCAAAAATCCATACCAGACCCTTATCCGAGCACGCAACCTGGCAGGCCGCAGGAAAAGAGGGGGGGACGAGAGTGCGGCCCCCCCACCCTCCTGAACCGTACCAGGCCACATGCCCTCAACATTGGGAGGGTGCTTTGGGGTAGCCCCCCAAAACACCTTGTCCCCATGTTGATGAGGACAAGGGCCTCATCCCCACAACCCTGGCCGGTGGTTGTGGGGGTCTGCGGGCGGGGGGCTTATCGGAATCTGGAAGCCCCCTTTAACAAGGTGACCCCCAGATCCCGGCCCCCCCCCTGTGTGAAATGGTAAGGGGGTACTTATACCCCTACCATTTCACGAAAAAAGTGTCAAAAATGTTAAAAATGACAAGAGACAGTTTTTGACAATTCCTTTATTTAAATGCTTCTTCTTTCTTCTATCTTCCTTCATCTTCTGGTTCTTCTGGCTCTTCTGGTTCTTCCTCCGGCGTTCTCGTCCAGCATCTCCTCCGCGGCGTCTTCTATCTTCTTCTCCTCGGGCCGCTCCGCACCCATGGCATGGGGGGGAGGCTCCCGCTCTTCTCTTCTTCTTCTTCTCTTCTTCTTTTCTTCTCTTCTTCATTTTCTTCTCCGGGCCGCTCCGCAATCCATGCTGGCATGGAGGGAGGCTCCCGCTGTGTGACGGCGCTCCTCGTCTGACAGTTCTTAAATAACGGGGGGCGGGGCCACCCGGTGACCCCTCTGACGCACGGGACATGACGGGACTTCCCTGTGGCATTCCCCGTGACGTCACAGGGAAGTCCCGTCAAGTCACCATGCGTCAGAGTGGGGCGGGGTCACCGGGTGGCACCGCCCCCCCGTTATTTAAGAACTGTCAGACGAGGAGCGCCGTCACACAGCGGGAGCCTCCCTCCATGCCAGCATGGATTGCGGAGAGGCCCGGAGAAGAAAATGAAGAAGAGAAGAAGAGAAGAAAAGAAGAAGAGAAGAGCGGGAGCCTCCCCCCCATGCCATGGATGCGGAGCGGCCCGAGGAGAAGAAGATAGAAGACGCAGCGGAGGAGATGCTGGACGAGAATGCCGGAGGAAGAACCAGAAGAGCCAGAAGAAACAGAAGATGAAGGAAGATAGAAGAAAGAAGAAGCATTTAAATAAAGGAATTGTCAAAAACTGTCTCTTGTCATTTTTAACATTTTTGACACTTTTTTCGTGAAATGGTAGGGGTACTTATGTACCCCCTTACCATTTCACACAGGGGGGGGGCCAGGATCTGGGGGTCACCTTGTTAAAGGGGGCTTCCAGATTCCGATAAGCCCCCCGCCCGCAGACCCCCACAACCACCGGCCAGGGTTGTGGGGATGAGGCCCTTGTCCTCATCAACATGGGGACAAGGTGTTTTGGGGGGCTACCCCAAAGCACCCTCCCAATGTTGAGGGCATGTGGCCTGGTACGGTTCAGGAGGGAGGGGGGGCCGCACTCTCGTCCCCCCCTCTTTTCCTGCGGCCTGCCAGGTTGCGTGCTCAGATAAGGGTCTGGTATGGATTTTTGGGGGGACCCCACGCCGTTTTTTTTTTTTTTTTTTGGCGCGGGGTTCCCCTTAAAATCCATACCAGACCTGAAGGGTCTGGTATGGAATTTAGGGGGAACCCCACGTCATTTTTTTTTTTAAATTTTGGCTGGGGTTCCCCTTAATATCCATACCAGACCTGAAGGGCCTGGTATGGAATTTAGGAGGACTCCCACGTCATTTTTTTTTTTTAATTTTGGTTCGGGGTTCCCCTTTGGGGAATTCCCATGCCGTTTTTATCAATGAACTTCTATGTGTATTGTCGGCAATGCAATAGCCGCGGGTAGTTTTAAATTAGTTTTTTCCTTCAAAATGTCATTTTGCTGTTAGACTGTTCTAAACACAGGAAACATGCGCCCCTTTACAGGCATACTATAGACACCCCCCAGGTACGAAATTTAAAGGGATATTACACTTTTATTGTTTGACTTTAAGCATTATTAAAATCACTGCTCCTGAAAAAACGGCCGTTTTTAAAACTTTTTTTTGCATTGATCCATGTCCCCTGGGGCAGGACCCAGGTCCCCAAACACTTTTTATGACAATAACTTGCATATTAGCCTTTAAAATTAGCACTTTTGTTTATTCATGTTCGTGTCCCATAGACTTTAACGGTGTTCGCGTGTTCGAACGAACTTTTTTCCTGTTCGCATGTTCTGGTGCGAACCGAACAGGGGGGTGTTCGGCTCATCCCTACTCTCCACTCATCCTGGCCTAATCCGTTGCCATCCTGCCTGTAAAACAATCCGGTGAGACCTGCAAACTTCCCTACTTGTTCCTGGGCACCCCCGGCCTTAATCCCAGCATACATTTTGAAATTCGGCTGCATGGCTGCAGAGCTTCATGGCCGTCGGTCCTCTCCACTCATCCAAGGCCCGCCACCATCTTGAGGCCTACACAGCCCTCCGCACCCGGGTGCCGCGATCCGCGGGACAGACGACCTCCCTGCGCTCACCCACTTGCATCAGCGCCTCTGGAGGGGGAAGATTGAGTGCCCAGCGTGGGGTGATGCCCGGGAGGCCCCAGGCGGCCGGCTCCTCTAACCCGCGGTCCGCCACCATCTTGAGCCCTACATGGCCTACTGAATCCTCCACAGCAGGGTGCCGCATTTTGCGGGAGAGAGGCTGTCCCACGCTCCTACCTCAGCAGCAGCACCTCTGAGGGAGACAGGCGGTGGGTGTGGTGCCTGGAGGCTGTCAGCCGGCCCCAGTGTGAGACTACAGGACTGCCCCAGCTAGAGCCATCTGCTGTCCCTGCATGAAAACCTTCCTCTCTGCAAAGCATCAAATCTTAAAGGGGACACAACCATCCTTTCATGACAGGCAAATGCAGATTCTCCAAGAAAGCAGCTGGCCAGATATCACGGCGCTCACTGCCGACCACACGGGTGGCGGCCATCTTGCCAACTACCTCCGTACCTCCAGCATCGATTGCAGTACAGACGGACCCGGCAATGGCAGCTCTCGGCTCACCGACTTGGGAAGGGGCCTCTGCAGGTGGAACCGGAGCCACTTGGGAAGCAGTCCACCGTGATGATCCTGGCGGCCATAGCAGAAAGTAAGTCCTCTGTGGAGGGAAAAATTGACGCTCTGACTATTGAATGTGGGCTAATAAGACAAGATATGGACAAATTTAGAGGCCGCCTCACTGAAGCGGAGCACCGTATATCGGAGCTGCCTCTACTGTGCAATCCATGACGGAATTGCAACAACAGGTTAAAATTCTTATGGCCCGTTCAGAGGACGCCGAGAACCGCCTCAAGTGCAACAATGTGCGTGTTGTTGGGCTCCCTGAGGGTGTGGAGAGACAGAACCCTGTTGTGTTTGCTGAAACCTTTTAAAACAACTCCTGGGCCTGCAGCAATTGTCACCTGTATATGTTGTGGAGCACGCACACAGGGTGCCCACTGGTCGGAGGCCTGCTGGCATGTGGCCACGTGCCTTTCTGGTTCACCTGCTCAACTTCAGGGATAGGGATCTCATCCTGGCAGAGGCTCGTAAACACCCTGAACTGAAAAATGATAATGCTGTCATAAATTTATATCCTGACTTTTCTCTGGAGCTGCAAAAGAAGAGGCGCTCTTTTACGGATGTTTTTCTTCCTCAGGCATCTGAGGGAGAAAAATCTGGTGTTCAGTATGCTATATACCAGTCACCTGAAAGTTATTCATGGAGGGGCCAGCAAATTCTTTGACTCCCCTGTGGAAGCGGCAGACTGGCTCGACAGCATTGCATAGAAAGGTGAGAGTGTTGGATATATAATGTGACTAATACCCAAGATGTAAAATCACTGGACTGTTTACATAACTGCTGGATGTTTTACTGGAAGTAATATTACCTGATGTCAAAAATATCCGTCAATACCTTCCCCTCCTGCAGTGACTGCCTTATCGGATGTGGGGAATGTGCTATGCCACCCAAGTACACCAATCCGGTAGATGCGGAAGCTCTGGTTCTGTCCTTTATGCACTGAACTGCACGTCTATCTTTAAAACCCCCCACTTGAGTGAAAGAACTCTTGGAACTATCCACTAATGTTTTATTGTTTCTGGGATCAAAGTTTCTCCAGCAGTTTTTCGGTTCAGTTGGCCTGGAGCAAACAGGGCGTTGGGTTCTTGAACTGTTACTTTTTTGGACTGTTTTTTTTTTTTTTCCTTTTTCCTTTTTTTCCTTTTTTTCCTTTCAACTTTTGTTCTGGGTTTTTTTTAAGCTCTGTCTGCGCCCTGCTGACAAGGCCGGTGCAGACGGATGTTTTACTTGCCCAGTATGGTACATGGAATTCACCTATAGTTACTTGATGACCCTGGTCTTCCCCCTTCTGAGTCCCATACCTGTCCTCATGTTATACACAACCTTACCTAATGAGTAATCTTAAACTTCTTTCATGGAACGTCTGTGGGTTAAACTCCACATTTAAAAGATCACTGGTTCTGCAATACCCTAAATCTTTGAACCCCCACATTATTCTTTTACAGGAGACGCACCTAGTGGGTAACAGGATATTGTCCCTCAACCAAAACTGGATACAGAGAGCCATACACTCAACCCATTCCTCTTATGCCAGAGGGGTGGTTATTTTGATTCACAAAAAACTGACATGTGCCATTGATCATGTGGTAACTGATCCTTTGTGACGCTATGCTATTGTAGTTATGACTGTTGAGTCTAAACTAATAGCTATTCCTAATGTGTATGTCCCTCCTCCTTTCAAAAATGAGGTGCTATACCAGGTGTTGGAAAAAGTTGCCACCTTCGGCCCTTTGAAGCTGCTCGTGGCGGGTGATTTTAACAATATCCTGGATTACTCATTGGACACCTCGAACCCGACCAGGGTGCAAAATCTGGAGCTCGGGAATTGGGCGGAGTCTGCGGCTCTGGAGGAGGTCTGGCGATGGAAACATTCTGGTGAGAGAGGTTACTCCTATCTTTCCCACGTCAGTACCTCCTGCTCCCGCATAGATTTGGAATTTGCGAATCCTATGTTGTTGCCCCATATCTCAGAGGTCAGTTACCTGGCTGGGGGTCTGTCTGACCACACCCCCTTTCAGGTGTCATTGACTCTTGCCGCGGGTGGCCACAGCAGGTCCTGGACATTGCACCCTGGATGAGTAAGTGAGCCCTTGGTCGAGGCCCTGGTTTCGCCTCATTTACAGGAATATTGGGAACACAATAAGGGCTCGACGGGGGGGCCTGTAGTGTGGGACGCGTTCAAAGCATCCACTAGAGGGGCATATGTATCGGCCATTAAAGCTGCACAGGTCGAGAAAAACTCCAAGTCCGATAAACTCCAGGCTTGTGAAACACAGTGTGCTAAGGCACATCCTGAGACACCCTCCACATCCTCCCTAACTGAATTGCAGATGGCTAGAAGGGCCCTATTAGTACGCTTCCAAAACCTCACTCAATGTAATTGCAGAAACAGGGCTGAGGAACTATTTGAGAAAGGGGACAAAAATGGGAAGCTGTTGGCCTACCTGACTGCAGAAACACAGACACATGTGGCTATACCTTGTGTTAATTCCTCGGAGGGTAACATGGTGAGTGATAGGGAGGGCATCATGCAGGCTTTTGTAGCATACTATGCAGACCTTTATTCTGCTATCCCACCGTATGACCAACAGGTACTGACTGACCTGCTGGGCACCCTCCAGATCTTGAAGCCCCCTTCATGGACAAATAATTGGTGATAGCTAATCCTTTCCTAACGGGAAATCGCTGGGACCGGATGGGCTCCCAGCGGAGTGGTAAAAGCAATACTTAGATGTCTTGTCACCCAGACTTCTACGACTTTACATGGACTGTTTTGAACAAGGGGGTTTACCAACTTCCTTTTACGAGGCACATGTAGTGTTATTACCCAAACCTGACAAAGACCTGCTCTGCTGTTCTTCATACAGACCCATAGCCCTGCTGACCATGGACTTAAAAATACTCACCAAAATGCTTGCCAACAGACTGATGAAGATTATACACCACTTAGTATCACCTGACCAGACCGGATTTATGCCCAAAAAAGCAACAGATATCAACAGATGGAGAGTATATACCCATACACAACTGGGGGTGGAGTCGTCCTCTGGGGGGGCACTGGAGTTTTTTGACCTGGAAAAGGCCTTTGAGTCTATTGACTGGGGCTATATGACTCATATACTGCAACACATGGGGTTTGGCCCTAACTTGCTCAAATGGATCTCGCTGCTGTATGAGTGCCCAGTAGTGGCCCTCCGTGTCAATGGGGGGGTGTCTGAGACTTTTCCAGTGTCCAGGGGCACCAGGCAGGGGTGCCCCCTTTCCCCTGGTCTTTTTCCATTGGTAATGGAGCCCTTGGCAATTGCATTGCGTTCCTCCCCCCAAATCCAGGGCATTAAGGTAGGCACCCTAACTGAAACCACAGCACTTTATGCGGACGACTTGGTTCTATTTGTCAGCGACACCAGACCTTCTCTGCAGGCTGGCACTCTTAGACAGATTCACATTGGTCTCTGGGCTCAGGGTCAACTGTTCTAAATCCAAAATATTCCCCTTGCGCTCCCATCCTATCGCCAAACAAGCTGACCCCACCATCCCTCTCCAATGGGTGTCCCGAATCAAATACCTAGGACTACAGATTACTAACTCAGTGTCTGACTTCATCAATCTCAATATTTCCACGCTGCTTGTTATAATGACCAAGAAGTTTCAGGCCTGGAAAAACCTCCCTCTGTCTCTCATTGGGAAGATAAACTTGATAAAAATGAAAATTCTACCCCTTCTATTGTACAACCTTAGGAATTCCCCAGTTTGGATCCCCAAGTCCATCTTTAAATCAATAGATGCCATGATCTCCTCCTTTTTGTGGCAGGGAGGAATCCCCCGTCTCAAATTAGCAATACTACAACAGCCTTGGGGGGAAGAGGGCCTCGCGGTTCCTAACTTCCACAAATACTTCCTGGCTGGACAGTGGAAGGTGGCCCACCGCTGGCTGAATACTCCTCCTGATGATGCCTCTGTATCCCTGGAAGCGGCCTGTGTGGGCTCCTACGAGGCGCTGTCTCATTTGGTATACAGGGGTCTAAAAGCCCCATACCCATTGACATCCTCCATGTGCTCAGGGATGAAGGCATGGGTCAGGGCCCAGGGAGGGCAATTGCCTAACCCAACCAGACTTTATCCTAATACCCCGCTATGGAGGAACCCCAATTTAACCCACTTCTTCGGTTACCATGATCCAGTGGTATGGACCAAATATGGTATTAAACCTTGCTCCACATTGTATCAAACAGTACTTTATTGTCATTCAATGAATTAAAACTAAAATATGATTTGCCAAACTCGCATTTCTTTAGGTACATTCAATTGCGGCATGCTTTTTGCTCACTTGGTAGAGAGCCCCTTGATCTTGAGCCCAGCGACCTAGAGCTACTGACCCGTAGTCAATCACTGCAAAAAACAGTTTCCTGCTTATATAAAGATTTATTCCATGAAACAACCATCCTGTTGGGGCTTTGCAGGAGAGCTAGTGAGGCCATAGCCCTGGGACTGGACAGAGGCGATTGGAATGATATGTGGGGGACTGCATTCCAGTATTTACTATCTAGCAGAGATAGATTGATCCACTACAAGTTCCTACACAGAATCTACCTCACCCTGGCTAGACTGGCAAAGATGTTTGGAACCCAGCACTCTCTGTGCTGGAGATGCGCTGCACCCTTAGCTAATTTTATGCATATATTCTAGGAATGCCCATCAATTAAAGCTTATTGGCAAGCCATTGTCTCCTGTATAAGGTCAGTCACTTCAATCTCTATCCCTGTGTCCATTGAGGTGTGTCTTCTACACTTAGTGGAGCCTCTGGCCACTACCAGGGCCATTCGGACCCTTCTTACCCTGTTACTGTTTTATGCTAAAAAGCGCATTATCCTTTCATGGAAGAGTTCTGTGTCACGGACTTTGGAGAACATTGGTCAACAAGGCAGTACCCTTTTACAAGGCTACATACTTGAGCAGAGGGGCTCTGAACAAATTTGAGAAGGTTTGGGGGTGGATGGCTTCCATGGACACGGCATCAGATTAATCACACTAGAACACATCCCAGGATCCTTGGTAGGCATAGTAACTCAGAGAAGAGATTGTCTTGAAGGGCTAGAAATTAGTGAGTGGTCGCAGAACTGGCGCACTGCATATTTGGGGATAGGCAACTCTCCTTAATTGAAACATGTCACTGGGGGGCGGGGGGGAGGAGAACGCCACCACTCCACGGAGAAGATCTGCTAGATCATATGGGAAGTCGCGGAACTGTATCCTTGTGTTATGGTAGACTGCCTCCGGCTGGAAGTAGGAATATTCGTGTATCTATCTGGGCAATGTTAGGGGGCATACATCACAAGTTTATGTGAAACCTTTTATGTTGTACTGTTTTCTGTACCGGTAAGTTTGTGGCCGATTGTTGCCCACAATGTCTGGCTTGTTATAACATGTATTGTATAAAACAAAATAAAAAAATAATTTAAAAAAAAAAACAACAAAAGAATGCGCTGCATTAAAAGATCCAATAATTTGCAGCATGACGAATGTTCTATCTCCATTATGAACACTAGTTTTACCACACCGAGTGCTTCCATCTCGTACTTGATGCTGAGCATGCGTGATTTTTGGCGCATCAGAATTGCATACAGACGAACGCATTTTCGGATAGGAACTTTTTACGACCGAAAAATAGAGAACCTGCTCTCAATTTTTTGCTGGCTGGAATTCTGCCAGCAAAAGTCTGATGGAGCGTACACACTTTCGCATTTACCGACCAAAAGCTCTCATCTGAGTTTTGCTGGCGGCATTTCCGATCGTGTGTACAGGTCATAATAGTTGTCCTGTGGACAGATTCTCCCACCTGAGCTGTGGATCTTTGCAGCTCCTCCAGAGTTACCATGGGGCTCTTGGCTCTTCTCTGATGAATGTTCTCCTTGCCCGGCTGATCAGTTTAGGTGGACGGCCATGTCTTGGTAGGTTTGCAGTTGTGCCATACTCTTTGCATTTTCGGATGATGGATTGAACAGAGCTCCGTGAGATGTTCAAAGCTTGGGATATTTTTTATAACCTAACCCTGCTTTAAACTTCTCCACAACTTTATCCCTGACCTGCCTGGTGTGTTCCTTGGCCTTCATAGTGCTGTTTGTTCACTAAGGTTCTCTAACAAACCTCTGGGGGCTTCACAGAACAGCTGTATTTATACTGAGATTAAATTACACACAGGTGGACTCTGGTTACTAATTAGGTGACTTCTGAAGGCAATTGGTTCCAGTAGATTTTAGTTAGGGGTATCAGAGTAAAGGGGGCTGAATGCAAATGCACGCCACAATTTTCAATTTTTTTGTAAAAAATGTTGAAAACCATTTATCCTTTTTCTTCCACTTCACAATTATGTGCCACTTTGTGTTGGTCTATCAGATAAAATCCCAATAAAAAACATTTACGTGTTTGGTTCTAACATGACAAAATGTGGAAAATGTCAAGGGGTATGAATACTTTTTCAAGGCATTTCATACAATATTTGATTCATTTCTGCACTTTATTTAGATTTGTTTTTGGACTTTTATACTTAGGTTTCACATTGATCACACATGGCGATAATTAATATTATTGTAAAACACATCGCTGTTTAAAAAAGTGAGAGGGGTGGAGGCTTGCACTCTCATTTTTCACTTATTTGGCATATGAACATTTTTTATGATTTAAAACAGTTGCAGTGTCACATTGGATTTTACCTTTTAAGTATTTTTTGTATATTATTTCATTTATGAAACTTTTTTTTACGGTTTTTGTTTATTTTCTTCATTTATGAAACTAATCGCAGGGTGAGGTGAGTTTTATTATACACAATAATTTCTGTGCAGAAAAATCGTAATTGTGAACCAATGTGTACACACTACTATTACATAGTAAGGTTGAATAAAGACACCAGTCCATCCAGTTCAACCTGAGTAAGTGTGGGTGCGTGTCTACAATTATCCCTATTTTTATTTAAGGTACCCATATAGTGCCATCAATTTACGCAGCGCTTCACACACACATTGGTCCCTACCCTCAGGGAGCCCACACTCCAAGGTCCCCAACTCACATTCATATACGGGGGCTAATTTTTGGACAGAAGCCAATTAACCTACCAGCATGTCTTTGGAGTGTGGGACGAAACCGGAGTACCCGGAGGAAACCCACGCAGGCACAGGGAGAACATGCAAACTCCAGGCAGGTAGTGTCATGGTTGGGATACGAACCAGTGACCCTTTTTACTGCTAGGTGAGAATGCTACCCACTACACCACTGTACCGCTCGTCAGTTTTGATTAAGGGTATTATAGGACACCGCATTCCACGCTTGCAGACAGTTGTTCCCATTGTGCAGTTTATAAAGGGTAGTCATCCCATAATCGTAAGTTGTTTTCTTACATGGAAATAATTGTACAATTACAGTATTTACAGATGATGAGGCCAGACAATATCCAAACAATAGTTCTGTGTACAAGAAAGACGTGGTGTATTGTGTGTCATTGTTTGATTATAAGGATGCCAAAATACACATAATACATTCGTATTGTACTTACTAACACTGTCCACTGGTCTACTGACACTGTCCACTGCCTCCTGCCTACCTCCTGATACCAACCTCTCCCCTACTGATATGGTCCACAGCCTTACTGACACCAACCTCTCCCCTACCGACACCATCCACTGCTCTAATGGCTGACACAATCCATTGCCCTACTGACACCGTCCTCTGCTCTACTGACACCATCCCCTGCTCTACTGACACCATCCACTGCCCTACTGACACCGTCCACTGCTCTACTGACACCGTCCACTGCCCTACTGACACCGTCCACTGCTCTACTGACACCGTCCACTGCTCTACTGACACCGTCCACTGCCCTACTGACACCGTCCTCTACCCTACTGACACCGTCCTCTGCCCTACTGACACCGTCCACTGCCCTACTGACACCGTCCACTGTTCTACTGACACCGTCCACTGCCCTACTGACACCATCCACTGCCATACTGACACTGTTCACTGCCCTACTTACACCGTCCACTTTACTGACACCGACCACTGCTCTACTGACACCGACCACTGCTCTACTGACACCGTCCACTGCTCTACTGACACCGTCCACTGCTCTACTGACACCTTCCACTGCTCTACTGATACCGTCCACCGCTCTACTGACACCGTCCACTGCCCTACTGATACCGTCCACCGCTCTACTGACACCGTCCACTGCCCTACTGACACCGTCCACCGCTCTACTGACACATCCACTGCCCTACTGACACCATCCACTGCTCTACTGACACCATCCAGTGCTCTACTGACACCATCCACTGCCCTACTGACACCATCCACTTTACTGACACCATACACTGCTCTACTGACACCATCCACTGCCCTACTGACACTATCCACTGCTCTACTGACACCGTCCACTGCTCTCCTGACACTGTCCACTTCCCTACTGACACCATCCACTGCTCTACTGACACCATCCACTGCCCTACTGACACCATCCACTTTACTGACACCGTCCACTGCTCTACTGACACCGTCTACACACCATTCACTGCTCTACCAGAAATATAGATAGAAATATACCATCTATCATGTGACACATCACCCATCCAGTCGTTTCTCTCTATATAGGCAATATACGGACCATTTTTTTGTTTTCCAAGGTTCTGATGAAGAGGAAACCCCTCGAAACGCGTTAGCTTTTCATCCAGTTTTACCCTGATATGAGCATCAATTTTTACAATTTTATCAAATGAGAATATTGTATTTTTTTTATTCATGAACATGTAGTATTTTTTTTGTATATACCAATTTGTTTAGAATAAACATTTTCTTGATTCATGCCTTAGGTCACGCACCTTTTTTCTTCTTTCATACACGGCATAATGCCATAAGTCTAGGCTAATGACCAGACAAGAAGCAGGAAGTGGGCTGCATAAGGGATTTATGGGCAGAAAAAAAAAAGTTTTACTTTCCAAAGTTAAAACAACAACAAGGGCAGAAGATTTAATAGAGGGAAAGATGAAAAAATGACTGAAGTCACTTATTCTTTCCTGGCAACGCCCCTCCTAATCTGCTACAGAAGTGAGGCTTGGAATCCCTGCAGTAGTCAACTTTGAAATGACTATTATATACTGTACCGGTGGCGGTGCGTCCATAAGGGCACATGGGTGCCACCCCCTCTCTCCAGCCACCCCCCCTCTATCACCAATAGATAGATTCATGCATTTCATGCATCTATCTATGGCCACCGCTGCCACCCCCTATTCAGGCGCCCAAACCGTTTTCGGGCGCATGGCGCCTGAATTACAGCAGCGGGGGGGGGGTGTTTTTGAAGCACCTGATTAGAGCCATAGGCTCTGATAGGCCTCAAAAAATGTAAACAGCGTGCACCATGCTTGGCGCTCGCAGTTCACCCAGCTGTGTTAGAAAAGCAAATGAATATTCACTTTCCTAACACTGAACCGCCTCTCTGCCAATCAGGTGCTCGGGTCTGTTACCTCATTGGCTGAAACGACAGGCGCTGTGATTCGACACCTATCAGGCGTCCAATCATAGGAGAGGATGGGAGGAGAGGACGGGAGAAGACTTCGAGGGCATCGCTAGCCGCCCGCCGCCATCACCCACTGCCCCGCTGAGATAGGGTAAGTGCCGGGCAGACGGCGGGCAGGGGGGGCACATTGGCAGCATTCGATGGGCACAAATGTAATAAAATATGTGGCGCTGCCTCAATCTCAATATAACAAAACCAAATGAAAAAGATTATTTTCCAGAAGTCCCTAATACATGGGCATTCCCACCAGGTATGGAAGAGAGAACCTACATGGCCACATTCTCTGAAACAAAGAGGGGAGGATGGTTGCCAGTCGGGAGGGGACACGGTACTATTGGGTAAAAAGCTTAACACTCGCCTCCATTAGAGATTAATTTACTATTCCTTTAAAAGTCCTACGTAAAAGATTATGCCATGTGTCCACCTCCCAGCTGGACCCCAAATCCCTCTCCCAACTCATTGCATTTTTCTGAAGGCTCTATCAAAGCTGCATAAATTAATGAAATACCGCCCTTCTGGTCCCGCACACCATTGCTCGTAAGCCGTGATATGTTGGGGCTCAGGTTTTGAACTCCAAAGCGAGAGGATGAAGTGTCTAATTTGGTGTAGTCTGAATCATTCATATTTGGGCATTTCCAGTTTGCTAATGCAACGGGACACTGTCAAGGGACCCACAGAGGACAGGAATTGTCCAATTCTAAACAGATCCTTTTTCATCCACCATTGTAATGCCTTGATATTCTGTCCAGCGGGAAAAAAGAGGGTTATGAAACAGATGCGTTAGTGGCCTAAAGTCTAAGGTTAATCCCCCAGATTTATAGAGAGAGTCACAAAGGGCCATAGAGTGAGAGAGTGTAGCAGCTAGTATCGGGGGTTTTTTGCTTGGATTGTATCAAGGTCAGATAGTCTACAATATGCCCAGGGACCGACTGACTCTCCATATTCATCCAATCTGGTCTATGTCCTTGAGAATAAATTATTGAGAATTGGGCCAATTGGGCTGCTTGAGAATATTTCCAGAGATGTGGTACTCCCAATCCCCCTTGAGTACAGCTTCTAAAGAGGACACCTTTAGGGTATCAAAATCCCTTAGGTCCCCTAGTTTAAAAAACCCTTCTAACTTTTTGACCATCTTCATTCCCAGCTGATCTGCACCCTCCTCATTTAGGTGCAGTCCATCCCTTCTATAGTACTGGTTATCGACTGAGAAGTCGGCCCAGTCCTCCAGGAACCCAGACCCTTCCTTACTACACCAGCTCTTCAGCCACTTGTTTACTTCCCTAATCTCCCTCTGCCTTTCTGGTGTGGCTCAATGTACCGGTAGTATTCCTGAAAATACTACCTTGGAGGTCTTTTTCCTCAATTTAGCTCCTAAGTCCCTAAAATCATTCTTTAGGACACTCCATCTGCCTTTGACTTTGTCATTGGTGCCAACGTGCACCATGACAGCTGGGTTTTCCCCAGCCCCTCCCAGTAATCTGTCCACCAGATCCGTGATGTGCCAAACCCGAGCACCCGGTAGGCAACAAACTGTTCGGCCCTTCAGGTCTTTGTTACAGATTGGCCTCTCTGTCCTTCTAAGAACTGAGTCCCCTACCACCAGAATCTGTCTTTCCTTTCCCTTTGCTTACCCCCCACTGTCACTGGAGGAGTTCTTCCCCCAGCAGCTAGGAGAGTCCCTCAGCTCCAGCAGTGCTGGTCCCTGACTGGTTTCACCAATGTTACTCAATGGAGCGTAATTATTGGGATGCTCCAGCCTTGGATCGGCCTCCCTGGCACTTCCCCCTCTACCCTTCCTGACTGTCACCCATCTACTCTTTGCTAGTGCCTGTACCTCTTTGTCCCCACCCGCCTCTGTGCTGGCCCCAGCCGGCACCTACCGTGTATGTTCCTGGCTCTCCTTTAGTATGGAGGGACTTCTCAGTGCTGACAGTTGCTTCCCCAGATTCAGAACCTGGGCTTCCAGGAAAACAATGCGCTTACATTTTGCACAGCAGTATTCACCCTTGGTCGGATGATCAAGGAACGCATACATGCCACAAGATGTACAACGAGTTGCCTCTCCACACCTGCCGGGCATCGTACCTATTAAATTTAATGAGGATTGGGGATTATACCCTGTTCAAATTACCTAACAACTAGCTTCCTGACACTAATACTCAACAAGACATTACACAGGTACTCAACAAGACAATACAATAATACTCAACAAGACAATACACAGGTACTCAACAAGACAATACACAGGTACTTGCAGACCTACGTGCACTCGCAGACCACTCACAGACCTACGTGCACTCGCAGACCACTCGCAGAACTACGTGCACTCGCAGACCTACATGCAATCGCAGAACTACGTGCACTCGCAGAACACTCGCAGAACTACGTGCACTTGCAGAGCTACGTGCACTCACAGACCTATGTGCACTTGCAGAACTACGTACACTCGCAGACCTATGTGCACTTGCAGAACTACGTGCACTCGCAGACCAACATGCACTCACAATACGCAGTACACAATACAAAAGTACTAACGATTCACACACACTACTCAAACAACACTCAGGTAGTCACACTACACAGGTACTATGATCCCTGTTATAACCTCCTGTTTTCAACTCTGGTTTTTAACTCACCACTTGGACAGAGTTCCAGCAGACTCACAAATGAGCAGGCTCAGGATGAGTTCTGCACAAGGTTATATAGGCCTCCAGCACCTGTGACCAATTAACCACTCCCCTTAATTAAAAGTGTTAGAAAAAGATGTTAAAAAGCTACAAGGAAAAGCCCCAAAAAGAATCTAAAAATGCAACCCAGCAATCACCAGCTGTCAAAAAAGCAAGACTTGTTCACTCTCCACTCAAGGTCCCCACTGTTTAGCTTCCAACCAACAGTCTGGGATAATTGGAGAAAATGTGTCACCTGATTCAATTATCTCATGAGATATTCTTTAGTGAATTGAGCCCACCCATAACCAAACAGGAAGTGAGAGGAAATCCCTGTAAATTAAGGGAATTTCTTGGGGGGCCCCAGGTCACCAGAACTAGTGTATAGAAAAAAGTGTTCTGGGGGAGTCACAAGAGAGGGCGCCTCCCAGAGAAAGACAGCTACTATGGCTATAGTGGGCAAGTAATGGGAGAATAAATAAAAAATCAATGCAAAATTTATTGAGTATCAAATCTACAACATTGAGAGATAATCTCTCAGCGATAAAAAGCTAAATGAAGTTGATTTTGTAGGACATCAAACGGATGGCACACCAGATGCCAGAGAGCATATGATGCACCAAGCAAACAAATACACAGATAACAACAAACAATACACTCACAAAATTCACACAAACTGGTCCAGGCGCCTGCCGATGGGAGAATAAATAATGAATTCATAAATATACACACAGGGAAACCATGCATGCGTGGCCCCCGGGGATCTGGGAGAACTACTAAAAGTAATGCTGTCAACTATATTACTGCCTAGCTCGGTGATGTTGCCTGTCTGATGGGTATCAGATATAAAACAAAGTCTCCAAATTCTGATGACAGTAGATTCCTTCTAGGTTGGCTGAAATAAGTGCAGCATAGGTGATTGCATGCGCATGCTGAAAATACACCATCAAAAAATATCCATTCCTGGAAATAATGATGCAGCTGGAATATTGTTCAAAGGTCTCTACGTTTGGTTTCAGATATAAAGCAATAGACAAATGACAGCTGCCAAGTAAATATGAATTTATTCAAAGTTGAATGAATAGTACAGGTACTAATATCCTTTAAGCATCATTAAGGCATAGCTATCATAAGCTCTGTACCCATCTCATCGGGTTATTTCGAGATCATAATCAGTCCCTAGATCACACAGATCATATATA
The DNA here is from genome assembly GCF_042186555.1 of Aquarana catesbeiana. NCBI lineage: Eukaryota > Metazoa > Chordata > Amphibia > Anura > Ranidae > Aquarana > Aquarana catesbeiana. Next base: position 15,582,374 of record NC_133324.1, on the reverse strand, counting down.
GCAATGTAGGCGCTAGTAGGACAACCGCCTAGGTGTATAAGGGTTATTGAAACATTACCACCTTCTTTCACCATGCAGCGATACCGGCCAAGATTCCTTGGCTTGTAAGTAGCAGAGTAGTTCCGTCAGATCCTCGTCCACCACAGGGGGATCAAACACTGGACGCTGACATGTGTCCCATACGGTGTGTTGACGGATCTCCGACCGCACTTGATTATCTCACAAGTAAGCTGGCAGGGATGAGCTAAACGAAAAGCTTGGATAAACAAATCCCATGTGTCTGTTATTCGATCTATGCTTTCATATCTGGGGGGCATTTCAAAACAAATAAACACCCTTCGTCTTTATCATCTCACCCAGTAAAATAAACTAAATAAGAGGAGACATAGAAGATTTTTTGAAAAGGAAACAGGGGAGGAAAAATATGAATCACAGATGACAAAGGACATCTCATAGGAAGGAAATTGTATAAAAAGAAAGGAAGAGAAAAAAAGCCATACCATAATCCATAGTGGCCAGGTGTCATTGATCTAGGAATGGTTGCAAATCAAGTTCAGTATTCATACCCAGGGGTGCGAGGGACTTCAAAGTGTATATCCACCACTTTTCCTTCTGCAGTAGAATACGATTGAAGTCCCCCCTTCTTGCTGGTAGCTTCAGGGTATAAATACCCTTTACCTTAAATCCATCAGTTCTGCCCTGATGATACTGAACAAAATGTTTGGCCACCGGTCTTTCTTCTTTTTTATTTCCTTTTTTCTCTAGGACTCTCTCATTTACTTTTTTTATGTCCCTAGGGTGTTCCCCTATCCTAACCTTAAGGGCTCTTTTAGTCTTGCCGATGTATATTTTGGGGCAGGGACAGGGGATCATGTACACCACTTTAGTGGTAGAACAGTTAATCAGGTCCCTGATTTTGTATTCCTTTAGTCCCATCGCATCTAAGAAAACATCGGTCCTGTCAACGAAGGGACACACTTGACATTTTGTACAGGGGACCATCCCCTTACACCGTGGGTACTCAGACAACCAGGTAGGGTCCTGTTGTCTAACAAACTCAGAGAGGATGAGGATATCTCCCAAATTCCTAGATCTACGTGCCACCATTTTTGGTCCATCACCCACAATATTTGCTAGGCCTTTATTTTTACTTAGGATGCTCCAATGTTTCTCCAAGATTTTACGTACGAAGCCCCATTGGGCGCTGTATGCAGTGATCAGTCTTACTGGGACTGGTTCTATTCTTTTTTGTACTTCTAGATTGTGGTCCATGTGGAGCAGGCTTTCTCTACTTCGTGCAGAAGCCCTATGTTTGGCATTCTGGATCCACACACCATCTCTTTCAGGAGGGAGCCAAGATATTTCCCAAACCTGTCTAGGGGTCCGCAAATCGAAGAAACAATTGGCCTTCCGGGTGGCTTCTCGAGGGATTTGTGCACCTTGGGAATGCAGTAGAAGGTGGGGACATTAAAGTCATCAACGAACAAATGTTCATATTCACGTTTTGCCAAAAGTCCAGCCTCCAAATGCAAATTCTTGAATTTCTTTCCAGATCAGCCTGATCGCTCCATCCTTCTATCCAACCTTCCTGCTGCACACACACACCAGCCTCTGCCAACATGAAGAAACAAATACTGCTGCCCCGACACAGGAAATTCAACAAGATTTATAACTTAAATTCCCCCACATGCAAACATGAATAGGCCAAGTAGAAGAAGAGCTGGTTGATGCTTACCAGGCACAAGCTCATTAGATAAGAGGGCTCAGGGATAAAATTGCTGATCTTGAGGACAAATCAAGAAGAAACCCTAAATTCAGAGTCACACCAGAGGAGATAACCCAGACTGAACTGATTCCAAATCTTCAGCAGTTCTATGAAATCATTCTACATTTGAGCTCTCCCCAGGAACTTATCATTGATGGGGCACACAGAATAGTTAAGCCTGAACATTTCCCACCTGCGGTCCCCAGAGATGGACTAGTTAGAGAACATGTCTTCCACATAAAGATTGACTCCTGTCCACCTCCAGGAAAACTGGTAAACTCCCAAAGCCATAGAAACATCTCTCTATGTTCAGATATTTCTGCATCTACCGCATTGAGAAACAGAAGCCATTCAAATGTGTAACAGATGATATCTAGGGGCAGAAGACTTCCTACAAATGGGAATATCCAACTAAGTTGCTTATCTCTCATCAAACTAAAATCCTACCCATTCTGACTCTGAATGATGTCATCTCCTGCCTCAGTGTATAGGATCTATTTCAGGATTCTTCTTCTCCCCCACCAACAGGCAAAGCTCCAGCCTCCTACATTTCTAGTGATTGGTCCAAAGCTACTCATCCTTCTGCCTTACGTTTCTCACTCACCGATCAGTAGCCTTCCGTATAACAGGTCGGGATATTGTGATACCTCTTGTTCAGGTGTTATTTATTCACCCCGTCAGAAGGAGGACACCAACCACATGCCCATTGTGTTTTTTATTAGTTCATTGTTCATTACTGTTTCATGAAGTTCTGCATTTTTTTGTTCAAATCATTCCCCTCTCATCACTGATTTACGTATATTGTTTCTTGGTTCTTTACATCCAATTTAAGCATATTAGCTTGATATATTTTTCTTTATATATGGGGTTCATGAAGAACCTTCTAAGAATCACAGACATTATCCAAAATGGTTGCGATAACATCTATAAATGCTAAGGGACTTAATGAAAACTTTACTCTTTTTTTTTGGACAGACTGGAGATGGATGAGAACACCTGTTAGAATCTTATTGTACTTCTGTCCCCGTTAGGGAGATTCCCTATCATCAAAAGGTGAAAGTAAAAGAAAATCCTAAACTTTGGGTTATTCCCCAGAACAGTATCAGGGGGAAATATTTTCTGATGGGGACACCAGTTCTGCTGGGGGGTATGTATTCTCTTATTTAGCAGGTATTTCCTCACTTTGGAGGGATTTCCTCTCACTTCCTGTTTTGGCTATAGGACAGAAAGTAAAGGTGAATCTCCCCAATGGAACGCTGATGGCAAAAAACTGACAGGGGGCTATAACCAAAGGACAGGGAGTCAGCAGGGCAGTGTGCAAGGTGTTCAGGAGGAAAGACAAGAGGGGCCTAAGGAGACCTCAGTACAGGGGGATCAGGATGGCCTGGTAAAGGGAGCTCAGGGGGCATAGTACTGGGGATTAAAGAGGGCACACCACAGAAGAGTCAAGAGGGCACAGATGTGGTTTCATGATGCAGAGAAGCTCAGGGAAGCTGCTGTGGCACATCTGCCAGTTCTGTTGCACTAATCACCACAGGCCATCCTCTCTAGTCCATCCAACCACAGCCATCACCCACAGGCTCCTTGGATAGATTACAGAGGACTTGGATGGACTGAACTCCTGCTGGTGACCTCTCTAGTTATATAAAGTTCTATATTGGGGAATCAGGACCTCCTTTCTCCTGCTGTTGGTTCCTCTAGTAATATAAAAATCTATATAGAGGAATCAGGACCTCCATCCTCCTTCTGCTGACCCCTCTAGTGATATAAAAATGTATATAGAGGAATTGGGACCTCCTTCCTCCTGCTGGTGACCCCTCTAGTGATATAAAGATCTATATAGAGGAATTGGGACCTCCTTCCTCCTGCTGGTGACCCCTCTAGTGATATAAAGATATACATAGAGGAATCAGAACCTCCTTCCTCCTGCTGGTGACCCCTCAAGTGATATATAGAGGAATCAGGACCTCCTTCCTCCTGCTGGTGACCCCTCTAATGATATAAAGATCTACATAGAGGATTCAGAACCTCCTTCCTCCTGCTGGTGACCACTCTAGTGATATATAGAGGAATCAGGACCTCCTTCCCTCCTGCTAGTGACCCCTCTAGTGATATAAAGATCTATATAGAGGAATCAGAACCTCCTTCCTCTTGCTGGTGACCCCTCTAGTGATATAAATCTCTATATGGAGGAATCAGGACCTCCTTCCTCCTGATGGTGACCCCTCTAGTGATATAAAGATCTATATAGAGGAATCAGAACCTCCTTCCTCCTGCTGGTGACCCCTCTAGTGATATAAAGATATACATAGAGGAATCGGAACCTCCTTCCTCCTGCTGGTGACCCCTCAAGTGATATATAGAGAAATCAGGACCTCCTTCATCCTGCTGGTGACCCCTCTAGTGATATAAAGATCTACATAGAGGATTCAGAACCTCCTTCCTCCTGCTGGTGACCACTCTAGTGATATATAGAGGAATCAGGACCTCCTTCCCTCCTGCTGGTGACCCCTCTAGTGATATAAAGATCTATATAGAGGAATCAGAACCTCCTTCCTCTTGCTGGTGACCCCTCTAGTGATATAAATCTCTATATGGAGGAATCAGGACCTCCTTCCTCCTGATGGTGACCCCTCTAGTGATATAAAGATCTATATAGAGGAATCAGAACCTCCTTCCTCTTGCTGGTGACCCCTCTAGTGATATAAAGATATATATAGGTGAATCAGGACCTCCTTCCTCTTGCTGGTGACCCCTCTAGTGATATAGGGGAATCAGGACCTCCTTCCTCCTGTTGGTGATCCCTCTGGTGATATAAAGTATCAGCCAGACAGGGTTCCTGCGTGCCCGCCGATCACACAGGAAGAGGACGAGGAGGAGGAGGATTGTGTCAGTATGGAGGTGGAGCCTGGCACTCAGCATCAGCAGCAGTCTTTAAGGGATCAGTCCCAAGAAACACATGGACTTGTACGTGGCTGGGAGGAGGTGGCTGCGGACCATGTCGTACTTAGTGACCCAGAGGACTCCGGACCGAATGCCTCAGCAAACCTACGCTGCATGGCCTCTATGATCCTGCAAAGCCTGCGTAAGGATCCTCGTATTCGTAGTATCAAGGAGAAGGACCAATACTGGCTGGCAACCCTCCTTGATCCATGTTACAAGGGTAAGGTTGCGGACCTTATCTTGCCATTGCAGAGGGAGCAGAGGATGAAACATCTACGGGAGGCCTTGCAGAAAGGTCTGTGCAACGCGTTCCCAGAGACTGGGAGATTACAAACTCCTGTTTCTGGACAACATGTTGCTGAGGCTTCGGTCAGTCAAAGAAGGAGCGGTGGAGAAGGTGGCCATCTGACCGATGCGTTCAGACAATATTTTAGTCCGCAGCCCCAAGGTATGATCGGTCCCAGCAACCATCGCCATCTGTTTTACATGGTGCAGGAATATCTAGGGGCAAGATCTGACTTGGACACCTTTCCCACCGAAAATCCTCAGGGTTACTGGGTCTTGAGGATGGTTCACTGGCCAGAGCTTGCACAGTATGCAATTGAGCTACTGGCTTGTCCTGCATCCAGCGTTCTTTCAGAACGCACATTCAGTGCTGCTGGAATCTTTGTAACCGATCACAGGGTGCGTCTGTCCACCGACTCGGTCGATTGACTGACCTTCATAAAAATGAATCAGTCTTGGATCACCACCAGCTTAACCAAGCACCTAATGCTGATGTAACCGAATAATTTTTTTTGAAATCTCAGATCCCTTCAAAGACTGCCTATACTGATGCTGAGTGACTATCCTGAGTAATTATCCTCTTCCTCCTCAATGATCACGCTGATAGCTTGTAAGAACATTTTTGGTTCTGGGCGCCGCCACCAGTGCCTAAGGCCCAATTTTTCAGCCCCTGTTTAACAGGGGCGTGTAATTACAATTTTTGATGCAATACTTTGCAGCAGGGCTCGTTTATGCGTTCCAACTAGAGTATCTGTGAGGGGTTGCAGTGTTGTGGCACCAGCACCAGTGCCTAAGGCCCAATTTTTCAGCCCCTGTTCAACAGGGGCATGTAATTACAATTCTTGATCTAATATTTCACAGCAAGGCCCGTTTCTGCGCCCACCAAGAGCGAGTGAGGACTTACAGTGTTGTGGCACCAGCACCACCACCACCACCAAAGGCCCAATTTTTCTGCCCCTGTTCAACAAGGGCATGTAATTACAATTCTTGATCTAATATTTCACAGCAGGGCCCTATGAGGGCTTACAGTGTTGTGGCCACAACAACACCTAAGGCCCAAATTTCTGCTGAGTATGAGAGTATGGGACAAAAAGTGAGGTGAAATCTTGTAAAGAGGAGCACAGACAGCGAAACAAATGTCACAGGGGTGATAACCCTTCCCTATGTTTTCCAAGCTTAAAATAGATTTTTTGGCTGGAACTAAACACGTTAAAAATGTACCAGTTCAAAATTACAAACAGATTCTACTTAACAACAAACCTACAGTCCCTGTCTTGTTTGCACCGCCTGTATACTGCTGTTCAGAGTACAGAGCCTGTATACTGCTGTTTCTTTTTTTAATTTGGGTGCGGGGTTCCCCTTAATATTCATACAAGACCCAAAAGGCCTGGTAATGGACAGGGGGGTACCCATGCCGTTTGTCTCACTGATTTTCATCCATATTGCCAGGACCCGACATTAAATTAAAGCCACAAGCAGTTTTAAATTACATTTTTTCCTTTAAAAATGACATTTTGTGCAGGGACTGTTCTAAGCACGGGAAACGCGCCACTTTACAGGCATACTATAGACACCCCCCAGGTACGATATTTAAAGGAATATTTCACTTTTTTTTAACTTTAACCACTTCAATACCAGGCACTTAGACACCTTCCCGCCCAGGCCAATTTTCAGCTTTCAGCGCTGTCGCAATTTGAATGACAATTGCGCAGTCATGCAACACTGTACCCAAACAAATTTTTTATAATTTTGTTTCCACAAATAGAGCTTTCTTTTGGTTGTATTTGATCACCTCTGCGGTTTTTATGTTTTGCGCAACACATAAAAAAAGACCGAAAATTTTGAAAAAAAACACGTTTTTATTTGTATCTGTTAAAAATTTTTGTAAATAAGTACATTTTCTTCTTCAATGATGGGCACTGATATGGCTGCACTGATGGGCACTGATGAGGTGACACCAATGAGGTGGCACTGATGAGGTGGCACTGACGGGCACTGATGATGGGCACTGATAGGTGGCACTGATGGGCACTGATAGGTGGCACTGGTATGCGGCACTGATGGGCACTCATAGGTGGCACCGATGGGCACTCATAGGCGGCACTGATGGGCACTCGTAGGTGGCATTGATGGGTAGTTATGGGTGGCACTGATAGTTGGCACAGATGGGCACAGATGGGCACTGATAGGTGGGCACTGATGGGCACAGATGGGCACTGACAGGTGGCACTGATGGACACTGATGGGTGGCACTGATGACACTGATTGTTTGCACTGATGCCCCTAAGGGTGGCATTGCTGGGCATCACTGCAACATAATGGTGCCAATCAGTGCCCATTTGTGGGCACTGATTGGCACAGATTGGGCACTGACTGGGCACACTGGGCACATGTAGATGGCCATGGGGTACATACCTGGCCATCCACATGCTGCCCCTTCCCTGGTGGTCCTAGTGGCGATCCCTGGTGGTCCAGTGTGGTGATCTGAGGGAGGGCTGCTCTGATAAACAATCAGCGCAGACCCCCCCCTGTTAGGAGAGCCGCCGATCGGCTCTCCTCTACTCGCGTCTGTCAGACACGAGTGAGGAAGAGCCGATCAACGGCTCTTCCTATTGACATCGTGATCAGCCGTGATTGGACACGGCTGATCACATGGTAAAGAGCCTCCGCCGGAGGCTCTTTACCAAGATCAGTGTAGCGGTGTGTCAGACTGACACACCGATCCGCCGATCGCCGCGAGTGCACGGCGGCATGTTATCCTGCTGGACGTCATATGATGCCCAGTCAGGATAACTGAACCACCGGGCGGGAAGTGGTTAAGCATCATTAAAATCACTGCTCCTGAAAAGACAGACGTTTTTAAAAGTTTTTTTGCATTGATACATGTCCCCTGGGGCAGGAACCAGGTCTCCAAACCCTTTTTAGGACAATACCATGCAAATTAGCCTTTAAAATTAGCACTTTTGATTTTGAACGTTCGAGTCCCATAGATGTCAATGGGGTTCTAATGTTCGTGAAAATTTTCGGTCCGTTCGCAGGTTCTGGTGCAAACCGAACCGGGGGGGGTGTTCAGCTCATCCCTAGCCAAGAGAGATCCTGGTTTATTTTGCCATGAAAAGCCGGTGATGTGCCCACCGCAGTAACTTCTCTGCTGTAGTAGTTAGACCTTCAACTCAGTGTGCACATATTCTATTCTATGAAGAAAATTAAGGATTGTATAGGCTATTCAAAGCTCATACTTTACTTCCGCTTTGAACTGGCAGATGGTACAGTGTCCTAAAACTAATTCTTTAAGAATTGCAAGCAAACTTTACCAAAAACCAACTGCTAATGTGCGGCCCTCTCTTCAAAGCTTTCTGACAAATCTTAATCTTCCAACTCTTACACCACACAAAACTGAACTTATGGACTGACTGATCATTAGCGAGGAGCTAGTTAGAATCATTAACCAGTTTCCAACCGACCTATAGACAAATGTTGGCTGGGTGGGACATTCACCGTTCGGGGTGGATGTCAAATGACGTCCTCCTGAAAATGCACCTAGCATGCGGCCTGTCACCCGCTGTGTCCACCGGATGACTAATCAGTGTACCAGCCACTGCCGGTACCATATGATCGCTATGGCCAGCAACCACACCAAAGTCTCAACATGGGACATACTAAAGGGAGGAATGAAATCATCATGGCCATAAGATGTAACAGGTGAAGGTAATTCAGAGCAACCCTGAATAAAAGTCTTTATTTCTTTAAATTCAAATCTACCCTGATCAGCTAAGGTATGCACTATGTGAATGCATTCAACAGTTTTTCACTAGTGCAATCCTGTAAAATCAAAAATCTTTACTCCCTAATGCCAACTGTACATGACAAATAACCTCCACTGGAAGCATCCTAAAAACCAGAGATCACCCAGTTCCCAAGTGCTGCTGAGCACTTGTCAGCAGCAGAGATGGCCAGATCTGTGTAGATACATACACTGTATATAGTGACATAACTGTATTAATAGCAAAACAAACCCCAAGAAAAATGTCTAACAGGGTAGCAGGAAGCCAAGCAAACTATATATAATATGTACAATATATACAGGATAGGGAGCACAGGTAACTGGGAATACAAGAGATGCAAGGAAGCGGGTAAATAAGAACTGGGATCAGGAACAAGGGAAGTAGGGTACAAGATGCAGAGCTAGAGCAAGAGCAATGATCAGGCGCAGGATGGCAACAGCATCAGACTAGCCCAGCAAGCAGATAAAAACACAGACACAAGGAGTATCAGCAGAAGAGGACCTATATGCCCACCCAGCGGCCAGCATCGGGTCTGATTACTAGAAACTGCAGGCTGCTGGGAGACACTGGAACTACAGCTTTCTGGTCCAGGAAGCACAGTGCCACCAGCAGATGATCATGGTCCTGACACTTTATGTTCAGATATTTCTCCATCTACCGCTCAGAAACAGAGACCATTCAAATGTGTAACAGGTGATCTCTGAGGGCAGAAGATTTTCTACAAATGGGTCTATCCCACTAAGTTTCTCTCATCAAAATCAAATCCTACCCATCATGACTCTAAATTATGGGATCTCCAACCTCCATGTTTGGGGTCTATTACAGGATACCCCCCACCCACCAACAGGCAAAGCTCCAGCCTCCTACATTTCTAATGGCTGGTTCAAAGACCCCAAAACTTGACCCTCCTGCCTTACTTTTCCCACTCATCTTTAAGTTACCTTTTGTATAATGAGTCAAGTGAATGGGATACTTCTTGTTCAGGTGTTATTTATCCTGTTCAGAATGAGTACACCAACCACACAACCATTGTGTTTTTTATTGGTTTTGGATTGTTCATTACTGTTCCATGATGTTCTGGATTGTTTGTTCAAACCATCTTCCCATTCAGTCCTCTCATCACTGACGTACTTATGCTGATTCTTTGTTCTTTATGTCCATTATTAGTCTAAGAGCCATCTTCTTGTCCTTGATGATCTTTGGTGGGACACATCTTCTCACCTACCCCACGTCCCTTTTATTTTGAAGAGAGTTGTCACCTACCCCTGCCTCCTCCCACATTGCTCTCCTAAGAGGGCTGTTTTATGTCAAATCTTAAAAGATTTATAACTGTAATTCTAAATTGTGTCCATAGAAAGCCCTAGATCTAGGGGGTGAGGGAGGGGCGTGTGTTTGTACACAATGGATGGCATTCTGAGCTGACCGATCCCTAGAAATGACATTAATCATAGAAAAGTTATAATTTAGACAAAAAAATGAAAATGTGTTAAGAAATGATCGTACCTGAAGAGACACCTGCCATGGCCAAGAACCAGAGACTGCGTTTTTTCACAATCCTGGTGTAGTCGGAGAAAAGAGGCCTGATGGCGGGAACACCGCAACCTGAAAAAAACACATTCTTATTATAACTGCCAGTAATACATTGTTACACACCACCATATAATATAACACAACGTCTGTTGTCATTAAGCCTCTTTTAATCACACTTTGTCTAAATTGATCAGTAATAAAGAAGAATTTTCATTTTTTTAGAATTTTTACTTGTTTTCTTCCATTTAAAAAAAACATTAAATAATCAGAGCCAGGCTATCCCAGCCATATACTGTTTAGTAGTTTGTATGCTTTATTGTCTTATCCATAGTGGATGGGAAGTTTTGGAAGCTGAATTTCTTTTATTTAGTACAGTTCTGCGATGTAATCAGTAAGATGGAGATTGCCAAAAGTCTTCCATATAATCAGATCAATATCCTACATTTTACATACTGCGATGTAATCAGTAAGATGGAGATTGCCAAAAGTCTTCCATATAATCAGATCAATATCCTACATTTTACATACGCTCAATGAATGTGTGTGTCTAGAATATTTTATATGTACACACACACACACACACACACTAACACACACACAGTATACACAGTATATATTAGAATATGCTACAAACATGTACATGTACTCACCATAGACTCCGCTGAGCAGGACCAGGCAAGACAGAACCCACAGTGTTACCATTTTCTGATATTCTTGGGTAAGAGGACGTTTATAAGGTCTGTTCAGTTTATATACGCTCAGTCAGCCAATCAGGTGAGAGCTCCAGTCTTCTTATTAGGACAAGTATAGCCCTCCTTATCAGGAAACCTTTAGCTAATCCCAATATTCCACCAATGTGGGCCAGACGAAAACATGAGGAAACAGGTGTTACAGGGGAACATCACTTATCAAGACTCTCACTGAGTGATGAAATCTGTAATTAGTCCATGTATCACAGTACGTCATTTCCACCACATTACCTAAAGAGAGGATTTTATTTATGATGAGGAACATCTCCAAAGTCAATGAATATTATAGTTCTACAATACAGAATTTTCACCCCTAAACACACACAGATCTTGGATTCCAAGATCTCACCAACGCTTCCCTCATGTCTTCTAAGGACCCCATAACTAATTTCTTGTCAGTTAGGCCAAAATCCATTATGGATGGGCTTCACGTCAGCTCAGTAGTGTGGGGATCTCACTTTTTTTTTAAAACGAAGAAGCTACAGGATACAACATAACAAGAGGTAATAATGGCACAAACCAGCAATATAACTCAAAGGTTCAACCAAGAACTAGAGGTTTAAGCTTTCTGAAAGTCACCAGCTGAGTGTCAACACAGAGTTTTGTTAATCTAATGCCAATTTTGGCTATTATGTTTATTTTTTTTTTTGTTGTGGACATCACATTGAGGTGCTGGTCTGACAGGCAAGCATCTACTGTATCTACCTGGAGTCATGACTATTGTATTTTAGGTACTGCCAGATGTTCTAAGCATAGGTATCACCAGTTCCAGACACCTAGGTCACCTACCATCAGAAAGATTGATTCACTCTGACTGTTAGAGGGATATGCTCTGTTGTATGCAAGAGGTACATGCAAAGTGGGTCTCCAGCCCGACAGCACCTTTATAGTCCTGATATGACATCACTCAACAGAGATAAAGGAGATGGGAGACAGCAGTGCAGGACCTATGAAGCTCCCACTGACCACCAACAAATGAGGGCACTGATTACTAATCAACAATGTTATAGGGGCTGTCAGGAGCGTGTAGCAAACCAGCACCATCACAGCTTCTGGCACAGCCGGTACAAGGCAGGGGCAGAAGGGGCGGATGCCCTGGGTGGTACAATTTGCAGGAGGGAGGGGGGTGCAGGTGAAGTGTCGGCAGTGTGTTTCACAGTAAGCACTAGCCAGTGCCGCTAATAGCTGTGCCTGTACTGTAGTCATCTGTACCTGTCTCTGTAACAATGTGCCAAGTACGCTCCTGCACCCGGCACAAGCCTAGACAGAGACAGACCGCACCAGCCCTTCCCTGTCAGCACTTCACTCCCCTATGAAGACACTTCATAGTCCCGTCCCAGCAGTGTGACATCACTCACGGCCGGAGGCGGGATGGGAGGAGCATAGAGAGCTGCTACTGAAGCTACGACCTGGAGGTGGAGGAGCCGCCGAAGAGGAACCAGGTCAGCAAAGTGTGTATATGATTGCACCAAATTAAGCACTAAACAGATAATGATTGCCAAATGCCATCTGCAGATTAATAAATGAACTGTCTGGATCAGATGAGGGGAGGAGGCTGACGGGGGATAATTACCAATGCTACCTATTTTTAATTTCTGTAATATGCAGCATGGGGGGGTTAATGTACAGCCACTGGTCACTGATGCATTACTGGCTGACCAGTGGCAATTAATTAAAGTGATACCAAAGGTGTGTCACAAGGCATCTGGCAGCAGGTGACGATGGCAAATGACACGTGGCATCTGGCAACAGGTGACAGTGGTAAGTGACATGTTGCATCTGGCAGAAGGTGACACAATGAATGACACGTGGCATCTGGCAGCAGGTGATGGTGGCAAATGACATGCTGAATCTGGCAGCAGGTGACAGTGGAAAATAACACATGGCATCTGGCAGCAGGTGACAGTGGTAATTGACATGTTGTATCTGGCAGCAATTGACGGTGGTGAATGACATGTTGCATTTGGCAGCAGGTGACAGTGGCAAATGACAAATGGCATCTGGCAGCAGGTGATGATGGCAAGTGACACGCTGCATCTGGCATGATGGTGATGCTGACAAATGACACATGGCATCTGGCAGCAGGTGACGGTGGTAAGTGACATGTTGCTTTTAGCCCTGTGCTGATATTTAATACAGGGCTCTTTACAGAGGGAATGATCACTTTTTTCTTTTCCCTGCAAAGCAGGAAAAAGAACAAATCGATCTGCAGTAAAAAGCAGCACACATAGGAAACATAGTTGATTCCCACTGACACTGACTTTTTCTTTACATCTGGGGGGGCACAGTTTGCCATCTTTGCCCTAGGCACCGAATGACCTTGTCCCGGCACTGGCTTCGGGTCTCATTCTGGAATCTGGTTTTGGCTGTGGCATTCTCCTTGCCTGTCTGTCCACCTGCAAGGTGATTGATGTAGTCAGTCTCTGAGTTGAGATCAAACCTGAATTAAACCAGCCAAGCCTGTAGTTTAATGCTTGTGCTATTGTGTTTAACACTTGCTTCAAGCTCCCTGTTTACGTTCTCCAGAGCCTCACTCATCCTCTGAAACTCCCTACCCCAATATTTCCAACTATCTACTAATCTATCCTCCTTGAGTCCATCCTGGAAAACTCATCACTTTGGAGGGGCCAATCCAGTCTCCACCTAATAAACTGTAGTTTGATTTTCAGCTCATCTCCCACAGTTATCTTTTGTATCACTTGACCCTCCCTTTTTGATTTTAAGATCTAATGAGCAGAACCCTCTGAATTGTACTGTAATTATACTGTCTTCTTCTATTTTGTAAAGTGCTGCACAATCTGTTGACAGATATATAAATCCTGTATAATAATAATCATAATAATAATAATAGTATGATGTAAATGACATAATGGGATACATAAAATGATAGATTTCAATACTCTATTCTTGATAATCGACGTTCTCCTGCAACACCTGTTTCCTCATATCTTTTCCTCCAGCCCATGTCGGCGGAATATCGGAATTTGCTAAAGGTTTCCTGATAAGGAGGTCTAAAACTGTCCTAATAACAAACCTGGAGCTCTCCCCTGATTGGCTGACTAAGCGTATATATATATAAGCTTAACAGACCAAGAAAAGCAGAAAATGTCAATCCTGTGGGTCCTGTCCTACCTGGTCCTGCTCAGCGGAGCCTATGGTGAGTACATGTACTGGATGTTTGTAGCATGTTGTAATATATATCATTTATATAATTTTTTAAAACATACAATACATAAAAAATTACATATTTTTTCAGAGCGTATGTAAAATGTAGTACATTGATCTGATTAGATCTTGTGGTCTTGGGTTTACATGATCAGTACTCCAATGTTGAGCCTATCCAGGTCAAGAGCATCAGCAGAGTAAGTTCCTATTACTGAACTAGAACTGTCATTTTATATGAGTTTTAGGCGTGAGAACGTGGTCAGTGTCATCAATGTGTCTTCTAAGCTTTCTTCCTATGTACAGAGTGTAGTAATATATGTATGGGTTGGCAGACTTATTAAATTTAAAGGACGTGCTTCCTGCATGGTCATGATACACAAATTGAGACTTGTAATATCCATAGACACGGGATGAAGTTCAGAAGATCTTACAAGACATTTCTATCTCTGTTATGAAATTTTCTTTTTAGCATTCAATAGTCAGGCATGGTTTGATTTTGAGGAGTTTTCCCTTTACTTCCTGTCTTGGTGACACTCTGTCCTCACGCTGATATGCAGGAATATGGAGCACTTTTGTTTATACTGAAATTTTTTTTAGGAAAAATATTTAATAATTTAATAAAAAACGCTCATTTTATATAAAAGACCCGAGTTCAGATGATAGAATTTCTGCATGTACTGGAATCTTCTGATATGCAAAATGAGGGATCATCTAGGTACAAAGGGTGGAAATAACAAAGAGTAATGCAAGCACAATGCTCTTCTAAACATGAAAAATGGAGCAGGTGATGGTCTTTTCTTCAATCAAATAATTTTTATAGAACAAAAAAAAACTCATAAAACATTTCCCTTACATAGCCTCTATCAATACCAGGAAAGAAACAAAAATCCTTCTTGTTTGCGTTCACCAAACTATGTTTCAATCGTTCCTCAGACCTCTCCATCACACTATTACCCCTAGATGGTACATATATTCATATGTAGTTATTTCCTTTCAAGATTCTGTATCATTATTAACTTTCCATAGTATCATTAATATACTCAGATGATTGCTCAAACAGGTTAGAGATTAACCACCAATACCATATTTTCACCATTTTTTTAGGGCCCCTGCTATGTTTATATGTCAGTTCCTCTTGTCTTAAATTAAGATTAATTGCTCTGATCCATTGATTTATCATTGGCGGGTAGCTTGTTATCCATTTTTGTAATATAAGTTTGCAAGTCATATACATAGTTTTCAACCACATTGCATGCATTTCAACTGGGAGAGTATCTTCCGGTACAATCCCTAACAATGATATTTTTGGATCAAGCTGTACTTGTGTAAAACACAAAGAATTTTAAGTATCAAATACACACTCCCAGTAGCGATGCCGTTTGGGACATCTCCACAGCATATGTATAAGTGTACCTGTACCAGTAGTGCATGTTGGACAATTTGATGTAGTTGCTTTCCCCCAGGAGTACAGTTTTAAAGGGGTATAATGGGCTCTGTGAATGATAAATAATTGAGCCAAGCACTGTGAGGAGGATAATGCCGCGTACACACCAGTTTTCCGAAAATTCTGACGGACCTAAAAATAGAACACGTTTTAAATATTTCCGACGGAACCAATTCCTATCGGGAAAACTGCTCGTCTGTATGCTGTTCCGACGGACCATGCTCTGAAGCAAGTACGAGACGGAAGCTATTGGCTACTGGCTATTGAACTTCCTTTCTCTAGTCTCATCATACGTGTTGTACGTCACCGCATTCTTGACGATCAGACTTTGGTGTGATTGTGTGTATGCAAGACATTTTTAGCTGAATTCCCTCAGAACTCCGCTGGAAAAACCTTCAGAGTTTATTCCAACGGGAAAACCGGTCATGTGTACGTGGCATAAGTGTCTCTAAATCTCTACGCAACCGTCTAAAATTACCCTCTTGTAAATTAATTCTAGCTATCATTTGTATAGAAGAATATATATTTCCTATGAGTACCTGTTTAGCACATCTTGTAGTTACTGCCAAAGCTAGGGTTGATGAAGGATTATATTTTAATTAAAAGGTTCTTGCTTGACTCTGCAAAAGCGTTTATGTAAGTATTGAAAAAATGATTTATTGGACAAATGATAATCCACTGCCAGTTTATCAAATGATTGCAAAACATCATTATCATAAAGTTGACTAAGGAGCAAAATGCCAGACTTTTTCCATAGATCAAAATTCTCAAGCTTCGCCACTTCAGGAAGTTGCAAATTATTCCATATGGGGATATATTCTGTATATCCCTCATTCTGAGTGTCTTGGTGAATAGTGGTCCACATTGTATGTATCAGATAAAATGTAGGATATCTCAGTTTATTATAAAAATGGTAATCTACTATTAACTGCACTAGTGGATCTATCAGCAATTGAGAACATATAATTTGTATGGGATCCTTACAATCTATAGTATGGGAAGGACACATATGGGAGAGATGAAAAAGCTGCACACCCCGAAAACAGATAATATAGAAAAGTTTCCCCAGTGGGGCTTTAAAACAGCAATGTAGCAGGGTCAAAAAAGTAGAATAAATGATGCTATACGAATTGTTTATTTAATGTCGACAATCTACAATTGTCGTTAGTCCATATATTTAGAAATATTTACAGTCTAACTGACACTCTGGCAGGTGTGCTAAGAGTTAACTTACTTAACTCCTCCTAATTAACATATTGTCAGAGAGCTCACCTTGCTGGTCATGGGATTGGCCACCAGAGGGCGTGCCTGTGAGCAAGCCGGCCTATTTAAGTTTGTCAGGCACTCTGTTCAGTGCTGCCTGATCATCAGCTTCCTGTGCCATAGTTCCTGTTTCCTGTCTTGTCTTCCTGTTTACCTGATCTCCTGACGACCCGGATTGCCCTTGGATTCTCCTGTTTGCTGCCTGTACCTGACCTTGGCCTGTTTGACTCCGCTTCTGCCTGCTCCTATTGTACCTTGCTGCCAGTCTATTGCCGAACCCTGCTTGTGTCCCGATCTGCCTGTCTTGCTCCTGCTCAGCACCTGTTACCAGTGTTACGGACTACTGACCTGTTGTCTGAAGATCATCTCTCATCCTGTACCTGGATCTCTTCAGCAGGCTCTCATACCATTCCGCACTCTCGTGCCTCCTGTCTGCTCTACCAGGGGCCGTGAGTCGGATAAGTAAGGGAGTCTACCCTCTGCCCAAGCGGACTCATCAGTCTGGTAAGTAAAAGTCTGACAGTATCAGGCAGCCATGACTGAGTCCGGGCAGGGGGCCTCCCCCATGGATGAACTATGTAGACACCTGGCAGGACTTACCCAGGCCGTGAAAAGCCTTCAGGAAGGTTACTCAAGATTGGAGGAACAAGTCCAGGCCTTATCTTCCTCTTCCAACCCCCAGGGGGCGTCTTCTGCTGGATTCCAATCTTCACCCTCCGTAGTAATACTTCCTCCAGAGCCCAGAGTACCCACTCCCGAGAAATTTGCCGGTGAACGCAGCAAGTATCGTGCCTTCCGCAATTCCTGCGAACTCTACTTTGCTTTGCAACCCCGCACGTTTCCACTGGAAGCGACCAAAGTAGGCTTTGTTATTTCCCTGCTGACAGGTGAGCCACAGACCTGGGCTCACCGCCTTCTGGAGCAAAAATCTATCTCCCTAGATAGCCTACACGATTTCTTCAGGGCCATGTCCCAATTATATGAAGATCCCCAACTGACAGCGACTGCTGAAGCTGCACTGCACTCTCTGCAACAGGGTCACAGAGTGGCCGAAGATTATGCAGTCGACTTCAGACGTTGGAGCGCCGATACGGACTGGAACGACGCTGCCCTGCGTCATCAGTTCAGAATGGGGCTATCTGACCCACTCAAGGACGAGTTGGCTCGAGTGGGGGTACCTCAGTCTCTGAAAGACCTCATCGATCTCTCCATCCAGATTGACCGTCGCCTAAGAGAGCGTCGGTCAGAAAGGTCTACCAGCCACCTTCGTCCCACCTGGATGTTACCCAAGGTTCCCAGTCCGGTCAGTCAGTTTCCTCCAGCTTCATCTGTCTCGATTCCAGAACCCCCTGAACCCATGCAACTCGGTCTGCTCCGGCCTACGCTTACTCCAGAGGTAAAGATGCGCAGACGAACCCACAACCTGTGCCTATACTGCGGTGAATCCGGGCACTACGTGAGAGCCTGCCCCAACAAGATGCGTAAGTGTCATTCTGCCTCTTCAATGTGTGCATCTGTGTTACCTAAACTTGGTTCTCATCTCGCTCTTTCCTTCACTCTGCAGCTTCCAGGAGGGAGTATTCCAGTGTCAGTAATTATTGATTCCGGCGCATGCAGCTGTTTTATCGATTTGACCTTTGCTGCCAACCATCGTATTCCGCTTCAACCTAAGGCTCAGGGGCTTGCTGTCCATCTAGCGGATGGATCCATCCTTAGTTCAGGCCCGGTCACTCAAGAGACCGTCCCCTTGCTGGCCACCATGGGTATCCACCATCAGGAGCTTCTGCGTCTGGATGCCATCTCTTCTCCTCTCTTCCCTATTATCCTAGGGATGCCCTGGCTGCAGGCCCACAATCCCAGTATCAACTGGGCCACAGAAGAAGTCAAATTTCTCTCTGAGTATTGCAAACAGCATTGTTTACAGCAATCTTCTGACATGACCTCCCAACTCCTGTGCTTGGACTCAGATGCTGAACTACGTCAGTCCGTCCCTGAAGCTTATCTGGACTTCCTGGATGTATTTAGTAAAAAAGGAGCAGAAACCTTGCCCCCTCATAGGCCGTATGACTGTCCTATAGAACTGTTACCTGGTACTGAAGTTCCATTTGGGAGAATCTTCCCGTTAACTGAGCAGGAGTTAGACACATTAAAGACTTACATAGATGAAAACTTGGCAAAAGGGTTCATTCGTCCTTCTACCTCCCCAGCCGGTGCCGGCATCTTCTTTGTCGAAAAGAAGGACCACTCGTTACGTCCCTGCATCGATTACCGGGAGTTGAATAAGATCACCATTAAGAATCGTTATCCCTTGCCTTTAGTACCTGAACTTTTTCAAAGATTAGGATCCGCAGTCATATTCACGAAACTAGATCTCCGCGGAGCTTATAACTTGATCCGTATCAGAAAAGGGGACGAATGGAAGACGGCCTTCCGTACTCGATTCGGGCACTTCGAGGACCTTGTCATGCCATTTGGATTATACAACGCTCCCGCAACCTTCCAACATTTCGTCAACGATATTTTCCGTGATTACCTGGATCTGTATGTAATAGTATACCTTGATGACATCTTGATCTTCTCCTCTTCACTAACCGATCACCGTAGACATGTCTGCAATGTCCTAACCCGGCTTAGGCAACACGGCCTCTATGCAAAACTCGAGAAATGCGAGTTTGAACGTCAATGTATTCAGTTCTTGGGCCTAGTCATCTCAGTGGAGGGTATCAGGATGGACCCCCAAAAGGTGTCTGCTATTCTGGATTGGCCCGCTCCGATAGATAAAAAAGGGGTACAACGCTTTATTGGCTTTGCCAATTTTTACCGTAAGTTTATTAAAGGTTTTTCTGCAATCATCGCTCCAATCACTGAATTGACCAAACAGGGAATCCGATTCTCTTGGACTGACAAAGCCCAGTTGGCTTTCGAAAGACTCAAAAAGCTATTTACTTCAGCCACCATTTTGAAACACCCTAACCCTGTCCTACCATTTGTCTTGGAGGTCGACGCTTCGGAGATCGCAGTGGGAGCGGTGCTCTCTCAACGACAGGGCGCCAAGGCCCTCCTCTATCCAGTAGCGTTCTTTTCACGCAAACTTTCAATTTCGGAAAGAAATTATGATGTGGGGGATCGAGAACTTCTGGCCATCAAGGCGGCTCTGGAGGAATGGCGTTACCTATTGGAGGGTGCTGCACATCCTATTCTGGTCTACACCGACCACAAGAATCTGGAATACCTGAGAACAGCCAAAAGATTAAGACCTCGTCAGGCCAGATGGGCACTTTTTTTCTCACGATTCCAGTTTCACATAACTTACAGGCCCGGTTCCAAGAATATAAAGTCAGATGCTCTTTCCCGCATGTTTTACGATTCAGAGAGGACCGTATCTCCCGATACGATTCTTCCTTCGGGGAACTTCCTGCTCCTCCAAGGGGACCTTGTTTCACGGATAAGACAGGCCTCGGTGGGAATGCTTCCGTACCCCAAAACAGATTGGAGAGAGGGCCTGTTTTGGCGAAGAGACAAGATCGTGGTTCCCGAGAAGCTAAGGGTGACTGTGATGGAACTATGTCATGATCATAAGTTGGCCGGACATTTCGGTGTCTTGAAAACCACTGAGCTGGTACAGCGCACCTTCTGGTGGCCTCAATTAGCCTGTGACTGTAAAAATTTTGTGGATTCATGCAACACTTGTGCTCGGAGTAAGAACACCAGGACAAAGGCCTGGGGTTTATTAAAACCCTTACCTGTTCCAGAGAGGCCATGGAAGATGATATCAATAGACTTCATCGTGGAATTGCCCCCCTCCGAGGGTTTCTCTACTATTTTTGTTGTGGTAGACAGGCTGTCGAAGATGGCACATTTTCTCCCCATGAAGGGTACACCTTCGGCTATGGATACGGCAAAGATTTTTGTCAAAGAAGTGGTTAGGTTACATGGAGTCCCAGCAAGCATTGTGTCCGATCGGGGTGTTCAATTCACTTCAAGGTTCTGGAAGGCCCTCTGTGGTTCCCTCGAAATTGAATTGGCCTTTTCATCCGCCTATCATCCCCAGACGAACAGGCAAACTGAGAGAACCAACCAGACCTTGGAGCAATACCTCAGGTGCTTCTCTGCCTTCTCTCAGGATGACTGGGTTTCCTTATTACCCGTTGCAGAATTCTCCTATAACAACTCCTTGCACTCTGCCATCAATCAAACACCATTTTACGCTAATTACGGGTTCCATCCATCTTTTCTACCAATCTCAGTACCTGAATGCTCCATTCCGGCCATCTCAGAGACTATGAATTTCTTTTCCACCAACAATAAGATCCTACAAGAGACTATGGCCAAATCCCAGGATTACAATAAAAAAATGTTTGATAAGAAGAGGCGTGGAGAATTGATCTTGGAGCCCGGCAACCAAGTGTGGTTGTCCACAACTAACCTGAAAATGTCTTGTCCCTCTAGGAAATTAGGCCCTAAGTTTATGGGTCCGTTCCCAGTGAAGAGGAAAATAAATGATGTGACCTATGAACTTGATTTGCCAGACTCTCTAAAAGTACACCCGGTCTTCCATGTGACGCTGCTGAAACCTGCTACCTCTAATCCTTTTGCTGGTCGCACTGTCGGCCCACCCAAACCTGTCATAATTGACAACTAAGAGGAATTCGAGGTAGAGGCAATCCTTGACTGTAGGAAAAGGAGGAATGGAATTCAGTATCTTATTAAATGGAAGGGGTATGGTCCGGAGGACAATTCCTGGGAACCAGAAAACAATTTACATGCCCCGGAACTTTTACAGACTTTCAGAAATGTTCATGCCTCCAAGTTGGCCCGGCTGGGCATCCGGAGGCTGCCCTTAGGGAGGCGGCACTGTCAGAGAGCTCACCTTGCTGGTCATGGGATTGGCCACCAGAGGGCATGCCTGTGAGCAAGCCGGCCTATTTAAGTTTGTCAGGCACTCTGTTCAGTGCTGCCTGATCATCAGCTTCCTGTGCCATAGTTCCTGTTTCCTGTCTTGTCTTCCTGTTTACCTGATCTCCTGACGACCCGGATTGCCCTTGGATTCTCCTGTTTGCTGCCTGTACCTGACCTTGGCCTGTTTGACTCCGCTTCTGCCTGCTCCTATTGTACCTTGCTGCCAGTCTGTTGCCGAACCCTACTTGTGTCCCGATCTGCCTGTCTTGCTCCTGCTCAGCACCTGTTACCAGTGTTACGGACTACTGACCTGTTGTCTGAAGATCATCTCTCATCCTGTACCTGGATCTCTTCAGCAGGCTCTCATACCATTCCGCACTCTCGTGCCTCCTGTCTGCTCTACCAGGGGCCGTGAGTCGGATAAGTAAGGGAGTCTACCCTCTGCCCAAGCGGACTCATCAGTCTGGTAAGTAAAAGTCTGACACATATGGTCATTATTTGGGCACTTGTTGCAGGCGCCGATTCCTCCGTCCCTTGGAGGACGTCCACAGTGTGGCTCCTTGTAAGTCCCTCGGGGCGGGCTCCTCCCTCTCCTGGGGAGGTGGGGGCAGCCATGAAGCCCTCCGGATCATTCAACGGCTTTTAACATTCCTGGTCACGAGATTACTCATTCCATTCTTCAGCAGTAAATATACCACTATGGCTTATTCAATGTGATGTATGATGATAGGCTTCTTTAATTCTAAATATATTTAATGTACCTTTTAGAGCCAATTATCCCCCTGAAGAGACCGCATACAGGTCGAAATGCGTTGGGGTTCGCACATCGTATAGCATTATGTAATGTAATGATGTGTAATTGTGTTTGTATGCTGCATTGTGGAATATGTATTGTATCGTATCACCGGACCAGATTTAATTTATATATTGTATTTTAAGTATACCATGACATTGGACATTTTTCTAAATAAACAATTCGTGTAGCACCATTTACAATCTATAGTATTCCATTCATATAACTTCTGAAGTTGGGACGCCAGATAATAAGACCTAGCATTAGGAACAGCCAAACCTCCTTCATTCTAAAGCAAAATTTCCAATCTAATCCAGGGATGTTTATATCTCCAAATAAGATCTCTAAACAAGGTATCTATTTGTGTAAAAACTTTCCGTGGTAGCCATATGGGACAGTTATAGAATGTAACAAATATAATAATTGTGGCATCCATATCATCTTTATCAGATTAGCTCTACCTACTATTGTTAAAGGCAACTTACTCCAGATTTTCCACACTTGCACAAAACACTTAACCACTTCAGCCCCGGAAGGATTTACCCCTTCCTGACCAGGCCATTTTTTTGCATTTTTTAACTGACAATTGCGCGGTCATGCAACACTGTACCCAAACAAAATGTATGTCCTTTTTTCCCACAAATAGAGCTTTCTTTTGGTGTTTTTTTTAATCACCCCGGCTGTTTTTATTTTTTACTCTATAAACAAACAAAAGCTTCAATTTTGCAAAAAACACAATATTTTGTAGTTTTTGCTTTAATAAATATCCCCATTTTTTTCCCTCAGTTTAGGCCAATAAATACTCTTCTACATATTTTTGGTAAAAAAAATCGCAATAAGCATATATTGATTGGTTTGCGCAAAAGTTATAGCGTCTACAAAATAGGGGATAGATTTATGTCATTTTTATTATTATTATTTTTTTTACTTTTTAGTAATGGCTGTGATCTACAATTTTTATCAGGACTGCGACATTGGGACGGACAGATGTGAAAGAGGTGAAACAGAGGTGAAACAACCATACAACCCAACGCCACCTACCTTATCCCGGAATAGACACTGGGAGATGACGTGCAGTGGAGGGGACTTTATGGTAACATCGCCATTGCCGCAGATTGTAACCCTCTCGAGGATGGCTAGAAAGGGAAAAAGGAAAGAAAAAGAGATAAACAGATATAGTAACATTGTAGAGTTACGGCCATGGAATGGCCATGAATGGAAAGGGGGGGAGAGCTCCCCTCCTCCATTCAAAACAAACAGTTTACTATAGCCCTTCACTGGGGCTAATTTCCCATCACTCAGGCATGAAAAAAACATATCCGAATGATAGGGGAAAGCGCTAGGCAACTGCCCTGGCCCCAAACAACTCCACCGAGAACCTGTAAAGAACTGATAAACAAACATTTATAACAGTGAACAGAACCATCGTGAGCCTTGTGAGGCTTCAAGAGCACTAAACAGCCCCATGAGCCTTTGAGTGGTAGAATGTCACTGGGGAGCTAGTAGGAGAGGTTATACGCTAACGTCCTGAAGCAGCAAAGGTTGTATGAACATCTCCTTTTTAAAGAAAAAGAAAAATAGAAAAAAAAAAAAAAAGAAAAAGATATTTTGTTATGGTTCTATCTCGCTGAGTGGAGATCCATATCTGACCTTATGGTTAGGTCAGAACCATTGAATTCAAAGTCCCCATTAATTTATTGAACGTCAGGGGGGTAAATTGTCCTTTGCTTTCTTGGTCTTGGTCCTATCCCATAGGGGTGATGTGGGGCTTGTCGGCGTGGGATGTTTGAGAGATCCTTGTTGTGGGTTGGAAGTGTCCATTGAGTAGTCTTGAGTGATGATTCTAAGGTCTAGTAGCAATCGTTCGCCTTCTACGAAGCTGGAAAAGGAATATTGCTTGCCTTTGAAAGTGAACTTCAGAGCGAAGGGGAAGGCCCACCTGTTTTCCTTGATGTCCTTTTTGGTAAGAGCTAGAAGAAGGGGTTTCAGGGACCGTCCTTTTTGAATTGTAAAGGGGGAAATGTCAGCAAATATTTGAATGCTGTGACCCTGAAATTTGAGCTGAGATTGCTGTCTAGACTTTTTCATTATTTCTTCTTTGATGGAATAGAAATGGGTCTTGACCACAATGTCCCAAGGCGATCCATCTTTCCGGGGTGGACCCAGGGATCTGTGTGCCCTGTCCAATTCCAGCTTGTGCTCTGGGACGGCTGGTATAAGCTACTTTATAACTTCCTGGACTATGGTTGGGATATCTGAGATGTTTTCTGGGAGACCCCTTATTCTAAAATTCTCCCTTCTCGATCTATTTTCAAGATCGTCGATCCTTGCCTGTGCCGTGTCAAGTTGTTCCTGCAGGAAGTGAATTTGGTCCATGTTCTGATTGGCTCTTGAGATGGTAACATCTAATTTGTGCTCGATCATTTCTATTCTAGAACCTAAGTTTTGAAAGTCCCCAGTTATCTTGTCTGCAGTCTGTGTCAGACCTCTGTCGAGCAGCTCTGAGAACTTGACAAAAAGATAAGCTACAGTTAGTGGCATGTCCTGAGCAGAGCCTCCAGAGACTGTGGTCATGCCTGGTTGTTCTGGGGTTAATGCCATAGGGGAAAGTCCATAGTGTCCCAGGGACCTTTCCAGCAGTGAGACAGTGGATGCTGGGGACGGAGTCTGGCTGCAGGGAAGGAGCTGGAAGCCTGAGGTAGATAGGAGAGGGTTTCAGGAGCCAGCACTTGCCTGTTGTCCTTACGATCTCCTGCGGTGCTGTCTCGTGTCTGAGAAGTGGCCGCCATCTTGGAATCCCCTCGTTGTTCCCCGCTCTCAAACTGCGGTCCCAGGTTCCTCCTGGCTGTCCCCCCTGACATGTGCAGGTGCTCGGGTGTTTCCGCTGCATAATGTGGCCATTTGTGGGTGGTTTGCTGGGCCGGTTCTGCTGCTATGTGAGCCGTGGGGCCAGGACAGCTCTGGTCTCAGGCGGCCATCTTGGATGGCTCCGTGCATGCGCCTACCAAGACCGTGTCATTTATACATACATTAGTGTAGAGTAGGGACAGCTCATATAGTTTCACTGTAGTGTAGTGTAGTGAGATCGTGTCAGTAATCTTGACATTAGTGTATAGCTAGAGTAGGGACAGTTCAGATAGCACCAGTGTAGTAATGGATGAAGACCATCTATTTGATTGTGTTACTGCCAGTTTAACGCCATATCGTTTTGTGTGCGTTACTGCCAGTTTAACGTCATATAGTTCTGTGTGCGTTACTGCCAGTTTAACGCTATATTGTTTTGTGTGCGTTACTGCCAGTTTAACGCCATATAGTTCTGTGTGCGTTACTGCCATTTTAACGCCATGTTGTTTTGCTGCCAGTTTAATGCCATATCGTTTTG
Organism: Aquarana catesbeiana; assembly: GCF_042186555.1. Lineage (NCBI taxonomy): Eukaryota > Metazoa > Chordata > Amphibia > Anura > Ranidae > Aquarana > Aquarana catesbeiana. The sequence continues at coordinate 15,556,371 of NC_133324.1, read as the reverse complement.
CGTGTGTTACTTCCAGTTAAAAGCCATATAGTTCTGTGTGCGTTACTGCCAGTTTAACGCCACATCGTTTTGTGTGCATTACTGCCAGTTTAACGCCAAATAGTTTTGCGTGCGTTACTGCCAGTTTAACGCCATATAGTTTTGTGCGCGTTACTGCCATTTTAACGCCATATAGTTCTGTGTGTCACTGTACGTTTGGCGCATTATATTGCAGTATATTATTATTGTATCCGTGGAGTATGTCTGTGTAGTGTGAGTACTCAAATTAAAGGGCACCAAACACCTCTTTACATTGATTATAAGCAAATTATAATTTGCTTATAAGCACCGCCCCCTCCCTCACAATAATGTCTGGGAGCACAACAAGGAGAGGTAGACATTCCCTTGGCACTGTAAGGGGACCAGCAACAAATGTGTCCACAGGCAAAGGTGGACGTGGTGGTCAGTCCTCAGGCAGGGCATCATTTCCTCTGTTTAGTGAGTTTTCCTACGCTATCCAGCCACAGCATGCAGTGGAGGTGGTGGACTGGCTTACTAAACCTTTCTCATACTCCTCATCCTCTGTCACACAAGCAGAGACAAGTGTGCAGTCCCCTGCAGTTGCCAGAGTGAATAAACCTGCCTCCTTATCCACATCTATTCCTGCCATAGCCCAAAAATCAGCCATTGAGGATTTAGCTGAGTTATTTGACCACAGTGTCAGCCACTTGATCCTTGATGATGCCCAGCCATTACTGGATTCATATGCTGGTTCTGAGGTTGAGGATGACAGGAACATGAGCCTAGAGAGAGAGAGGAACACTGGTAGACAAATTGGCATTCATGTTCCCCAAGCAGCAGAGTTATCTCCAGTGGCAATGATGAAGATGGAAGAGATGGAGATGATGATGGAGATGATGATGATGATGATGATGATGATGATGATGAGGTCACTGATGCGACTTAGGTGCCAGATAGAGCAGAGGAGAAAACTGAAGGTGAGGTGGCACAACGCCAAGGAGGTCGACATCAAGAAAGAGTAGAGAGCAGCCACCCTATTCCATCACATCTGTAGCTGTTATCTCCCGGCCCACTCCCCACAGCTCAGCTGTCTGGGCCTTTTTCAGCACATCTGCAGCAGATCACACTGTTTCTATCTGCAAACTGTGTCACAGGCACATCAAACGTGGCAAAAACATTAACCATTTGGGTACCACTTGCCTAATAAGGCATTTAACGTCCAACCACTCAGGCCGTTGGCAAGAGCACCTAAAAGCCACACAAAAGGGGCACAAATCTGTCTCCTCCTCCTCCTCCTTACCCACTTCAGTCTGCCCCTGCGATACCGAGTCATTACCTTTCATCAGCCTCCACTGACAGGGATGATGATATAGCACAGGGTGTCCAGGGTCCTAGCAGCTCATCTGTCAGCAGCACACCACCAGCAAATGTCTCTGCCCCATCTTCTGCAGCAGAAAAAAAATACAGTCCCTCCCACCCACATGCCCAGCACCTAAATGCAAGCTTGTCAAAGCTGTTGGCTCTCCAACATCTGCCTTTCAGCCTGGTGGATTCTGCCCCTTCCATGAATTCGCACAATGTGCTGTACCACAATGGCAGGTTCCCAGTCGATATTACTTTTCACGCAAGACCGTTCCATCTCTCTACCACCACGTTGAAGGGAATGTTTTGGCATCGTTGGGCAAGGCAGTCAGCCGTAAAATACACCTTACTGCTGACACGTGGTCCAGCAAGCATGGGTAGGGACAATATATTTCGTTCACAGCACACTGGGTGATGCTGCTTGCAACTCGAAAGGATGCAGGGCAAGGCTCAGTGCTGCAGCTGGTTGTGCCCCCATGTCTCCATACAGATGGTGGTGATGATGCCAGACCTGTGAGCTCTACCCCTCTTCCACCTCCTCCACCCCCATGCCCTCCTCTGCAGAATTGTCCTATGAACATCAGGTACCCCCCAAGCGTTCTAAGGGCTTTTCCCAGAGTCAGGCTAAAAGGTGCCATGCAGGCTAAAAGGTGCCATGCAGTGCTTCAGCTGGTGTGTTTAGGGGACAGGAACCACACCGGAGCAGAGATTCTTGTTGCTCTGCAGGGACAGACCCAGAGGTGGTTCACACCACACCAGCTGGAGCCAGAAATGGTGGTGTCCGATAATGGCTCAAACCTCCTGTCCGCCCTTAGACAGGGAAAGTTGACACATGTGCCATGCCTGGCACATGTCCTCAATTTGATTTGATTTGATTTGATTTGGGTTGCAAGATGTACTAAAGCAGCCCAGAAGAGTCTGTAGCCATTTCAGGCAGTCATACACAGGGCAGTGCTCAAAAGCCTGAAATTCAGCAGGAATTCCACCTGCCCATAAACCGCCTGATTTGTGACATGCCCACTAGGTGGAACTCAACTTTGGGAATGCTGCAGCGGCTATACATGCAGCAGAGGGTCGTCAACAAGTACTTGTGTCAGTACGGCAGGACGACAGGCTCAGTCCGCCTCGACTTTTTTTCCCCACGCCAATGGCTGATCATTAAGGATGCATGCACTGTATTGTCACCATTTGAGGAGGCCACAAGAATGGTGAGCAGTGACAGTGCATGCATCAGTGACACAATCCCTGTTGTGTTCCTGCTGGAGCAGACACTACGTGGCATTATGGACAGGGCACTGGAGGCAGAGCAGCAGAAGGAAGAGGAGGACTTCCTTTCCTCTCAAGGCCCACTTTATGCAGACACCATCAATCCTATGTCACAGAACACACAGGAGGAGAGAGGGGAGGAGGATGAGGAGGAGGATTCTGGGACTTTCATAGGCTTTGAAGAAGAGGAAGACGTGTCAATCTGTAAGCGATGGCTTTCCAACCCCAGGACCCTTGGGAGTAGTATGTGGCTGGGAGGAGGAAGTTCCAGATGCTGTCATTCTGAGTGACCCCGAGGAGTCTGCTTCTCAAGCCTTTGCAAATTTGAGGCGCATGGGCAACCTCATGGTTCAAAGCCTGCGAAAGGACCCAAGAATACATGACATAAACTAGAAGGATGATTACTGGTTGGCAACCCTCCTTGACCACCATTATAAGGGGAAGGTCTCTGAACTCATCTCGTCCCCACAGAGAGTGCAGAGGATAAAATCTCTTGAGAACACATTAAAGAGGATTTTATTGAACATTTTTCCTGACTCTAGTAGGTTATAGTGTGGTGGAAAACGTCATTTTGAGTCTTCCGTTGGACAAGAAAGGAGCGTTGGAGAAGGCATCCATCTAAGTGAGGCATTTCAGAATTTTTTTAGTCCTCAGCTGGGCTGTCAGCCCAGGGCTGTCAGCTTCCACATCCCATTGGCAGCATCTGCATCACATGGTGGACAATTACCTTGGGGCCAAAACAGAGATGGAGAGCTTTCCAGCTGATGATCCACTGGCTTACTGGGTCATGAAAATAGACCACTGGCCAGAACTTGCCCAGTATGCTATTGAGTTGTTGGGCTGCCCTGCATTCAGTGTGCTTTCAGAATGGGCATTCAGTGCTGCAAGAGGTTTCGTTATCGATCATAGAATGCATCTGTCCACAGACTCCATAGACCGTTTGACTTTTATAAAAATGAATCAGTCCTGGATTACCAGGTTTGAAGCCCCTGATGCCGATGTCACTGATTAAGTCTTTTTGGGATGTGGAATCTCTGCAGGACTTCGAGGCTGCCTAGCTTTGAGGGTGTTCAATCATTTCATCTGGAAGAATGTTTTTGGTAGAGGTTTCATGGGCACAATTACCACCCAAAGACCAATTTTTCTGCACCTGTCTGACAGGTGCATATCATTGCAATTTATTACAGCAGGGCAAATTCTTGCTTTTATCAAGATTATCTCTATAGGGTTACAGTGGGGAGATGCCACCGGCACCCAAAGACCAATTTTTCAGCACCTGTTTGACAGGTGCATATCATTGCAATTTTTTACAGCAAGGCAAATTCTTGCTTTCATCAAGATTATCTCTATAGGGTTACGGTGGGAAGGTGCCACGACATCCAAAGACCAATTTTAACGCAACCGTTACTTCTATCCAAAGTCAAAGTGACACCAGAATGTATTAAAAAAATCTCTAATCTTGTTCCCAGTGCACTACTTTGTGGCCTCATCATATACAGTGGCTCCCCAGCTGTTGCTGAGCAAAATAAAGGCAGCTTGCAGGAAAAATGTTATTTTTTTTGGCTTTATTAATTCAATTATTGCTGCAGCAGATTCTAGACATGGTACAGATCTGCCACTTTACAGTTAGACTAAGGGGACCCCCCAGGCACTATATTGGAAGGAATTTTTCATTTTTAGGCTTTCACTTTAAAAATCATAAAATCGCTGCTCATTTAAAAATGACGGTTTTCACAAACTTTTTTTATTGATACATGTCCCCCAGTGCAGGACCCTGACCCCTATAACCATTGTATGCCCAATTACTTGCACTTAAGCCTTTAAAATGGGCACTTTTGATATTTGACGTTAGGGTCCCCTTGACTTAAATGGGGTTCGTTATTTGGGTCCGAACTTTCGCGGTGTTCGAACAGGGGTCCGTTCGGCCCATCCCTAGTCCTGCTCAGTGGAGCCTATACTGAGAACACATACTGTACATGTTCATTGCATATTCTAATAAATTTATATATATATATATATATATATATATATATATATATATATATATATATATATATATATATATATATATATATACTGTACATACAGTATATGCACATACCTCCCAACCATCCTGGATGCTGCTGGACCGCCCTGCGATTTGAAGTAAGTCCTTGGGTACCGTAGATCTGGGCTGAAGTCCTGGAGCCCAGGGCTAGAACAAGTTGGCGAGAGAGCTGGAGAGATTAGTAAGTGAGGGGGTGGAATTGGTGAGAGAGCTGGGGGGCATTAGTAAAAAAAAAAAAGGGAAAATTGGTGAGAGAGTTGGGAGTTATTAGTAAGAGAGGGGGTGGAATTGGTGAGAGAGCTAGGGGGCATTGCTGAGAAAGCTGAGGGGCATTGGTGAAAGCTGGGGCATTACTAAGAGAAGAGGGGGCATTGGTGAGAGAGCTGGGGGGCATTGCTCAGAGAGCTGGGGGGGATTGCTGAGAAAGCTAGGGTGGGGGAATTTGTGAGAGGTGACAGAGCTGGGTTTTGTTTAACTACACACCTTAAGCCCCTCCCACCATTAAGACGTTGGTCACACCCACATGTTGCTGTTATGCGCTCTGCAGCTCACTTAGTCCCCCATTTGTCCCTCATTCTAAAGTTTAAACGTTGGGAGGTATGTACAATATCTCACAAAAGTGAGTACACCCCTCACATTTGTGTAAATATTTTATTATATATTTTCATGTGACAACACTGAAGAAATGACACTTTGCTATAATGTAAAGTAGTGAGTGTACAGCTTGTATGGCAGTGTAAATTTGCTGTCCCCTCAAAATAACTCAACACAGCCATTAATATCTAAACCGCTGGCAACAAAAGTGAGTACACCCCTAAGTGAAAATGTCCAAATAAGGCCCAATTAGCTCTTTTCTCTCCCCGGTGTCATCATGTAACTCATTAGTGTTACAAGGTCTCAGGTGTGAATTGTTAACAGGTATGTTAAATTTGGTGTTATCGCTCTCATACTGGTCACTGGAAGTTCAACGTGGAATCTCATGGGAAACAACTCTCTGAGGATCTGAAAAGAAGAATTGTTGCTCTACATAAAGATGGGCTAGTCTATAAGAAGATTGCCAAGACCCTGAAACTGAGCTACAGCACTGTGGCCAAGACCATACAACGGTTTAACAGGACAGGTTCAACTCAGAACAGGCCTCACCATGTGTAACGAGCCCCTGCTCACTCGGTTCCACTCTCCCGACACTCCTCTGTGGCTATAGAATCAGACTGCAGATCGCAACATCTGATGATTCGGTCATCCGATGCTCCGGGACTAGAACTACAGCTATGTGTCGTTCTAATCCAGTTGTGTAGCTCAGAACAAACACCAGGCAGGCTGTATGTAAGTTCAACCAGGAATCTCTTTTATTGAGGAATAAAGGCTCTTTTATACAGTAAAAGAGGAGGTGCATATCTCCTGCTCATATTACTCTGAACATACACCTGTGACCAGAAACCTAATTAACATGGGCTAATTAACTAATCCCTTTAGACAGCCTAGATGACCTGACCTTTAGGGCAGACTGGCCATGTTGTAGCTCAGAAAACCCAATCAACATTATCACAAATCCACACCAAACTCTTCTTCACACAATAGCAGAGTTAATCAACACAAACAACAATGGGGATCTAATGACTCTAGACTTATTTACAATACACATTCTAGCAGGCAACAGACAGACAGGTGGCTGGAATTGACATCAGCATCTCCTAACAGTATTTGTCCCAGCATTATGAATCAGCCACTATTTCTAATATGGCAAATCCAGGGTCCCCAGAGTCTGTGTGTCCTGGGGGACCAGGACCCGAATACACAGTAATACCATCTCAAGGGTCCCCAGGCATACAGCTCACAAAGAGCACCGTTCCCCCAAATGCCAGGGCCCACGATCGATCAGCAAGAGGCTAGCATTCAGTCCCCTCCAAAAGTCTCTCTCCCGGCTAGGTCTGTCACACCATGGTCAACCAAAGAAATTGAGTGCACGTGCTCAGCATCATATCCAGAGGTTGTCTTTGGGAAATAGACATGTAAGTGCTGCCAGCATTGCTGCAGAGGTTGAAGGGGGGGGGGGGGGTCAGCCTGTCAGTGCTCAGATCATACGTCGCACACTGCATCAAATTGGTCTGCATGGCTGTCTTCACAGAAGGAAGCCTCTTCTAAAGATGATGCACAAGAAAGCCCGCAAACAGTTTGCTGAAGACAAGCAGACTAAGGACATGGATTACTGGAACTATGTCCTGTGGTCTGATGAGACCAAGATAAACTTATTTGGTTCAGATGGTGTCAAGCGTTTGTGGCGACAACCAGGTGAGGAGTACAAAGACAAGTGTGTCTTGCCTACAGTCAAGCATGGTGGTGGGAGTATCACATTCTGGGGCAGCATAAGTGCTGCCGGCACTGGGGAGCTACAGTTCATTGAGGGAATTCTAACATGTACTGTGACATAATGAAGCAGAGCATAAATCCCTCCCTTCGGAGACTGGGCCTCAGGACAGTATTCCAACATTATAACGACCCCAAACACACCTCCAAGATGACCACTGCCTTGCTAAAGAAGCTAAGGGTACAGGTGATGGACTGGCCAAGCATGTCTTCAGACCTAAACCCTATTGGGCATCTGTGGGGCATCCTCAAACAGAAGGTGGAGGAGCACAAGGTCTCTAACATCCATCAGCTCTGTGATGTCATCATGGAGGAGTGGAAGAGGACTCCAGTGGCAACCTGTGAAGCTCTGGTGAACTCCATGCCTAAGAGGGTTAAGGCAGTGCTGGAAAATAATGGTGGCCACACAAAATATTGACAATTTGGGCCCAATTTGAACATTTTCACTTTGGGGTGTTCTCAATTTTGTTGCCAGCGGTTTAGACATTAATGGCTGTGTGTTGAGTTATTTTGAGAGGACAGCAAATTTACACTGCTATACAAGCTGTACATTCACAACTTTACATTATAGCAAAGTGCCATGTCTTCAGTGTTGTCACATGAAGAGATAGAATAAAATATTTACAAAAATGTGAGGGGTGTATATACACACACTATACATATAAAATATTCTAGACACATACATACATAGAGTGTAGAATGAAAAATGTAGTACATTGATCTGATTATATGGTCACACCGAAGAACCGTTCTAAATAAATAAAAAAAAAACAGTTTCTAAAATGAACTTCCCATCCACTATGGATAAGATAATAAAACAAGGAAACTACTGAACAATGTATGGCTGGGATAGCCTGGCTCTGATTATTTTTTATTTATTTTTGAATAGAAGAAAACAAGTAAAAAAAAAAATGAAAATCCTCCTTATTACTGATCAATTTAGACAAAGTGCAAAGATGATAAAACAAGGCTTAATGACCAAACATACAGTATGTTGTGTTGCACTATATGGTAGTTCAATATACTAAATGAAGGAGAGGACTCACCCTAATAGAAGGAAATCACTTGGGACTTATGAAGCATTTGTCATTCTTCCCCGTCCGGAGGGGCGGGTCTACATACCAGAAAAAGGAGAAACAGAATATATTATTGGGTGAATTTTCCAAAGGGGCCGGTATAGAGTGACCCCAGACGTTTATGTAGTATCAAAATTGAAATCAGTTTATTGGACACAGAACATTGTAAAGAAAAACATCATAAAATTTATCAAACCTCCACCTGTCACCAAATAACGTTGTTATTGATTAAAAGAAAGAAGCACACACTGGGCCCACAAACTCCTCTGTGAAAGAGTAAGAGCCAAGGGACGTACCACCTACAGCCCGTGAAACACTCACATCACATTCCCATCAAAGGAGAAGGGCGAAGGGGACCTGTAGCTTAGGGTGACCAGACATCCCCGGGTTCTGGGGACGGTCCCCGGATTGAGGACACCGTCCCCGGACCAAGTCTGTCCCCGGTTTTGTCCCCAGATTGGATTTGAACAGGGGCTGGGGCAATTTCAAGGACAGTCAGTGCTGAATTAAAAGAAAAAATTCTGAATTCCACAACCCCGCTCTGCCGCTCCTATTAGTTTATGGGGGTGTATTTTTTTCCATTATCTGTGCCCCTTTCTGATGATCATGTGCTGGTCAGAGTGGAGGGAATATATCTTCAGTTTTGGGTGCATGCCCATTCAGCTCCGCTCGCGTGTTCTTCTGCCTTGGCTCAAGTCCCGGCCAGCTGCCTGCCCGCTTATCTCCAATCCTTCCCTGGGTGGAGTGATCTTCCTCTGCTCCCCCCCCATAGTAGCCAGGACCCAAAAGAGTGAGACTTGACAGGCTGTGAGGCGGGCAGCGGTGGCGGCAATGGGCAGAGAGTTGCCAATTGCCGCCATTACTAGTAAAAAAATAAAAAATATGTCTCTGGATTTCATTTTAAAAATCTGGTCACCTTACTGTAGCTCCAGGAACCATTGAGAGCTAACAGAGGTGGAAGATAGACAGTACACCCAGTGGACCAGTGTGGATCATAGAGAGGCACCGTGATCAGTGACTACAGAGCTGACAGGGAGAGACTGTCAGTGCACACAGCTAGGAAGACACAGAATGTGTTTTTCTCAGGTTGTGGTGTTACCGTCATCAGGCCTCTTATCTACGGCTATGCCAGGGTTGTGAAAACACTGTCTCTGGTTTTGGCCATGGCAGGTGTCTCTTCAGGTACAATCGTTTAACACACCTTTATCTTGTTGTCTAAATTGTAATATTTCTGGATTTAATGTCATTTCTAGGGATCAATCAGCTCAGAATGCCATTGATTGCGTATAAACACATGCCCCTCCCCCACCGCTCAGATCTAGAGCTTCCTATGGACACAATTTAGAATTTACCTGATTGAATGTTTTACTTGTCAGTTATAAATTGAAAGATTTGACATAAAACAACCTTCTTAGGAGAGCAAAGTGGGAGGAGGCAGGGGGAGGTGACAACCCTCTTCAAAAAGAAAAGGGACGTGGGCTAGGTTTGAAGATGTGTCCCACCAAAGATTATCAAGAACAAGAAGATGGCTCTTAGAATAATAAAGGACATAAAGAACAAAGAATAAACATAAGTACGTCAGTGATGAGAGGACTGAATGGGCAAATGTTTGAACAAACAATGCAGAACATCATGGAACAGTAATGAACAATCCGAAACCAATAAAAAACACAATGGCTGTGTAGTTGGCGTACTCCTTCTGAACAGGATGAATAAATAACACCTGAACAAGAAGTATCCCAATCACCTGACTCGTTATACAAAAGGTCACTGAAAGAATATGGGGAAAAGTAAGGCAGGAGGGTCAAGATTTGGGGACTTTGAACCAGCCATTCGAAATGTAGGAGGCTGGAGCTTTGCCTGTTGGTGGGTGGGGGGGTATCCTGTAGTAGACCCCATACACTGAGGTTTGAGATCCCATCATTTAGAGCCATGATGGGTAGAATTTGATTTTGATGAGAGGTAAGAAACTTAGTTGCAAAGTCCCATTTGTAGAAAATCTTCTGCACTCACAGAGATCACTTGTTACATGTTTGAATGGTCTCTGTTTCTGAGTGGTAGATGCAGAAATATCTGAACATAGAGTGTCAGGACCTGGATCATCTGCTGGTGGCACTGTGCTTCCTGGAGCAGAATGCTGTAGTTCCAATGTCCACCACCAAGTGTCTCCCAGAAGCCTGCAGTTTCTAGTAATCAGTTCACACCTGATGCTGGCTGCTGGGCGGGTATATAGGTCCTCTTCTGCTGATACTCCTTTGCGTCAGTGTTTTGATATGCTTGCTGAGCTAATTTGATGCTGTTGCCATCCTGCTCCTGCGCCTGATCATTTCTCTTGCTCTAGCTCTGCATCTTGAACCCTGCTCCCTTTGTTAATGATCCCAGTTCTTATTTCCCCCTTCCTTGCATCTCTGGTATTCCCAGTTACCTGTGCTCCTTATCCTGTATATATTGTACATACTGTATATAGTTAGTTTGCTAGGCTTTCTGTTACCTTGTTAGACATTTTGCATACCTTAGCTGATCAGGAGAAATTTGCATCTGAAGAAATAAAGACTTTTATTCAGATTTGCTCTGAATTACCTTCACCTGCGACATCATATGGCCATAATGATTTAATTCCTCCCTTTAGTATGCCTCAGGTTGAGTCTTTGGTGTGGTTGCTGGCCATAGCGATCGCATGTTACCGGCAGTGGCTGGTACACTGATCAGTCATCTGGTGTACACAGCTGGTGACAGGCCGCACGCAAGGTGCATTTTTTCAGGAGGACGTCATTTGACATCCACCCTGAATGGTGAATGTCCCACCCAGCCATCATTTGTCTATGGGTCGGTCGGAAACTGGTTAATGGTTCTAAGTGGCTCCTTGCTAATGATCGGTCAGTCCATAAGTTCAGCTTGGTGTGGTGTAAGAGTTGGAAGATTATGATTCGTCAGAAAGCTTTGAAGAGAGGGCCGCACATTAGCAGTTGGTTTTTGGTAAAGTTTGCTTAAAATTCTTAAAGAATTCGTTTTAAGGCACTGTACCGTTTGCCAGTTCAAAGCAGAAGTAAAGTCTGAGCTTTGGCTAGCCAACACAATACTTACTCTTCTTAATAGAATAGAATGTGTGCACACTGAGTTGAACGTCTAAATACTACAGCAGAGAAGTCACTGCGGTGGGCACATCACTGGCTTTTCATGGCAAAATAAACCTGGATCTCTCTTGGCCAATAAACCTAACCCTAGACCCCATGTTCCAGCATCACCTAGACTTAAAGCAGAGGTCCGCCAAATTTTTTTTTTTAAAAGTCAGCAGCTACAAATACTGCAGCTGCTGACTTTTAAAATAAGGACACTCACCTGTCCGCGATGTTGGCACCCGAGGCCGAACCGTCCCTCAGTCTTTGGATGCTGCCGCCGCCATCTTCATTAAGGGAATCAGGAAGTGAAGCCTTCCGGCTTCACTTCCTGATTCCCTACTGCGCATGCACGAGTCACGCTGCACAATCTGAATGGTCCCAGCTGTCCCTGGGACCCATGTGTCTCCCAGCAGACAGCGGGGGGGGAGGGGGGGGCGGGAAGTGGCGTAGCTCCCGCCACAGTCTATACCCGGAGATGGGTGCAAATACCTGTATTATACAAGTATCTGCACCCTCCACCCACCTGAAAGGTGCCAAATGTGACACTGGAGGGGGGAGTGTTCCGAAAAGTGGAAGTTCCATTTTTGTGTGGAACTCCACTTTAAAGTATAGTCAAAACCTAATTAACTCTAATCCTACTCTCATCCAAATTCTAAGCCTGATCCATCTAGCCCTGTAAAGCAAAAATTGCTATATTTTCCTGTTCTGCAGCCACTCTGGTCTGGTCTCCAGTGATGGTTGCTGTGTGCAGAAAAAAAACTGTCAACGGCTGTGAAATGCCTGGGAAGTGACGTCACCCATAGACTTATTATGGTGCTTCCATTATCAGGTGCACACTCCTACTCACTGATGCCGCCACTGAGTGGTGATGCTAGGGACGGACCAGAGCGGCTGCATAATAGGTAAGTATAGCAATTTTTGCTTTACTGGGCTAGATATATTAGGCTTGGAATGTGGTTTAGAGTAGGTTCAGAGTTAGTTAGGTTTGGACTTCCACTAGGTAATGCTGGAACATGGGGTCTAGGGTTAAGTTTATTGTCCAAGAGAGATCCAGGTTTATTTTGCCATGCATAAAGTCTATGATGTGCCCACCTCAGTGACTTCTCTGCTGTAGTAGTCAGACGTTTAACCTAGAGAGCACATGTTCAATTCTATTAAGAAGAGTAGGAATTATGAGCCTTCTTCAATCATGAGGAAAGTTGGATAAGGAATCCTCTGATAGAAGCTTTATGTGCCACCCAACTTATAGAGGAAGAAGTATCTTCTGTTCTATTAATCTCAAAACACATTTTAAGGTGTAGAGCAATAAGAATGCAATAGCAATTGTTACCCCAATAATGCCAAAGAAGTCCTTTAAGTGTGGTTGTGAGATTGGAGAGACATGAAACCAGTGTATCATGTTTTTTTCCTCCTACTGTAGTTAGGGTGCTAAAAGGGTTAGGTAAATTTTGTTTTTGGTTCATCTGTAGCCAGTGGAGCAGGTAGATTGCTTTCGGCTGTTCTGGGTTGCACAAGCTGCAGGTTTTATTGTTCTTCCCTGCATTCCAGAACTCTCTGGGCTGTTCTGGGTCATAGGCTGCTACCTCAGCCATTTCCTGGTCAGGGTGGTGACCAGCAGGGGGCTGAGTTGTGCATAAATAGGTTGGTGCCCAGAACAGCAGGGTACTTTGTCGGGGGGGGAGAGACCCAGCCTGGGGGGGCTGTATGCTTTCCTGGAATATCCAGTAGGAGTTCACACATGTTTCAATGTGGTCCCAGCTCAGGGAGAGCTGGGGGGCTGATTGCTGAGGCTGCAGGAACAGACTGGAGGGATGTAGGCTGAGAATCTGGCCGGGATGGTCATGGTGCAGGGTCTGTCTGATACTGAAATGAGGCATACATGTATACAGGGACAAAGTGAGTAGTGTTGGGCGGGCGGTACAGACCGAGCATTAGTTTGACCCGGACATTGCTTGTTTGCCCATTCGGCAAACACCCATATTTGCGGGGGGGGGGCACTTGGCGGGATGTTCGCCCGCTGAGCACCCCACAATGAACTACGCACTGCACAGTGCAATCTAAGCACTGACTGAGCAAAGCTTTGCCCAATTAGGGCATAGTGAATAGTTGGTTGTTAAGGAGCTGGCTGGGAAGCCAGCTGCTGCATCCTTAACAATCGATGAGCCATCAGCTGTCAACAGGCTTCCCCGCTGACAGCTGAATGAAAATAAAAAAACATTGCCAACAATAGAAAAATGTAAAAGAAAATTATGTGGGGGTCTCCCCAATCCATACCAGGCCCTTTGGGTCTGGTATGGATTTTAAGGGTAACCCCATGGCAATTTGTTTTTTAAAAATGGCGTGGGGTTATCCCTAAAATCCATACCAGACACTCATCCGAGCACGCAGCCCGGCAGGCCTGGTATGGATATATTTCAGTTTTGCTGCAGTAGTTGCGCCACTTTACAGGCAAGAGGACTAAGGGGACCCCTCAGGTACTATAGTTAAGGTGGCACATCTGTACCGTTTATAGAACCTGTTTCCGAAAAACTGCACATATAAAGAAAAAAAAAGGACACTTAACAAACTTCACGGCCGCCATATAGCAGAATGCCACGCAGACGGGGATCGGTGGTAAAGTGTCTCTGACAAAGGCTCTTTACCATGTGATCAGCTGTGTCCAATCACAGCTCATTCCACCGTAAATTGGCTGCTCTCCTGACAGGGGGGGGCTGCGCAGATAATCAGCGCATTGATTATCAGTGCAGACCCATTGAGGATGTCCAGTGGAGACCAACAGGGATTCCCCCTGGAGACCTCCAGGTGAGCCCACCAGGGATGCCAATCGGTGCCCATTAGGATGGCACTCTGTCCCCTTCAGTGATTGCCTGTCAGTGCCTCCCGATCAGTGCTGCTCATCAGTGACACCCATCAGTGGTGCCTATAAGTGCCCACCAGTGACACCTATAAGCACCCATCAGTGCAATCTGTCAGTGCCCATCAGTGCTGCATATCAGTGCCTATCAGTGCTGCATATAGGTGCCTCATCATCAGTGCCCATCAGTGCCCATCAGTGCCACCTCATCAGTGAAGGAGAAAACATACTTATTTACGTTTTGTAACAGAAACAAAGAAAAACTTTTTTTTTCCAATTTTTCTGTCTTTTTTATTTGGAGCGCAAAAAAAATTAAAACCCCAGTGGTGCTCAAATGCCACCAGAAGAATGCTCTATTTGTAGAAAAAAATATATATATATATTACATATATAAAAATTAAGTTTGGGTACAGTGTTGCATGACCGCGCAATTGTCATTCAAAGTGTGACAGTGCTGAAAACTGAAAATTGGACTGGGCAGGAAGAGGGTTAAAGTGTCGGTATTGAATTGGTTAACTTGCAGGCAATACAATACCATTGTCTGCAATAAAAAATGTGAACAAAATGGCAAGGGGGTCAATCCCAATCCATACCAGGCCCTTTGGGTCTGAAATGGATTTTAAAGGGAACCCCACGCCAAATAAAAAAAAAAACGATTGGTGCATGCTTGGTCAGTGACGTGATATGAGGGCAGTGCCACCAGGTAACGTTGCTAGGTGCCCCCCCCCCCATACCTATTATACCAGATAGCGAAGCAGATGGAATGTTTTTTTTTTTGTTGGGTGTGATGGTGGCGGCGGCATCATGACTGATGATGGATCTACATTTGAGACATTGTTTTTTTATTTTTAATAAAGAAATTGTCAAAAACTGTGTGTGTGTTTTTCTTTTTGATACTTTTTTGGTGAATGGGTAGAGGTACAATGTACAAAAGGCAGTCAAAAACTTGACGTCCGCCCAATGCTCTTAAAGGGAATTTTATTTTTATTTATTTTTTAAATGACATTCAATTTTTTTTTATTGCATTATAGTTTAAATATGAAAGGTCTTTTTGACCCCCAGATCTCATATTTAAGAGGTCCTGTCATACTTTTTTTCTATTACAAGGGATGTTTACATTTCTTGTAATAGGAATAAAAGTGACCCAAATTTTTTTTTAAAGAACAGTGTAAAAATTAAAAATAAAAGGCAAAATAAATGATAAAAAAAAAATGTAAACGTGCCCCGTCCCGATGAGCTTGCGTGCAGAAGTGAACGCATATGTGAGTAGCACCCGCATATGAAAACGCTGTTCAATCTACACATGTGAGATATCACCACGATAGTTAGAGCAAGAGCAATAATTCTAGCTGTAGACCTCCTCTGTAACTCAAAACATGCAACTTGTAGATTTTTTTAAACATCGCCTATGGAGACTTTTAAGGGTAAAAGTTTGTCACTATTCCACGAGAGGGGGCATATTTGAAGCGTGACATGTTGGGTGTAAATTTTTGGGGGTTCTAATTATACTTATAGCAAAAAAAAATGTTTTTAACTTGTAAACACCAAATCTCAGAAAGAGGCTCGGTTCTTAAGGCTGGGTTCACACTGGTCCGACAAACGCTCCGACATTGGGAGCTCATGTCGCATGACGTGTGAAATTCAATGTTTCCCTATGGGAGCAGTCCTAACTGGTCCGACACAAGTCGTTCCGACTTTAGAAATGCTCCCTGTACTACTTTGGTCCAACTTTGATCCTACTTCAGCCCATTGACTATCATTGAAGTAGGATCAAAGTCGGATCCTTGTCCTAACCCTCCGACTTTGGCATCCGACATTGTGTTATTTCCTGCCCCCTGCTGTAGCCCCTCCCATTGTTTGTTAGTTTTGATTGGTCAAAGGAACAGTGTACTATCTGAAAAGTCGGATCAAAGTAGTATCCTATTCATGAAAGTCGGATGGATGTAGGACCAATGTAGGACTGATGTCGCAGAGCAAAGTAGGATGAAAGTCGTACTACTGTCGTGTAGTATAGTGTGAACCCAGGCTAAGTGGTTAGTATGATTTCCAGGGCCCCCCCCTGATGGTGGAGGAGGAGCAGTCGAGGGACATTTGTTATAATTGCGGGCGCATGTCTATTCCACGCCTGGTGTCGGATCTGCATGTTTTCTGGCTGCTGACAGGTGAAGTCCCGGATGCCTATTACCTTCCCTAGTGGAGTGATCTTCCTTCGCTCAGCTCCATGCTCAGCAGTTGAGAACAAGAGAGGCGGTGGTGGCAGTGGCGGCAGGGAGAGGCAGCTGATAGGGAGATGAAGGAACCGGATTTATCAGGAGTGGAGGAGCACATATACAGTGGGGCAAAAAAGTATCTAGTCAGCCACAAATTGTGCAAGTTTTCCCACTTAAAAAAGATGAGAGAGGCCTGTAATTGTCATCATAGGTATACCTCAACTATGAGAGACAAAATGTGGAAACAAATCCAATCACATTGTCTGATTTTTGATAGAATTTATTTGCAAATTATGGTGGAAAATAAGTATTTGGTCACCTACAAACAAGCAAGATTTCTGGCTCTCACAGACCTGTATCTTCTTCTTTAAGAGGCTCCTCTGTCCTCCACTCATTACCTGTATTAATGGCACCTGTTTGAACTTGTTATCACTATAAAAGACACCTGTCCACAACCTCAAACAGTCACACTCCAAACTCCACTATGGTGGAGACCAAAGAGCTGTTGAAGGACACCAGAAACAAAATTGTAGACCTGCACCAGGCTGGGAAGACTGAATCTGCAATAGGCAAGCAGCTTGGTGTGAAGAAATCAACTGTGGGAGCAATAATTAAAAAATGGAAGACATACAAGACCACTGATAATCTCCCTTGATCTGGGGCTCCACGCAAGATCTCACCCCGTGGGGTCAAAATGATCACAAGAACGGTGAGCAAAAATCCCAGAACCACACGGGGGGACCTAGTGAATGACCTGTAGAGAGCTGGGACCAACGTAACAAAGGCTACCATCAGTAACACACTACACCGCCAGGGACTCAGATCCTGCAGTGCCAGACGTGTCCCCCTGCTTAAGCAAGTACATGTCCGGGCCCATCTGAGGTTTGCTAGAGAGCATTTGGATGATCCAGAAGAGGATTGGGAGAATGTCATATGGTCAGATTAAACCAAAGTAGAACTGTTTGGTAGAAACACAACTTGCCGTGTTTGAAGGAGAGAAAATGCTGAGTTGCAACCAAAGAACACCATACCTACTGTGAAGCATGGGGGTGGCAACATCATACTTTGGAGCTGTTTCTCTGCAAATGGAACAGGACAACTGATCCGTGTACATGAAAGAGTGAATGGGGCCATGTATTGTGAGATTTTGACCGCAAACCTCCTCCCATCAGCAAGGGCATTGAAGATGAAACGTGGCTGGGTCTTTCAGCATGACAATGATCCCAAACACACCGCCTGGGCAACGAAGGAGTGGCTTTGTAAGAAGCATTTCAAGGTCCTGGAGTGGCCTAGCCAGTCTCCAGATCTCAACCCCATAGAAAACCTTTGGAGGGAGTTGAAAGTCCGTGTTGCCCAGCGACAGCCCCAAAACATCACTGCTCTAGAGGAGATCTGCATGGAGGAATGGGCCAACATACCAGCAACAGTGTGTGACAACCTTGTGAAGACTTACAGAAAACATTTGACCTCTGTCATTGCCAACAAAGGATATATAACAAAGTATTGAGATGAACTTTTGATATTGACAAAATATTTATTTTCCACCATAATTTGCAAATAAATTCTTTCCAAATCAGACAATGTGATTGTCCGGATTTGTTTCCACATTTTGTCTCTCATAGTTGAGGTATACCTATGATGACAATTACAGGCCGCTCTCATCTTTTTAAGTGGGAGAACTTGCACAATTGGTGGCTGACTAAATACTTTCTTGCCCCACTGTAAGCTGCAGGTTTAGTACATTTTTTTAAGCAAATTAATTTGTTTTGCCCACAGGTTTATGTTTTTTTTTAATTGTACTGCAGCATTGTGGCATGGGGGAGGGGCCCCAAATAAATTATGATTTTTTTTGAGAGACCCCGTCATATAGCAAAACACTTGTGTGAGCCTACATACTGGATCTGTATCTTCTGGCAGTTATAATGACTAAGCTGCATGCTCTAATATAATGCATATGAATAAACAGTGTACGTTTACAAAGTAAGACATGGGCAACTCTTGACATCATTAACCCCTTCCCACCCATCTCAGCCCTTTCACTGAATCTTAAAGTGGAGTCCCAGACGCAATTTTTTTAAATTTTTTAAGTCAGCAGCTACAAACACTGTACAAACACTCTACAAACACTGTAGCTGCTGACTTTTAATAAGGACACTTACCTGTCCAGGGAGCCCGCGATGTCGGCACCCCGAGGCTGATCCATCCATCGGATCAGGTGCAGGTGCTGCCACTGTAACATGTGCAAGCGGGGTCTGGGGTGGAGCCAGGGGTAGGGTTGAGGGTGGGGCTAAAGGGGGCCCCTTCAGGAAGGCTGTACGGGGCCCCATGATTTCTATCAGCTGTCCTGGAGAGACAGCATCTCTTCTTCAGGTCTGATCTCTTTCACTGCCTCATGGTGACTGAGAAATCTCTTGAGGAATCAAAATGGAGTCTCTCCTTTCCTGCCAGCAGAGCATGCTGGGATTTGCAGTCCTGCCTCTTTAAAAGTCAGTGAGTTGCTCTGTGCTGAGACTTCATGTTCCAGAGTCCTTTGTAGCTGCTGCTTGTTAAAACTCCATTAATTGGTTCCTGTAACTGCAGACATCCCAAACTGCAAAAAATCATTTCAGGGAGGTGGCGCCATTTCAGGGAGGTGGCAGTGGACAGTGTCAGTAGTTTTTTTTACTTTTAATAATTGATTTTTTTTACATTTTAATTTTTTGTCACAATTCTTTTTAATTTTTTTTTTTACACTTTTTCATTTTTTAGAATTTTTTTTTACAATATTTTATTTTTTATTTTTAGGGAGGCTTTGGTGAGATGTCAGAGGTCTAAACAGACCCCTGACATCTCCCCTTTGAGACAGACAAAGGGACTGAGGACACATTCCCCAGTCCCTTTCTCAGCACTAAAAATGAATGAACAGGAGACAGAGGCTCCTGTTCATTCCTAAACTGAGCAGAGTAAACACAGTTTACTCTGCTCAGTAATCACAGGACACAGGAGCGATCTCGCTCACTGTGTCCTATTACTAGTTCCCCCCACAGCTGCGGGAGAGGAGGGTAGCTGGCTGCGGGGGATGAGGGGGGGCGGAGAAGGACACGGAGGGGGACAAGGGAGGAGTGGAGGGACAGCTATTATCACCGATCTCCCTGTATAGCTTTTAGTCATCAGGGAGGGAGAGAAGGAGAAGCAGCTGTCAACTAAAAATCTATACAAAGGAGATCGTGATCACAGCTGATCCCCGCCGCACCCATCATTCCTGGGAGATCGGGAGGCGCCGCTGAAATGTGGGAGTCTCCCGCACCTTCCAGGAGACTTGAGATATATGTAACTTCTCCTTTAATTGACTTCTTTCCTCCTACCAATAGGAACACAGGGGAGGAACAGAATAGCCTATGTGTGTGAGAGGAGAGGGGGGAGGGGTGAAAAGCCCATGCAGACACTGACAGGCAGCTGTCTCCCTCTTTCAGGTCTGGAAAGTCTATGTACATTGTGGCGGCCTGCTTGGCAGGGCTGAGGAAGAAATGAGACACCCGCTACACCCATTCCAGTTCTTAAACCCAAAAAAGAAACCTCTGTCTGGTCATTGTGGGGAGAGACTGAGAAAGTGCTATGTGCCTGGCTGCCGTGCACCCACTAGGGAGTAGAATCTGGGACAAACAGTGGGGCCAACTTGGGGTTTGCGCTAAATTTCATTTTGGATAGGGAAGTTATAGCCCCCTGTCAGTTTTCCTGCCATCTGTGTCCCATTGGGGAAATTTACCTTTACTTCCTGTCCCATAGCCAGAACAAGAAGTGAGAGGAAACCCATCCAAAGTGAGTCAGGGCAATACATAGGGTCCCCCAGGTCACCAGAATGAGTGTCCCCATTGAAAAATTTCCCCTCTATTATGCCCTGTACACATGGTCGGACATTTATCGGACATTCTGACAACAAAATCCATGGATTTTTTCCGACGGATGTTGGCTCAAACTTGTCTTGCATACACATAGCCACACAAAGTTGACAGAAAATCTGATCATTCTGAACGCGGTGACGTAAAACACGTACGTGGGGACTATAAACGGGGCAATAGCCAATAGCTTTCATCTCTTTATTTATTCTGAGCATACGTGGCACTTTGTCCGTCGGATTTGTCTACACACAATTGGAATTTAAAGGATCGGATTTTGTTGTCGGAAAATTTTATAGCCTGCTCTCAAACTTTGTGTGCCAGAAATTCAGATGGAAAAAGTCCGATGGAGCCCACACACGGTCAGAATTTCCAACAACAAGCTACGATCGCACATATTCTGTCGGAATGTCCGACCGTGTGTACAGGGCATTACTGTTCTGGGGACGACCCACAATTTGGGATTTTATTTTACTCTCACTTTTGATGATAACAGTAAACAGAACAAATAGAGAGGAGAATCCCCCTAACAGGAGCAGAAGTAGTAATAAGAATCTAAAATAAAAGTTTTGCCTCGTGTCCCTTAGCATTTATAGAAGTTATGTTAACCATTAAGGGTAATGTCTGTGATGCTTAGAAGGATCTTCATGTACTCCATATATAAAGAATAATATATTAAGTTAATATGCTTATAAAGGACATAAAGAACAAAGAGAGTCAATATCAGTAAATCAGTTATGAGAGGCGAAAAGTTTGAACAAACAATGCAGAACATCATGACACTAAAAAATGTAAATATACAGAGAGTGGTAATAAACCACTATAACACAAAAGAAAATAAGTGAGGATAAGTGAAATGTGAATCCACTCAAGCACATAGGTGAATATAAGTCCACCCAAAGCAAAAGGAAGTGGTATTAATCCACAAACAATAAGAACCAAAGTCCAAAGAGATAAAGAGGTAAATCCACTTCAAGATGTAATTTGGAGTGTGTAATCAAAATGAACTATTCAGATGTCTGAGGTTGCTTCAAAGACTTCAAAGGGAGAAAATATTTGGGTACTCTTACCAGAGGTGATGGACACACATACCATACGGCAGTGGGTCAAACAGGCTCTGAACCCTTGGTTCCTTAGGCTCCAAGGCTATGTGGATGGAGAGGCTGAGTTGGACAGAATGATGGATCTTTGGACTCCAAACCATACGGAAGAACAGCGGTGGCAAGTCGGGAAAAGGATCAATCCAAGAAGTGGTGGTGATGGTAGGTACTCTCATCAGAGCTCCATATGGTACAGGTCAACCAAAGGGGATTTATTAAAAAATTTCATACATCAAATGACAGATGTAAAAATATTGGATAAAAAGTGATCACAACATGTAAAAGGCAATGTGGGAAGCAAATAATTCAGGGCCGATGCGTTTCATCTCTATGGGACTTCAACTGGGGCATATATTTGCCTCCCCACATGTGTTATTGTGGTTTATTACCACTCTCTGTATATTTATATTTTTTAGTTTGGTTATCATTCTTGTGCATTTCCCAGTGCATAAATATCTTAATTTATGTAGTTTCACAATTCAGCACTACACTATTTTGTTACATTTCACTTTAGACTTTGTTTGTTTGAGTGTTAGCAGCTACAATTCTTTTTAGATTTGATCTAGCACAGTATTTTTTTCTCTACAAACAATGAACAATAAACAATGAACTAATAAAACAAACAATGGGTGTGTGGCTGGCGTCCTCCTTCTGACAAGAGGTATCCCAATCTCCCGACCTATTATAAGAAAGGTATCTGACCAGTGAGTGAGAAACATAAGACAGGAGGGTGAGTAGCATCAAGTTTTGGGGACTTCGGACCAATCACTAGAAATGTAGGAGGCTGGATGGAGCTTTTCCTGTTCTGGAGGTGGGGGAAAATTATCCTGCAATAGACCCCATATACAGAGGCAGAAGATGCCATCATTTGGAGTCATGATGGGTAGGACTTTATTTGTATGAGAGATAAGCAGCTTAGTTGGATAGTCCCATTTGTAGGAAGTCTTCTGCTCCCATAGATCATCTGTTACACATTTGAATGGTTTCTGTTTCTGAGTGGTAGATGCAGAAATATTTAAATATAGAGAGATGTTTCTATGGCTCAGGGAGTGGACCAGTGTTCCTAGAGGTGGGCAGGAATTGATCTTTTATGTAGAAGAAATGTTCTCCAGCCAGTTTATGTCTGGGGGACTGCAGGTGGGACATGTTCAGGCTTAACAATTCTGTGTGCTCCATCAATGATAATGTCCTGGGGAGAGCTCAGAGGTAGAATGGTTTCATAGAACTGCTGAAGATATGTAATCAGTTCAGTCTGGGGTATCTCCTCTGGTATGACCCTGAAATTAATGATTCTTCTCGATTTATCCTCCAGATCAGCAATGTTATCCCTGAGCCCTCCTATTTCCTGAGCTTGTGCCTGGTAAGTGTAAGCCAGCACTAGGGTTGCCACCCAAACCTGGACACTTTAGCAGCGTACAGTAATTTTATTTTTATTTTTTCTAAGGGGGAATGCTGATGTATGGAGGGTTTTGCTCACCAAATCCCTCACTTACATCAGCATTCTCCCTTAAATTAGGATTTTTAAAGCCCCCCTTTATATCAGAGTCAGCAGTGCATTCTTTACATTTTTTAAGTGGTCTTTGGTGAAATATCTGTGGTCTAAACAGGCTCCTGATGTCTCACTTTTGAAAGAGAGAAAGGGATTGAGGACAGAGAATCCCCAGTCCCTTTCTCTGCAGCCTCAGCTGCACTGGACAGTGAATTAATGGGAAGTGCTCAGTGCTGAGAGGCTCCCTGTTCATTCACAATACAATTTACTATACTTCAGTTATGAATGCATATAAGTGGGATCAGTAACAATCACTCACTGTGTTCATTCTTGAAAGGAAAGCAACAGTAAATTACATATTTTTTGGTGCCTTCCCTGCTCTCCATCCTGAAACATCCCCTTTAGCAGCTGACAGGAGAGGAGAAGAGGGAAGCTGGCAGCACTGCGGAAGGGGGACATGGGGGGAGCAGGCAGCAGGGGGGATATGCACTGCATGGGGTGATTAGGGTGCATGTCTATGCTTGTTTACTTGTGGAGACACAGTCTGGTCTGTGTAATGTGTCCAGGTTTAAGGCAGTCTGAAACCCGGACACATGATTCAAAATCCAAACTGTCCAGGTGAATCCCAAATGGGTGGCAACCCTAAATAGCTTGTTATGTGCCCTGACATAATCCCCCATTTTTCTCTCCATGCAGTCAGTGCATTCTTCTACTAGATCCATTTATTTTTACATGTGGGGAGATGAAGTAGGACCCTTTACCTTGTCCTTTGCAGGAGAAGATGCATCTGGTATATCTTCCTCTGCAACTGGCAATCTCTACAGGTGGTGTCCTGGAGAAGGACCTCTGTCTGTGAGCCAGCGCCATCATTGGCTGCACTCTGCATTGGATTTGGTGAAAATAATCTGACGGTCTCCTCAGCCCCTTTGCAGCGTTCTTCCCTCTAATATTCCCTACTGAGTAGTGGAAAGCCCAGGAGCCAAGCTGACTGGCAGTGTCCCAGCAAATGCTGTGTTGCTGGGTTATTCATCTCAGGAGAAGAGCTCACAAATCAAGGCACCATTCCATGGCTGGGAGACACCCCCCATAATATATTTTTTTGTTTCTTGACATTTTTTGTATTTTCTATTTGTGTTTTTATTTGTGTTTTTAAACTCCTCAGTAGTCCATATACAAATTATTATAACATTTATAAACTGTCATCAGAAGGAGCTTTTGGGGCTTTTTTTAATTTTTTTGCAAACGTTAAAAATCTGCATTATTTGACAAAAAATACTGTAACACCCCCCAAAGAAAAAAATATATACAGTGTGTGTGTGTATATATATATATATATATATATATATATATATATATATATATATATATATATATATATATATATATATATATATATATAAATATAAAATTATTATTTTTTTTTTTTGAAAGCAGAAATACTCCATGGCTGGGACATGCCCCCCATAATATAATTTTTTGTTTCTTGACATATTTTGTCTTTTTTATTTGTGCTTTGAAACTCCCCAGTAGTCCATTTACTAATTATTATAAAATGTACAAACCTCCACCAGAAGGAGCTCATGGGGCTTTTTACAAAAAAAAAAATTTGCACACTTTAAAAATCTGCATTATTTGCTAAAAAATACTGTAACACCCCCCCCCCCAAATAAATATATATATATATATATATATATATATATATATATATATATATATATATGTATTTATATATATAGAACCCAAAGATGAAAAGGGGACTTTAGCCGTCTCTGCTAGGGGCAACTTATATCCAAAATGGACCAACACCATAAGGGATTGAACTAGCAATGTTTGAGATTGTGAGGCTGAGAAGGGCTCTTCTGAGGCTGAATCCTCAAAGGAGAAGCCATCTTCATGCCCTTCTACCTGATCTCCCAAAGGTAATTCAACGTCCTCTGCCCACTCCTGATCCCCTACTGAAGGGCCAGGGGCAGGAGAAGGGGACCTATCGCGCTTTCACCTAGCCTGGGAGGAAGATGCGAACATACCAGCTATCTTTCCTTCCAAACCAGCTAATGCTGAAACCAAATCGTCTTTGATGATATATCCAGAGGCTGAAATGTTGGAAGTAGCTACAATGCCAGACAAGCTCAATGGCTCAACTTAGTCAGCTGTTTCAGATCTTTCAGAGGAGGATGGTACTGTCAAAGTGTGACTAGGACACTCAGATCCTGACTGTGGCACTATTGTGCTCCTCCCTGCTGTTTTTGCACCCCTTTTTTGGGAAGACATAGTCCTAAGCAGAAAAGCAGAGTTACTCAAACAAATACATCTACTGCTGAGCTTTAGTCCAGCAATGAATTACAGTGGGGACGGAAAGTATTCAGACCCCCTTCATTTTTTCACTCTTTGTTATATTGCAGCCATTTGCTAAAATCATTTAAGTTCATTTTTCCTCAATAATGTACACACAGCACCCCATATTGACAGAAAAATACAGAATTGTTGA
The DNA here is from genome assembly GCF_042186555.1 of Aquarana catesbeiana. Taxonomy (NCBI): domain Eukaryota; kingdom Metazoa; phylum Chordata; class Amphibia; order Anura; family Ranidae; genus Aquarana; species Aquarana catesbeiana. The sequence continues at coordinate 15,531,118 of NC_133324.1, read as the reverse complement.
CGTTTTTGCAGATTTATTAAAAAGGAAAAACTGAAATATCACATGGTCCTAAGTATTCAGACCCTTTGCTGTGACATTCATATATTTAACTCAGGTGCTGTCCATTTCTTCTGATCATCCTTGAGATGGTTCTACACCTTCATTTGAGTCCAGCTGTGTTTGATTATACTGACTGGACTTGATTAGGAAAGCCACACACCTGTCTATATAAGACCTTACAGCTCACAGTGCATGTCAGAGCAAATGAGAATCATGAGGTCAAAGAAACTGCCTGAAGAGCTCAGAGACAGAATTGTGGCAAGGCACAGATCTGGCCAAGGTTACAAAAAAATTTCTGCTGCACTTAAGGTTTCTAAGAGAACAGTGGCCTCCATAATCCTTAAATGGAAGACGTTTGGTATGACCAGAACCCTTCCTAGAGCTGGCCGTCCGGCCAAACTGAGCTATTGGGGGAGAAGAGCCTTGGTGAGAGAGGTAAAGAAGAACCCAAAGATCACTGTGGCTGAGCTCCAGAGATGCAGTTGGGAGATGGGAGAAAGTTGTAGAAAGTCAACCATCACTGCAGCGCTCCACCAGTCGGGGCTCTACGGCAGAGTGGCCCAACGGAAGCCTCTCCTCAGTGCAAGACACATGAAAGCCCACATGGAGTTTGCTAAAAAACACCTGAAGGACTCCAAGATGGTGAGAAATAAGATTCTTTGGTCTTATGAGACCAAGATAGAGCTTTTTGGCCTTAATTCTAAGCGGTATGTGTGGAGGCACTGCTCATCACCTGTCCAATACAGCCCCAACAGTGAAGCATGGTGGTGGCAGCATCATGCTGTGGGGGTGTTTTTCAGATGCAGGGACAGGACGACTGGTTGCAATCGAGGGAAAGATGAATGCGGCCAAGTACAGGGATATCCTAGACGAAAAACTTCTCCAGAGTACTCAGGACCTCAGACTGGGCCGAAGGTTTACCTTCCAACAAGACAATGACCCTAAGCACATAGCTAAAATAATGAAGGAGTGGCTTCACAACAGCTCCATGACTGTTCTTGAATGGCCCAGCCAGAGCCCTGACTTAAACCCAATTGAGCATCTCTGGAGAGACCTAAAAATTGCTGTCCACCAACGTTTACCATCCAATCTGACAGAACTGGAGAGGATCTGCAAGGAGGAATAGCAGAAGATCCTCAAATCCAGGTGTGAAAAACTTGTTGCATCTTTCCCAAAAAGACTCATGGCTGTATTAGATCAAAAGGGGCTTCTACTAAATACTGAGCAAAGGGTCTGAATACTTAGGACCATGTGATATTTCAGTTTTTCTTTTTTAATAAATCTGCAAAAATGTCAAGAATTCTGTGTTTTTCTGTCAATATGGGGTGCTGTGTGTACAATATGGGGTGCTGTGTGTACATTAATGAGGAAAAAAATGAACTTAAATGATTTTAGCAAATGGCTGCAATATAACAAAGAGTGAAAAATTTAAGGAGGCCTGAATACTTTCCATCCCCACTGTATATGCCACTATCACTGCTCAGCCTGATGCTGAGTATATTTGCCTTGAGAATGCCTGTATCCAACACCCATACAGTGCTTAAGGTGCCCAGATATGCTTCTGTGTCCCTCCGTCAGCCACCAGACTCATTACAGAGTGAAAACTTTTAAGGCAGTCAGCCCTGTGCTGTGTAAAATGTGCACACCGGAATACATGTGAATGCCGGCCGCCAGCCACACCCCCCATGACATAAGATGTCTCCTCCCCTTTTTTAAAAAAAAGAGGATAATTCCCGCACGTGTGGTGGCCCTGATATCGGTAATCCGGGGGGGAGAAAGGGGCTCAATCTGTCCTGGATCACCAGGGGGACGCCCAGCACCATGCAGGAGACGGGGATCCCCCAAACCCCTTCTGGTAGTCATGACAAGAGTAGGAGCAAATGCTGTCCACAAGTGATGTTGACACTGAGCACAATCTGGAGGAGCATGGTAATGTTGACACCAGGTATGTTACTTTTATACCCTCTAGTGGTAAAAACAGGCAAGACATCTTCCACTCAAAAAAGAAGTCCAAAAGTGAAGCATATGTGTTCCTTTAGGATCTTCTTTAACTTACCATTCCCGCCGTAGGATACTGCTGGAAATCACAGCCAGACCCAATCTTCACCCATCACGGTGGGCTGTGGACCTGTACAGCACCCTGCCAGAGCAACCTTTGGTTTTGTTATGTAACCAAGGCGCTGGATCCCAGGGTCTAGCCCTCAAAAGAGAAGCATTACAGGCAGAAAACCTTGTTCTTCTTCCTCGAGGCTCGAGTACCATCCATTTGGCCTTTCTTTGGCGCTTCGAATGGATCCGATAGCATAGCCCCTTGATCCTGTCCAGGATCCCCTGCGGAGCTTTTCTTAGCACTTCATTAACCATGACCAACACCTTAGACACTGGCGAAAAAACTGAGGTACTCCCTGTATGGGAAGGGTTATATAGAGAGGGACTGCCTGTCTTTGAGTGTACCAGTGTCCATTCACCTGAAGGTGGCGTATAACCCACATAGTAATTACTATGGCTGCTCTGTGCCCCATGATGTACAATAAAGAAAATGATCTGGTTCCTGGGCAGGCAGTTTCCACCGTCTCCATGGCTTGTAGTGTAATGTAAGAAGGGTTAATATTTAACAGGCCGCTGATTAGTACTGTGCTTTCAACTCACACTGGAATAAATACCATTGTAGGTCCAGTTCACTTCTGGTTTGTTCACTTGGTTGACAGTCAGGCCTTGATGAAGGGGGGACGAAGACCCCCCAAAACATGTTCGCTATTTCTTGAATTGTACCCCTGACCTTTAATGGAATAAAGTTGTATCTGGACCTCTTAGCAGTGGTGTGGTGCTTAAATGTCCACCCTTCTTACATGCATAGGTGTGCGCAATGGGTGTGCCAGGTGTGACTGGGCACCTTCTAATCACTCTGTGCGGTGCCGACTCACCCTATTGCCCAGGCTTTCCCCAGCTCCCCCCCCCCCCGCGGTGCTGCTGGCTTCCCTCCTCTTCCCTCGGCTGCTGCTGTTTCAGGATAGAGAGCGGAGGAAAGGGCTAGTCAATATGTAATTTTTTGGCCCCTTCCTTCTCTAAATGAACACAGTGAACACATTCACTCAATGTGTTCATTCATAACTGAAGCATAGTAAACTGTGTCTACTATGCTTAAGTTTAAGAATGAACAGGAAGCCACTCAGCACACAGCACTTCCCATTAATTCACTGGCCAGTGCAGCTGAGGCTGCAGAGAAAGTCATGTGTGTTTGAGCTTTGGGGTACACACCCTAATAAGATTGGATGCACACACCTATGCTTACATGTAAACAGGGCTGGTGCAAGGATTTTTAACATCCTAGGAGAAACCTAATTTTGCCGCCCCCCTGGCTCCACCCCTGACGCCACCCCCTTTGCCCTGCCCATGTATACCCCACCTTTTTAATAAAGCTCCCATCAAATGCAGCCTCACCAGCGCCCATCAATGCAGCGTACCAGTGCCCATCAATGCAGCCTACCAGCGCCCATCAATGCAGCCTACCAGTGCCCATCAATGCAGCCTACCAGTGCGAATTAATGCAGCCTACCAGCGCCCATCAATGCAGCCTACCAGTGCCCATCAATGCAGCCTAACAGTGGCCACCAATGCAGCCTAACAGTGCCCATCAATTCAGCCTACCAGCGCCCATCAATGCAGCCTAACAGTGCTCATCAATGCAGCCTACCAGTGCCCATCAATTCAGCCTACCAGTTCCCATCAATGCAGCCTACCAGCGCCCATCAATACATGTTTGCTTGCTTCCATTCTTCGGGACACAGTTCTCCACCGCTGTGCCTCTGACACTATGTGTGATTGGAGCAGGCGGCTGCCTGCTGATGCTGAGACTTAATTGCTTTCTGCAGAGAGAATAGAGTAGGAACACCAGTAGCCAGGAGCCCTAGACAGCAGTGCGCCCTAGGCTGCTACCTAGTTTGCCTAGTGGTAGCACTAGCCCTGCATGTAAATAAACATGGTATACACTGGAAGATGCCTTTTAGATACCTAAAAATGGCATCAGGAAAGGAACTGGAGATGGGAGCTCAGGAGACACTTCACAAACGTTGGTTAGAACTTGGAATAAAAGACCTATGTGTGAACAATTCTGAAGCATTACCAAAATATTGATTACTGCAATGTTCCTTAATAGTGATTCATGAAATCCCCTTTTCCTGTGATATGGTGTAAGTGATGTCCTGTGATACATGGACAGATTCCCTCTCCGTAAAACACTCAGCGAGAGAATAAGTGACGTTCTCCTGTAACACCCATTTCCTCGTATCTTTTCTTCCAGGCCAAGTTGGTGAAATATCCAGATTTGCTCAAGGTATCCTGATAAGGTAACCTAAAATTACCCTTATCACAGGTGAGAGCTCTCCCCTGATTGGCTGATTAAATTGTACAGATCTTACCAGCTCATCATCATCCCCACCACCAAGAAGAACCGAATGGCAATCCTGTGGTTCCTGTTCTGCCTGGCCCTGCTTAGTGAAGCCTATGGTCGAAGTGAGTACACAAACTTTGAGATTTTATATTCTGATTTTACCAAATATGTTTGGAAATCGCCATCTTTATCTCTTATTGATCACACAACATACTAATGCCCCGTACACATGGTCGGATTTTCCGATGGAAAATGTCCGATCGGAGCGTGTTGTCGGACATTCCGACTGTGTGTGGGCTCCATCGGACATTTTCCATCGGAATTTCCGACACACAAAGTTTGAGAGCATGCTATAAAATTTTCCGACAACAAAATCCGATACTTTAAATTCCGATCGTGTGTAGACAAATCCGACGGACAAAGTGCCACGCATGCTCAGAATAAATTAAGAGACGAAAGCTATTGGCTACTGCCCCGTTTATAGTCCCGACGTACGTGTTTTACGTCACCGCGTTCAGAACGATCTGATTTTCTGACAACTTTGTGTGACCGTGTGTATGCAAGACAAGTTTGAGCCAACATCCGTCAGAAAAAATCCTAGGATTTTGTTGTCGGAATGTCCGATCAATGTCCGACCGTGTGTACGGGGCATTAGAAAATCTGCAATCTGCAATCTTCAATTCAAGATCGGTTCGGCAAACACGTCCAAAAATCTGCAAATTGTGAACTTTTATTGCAAGCCCCATGTATTCAATAGGAGGTAAATTTTGAAAATAAATGCAATTCAAGATGCCAAATTTCTTATCCTGTGAAGTGGCACATCTGTACTAAATTACATTTATCAGCCTCTTTCTTCTATCTGTAAACAAAGGGGAATCCTTTATCTATATGTAGCAAGGTCCGGGGCCTCCAGAAGCCTAATAGTGACATCCAGAGTTAGGGAGAGCTGACATCCTTCCTTGTAAAGTGGGTTAACCGGCATGGTGGGTGTGATGCAAGATGAAATGATGGGCGCCAGTCACTTTTTGAACGCGAACAAGAGATTCATTGTCTCTTAACAAGAACTGTGGGAGAGTGGGTTAGGGCCAGGACACCCTTAGGTAGATGCAATGATAATTGACAGACTCCGAGACTTCTAAAGGAAGACATCTATACAGGGAAAGGCCTCCAGCCGGATGCCACATCTGTATAGGTAGGACCGCCATCTCCTATGGCAACTAAACTTGTAACAGTCACTTAGGGTATTTGCACATAACGCTTGGTAACACATAATAGTTCTTCTCTTGTCAAACAGAATCCCACTGTAGATCTTCACTTGCAGAGCTCCCACTCTCTCACTAGACTTCCCGATTCAATCGTCACTGGATCTCCTGAGCTCTTCCACAGCTATCTGACTGTACACTACTCAAGCATCACCCCTGCTATCCTTCTGGGTCCCTGGCTTGGCACTCGCTGGAGCTTTCCTACTTCTTCACCATCCCCAGCTTGTAAGAAGACTGTTCTGGTACTTGCTCAAGCTTACTCAGTCTCGAGTGATAAGGTGGATGGTCCTTTAGTGGCGACTGCTTTCCTTTTACCTCCAAACACAACTGGTTCCCTGTCTGGCTGAACTTTCACAACTTAGTTGGATTCCAATCCCCCAGTCCCAACCCTACGCTGCGTCTCCTGCTTCTGGATAGGCCTCAGGCAGCCTAGCAGCCAGGTGTCCCCAGGATAAGCCTCAGGCTTCTGGACGACATAACACACCTTCACCCAGACAGCCTAACAGGTGGCACAGAACCTCGATCACCTGACTCCACCCAAATAGGCTCACCTGTTGGCTGAGATGCTCATCCGTTCATAATCTGACCTTGCAAAGCCCTTGTCAATTTACTGTCACCAGCTACAGTGACACCTTTGGACAGAAGAGAAAAGGTGCAGCGATTCCAGAATTAGAGCGGAATCAGTGGATCTACTAACAATTAACCAGGACAATTACTACCTGGCAAACTAAATTTGTTAGCAACCCTGCCCAAACACCAGGGTGCTACATATACTATCCCATTATCCTGGCCGTAAATGGGGGGAGGAGCAGAAAATGTGAAGCCCCTCTTGAAGCTTATCAAGCCACATTCAATGGGGAAGGAGGATATTATTTACCAGAGCGGCAGGGGGAAGAAGGTGACAGTGTCATCTTGGCCTCGTGGGATCTGGAGATGCCAGGAGATGCAGGCGGCGGTGCTGAGAAGAAGCAGCTTAGATCTGCAGTTTGACGGTTCCTCGGCAAGCTGTGTGACATCCGTCAGCTAGGCATCAGACCGGTGTATGTATGATTGACCTCAAAAGTGTTGATGAAGAAGCCCAGGGAGTCGGGAGCTCTCCTACATGCATTCACACCTCACCATGGTCAGCCACGCCCCCTTCTGGTATAGATTTTAAGAGGGGATCCCACTCCAAAATTAAAAAACAAAACAAAGTGGGGTCCCCCTCATATCCATACCAGACTCTTATCCGAGAATGTAGCCTGGCAGGCCAGGAAAGAGGGGGGACAATAAGCGCACCCCTCCTCATTACCAATACTAGGCCACATGCCCTCAACATGGGGGGTGCAATTAGGTAGGGGGGGCTCATTCATGAGGACAAAGTCCTCTTCCCCAAAACCCTGGCCGGTGGTTGTTGAGATCTCCGGATGGGAGGCTTATTGGAATCTGAAAACCCCCTTTAAAAAGCCCCCCCCCCAGATGTGAAAGAGTATGGGTTACATTGTACCAAAAAAGTATAAAAACACAGAGACAGTATTTGATAATTCCTTTATTAAGAATAAAAAACAAATAAAAACGATGTCCCCCTAAAGTAAATCCAGCATCAATTATGATGAACGCTGCTGGCTCCCCTTCAGTTCCACACTCACCAGATCCTTGTCACCCCTACAGGGGTAAAGCGCATGTAGTGAGGTATAGTTTGTGGTATCCAGAATGGTCACTTCCTCCGTGGTACACCAAACCATGGGACATCCAAAACAGTTGAACATTAGACAGTAGACCACTGTTTTGGATATCCCACAATTTGGTGCACCACGGAGGACGTGACCGTTCTGGATACCACAAACTATACCTGACTACATGCACTTTACCCCTGTAGGGGTACAAGGATCTGGTGAGTGAGGAACTGAAGGGGAGCAGGAATGTCACTTCCCTTCCTGCACAGCATTCGGGATTAAGTGTATGCACAAGTCACTTTGGATACCTGCACAAGTCACTTGGGAATATTGCTTTATGCACTCATGCCGCGTACACACGGTCGGACTTTTCGTCTACAAAAGTCCAACGGACGCCGACGGACTAAAGCTGGCTGGTAATCCGATCGTGTGTGGGCTTCTCCGGACTTTCAGCAGACTTTTTCAGCCTCAAATCCGACGGACTTTAGATTTGAAACATGCTTCAAATCTTTACGTCGTAACTACGACGGACCCCGAAATCCGCTCGTCTGTGTGCTAGTCCGACGGACAAAAACCCACGCTAGGGCAGCTATTGGCTACTGGCTATGAACTTCCTTATTTTAGTCCGGTGTACGTCATCACGTACGAATCCGTCGGACTTTTGTGTGGTCGTGTGTAGGCAAGTCCGTTCGTTAGAAAGTCTGCTGCAAGTCCGCCGAAAGTCCGCCGGAAGTCTGTCGGACAGGCTGTCGGACTTTTGTAGACGAAAAGTCCGACCGTGTGTACGCGGCATAAGGACTGGACTTATATATTTGCATATACACATCCCTTACACGTGGAAACTTTTTTTTTTTTGTGTGTTTTTTGTTTTTTTCTTTCATTTTTACAGAACTCTTTTGTGTGCCCCCAAATGTATCACGCCCCCCCATATGGACCGCAGAAGAACTTGGATTCCCCCACCCAGCACAGCCAGGCACACCGAATCTTCACGGGCACTCCAGAGTCCGAGAAAAATCAGTGATTTTATTTTTTGTTATTTTTTGAGTTAATAATAACTTGGATAGGGAAGGGAGATTATGGGATGCCCGCTTAAATTCAAACTTCAGGGACAACTATTCCTACCGTATATACTATATGTATATGTATATATATATATATATATATATATATATATATATATATATATATGTGTCTCTATATACAGCTCCACTTCCTCCAGCACTCACTTGCAGAATCCAGCTAGATCACTGTAAAGGTCTGACAGTCAGTCAGATTAAAAGGTGATGGCCCTCTACAGGCAGGAACCCGAGGCCCCTTGGATGTGTAGCAAAAAGAAAACAATGTTCAGCTTATGCACACAACAAAAAACAAAAATGCCCTTGGGACTTTTAAAAAGCACACCTCAAGTAAAAAGTATAAATAATTTATTTAACAAACATTTAAAAACAACAATTTATACGGAAAAGAAACCACATATTAAATGTCGACATATTAATCGATATTGCATTTTGCCATAGACCTTTCCATGAGATCTGATTGTGTCATGCAGATGACTGTCAGTAGTCTAGGGTGACTGTTCTAGGTCTCAACGCGTTTCGCGAGAGGAGTCTCGCTTCTTCGGGAGAGCACAGATAGATGCGGAAGATGGAAGACTCCTGGCCTACTAGCTGGTATGAATTACTCTTTTTGAAAAGTAAAAAGTGTATACATGAGTATATAAACAGATAGGTATAATACCCTATACTTATAAAAAAGATTTCAAAAAAATGTAATAAACTGTCCAAAAGAATGAATGGATGAATGCATACACTGCCAACCATGCCACAAAGCTGATCTCACCCCCGGGAGCTGTGGAAGGGCAGGCTGCCATACACCGGTCACTGTTGTGTTTGTGTGTCTCCCTCACAGGGTGTCGGCCTTCCCAGTTTGGGACATATTTCTTCCGCTCCGGTTTCCGGTTTTGTGGTTTCCCACTGGTTCCATCTCCCCGCCCTTCCACAGCTCCCGGGGGTGAGATCAGCTTTGTGGCATGGTTGGCAGTGCATGCATTCATTCATCCATTCATTCTTACGAACAGTTCATTACATTTTTTTAAATATTTTTTATAAGTATAGGGTATCATACCCAACTGTTTATATACTTTTTGATTTTCAAAAAGAGTCATTTATACCAGCTAGTAGGCCAGGAGTCTTCCATCATCCGCATCTATCTGTGCCTCTCCCAAAGAAGCGAGACTCCTCACGTGAAATGCGTTGAGAGCTAGAACAGTCATCCTAGACTACTGACAGTCATCTACATGACACAATCAGATCTCATGGAAAGGTCTATGACAAAAATGCAATAGTGATCAATATGTCAACATTTAATATGTGGTTTCTTTTCTGTATCAATTGTTGTTTTTAAATATTTGTCAAATAAATAATTTATACTTTTCACTTGAGGTGTGCTTTTTGAAAGTCCCAAGGGCATTTTTGTTTTTTGTTGTGTGCATACTTTTGCAGGATGTGGAAACCTTGCAAAACGATCTGAACAAATTAATGGGGTGGGCAACTACATGGTAACTACATGGCAAATGAGTTCAATGTAGAAAAATGTAAAATAATGCATTTAGGTGGCAAAAATCTGAATGCAATCTGTACACTGGGGGGGAACCTCTGGGGGAATCTAGGATGGAAAAGGACCTGGGGGTCTTAGTAGATGATAGGCTCAGCAATGGCATGCAATGCCAAGCTGCTGCTAATAAAGCAAACAGAATATTGGCATTAAAAAGGGGATCAACTCCAGAGATAATTCTCCCGCTCTAGAAGACTCTGGTCTGGCCGCACCTAGAGTATGCTATCCAGTTCTGAGCACCAGTCCACAGGAAGGATGTACTGGAAATGGAGCAAGTACAATGAAGGGCAAAAAAGCTAATAAAGGGTCTGGAGGATATTAGTTATGAGGAAAGGTTGCGAGCACATATGATTTCAATATACAAATACCGTACTGGTGACCCCACAATAGGGATAAAACTTTTTCGCAGAAGGGAGTTTTTACCAGGACACGTGGCCACTCATTAAAATTAGAAGAAAATAGGTTTAACCTAAAATTACGTAGAGGGTTCTTTACTGTAAGAGTGGCAAGGATGTGAAATTCCCTTCCACAGTTGGTGGTCTCAGCGGGCAGCATCAATAGTTTCAAGAAACTATGAGATAAGCACCTGAATGACCACAACATACAGGGATATACAATGTAATTCTGACATATAATCACACACACAGGTTGGACTTGATGGACTTGTGTCTTTTTTCAACCTCACTATGTACTATGTAACTATGTATATTGGGGACTGAGCATCACCTTCACCCATCTTGGCCTAGCTCAACTTCATCTGTAATGTTCAGCTTATATCACTCCTGTGGCTACTGATCCCAGCACCACCACCAAGCCCACCTGGTTGCAGCTGCCCCTTTTACTAGCCCTCCAGGCTAACTTTTCCCCACAGTCCTCCAGACTGACTCTTCACCAGCCCACCTGAAGATCTCCCAGGGAAGGGAAGAAGACTTAAGCACACCAATGTCTTCAGGGATAATTAGCTATATGTGGCAGTCTCCCCCTTTGTAGGTCCCCAGTAGTGCTGACCTGCTCCCACTGTCCTCTCTCTTGCTCCCATGCCTCCAGGAAGGGCTTCCTCCATGTGTTTTGGCAGGATCCTTCCAGCACCGAGCCCTAGCCCAATGTCACCCCTCCCTAGACTAGAGGGCACCCCTCAGGTCCACCAACAGCCCCCACAGTGCTATATCTCCATCTTTCACCTAATTACCCCTGCTGGCATGACCCATGCCTATTTATGAGGTGGCCTGCCCCCTGCCATATTTTATTACATAGAACAGGAAAACCATCCAGCTCTGGGCTTTTGCCCAGTTTAATCTGCTTGAAAGCCTTCACTATCCCAGCAGAGAATAAAGGTTTTGTAACTCAGCAACCAATTGGGAGAATATGGATGATATTCCATGTCACTTCAGATATTCTTGTAGTAGATATTGACGGTCTGGGGGAGGTGGGGCATGGTTGTTAGAGGAGCACAGGTTGTAAAGTTGTGCATAATATTTAGTGAAGTGGAATGCTATCTCCTCAGTTTTGTGGTAGCCTCTTCCATGCTTCTAGACAGGTGCGGTCTGCTGTCTCCACTGCAGTTATGCTCAACTACAGCGGCAATGTAGAGAGAGAAAAAGTAATGGGGAACAGGATTCCTCTATGGTTTCCGGAGTAACTGGGGCCGTGATCTGATTGGATGTTGGCCACCCATGTGACTCTGGCAGCCATCTTGTTTATGACTGAGTCTATTTAAGACCCTGGCCCCAGGGTTTGGTGAAGAATCGCGTGTGGATAGTGTAGGGATGGGTCATCTGTCTGTCAGGGACACTATTAGTGGCAGGAAAAGGTTCCAGATAATAAGGGAAAGCTTAGGGCTTGCAATCATCTTGGACATCTTCCTGCTTGGGTATGAGACGGCCAGGTCACATTCTGCCCCTCCAGACAAATGTTGTCAGTTCGGCTGATACCTACTCCACTACATGCTGTTCGCATTTATGAGTCTTTCCAGTTGGGCCTTTCCCAAAACTGTTTTGTTTATGCTTCAATACAAGTTCTACTTATTGCATTTGGACTGTGTGTGTTATTGCCACCGCACCGCGCTGCACCTACCCACATGCTTACCATGAATTGTATGGACCGTCATAGCAGTTTTCCCTTGAAGCATTCAGGCTAGGAGCTACCAATTCTTACTCATAAAAAAATAGAATTGAGGGTGAATTTGCATTGAATATAGTGGGGTAGTCCTCACTGGCACATTTAGGGTTGGAGGGGCCCCTGAAATGTGTTTCTTGTACAAATGCAATCTGTGCATGATGGGTCTCTTTTCAGGTAAGTTAAGGCCTTTGGTATTGAGCAAAAAAAAGCTTCAATCTCTGTGAAGAATGTGTCATAGAGCAAGATGACATTGCTGTACTGCGTTTATAAGTTACTGTATACTGTTTCAAACTGAGAGGCCTAAACACTTTCCACTAAAGACTCTGTAGCGTTATCAGCAGTGTTTCTCTGTTAGGCCCCTTTCACATGATAAGCCCGCTCTGATCCGCCTGTCCGTTTTTCAGGCAGATCCCAGTGGGCCATACATTGACTCCTATGGGCAGACCGAAGTCAACAGAGATGTGTCCACTGACATCTGTCTGCCATCCGATCTGCTCAAAACAGATGTATGGCGATACGTCCGCCATCCATCTTGGCGGATTGGATGAGATCTGATAAAAAAAAGACATGATCTCCGTTTTTGTCCGATCTCCCCATAGAGATCAACGGAGCTCTGACAGGTCGCTGCCCGCTCAGTGAGAAGAGACGGACCTGCCATCCTCCGGCTTAGCGGAGATCAACGGATTGATCTCCTGCTGAGCTGGCGGACTACGCTGAGTGGATCTGCCCCATGTGAAAAAGAAAAAAAAAAGCAGGAGGAAGGGAGAGGGAGGGGAGTGGATGTAAAAAATACTCCCCGGAGTGTGGGGGGGGGGGTTAGGATAACAAAGACCATAAAATAAAAGAAGATATGAAGCAAACAGACATAGAAAGAAAGGAAAGTGCCAAAAATATTTGGGTGGGTGTCAGAAAGACCAACGCACTTGTCTAAGCCGAACAGTGTCAGCCATGGTGTAAGCCACGCTGTATGGGGATCAGGGCTGTACAGGGGGGCAGCACATTGGTGTAGTGGTTAGCACTTTCACCTAGCAGCAATAGGGTCATTGGTTCAAATCCTGACCACGGCACCATCTGCCTGGAGTTTGCATGTTCTCCCTGTGCCTGCGTGGGTTTCCTCCCACACTCCAAAGACATGCTGGTAGGTTAATTAGATCCTGTCGAAAAAAAAAAAATGTCCAGAAATGTGTATGTTTGTAAGCACATCGGGACCCCTTGGGGTAAAGGACCACACTATACCACTGATGGACACCGGCAGCAAAAAGTGCCCTGAGGCGATTCAGTTCGCATAGGTAACACTATACAAGTCACTCATTTATTCAGGGCTGGTGCAAGGATTTTTGACACCCTAGGCGAAACCTCATTTTGCCACCTCCCCCATGGCTCCTCCCCTGACTCCACCCCCTTTGCCTGCCCATATATACCCCACCTTTTAAATGAAGCGCCCATCAAATGCTGCCTCACCAGCACCCATCAATTCAGCCTCTCCAGCGCCCAACAATGCAGCCTCACCAGTGCCCAACAATACAGCCTCTCCAGCGCCCAACAATGCAGCCTCACCAGCACCCAACAATACAGCCTCTCCAGCGCCCATCAAATCCAGCCTACCAGTGCCCAACAATACAGCCTCTCCAGCACCCATCAAATGCAGCCTACCAGCGCCCATCAATGCAGCCTCTCCAGCACCCATCAAATGCAGCCTCTCCAGCGCCCATCATTGAATGCTTGCTTCCATTCAGTCAGGATTTGGGACACAGACACAGTTCTCCGCCATTGCTGCGCCTCTGACACTATGTGCGAATGGAGTGGCGACTGCCTGCTGATGCTGAGACTTGGTTGCTTGCTGCAGAGAGAAGAGAGAGTAGGAACACCTTGGCGGCTGCCTAGTTTGCCTAGTGGTAGCACAGGCCCTGATGGGGATACAGAGCAAGGAATTGGGAAGCTCCAACATGATAGAGGGGTTTTGAACTCAGATAAGGATGCATGGAATATAGTGAAAATGGTCCACAAGGACCGAAGGGTCTAGCACCGTAAGCTAAAAGCAATCCCATGTGATAATAGTAGTGCAAAATATGCCAAGGAACATACTGTATGACCTAACTTAGAGGGAAGGGGGAATGGGGGGGGTGAAATAACAGGTGGTGCAAATACTATTCCTCAAAAGAGGGGTGTCCTATAGGTTTGTCTAGTTAAAAATATTATTATGTAGGTGTTGCAACAGAAATATCAGGCGTTTGGGCCTAGAACAATAAAACTGTAGAGCAACCAACTGTTAACTAGTTAACCATTTATTGGTTACACGGGTGGCAGGGGCTTAACCCGTTCCCGACCGGCTCACACAGCTATACTGCAGCAGAATGGCTCTTCTGGGCAAAATCCCATACATATACGGCTTTGCCCAGGAGAGCCACCAGGGGCCGCGCGAGCGCTGCCGGAGGCAGGGAATCCGATGCAGGGAATGCGATGCGCGTGGCGGCGGCCACGTTTACTACCGCCCACACGTAATCACGTTCACGAGCTGCAGCATGGGGGTTTGTGTATGTAAACACACAAATCCCTGTATGTATAGAAAATGGGGTGATTGGTGCTACCCTATATGGTTCTAATGGTTGATCATTATATTATACTGAGCTCCTTACACCAGATCGGCAGTAAGCGTACCCCCACAGCGGGGTGTAAATGTCAGTACTTAAAAGGCGTACAGATCTCCAATATGAAAGGTAAGTTCGTAATATAAATTAAATAAAATACATACTAACTCCAGTTGCTGTGATTAAATAATAAACATAAAAATAAAAAGTAGAATTGTATATGAATAAATAAATAATAACATATAGGACTATGTAACATGAGCGTGCAAACGTGTCCAGAGGCATCCACACCCTATCATACAGGTCATACATATCAACGCTAGGTGTGTGAGCATCCCCCACAATAATACAGTGCACTATGTCCACAGCTATGCGTGAATATGTTGAGTGTCCAATTTGATCAAAATCAAAAAGACACAAATGTGCAAAATAAATAAATAGTCTCAAATTGTTCAATGTTCCATACATAAAGTGGCTTCCGTGCTCAACAAGTACTGTGACTGTAGTGATCCCCCAGTGGGTCCCCACTCACCAGACGTAGTTACCCCTGCACGGGTGAAAGGCATAGAGTGGGTGGTCTTAAATGGCTATCCTCCTTGGTAGCTGTGCAGGCCAGTCCGTTCCTCCATCAGGGTAGTGTCCCTATTCGGTCGGGATCCGGGTATGTGCTATCCGGGGATTCCTAAGGCATTTCCCATCAGCAAGCGGCAGAGTCCTCATAGAAAAAACAAGGGGCTCCCATAGTGCAGTATTTGAAATAAAAATGTATTATCTAAAAATGAATTAAAAACAGAAACAAAAACGCTGGCAAACAAAAGCCGGGAACTAGGGTAGAAGTGGTAAGCAGGGAGCCGGTCCGTAGCGTGCGTACCATCTGCTATCCAAGCTGCGTCTTCCGGGTATGACGTAAGAGCGTGGCTCCGACTTACGCGTTTCGTCATAGGGCGTTCTCAAAGGCGGTGCCATCACTCCACGCCCTACGTCTAATATGGACAAGCGGACCCAGCTAAGCCGGCCCCTAACTGTAGGCAACCAATGATAGATTAGCAGAGGCCGAGAGTGCGAGCGGCCGGACTGACATCCCTTCATATTACATTGGCTAAAGTCAGCTCGTCCATAAGAGATAACAGACAATGCATAGAGAGGCTAGGCGGGCTAAATACATAAACTTAATGGGGCACCGGGGATAAAAGTAACCGTCCACATAGGTCAATCCGCTGAGGAAAATTAATTTGTTGAACATAAGTTAAATGTTGGTATTCGTAAATATAACTTATAAAAAATATATATATAAAAAAAATATATATATGTGTGTGTGCAACACAGAAGAAGAAAGAAAAGCACAGCCAGGTGGTTAAGTTGGGTACTACATCCATCCTAATACATTCATAAAAATTAGATGTTAGCATCCATTACTGTGTATATTCACAGGAGTATATATAGGATTAATTACCTCTCAATAAAGGGGCTAAACCTACAAAATAGCCTACTTGATAGTAAATGTCAGGCCAACATGACCTACTAATGATTAATAAATCTATATTAAAATGTATACTTGTGTATTGCACCATATGTCAGTGTTGTTGACACTGACTAAAAATGAATAAAAATAAAATAAGGGTGTATCTGGAAAAATGTGCTCGTAGCAAATAATCAAAAATGTAAAAGGGGTCCCAACATCGACACTTATGATTCAAAGTAAAGTTGATTTACATCAGTTAAAAATACCATGACCTAATTAACACTCAGTGAGGATTCGCCCCATGTGGCAGGTTATGGACAACAATGGGGATCATTTGATGAGATAAAAGGGTGGAAGCATTTGTTGAAATGGGGATGCAGTTCATACGGCAACTATAGGAATATATATATGCATAGAGAAAGAGAGCCACACCAGTTTAGCCTGTCCTTCCCTACATATGCAGCATCCTCATTGTTACAGACACCCCACCCAATGTTGTATTATAGGCCATAAGGCCTACGCAAAATTACATATTGGAATATGTCTGAGGTCCAGGACCTCAAAAAGTATAAATATTGGGAAGGTAAGGTCAAACGGGGAGGGGGGGGGTTGTTATTAGTTGTATTCTATAAGGTAATTAGCACTATTACCTGTATGTAGTATTATAGGCTGGCTCAACACAATAATGGTTAGTAAGCTAATTTCATAAGCCCACCCATTCCACCAGATGAATTGGTGTGATATCTAATAAGTGTCATAATAATTATCCCTAGTGTCTCCTTCTAGATTACGGCCTATAAGTTGGGTATTAATCACAACATTCGGTTTTACTGATAACTCCCTAATATGTGCTTGTTTATTTTAAGGGTTTGCTATGAAACAGTTCAAATCAATGTCTAAATTCAATCCTCTAGGGGCAAGAGATCTCAGCTGGTATATCCAGCTGGTTTCGTTTCTGGATATTAAAATTTCCCTGTTGCCCCTCTCCACTGTTCCTGTACTGAGTCAATCCCATAGAAGATGAGCCCACTTGGATCTCTGTGGTGGACCTCATCAAAGTGTCTTGATAGGCTGTGATTGGGGACCACCCGAACAAAAAGAGGGCGGGTGGTTCTGCCCACGTACTGAAGATGGCAAGGACATTCTATAATGTAAGTGACGTGTGTGCTCCGGCATGTGATTAGTTGCTTGATATGGTATACTTTATGGTCAGCAAGTGATTTAAAGGAGGTTCTCTTTCTTGGTTGTCTCTTGCTGACCTTACAGGGTAGGCATCTTTGGCACTTATAGAACCCCTTAAGATCAGGAAGAATTTTAATCGGTTTAGGGGGATCTATAGCATTATGTACCAAATGGTTCCTCAAGGTGGGTGCCCTTCTGTAAACAAATTTGGGTTTTATGGGCAAAATTTTAGATAGAACACGATCTTCTTTTAATATCAGCCAGTATTTTTTCACAATCCGTTCAAGATCCTTGAATTGGCTCTTAAATCCGGTTATAAAGGCTATTTCTGTTTGTTCGTTCTTCTCATTGTTCTTTTTCTGGCATAAGGTGTTTCTATCCATTCCCATGATTTCTGCTTTGAGTTTCATAAGATAATCAAGGGAATAACCCTTATCATGAAATCTATTGATTAGGATATCGGCCTGTACATTAAAATCTTCAGATGCATCACAGTTACGCCGTATCCGCACTAGTTGACCCTTTTGAATGTTATGCTTCCATCTTGGGTGATGGCAGCTGGAGGTGGGGATGTACCCCTTTCAGATCGGTTGCCTTAAAGAATGTGCGGGTAAATAGAATGTCCCCTACTTTAAAGATTTACAGATCTAAATAGTCGATCTTATGGTAGCTCCATTTGCCTGTGAATGTGATTCCGTAACTGTTCGTATTCAGACCTTCGAGGAATTTGGTAAAACTATCTGGTGTTCCATCCCATAGTATGATCAAATCGTCTATGTATCTTCTGTACATCTTGATTTGGGGGATATTTTTGCCGTAAATGTACTTATCTTCCCACATGTTCATAAATAAGTTCGCTACACTTGGAGCGTAGCGAGCTCCCATTGCAACACCTTTAGTTTGTACAAGTACTCCTTATTGTACCAGAAATAATTACATTCCAAGGCAAGTTTGAGGCCCTCTATAGTTAATCTGTTGTTGCTTCATCCCTGTATCACCATGTAATGCTTTTTCCACTCCCAAGAGACCATCTTTTTGTTCGATACTAGTATATAGTGAGTTGACGTCTATAGTAGCAAGCACCCAGTGTTCTACACCCTTTATGTTCTGAAGCTCTTGGATAAGTTGCATGCTATCTCGTAAATAAGATTTACCTTTCTGTACCAATGGTTTGAGGTATTTGTCCAGGTACTCCCCTAATCTAGAGAAGATCAAATTTATTCCACTAATAATGGATCTCCCTGGGGGTTTCTCCAATCTTTTGTGAATCTTGGGTGTGTAGTATATCACTGGTGTCTTGGTGGAGTTTGAGACAAGGTATTCTGCTTCTTTAGGTTTTAAGATACCCTTATTTTTCCCCTTCTGTACATAGTTCTTCAGTTTCTTCTTATACTTTTTCTTGGGATTGCCTGTCAGCTTCTTATAGGTATTTTCTGTATTCAGTATATTAGCCATTTCTTCTTGGTAGTCTTTCTTATTCAATATTACCAGTCCTCCCCCTTTATCTGCAGGCTGTATTACCACTTCATGCTTGCTTCCAATTTCCTTAATAGTTTTCCAAATGTTATGTGTCTTCTTGTTACTTTTCCCTAGTGATCTAATATCATCCTCTACCATCTTCTTAAATGCACCCATGCATTGATTTCCTGGTGTTTTCGGGTTGAAGATAGAATTATTTCTGAGGTTTGTCTGTATATACTCTGAGTCTTCCCTTCTTACATTAATTGTATTCAAGGCAAAGTGTTTCTTTATGTTAAGTTTTCTCAGAAATTTTTGGAGGTCAATATAGACCTCGAATTTATCCAGGATTGTCAGGTGCAAACTTGAGCCCTAGCTCAAGCACTTCTAATTCTGCTTGGGAAAACTGTACATCACTAAGATTAAATATTCCTTGGCCTAGTGTTCTCGTCTTATTTTTCTTCTTCTTGCCTCCTCTTCTTCCTCTTGTCTGTTTTCTCTTTCTAGGTTTCTCAGCATAGGTCCCAAGTTTCTTCCTTGGGGATAATCTCTCCTGGTTCCAGGGTGTGTACTGTCTCCAAATGTCTGATGTTCGATTGGAATTCTTTCTTCCCTTGTAGTTCGATGGTTGTCTCCTGGGACTCTTCCTCTGTTCCCATTCCATCCTCTCCATACTGAGGTCCTGTAGGGGATACGGGGTTTCCATCTCCCAGGTGGCCTGTCCCCATACTCCCTCCCATAGGGAGAATGGGGACCCCTCTGTTCATACCTCCTAAGTGGTGAGAACCTATTGTATGTGGGTATAGTATAGCCGTTGCTCTGGGTTCTATAGTTCGGGGTCCTGTAATTCAGGGTCCTGTAATTTGGAGGCTCTCGATATTCTCCCCTAGTAGCCTCCCTCCTTCCTGATTGCCCATTAAGGGGTGTGGATCTTTCCTGGCCGTAGGGTACATTCCTATTTGGTTCCGTTCTCCGAGGTGTAAATCCCCGTGCTGTCAGAGGAGAGAAGACAGATTGTGTGTTTCTGCAAAGTAGAAAGAGTAATCTGTCATCTCTCCTAGTTAGTCCCATCCCCACACAGTAAGAACACACACTAGGGAACACAGTTTACCCCTTGATCGCCCCCTAGTGTTAACCCCTTCCCTGCCAGTGACATTTACATAGTAATCAGTGCATATTTATAGCACTGATAGCTCTGCAAATGTCAATGGTCCCAAAAATGTGTCAAAAGTGTCTGACCTGTCCGTTGCAATGTCGCAATACTGCTAAAAATTTCAGATCACCTCCATTACTAGTAAAAATAAAAAAATATATAAAAACACCATATAAATGCCATAAATATTTCCCATAACTTGTAGACACTATAACTTTTGTGTAAACCAATCAATATATGTTTATTGCTATTTTTTTACATAAAACATGATAGAAGAATATATACCGTGTTTCCCCCGAAAATAAGACCTAGCGTGATTGTCGGTGATGGCTGCAATGTAAGCCCTACCCCCCAAATAAGCCCTAGTTAAAGTCCTTGTAGGTCTTATTTTCAGGGAACAGGGTAGGGCTTATTTGGGGGGTAGGGCTTATATTGCAGCCATCACTGACAATCATGCTAGGTCTTATTTTCGGGAAAACAGGGTATCGGCCTAAGGAAATTTTTTTTTTTTTTTAATTGGGATATTTACTATAGCAAAAAGTACAAAATATTGCGTTTTTTTTTTCAAAATTGGGGCTCTTCTTTTGTTTATAGTCCAAAAAATAAAAACCACAGAGGTGATCAAATACCACCAAAAGAAAGCTCTATTTGTGGGAAAAAAAGTATGTCAACTTTGTTTGGGTGCAATGTCGCACGACCGTGCAATTGTCAGTTAACCACTTCAGCCCCGGACCATTTGGCTGGCAAAAGACCAGAGCACTTTTTGCGATTCGGCACTGCGTCACTTTAACTGACAATTGCGCGGTCGTGCGATCTGGCTCCCAAACAAAATTTACGTCCCTTTTTCCCACAAATAGACCTGCAGTTTTTATTTTCATATTTTTATTTTTTTGCGCTATAAACAAAAAAATAGCGTCAATTTTGAAAAAAAAAGCATTATTTTTTACTTTTTGCTATAATAAATATCCCCAAAAAATATATAAAAAAACGTTTTTTTTTTCCCTCAGTTTAGGTCGATACGTATTCTTCTACATATTTTTGGTAAAAAAATGGCAATAAGCGTTTATTGATTGGTTTGCGCAAAAGCTATAGTGTCTACAAAATAGGGGATAGTTTTATGGCATTTTTATTAATATATACTTTTTACTAGTAATGACGGCGATCAGCGATTTTTATCATGACTGCAACATTATTGCGGACAGAGTAGAAAACAATTTATTTTCTTTTCTACTCTATCTAACCATAGGGCGTGGCACAGAATATTGCACAAGTATCCGCAGTATCACTCTGCGCTGATACTATATTTCTGTATTATTGCGGACAGATCGAACACTTTTGGCGCTATTTTGGGACCTTTCACATTTATACAGCGATCAGTGCGATTAAAAATGCATTGATTACTGTGTAAATGTGACTGGCAGTGAGGGGGTTAACCAGTAAAGGGGCAGTGAAGGGCTTAAGTGTGTCCTAGGGAGTGATTCTAACTGTGGGGGGAGGGGCTACGTGTGACATGACACTGATCACCGCTCCCGATCACAGGGAGCTGTGATCAGTGTCCTGTCATTAGGCAGAATGGGAAAATGCTTGTTTACATCAGCAATTCCCTGTTCTTCCTCTCCGTGAGACAATCATGGGTATCCCCGGGGACATTGAGTCCGCAGAACCCGCAATCACACTCATGGAGCTCGCGTATGCCTGTACGTGCCCTTCTGCCAACGTATATGCCAACACAGTGCCGTATCGCAAAAAATGGCCCTGTCATTGAGCAGCCAAACCTTCCGGGGCTGAAGTGGTAGAATACCAAATAAACCATACAAATATACATAAAATATATATTCTTTATTCATAAAACACTAAAAACGTGCCCAAATATATATTCTTTATTTATAAAGTTCTAAAAAATAGGCCCTTTAGGCCATCTCATTTGATCCATATTGCATCTCTAAAAACATATTTAGAAAAATTGAGCCCAAAGTCTGATGCGACTTGCTCTGAGTGTCCGCGGCTTCCCTGTTTTGGTGGTTGTGGCCAGCCATGCTGAATGGACCTACTGATGGTCTGTTATGTGTTCCACCTGACAGAAAAGTGAAGGTCGTGTCCTAGGCTTGTGCCGGGTGAAGGAGCACACTCGGCACTTAGTTGCAGGCAACTCTGCAGTATTGTAGCGCAGCCGGCGGCAGTTAGTCGCAGTATACTTGTTACCCAGAAAGATTTTAGCAGCACACTGCCAGCACTTCTCCTGTGCCCCCCTTCCTACAGTAAATTGTTCTGCCCAGGGCATCCGTCCCTTCCGCCCCCCTTTGTACCGGCCCTGCTCCCAGCTATAAGATTAAAAGAAGAGAAATAAGGGGGGGTGAGAGAAAGGGGAAGGAGAAAGGAATTCCAGGTCTGAGTAAAACATTACAGTATGTTAGGCATAAATAGTTGAGAAAAATACAATGGTACCAACTTGTCTGGGTAAAGCAGTTGCTGCACAACAAAGACTCGCTACTCCCCAGGTCAATATTCACTAAGGTATACATGTGTCAGAGGGCCTGGGCAAGTCTTGTAGAGGGTGGACATTATGGTAGTATGCTTCACAATGTTAGGGGAAAAAGGATATTTTAAAGAAGCTCTATAAAATAAACCTACAGTATATAAGTATATAAAACCCCCATGGATCCTATAATCAGGGCCGGGACAAGGGGTAGGCAGGAGGAACGGCTGCCCTGGGCACAGCGGAGATTTGGGGAATTTTGCTGGAAGAGGTGATTTGGAGGGGTATATTTGTGTTAGGAAAGGGGATTTGTAAGGGTGGTAGATTTGTGCTAGTAGAGATGATTGCAGGATTTGTGTTGGAGTGGAAATTTGGGGGGATTCATGCTAGGAGAGGGGATTTGGGGGGATGTGTGCTTGGAGAGGGAAATTTGGAGGGGGGATTTGTATGGGTGGGGTTTGTTTGGTTGAATTTTGGCTTGCAAAGGAAATGAATGCTTAGGGGGTAAGCAGGACCGGTACAAGGGGAGGGCAGAGAGGGCACTTTCCCTGAGAGCAGTGTTAATTTGTGTGAAAAGGGGGCACTGGGAGCACCGGATGATTCTCCTGCCTCGCAGACGGAAGCGACTGTCATTCTCCTGCGCTGTTCTAGCCGCTCAACTATGGGTTTCATTGTCTTACTCTCCTTCCTGGTGTTGGGTTCAGATAAGTTACTTTCACTGTGCTCCTCCAATCATTTCAACCCCTTCATCCCCTCTCCCTCTGTTTGCTCATTTCTCCCCCTTCATCTCCTCTCCCTCTATCTGCTCATTTCTCCCCCTTCATCCCCTCTCCCTCTGTCTGCTCATTTATCCCCCTTCATCCCCTCTCCCTCTGTCTGCTCATTTATCCCCCTTCATCCCCTCTCCCTCTATCTGCTCATTTCTCCCCCATCATCCCCTCTCCTTCTGTCTGCTCATTTCTCCCCCATCATCCCCTCTCCTTCTGTCTGCTCATTTATCCCCCTTCATCCCCTCTCCCTCTATCTGCTCATTTATCCCCCTTCACCCCCTCTCCTTCTGTCTGCTCATTTCTCCCCCATCATCCCCTCTCCTTCTGTCTGCTCATTTCTCCCCCTTCATCCCCTCTCCCTCTGTCTGCTCATTTCTCCCCCTTCATCCCCTCTCCCTCTGTCTGCTCATTTATCCCCCTTCACCCCCTCTCCTTCTGTCTGCTCATTTCTCCCCCATCATCCCCTCTCCTTCTGTCTGCTCATTTCTCCCCCTTCATCCCCTCTCCCTCTGTCTGCTCATTTATCCCCCTTCATCCCCTCTCCTTCTGTCTGCTCATTTCTCCCCCATCATCCCCTCTCCCTCTGTCTGCTCATTTCTCCCCCTTCATCACCTCTCCTTCTGTCTGCTCATTTCTCCCCCTTCATCTCCTCTCCCTCTATCTGCTCATTTCTCCCCCATCATCCCCTCTCCTTCTGTCTGCTCATTTCTCCCCCATCATCCCCTCTCCTTCTGTCTGCTCATTTCTCCCCCTTCATCCCCTCTCCCTCTATCTGCTCATTTATCCCCCTTCACCCCCTCTCCTTCTGTCTGCTCATTTCTCCCCCATCATCCCCTCTCCTTCTGTCTGCTCATTTCTCCCCCTTCATCCCCTCTCCCTCTGTCTGCTCATTTATCCCCCTTCATCCCCTCTCCTTCTGTCTGCTCATTTCTCCCCCATCATCCCCTCTCCCTCTGTCTGCTCATTTCTCCCCCTTCATCACCTCTCCTTCTGTCTGCTCATTTCTCCCCCTTCATCCCCTCTCCCTCTGTCTGCTCATTTATCCCCCTTCATCCCCTCTCCCTCTGTCTGCTCATTTATCCCCCTTCATCCCCTCTCCTTCTGTCTGCTCATTTCTCCCCCATCATCCCCTCTCCTTCTGTCTGCTCATTTCTCCCCCTTCATCCCCTCTCCCTCTGTCTGCTCATTTATCCCCCTTCATCCCCTCTCCTTCTGTCTGCTCATTTCTCCCCCTTCATCCCCTCTCCCTCTGTCTGCTCATTTCTCCCCCTTCATCACCTCTCCTTCTGTCTGCTCATTTCTCCCCCTTCATCCCCTCTCCCTCTGTCTGCTCATTTATCCCCCTTCATCCCCTCTCCCTCTGTCTGCTCATTTATCCCCCTTCATCCCCTCTCCTTCTGTCTGCTCATTTCTCCCCCATCATCCCCTCTCCTTCTGTCTGCTCATTTCTCCCCCATCATCCCCTCTCCCTCTGTCTGCTCATTTATCCCCCTTCATCCCCTCTCCTTCTGTCTGCTCATTTCTCCCCCATCATCCCCTCTCCCTCTGTCTGCTCATTTATCCCCCTTCATCCCCTCTCCTTCTGTCTGCTCATTTCTCCCCCATCATCCCCTCTCCTTCTGTCTGCTCATTTCTCCCCCTTCATCCCCTCTCCCTCTATCTGCTCATTTCTCCCCCATCATCCCCTCTCCTTCTGTCTGCTCATTTCTCCCCCTTCATCCCCTCTCCCTCTGTCTGCTCATTTATCCCCCTTCATCCCCTCTCCTTCTGTCTGCTCATTTCTCCCCCTTCATCCCCTCTCCCTCTGTCTGCTCATTTCTCCCCCTTCATCACCTCTCCTTCTGTCTGCTCATTTCTCCCCCTTCATCCCCTCTCCCTCTGTCTGCTCATTTATCCCCCTTCATCCCCTCTCCCTCTGTCTGCTCATTTATACCCCTTCATCCCCTCTCCTTCTGTCTGCTCATTTCTCCCCCATCATCCCCTCTCCTTCTGTCTGCTCATTTCTCCCCCATCATCCCCTCTCCTTCTGTCTGCTCATTTCTCCCTCCGTCATCCCCTCTCCTTCTGTCTGTTCATTTCTCTCAGTACAATCCTGCTCTATGTTATACTCTCCTTACACCGATCTTCCTGCCCATCTCCTCATTCACCTTCTCTTATTCTTATGATCTCTTCTCTCTGCTCACATAAATCTCCATCGCACACCTCACTGCAGCCTCCCGATCTCAACCCTGGACAGGCTACAGCTCTTCCTATCCTGGAACTATCCTGTGACCATCATTCACCTAGCACATTCTCTGCAGTTCTTTACTCTGCTCTTTATTAACACTGCAGGGGCTCATTCCCTCTACTGCAGTAACCGGCTTCTTTTCACACTGGAAAAGCCAGTCACTGCAAGGGCAAATATAGAATACAATTGTTTCTCTGTGCCCCATTCCCAGTGCAATTCAGCCCAGAGGTAATACAATGCAGACATATTGAACAGGCCCTGACTACCCCACCGCCTTCATCTTCTCACTCTTTCCTTATCCCTGATTCCACTTTTCTTTTTTCTATTTTTAATTCAAATGTTATCACCCATAGCCTTCATAAAGATTTAACCACTTAAGGACCGAGCCCCTTTCTGAGATTTGGTGTTTACAAGTTAAAATCATTTTTTTTTGCTAGAAAATTACTTAGAACCCTCAATCATTATATATATATATATATATATATATATATATATATATATATATATATATATATATATATATATATATATTTATAACAACCTAGAGAATAAAATGGCAGTCGTTGCACTACTTTTAGTCACACTGCATTTGCGCAGTGGTCTAAAAAAAGCACACTTTTTTTCGAAAAGACTTTTTTAAATTAAAAAATAAGAAAGCAGTAAAGTTAGCCCAATTTTTTTTATATTGTGAAAGATAATGTTACTCCGAGTAAATTGATACCCAACATGTCACGCTTCAAAGTTTTAGTCTCTCGTAGAATGGCGACAAATATTTATACATAAAAATCTCCATAGGTGATGTTTAAAAAATTCTACAGGCTGCATGTTTTGAGTTACAGAGGAAGTCTAGAGCTAGAATTATTGCTCTCGCTCTAACGATTGCGGCGATACCTCACATGTGTGGTTTGATTACTTTTTCATATGCGGGTGTTGCTCATGTATGCGTTCGCTTCTGCGCGTGAGCTTTTCCGGAAGGGGTGCTTCAAATAATTTTTTTTTTCTATTTATTTTACTTTATTTTATTTATTTTGACACTGTTTTTTTTTTTTTTTTTTAATATTGAGTCACTTTTATTCCTTATTACAAGGAATGTAAACATCCCTTGTAATAGAAAAAAAGTATGACAGGTCTTCTAAATATGAGATCTTATCACATCTCATATATACACTAAAATGCAATAAATAAAAAAAAATTGTCATTCTAAAAAAAAAAAAAAATTTAAGAATGTCCCTTTAAGAGCTTTGGGCAGAAGAGATGTTTTGACGTCACTTCCGCCCTGCAGCGATATGGAGATGGGTGGGGGCCATCTTCCCCTCACTCGTCTCCACACACAGCAAGGGAGAGGATCCGATCGCCTCCGCCGCTCCCGGTGGCTCTGTAGAGCATTGGAGAGTGGTGGCATGGGGGCCCTCTCCCGCCGCCGATAAAAGTGATCTTGGGGGGTATCCGCCGCAGAGACCACTTTTATCTTGAAGTGGACCACCCGATAAAGAAGAAGATACCGGGGTTATGGCAGCTAGCTGATACCATAACAATGGTATTGCTCTTCAAAGTGCCGATGTATAACGACAGCGGCGGTCCGTAAGTGGTTAAAGGGTAACTCCACTTTCATGGGGGGGGAAATAGCAAACAAAGAAAAAATAATATAGTGCATATAATTGCGACACTAATCATGTTGTCATTGAATGTTATTTAAAAAAAAATACCTTTCCTTTTCAATCTGCAGCCGCTGTAATTTTCTGAGAATACAATATGGCCACCTGGAGTAGTTCTGTATACAGAGTGTGTACTGACCACTCCCCAGAAACATAATTTCCTGCTTGTGTGATTGGCTCACCAATTTTCCCAGAAGTCTGCATAAGAAGCAAATCAGATTTCAGGCATCCCCTGCAACAAAAGTTTCATTTTTGGTGAGGTATTTCCAATAGGAATACATCTAAAGGGATGCAGACCCAGCAGATTTCCTCATTAACGCTCTGAAGCTGCAAAGCTGACGTTTAGTTACGAATTTGTTTTTTAACAAATGTTGACAAATTTGTAAATTTCCAAAATTTTGAAATTTTGGAATTTTTCAATTTCCAATTTTTCTGAGTTACAGATTCCCAAATATCGAATTTCCAAAATTTCAGGACTTCGGAAATTCGAAATTTTGAAATTTCGGAAATTGGAAGTTAAGAAATTTGAAATTTCGAAATTTCGGAAGTTGGAAGTTAGGAAATTAAAAATTTTGAAATTTCGGAAATTGGAAGTTAGGAAATTTGAAATTTTGAAGATTCTCAATTTCAGAAATTCAAAATGAGGAAATTCAAAATTTCAGAAATGTGAACATGTAGTAAATTCAAAAATTCGAATATATGATAATTTGAAAATCTGTAAATAAAAAAGAAAATCTGAAAATTCAAAAACTCGAAAATCTGAAATAATAACTAACAATAACTTAACTATTACTAACTATTAAATCATAGGTATTGGAATTTCCTTTCAAATTTAGCTGTTAGTGAAAGTAATGAATACAAATTTATCTGAAGTTATGAATTATCTGAAATAACGAATGGAATGTAACGATCTAATAATAGTAAATAATAATAATCAAAACTTTTTATTATTATTATAAATTATTAATTTATTCCATTCCATTTGTTTAGATTCAGAATTCATTATTTCGGATAATTCGTAACTTAAGATAATTTTGTATTTGTTACATTCACTAACAGCTAAATTTGAAAGGAAATTCCAATACCTTTAATTTAATAGTTATCATTAGTTAGTTAGTTATTATTTCAAATTTTACTAATTTTCTTTCTTTTTTTAAGATTTTTGAATTTTTGGATTTTCGAAAATCAGAAATTCGAAAATTGGAAATTCGAAAATTTAAAAATTTGAAATTCAGAAATTCGAAAATCGGAAATTTGAAAATCTGAAATTCAAAAATCGGAAATTCAAAAATCCGAAAATTCCAAAATCGGAAATTTGAAAATTTGAAAACCTTAAATTAGAAAAATGAGAAAATTTGGACATTCGGAAATTCAAAAATTTGGACATTCGGAAATTCAAAAATCCGAAAATTCTGAATTCGGAAATCCAAAAATTCGGAAATCAGAAAATTCGAAAGTCGGAAATTTGAAAATTTAAAAAATAAAAAAATCCTAAAATTTGAAAATCGGAAATTTGAAAATTTGAAAATCGGAAATGTTAAAATTCCAAATGTCAGGTGCCATGAATCAGACCGAGACAGAAGTACAGTTAAATCACACTTGTTTAATAAAAATAACAAAAAGATAAACAGAGTAGGCATAGTCAAAACATAGCCAGAGTTAAGGAACCGGATCGGATAGTCAGCCAAGCCAAATGTCAGAGAGCCAGAGATAAACGTAGTAGAACAGAAAGCAGGATCTGGAGCCAGAAGGAACATTAGCCAAGCAAGTCTTCAACAGGAATGCAGGAGATCTCTGTGATGTTGACCAAGGCGAAAGCAGAGAACAACTGAGCTGGACGACTTAAGTAGGCAGGACTGACGAGCAGGATCATCAACAGGTGAGTCACTGTGGAGAGAAAGGAGCTGGCAATTAGCTGATAGCTGAGCGGCTCAGAGAAGGAAGGGCTGAGCCCAGACCTGACAGGTAATTTGAAAATCTGAAAATTAAAATTTTTCGAATTTGCAAATTTCCGAATTCAGAATTTTCTTATTTACGAAAAAAGCAAAAAAACAAATGAAATGGAAAGGAAAATGAAGACATTTTTCCAGCAGTGCACATGTCTATTATGAAAGCACTCCCATTAGACATACTCAAAACAGAGGCACAGAGGAACACACAGGGATTCTTCAGAATAACAAAAGGTCGGAATCTTTACCAAAGTTTGTTATAATCCTTGCAATGTACAGAGATCACCCCGAGGGGAAGGTTTTCTTTCTCATCAAAAGTGGAGTTACGCTTTAAGAGCCAGTTCACACTAGTAGCGGTGCAAATTCGCTGCAAATCCGCACCGCATCTAAATCGCTTACCTGTTTATGCAAAATGATTGTGGAGTGTATGTTAAGTTAATGACACCCTGCAATCAGTCTGCAAAACGCAGCGCCATTTGCAGAATCAGATCACATTGGTGGGAACACACATGCCATCCAATTCTGGTGCGGACAAAAAGAAAGGGTCCAAGTTCAATCTGAATGCAATGCAAATTTGGCTATACAGTTTGAATGGCTGAATTCACGTTGCACAGACAACACATGTGATCTGCACAGCAATGCGGTGTGAATCGCATGCGATGTCTGGCATCACACTAGTGTGAACCGGTGTCTTGTCGAATACAGTCCCCTATTCAAAAGTGTCCGCCCTGTACTGTGCAGGCGCAGTACGGAGGACAAACGAGACGCCGAAAGTCTCCGAAGTTCAACAGCTGATCGTCAGCTGTACACGGCGCCTGTGCATTTATTCTTACCCTATGTCCAGGATCATTCCCTACTATCCAAGTGGACATAGAGTTAGAATAAATAGTTGCCGAGCGCAGCGAGGCCGTGCCCGAAGCGTGGCGAGCGAAGCGAGCCCGCGAGGGGCCCTCTTGCAAAGCCATCACTAACAAGTGCCGAGCGCCGTGTACAGCTGATGGTCAGCTGATCAACATCGGACATTTTCGGCATCTCCTTCTCCTCCGTACTGCGCAGGCGCTGCGCCTGCGCAGTACGGGGCGGACACTATATGATAGGAGGACAGTATATGTCAGAACACCGGCCCTAATGGTCCCATAGCACTTACTTTATGTCTGCATCATGGCACCTCATTGCCTACTCAACCACCATCAGATGGTCTGCTACGTCCCTTGGCTTCTCCTTCAAGTCAATAATGGCCTCCGTCAGTGTGTTTTTTTTGTGAGAAGCGTTTGACTGGGGAATCAGACATTTTAGGCATTTGTTGTATACTGCAAGTACTCAATACCGAGTCTGAGTCCATCCTATGGATCTGTGTGCCGATGTTGATGGCTTGCGAGACATGGTGGATGGAGAGGGAGCTGAAGGGGAGAGCTGTATCCAAAATATCTCTGGGATATTTCTCCCCAGTTGAGGGTGAGGGTCTTAGAGTAGGACAAAGGAGTAGGACTATTTGGACCATTGCATTCATAAAAACTGTGAATTGCTGATAAAAACCACCCCGTAGTTTCTGAGCTTCACAGTTTTTGGTTTATAGACATCTTGAAGGGTTTTTCACACTGTACCAGCCTTCCCAACTTTTGTAATCCTCATAGAAGCCTGTGACCCCTGCCAATAATTATGCCTTTTTATTGAAGAAAACTGCCTGACTCTGAGTTCAGGTAATAATCCGATGACTTTTTATTTTTTACAGACCGGCAGCAGAATACACTACTGTGGTGAAAATATGTACTCCCAACCCTGGGTTCCCTTCTATCCTCATAAAACGTGAGTGTTCTAATCTACTAAAGTCAGCATTTTCTCCAGCACTTCATTGGTAATCAGTCCATCCAGAACAAATACATCATAAATATAGAGCCATTTATCCAACTGTCCATCCAGAGCCTCTGGTTTATAGACCAGATACATCCTAAATATAGAGCCATCTATCCAACTGTCCCTCCAGAGCCTCTGGTTTATAGAGCCTATACATCCTAAATATAGAGCCATCTATCCAACTGTCCCTCCAGAGCCTCTGGTTTATAGACCGGATACATCCTAAATATAGAGCCATCTATCCAACTGTCCATCCAGAGCCTCTGGTTTATAGACCGGATACATCCTAAATAGAGAGCCATCTTTCCAACTGTCCCTCCAGAGCCTCTGGTTTAAAGACCGGATACATCCTAAATACAGAGCCATCTACCCAACTGTCCATCCAGAGCCTCCGGTTTATAGACTGGATACATCCTAAATATACAGCCAACTATCCAACTGTCCATCCAGAGCCTCTGGTTTATAGACCGGATACATCCTAAATATAGAGCCAACTATCCAACTGTCCATCCAGAGCCTCTGGTTTATAGACCGGATACATCCTAAATATAGAGCCATCTATCCAACTGTCCATCCAGAGCTTTTGGTTTCTTGACAAGATATATCCTAAATCTAAAACTATTTATCCAACTGTCCATCTAGAGCCTCTGGTTTATAGACCGGATACATCCTAAATATAGAGCCATGTATGCAATTGACATACCACTGCTATCTTCCATTAGTACAAGTGTAGACATCATGGCTTGTGGTAGTAGGTCCAGGAAAATCCAGGCCAGAATATATGAAAATTATATGATTCCTAATCCTCACAGAAGGTGATAGTTGTGCTTTCTGTTTCATCAGAGTTTTTCGCAAGGTTGAACATGGGTTCTGGATTAAAGTAAGTTCTATTTACTGAGAGGAACTTTTTTATTGAAAATAAGTGAATCTAATCAGCATCATCAATGTGTTTTCTAAGCTTGGTATAGATTGTAATGAGGTACTGACATAAATGGCAGGTGGAAGTGCTGCACAGATTGTGACTTGTAATGTTCAGACACGGGATGGAGGTTCAAAGGTCTTACAATAATATTTTTTTTTCCTTCTTACAATTCTGCAAGTGATTCTAATTTATTATCACTGTTTTCTAGCTGGTCTAAAAGCACTTTTAACGTAAACGGACATTTTTTGGTTGCTATGGACAATCTCCAGTTTCCTGGCAGAAAGAACAGTATTTATAATATAAAACTGCATGCAGGACACTGGACAAATCAATAGGGACAAAGGGGATGTGTAATTATTTGATACAGTACTGTAATCTGTAAGATTACAGTATTCTGTAGATATACTGTGTTTTTTACTTTTTGAATTTGGCGCCGAACCCCGTCCCCGTGCGTCGCAACGCTGGCAGGGAACGGAGCTCGGCACTGTGAATAGGGCGAGACACAGCGGCTCACAGATCCCGGCGGGGAGACATCGTAGGATCCTGGGGACAAGGTAAGTAACCTCTACATGGATCCTGCAATGCAATCCCGAGTCTGGCTCTGGGTTACCGCTTTTGGTACTGAAAATCCATCCCGAGCCAGACTCGGCACGGAGGTTAACAACCCCAACCCCCCCAAGAAGTTTTTTTTTCTGGAACTTTGGGAGGGAAAATTCAAATGACCAGCCTGAATATTGAGCTGAGTGGAAGGGGCTGCTTACCTCTGGAGCCCTATGGATTGAATATGATCCTATTTTTTGGGAGTTTTCACCCATGGGCTCTCTGTGTACCAGGATCCAGTAAGTAGAGCTTCTTTTCTGTACAAAACTGCTTCATGGTGCCCAGTTATGAACCGTGGCCTGTTCCAGTCTGCTTTTACCTATGCTCGATCTACTTCATGGTCCCCAGCCATTAACCATGGACTGTTCCAATCTGTCTTTACCTGTGCTCATTCTACTTCATGGCCCCCAGTCGTGAACCATGGACTTTTCCAGTCTACCTATACCGGTGCTTCTGTTTTTTTAATAAAGAAACTTTATTGGGTTTTCCAAATGACAGCTTCAAAAGACTTAACAACAATGACAAAGGTAGGCTAATATAAAGATGCATAACATAACAGAGAGAAATGGCATACTGAGTTATGCCAGTGCGAGGTGGAACGGTGAAGGGAAGGAAGGGAGGTGAGGAAATAAGGGGGGGAAGGGGGTGAAAGAAAGGAGGGGAGAGGAAAGGTGTCAAATATCCAGGAGTTTGCATGATAAGGGCCAGCACTGGGCTCAGGCAATGTCAACCATTAACCAAAATTAGGGTAAACCAAGTAAGTAGGTAGCATCATGACATAATAATGCAAACAATAAATATGAGAACACCTAACTGTGAGACAGGCAGAACCCAAAATGCACAAAATCTGATTGGGTGGGTGGACAAAAGGGTAAGTTCATGGCATCAGTCTGGAGGAAATAGAATGGGAGGCTAGGTATAACTAGAGTCCAGAGGTGGGAGACCAGAGGTTGATAGATCCAAGGTAGGCTGAATCCTGGAGATGTATAGATGACATTTGTTCAGGAAGCATGACGAGTTGGCATGTGACAGGACAATGTCTAGTTTATCTTTGCGTAGCATGATCAGCAGGTCCACTTTCACATCAGCAATGGTTCATAGGGTAGTGGAAGTCCACTGCTTTAGGATGGCCCTCCTGACTTTCATAAAGCAGGAAGCAAGCTAGGCTTTGTTACGTTGGAGAGTCACACACTGAGCCATTGGTAAACCAAATGAATATCTGTTTCAACAGCCAAACAACAGTGGGAAAGGGTCTTTGCATGGTTGGTACCTTGTGACCATGGCAGCAAAACTCTCCAGTTGGTCCCAAAAGCAGGAGACATGGGGATAGAGCCAGAGCCTATGGTACAGAGACGGTCTTGGCACTCCACACCACGGGCACTGCTGTCTATCTGGCGAGGAGGAGGATACCGATAAGGGGATATAAACATGGTGCAGGATTTTGAATTGCTACTCCCTTCAGAACTCATTGGTGATGAAAGCGCAAGTGGTGTTGTAGCTGCTTAATATACATTCTAATGCTTCTGTGGAATGGAGGTCCTTTTTCCAGGAGGAGGATGGACCAGAGAGCAAGGGTTTGTTTAGGTAGGATATAGACTGTAGATGTAGACAAGAGAGGTTGTTGACTCTGATGTTCAGGAGGTTGACCCCCTCGCATCATGGGAGAATTTTTGGAGGGAAACACGTGGGTGCCGACCATGCCATAAGAAGGTGGTTAGGAACTTGTGGAGTTTCCGGAGGTATTTATGTCTTAGTAGGAGACGAATGGTCTGGAGCGGATAGAGGAGCTTGGGGAAACTAACCATTTTGAATAGGTGGCTCCTTCCAAGGAAGGTGAGAGGGAGGTCGGCCCAAGTTTACAGTTCCCCAAGAATTTTAGAAATGATCAGAGGGTAATTTAAATGATAAAGGGAAGAGGGCAAATTTCCTATTTTAATCCTGAGGTTATGTGAGATCTGGCTATGGTAAAAATTTTGTTGGCTGTCCAGGGGGGAGGACGTGCATTAAACAGCGGTAAGATTTCACACTTGGAGAAATTGATTCTTAACCCTGAGCATGCCTTGAACCAGGTGAATAGCTCCTGAATATAGGGCATGTCCAGCTTTGGGTTAGAGGTGAATATCAGGATATCATCGGTGAATAGAGCCATGCGCAGCTCTTGATGGTCTACCATAACACCATGGAGGTGTGAGTGAAATAAAAGATAGCATGACAGGGGCTCGAGGGCTAAATTGAATAACAGTGGGGATAAGGGGCACCCCTGTCTTGTACCTTTTGTGGAGAGGAATATTGTTTTAGATGTGTCCTGCAGTGATCACATTTGCTAAAGTGGAGGAATCCATACTAGAGATAAGATGGAGAAAGGAGCCAGAAAAGCCAAAACTCTGTAGGACTAATCAGAGCCAGTGAAAGCTCACATTATCGAAAGCTTTCTCAGCATCCAAGGTGATAATGGCTAGGTCCTGGAGGGATCAGCCTTGGCCTGCTCTAGAGCAGTAAGGACCTTTTGAATATTTGAGGTGGCTGTATGCCCTAGGGTGAAGCCAACTTGAGAGGGATGAATCAGGGTGGGCATAATTAAGGCTAGCCTTTTGGTTCTTGAATAATATTTTAGAATCTAGGTTTAGCAGGGATATCTGGAAGTAGGAACCTTGCTTTTTAGGGTCTTTGCCTTTCTGAAGAATAAATTTGATATGGGCTTGGAAGCCCGAGGGGAGATATTGTCCCTCATTCAGAATTGACTGGTAGACGACTGGAGACAAGGGTCGAACTGATGGTGGTAGTCGTCAACTTTGTCAAACTCTGACGTATACCCGACAAAGGCACGGAGCTTTCCCATTTGCTAAAGAGGTGATGGCGAACGTAACATCTGTCACTGTAATCTGGCTTGCGTCGCAGCAGTGTCAATGGCAAAAAGAAAAGAAGAGGAAACTAACCAGGAATATTTGGAAGACCCAAAACTCTATGTCACATCCTAATTAAAGATATGTTTGGAAGGAGTGCCCCAGGGATATTGCGGACAAAGAGAGAATTTAGAACAAGGTACACCAAATAAGAGTATAGGGTATATAAAAAAGCTATAAATTTTATTAGTACAAAAATTGACAACAATATATGCATATACAAAAATCACCTAAAAATGAGTGAAACACATAGCAAATAGTGAAAACAGCTGCTGTATTTGGAACACACGACAGGTCCAGACTGAAATTTTTGCTGTGGTATTGTTCTAAACAAGGGAAACATGTGCCACTTTACAGGCATACTATAGACACCCCCCAGGTACGAAATTTAAAGGAATATTTCACTTTTATTGTTTCACTTTAAGCATTATTAAAATCCCTGCTCCCGAAAAAACTGCCGTTTTTAAAACTTTTTTTGCATTGATACATGTCCCCTGGGGCAGGACCCAGGTCCCCAAACACTTGTTATGACAATAACTTGCATATAAGCCTTTAAAATTAGCACTTTTGATTTCCCCCATAGACATTTAAAGGGTGTTCCGCGGCTTTTGAATTTGCCGCGAACACCGCAAATTGTTCGCTATTCTGCAAACAGACGAACACCCGATGTTCGAGTCGAACTTACATTCGACTCAAACATCGGGCTCATCCCTATTAGTGAACATTAATGAATTTATTCGGCCTTGAAGATCTGATTTACTTCTAACATTTACAGTCTCTCTCCTGCATAACACCATGCAGACTATTACTCCTCCTCTGCATCAACTCCTGCAGACTGTTACTCCCAGGTCTTCTCTCCTCCTGCACAAACGTCCGCTGTAAAACTATTAGGTTCCTGTCCCATCATCTTCAATATGACAAAAGGGATCACTCTGAATAACCCCAGTTGCTGGCTGTACTTGGATGCTGTTATTAGGCCAGAGATCCTGCGATACCTCTCCCTGGCAGCCTAGTAATTTAGTAGCATGAGATAGGTGGTGGACTACTGCTCCCAGCTAGTTCGGCCTGCAAATCCTGAGCCTGCAGGCTGCAGCAACCTGACACTATTCCCCACAGTCTCTCCTCTGTTCCAGGACTCCTCATCAATGACCGTGTAAAGATGAGGACTTCATCCATGAACATGTAAGGACCCCCCCCCCCAGATGAGGGTGCCCTGCTGCAGCTGCCTAGTACTCCATTTTTCACTTCTCCACAAACCTGCCCCAGTGACATGTGACCTCAGCTTACAGTCAGGTCCATAAATATTGGGACATCGACACAATTCTAATCTTTTTGGCTCTATACACCACTACAATGTATTTGAAATAAAAAAAAAAACAAGATGTGCTTTAACTGCAGACTTTCAGCTTTAATTTGAGGGTATTTACATCCAAATCAGGTGAACGGTGTAGGAATTACAACAGTTTGTATATGTGCCTCCCACTGTTTAAGGGAGCAAAAGTAATGGGACAGATTAACAATCATCCATCAAACTTTCACTTTTAAATACTTGGTTGCAAATCCTTTGCAGTCAATTACAGCCTGAAGTCTGGAACTCATAGACATCACCAGACGCTGGGTTTCATCCCTGGTGATGCTCTGCCAGGCCTCTGCTGCAACTGTCTTCAGTTCCTGCTTGTTCTTGGGGCATTTTCTCTTCAGTTTTGTCTTCAGCAAGTGAAATGCATGCTCAATCGGATTCAGGTCAGGTGATTGACTTGGCCATTGCATAACATTCCACTTCTTTCCCTTAAAAAACTCTTTGGTTGCTTTTGCAGTATGCTTCGGGTCATTGTCCATTTATGGACCTGACTGTATATGGGGGGCCTGCCCCCTGCCAATACCAAGTGGGGAATGGTCAGGGCTCCTCACATGAGCTGCCTGCCACTTCAGTCCCAGTCCCTGCTCCTCTTCCAGGACAATCTCCCTGGAAGCAAGGGAGGCGGCTCAGAACTAAAGCACAGGTGGTCACACCCACTGCTACACTAACCACTCCCTGCCCCCAGATTAAAACAAGCAGGCCTAGCCTAAGCACAGGCCTGCCTAAATTTACATGTACTGACAGTTTCCCTAGCAAAAATCCTATGATAGCACCTACCTATGGTAGAGGGTGCTGCATTGAGTTTCTCTAAGATAAATTGTTGATCACTGGTCTGGGCGATTTGCATTTCATCTTCCAGATTAGCTTATCAGTGTTCTATTTCAGAGATCCTCTTGGTGTGGTCTCCCAGCTCCTTTCTGAGCTGTATGATGTCTGCTGTTATTGCTCTGTCTACAGCAGCTGTGATTGTAGGAGACAAGGTGGCTGCTACTGCCTGGGCCATCTTGCTGTACTGGTCCTCTGAGAGAGCAAACAGGATGTCAGCTGTCAGCTGACAGTGCTGGGCCCACAGCTTCTCCTGTCTCCATGCTGTCAGTGGTGCAGGAAGTAGAGTTCTCTGATCACTGTATGCTATCTGTAATCCTTAATGCTTCAGACGCCCCTCAGAGGGGCAAGAGCATCTGGAGATTGAATTTAACTCTTCTCAAGGAAGAACATGTTAGACAATCCTTTGAGGAATTATTTCAGGCACAAGTGACCATTCTGGACTTTTGTAGCAGCAAGGCTGAATGGTGGGAGCTGACCAAAAAGAGGATCGCTGGATTCTTCAGGGGTCTAGGAAATAGAAAACCGTTTAATAAATACATGACCTACCAACATTTACGGAGGAAGCTGGATATTCTTGTCTTGAGAGGAGGAGATCCTGGGACAATCTCCGAAGTGAAACTCCTTCTCAGGAAGTGTCAATATGACCGACATGCCTCTTTGGTTTTGAAGAGGGACTATGGGAGGCTTTTTGGACTCTACCCCAGGTCTAAATGATGGATATGTCCCATTGATGAATTTGACAGATGAGATCACAGTGGAAGAGGTGATGAGGGCAATTGAACAGCTTGCCATCAAAAAGTCACCTGAACCGAATGGCTTGATGGCTGAGTTTTACAAAGCCTTTAAGTCTATTCTGGACCCACATTTGGCAGAGGTTTTTAACAGTTGCCTTGCTGAGGGGGTGCTTTCCCCTTCCATGAGGCACTCGGCTGTGATTCTTTTTTCAAAAGGTAAAGATCCTTTGATGATTGAGAATTGGCGCCCCGTCAGCCTTCTCAATGTCAATAGAAAGGTGCTGGCAAAGATATTTTTCTGGCGCCTGTCGTCAGTAGCAGAGTCTTTGCTTTCTTGCCATCAGCACTGTTCGGTCCAGGGTAGGAGCACCTGTAGAGCAGTTTTAGCTGTCCGGGAGGCCTTGGAGCAGCGTAGGGCTGCAGGCTGAGGAAATTATTTGCTGACACTGGATCAGGCAAAGGCTTTTGATCGTGTTAACCATGAGTAACTGTGGTTGCTCCTTAGTAAGTACAGTCAGCCGGGTGGTTTTGTCGATTGGTTGAAAGTCTTGTATAAGGGGGCAGAAAGCTTTCCTCTTGGTAATGGTTGGGTTGGGCAGTCCTTTGATGTTGGCTCTGGGGTGCACCAGGGTTGTCCCCTGAGTCCCCTGCTCTATGTGACTGCAATCGACCTCTTCATCAGGAGGCTAGAGAGTGGCATGTTGTGTGGGGTACCAGTGGGGCTCCCAGGTGAGCCTCCATTGAGGGTTGTTGCCTATGCGGACAATGTGTTGGTGATTGTCACTGGGACAGATGAAGCAGAGGATGTGGTCTCTCTGACATAACGTTACTCTAAAGCATCTGGCTCCAAGATCAATCAGGAAAAAAAATGAAGTTTTCTGGATAGGAAAGAAAGGTGAGGGGTTTTATCTCCCAGACACCTTTCCAGTGCCCCAGAAAAAAAATTTAGATACTAGGCATTGAATTTGGACTCGACGATTATGACCTAAAAAACTGGGAATTGCCAATACTAAGGTGGTCAGCTGGAAGAGATGGAAGTTATTTCTGTGGGAAAGGGTTGATC
This sequence comes from Aquarana catesbeiana, assembly GCF_042186555.1. Taxonomy (NCBI): domain Eukaryota; kingdom Metazoa; phylum Chordata; class Amphibia; order Anura; family Ranidae; genus Aquarana; species Aquarana catesbeiana. The sequence continues at coordinate 15,491,857 of NC_133324.1, read as the reverse complement.
GGATTAAGACTTACCTGATTCCGATCTTCTTGTATGTCAGCTTTGTCTGCATCTTGCCAGTGTCTTTCTATGCTAGGGTCAGTAGTGTGTTCTTGCAGATGCTGTGGGGGAATGTCACCTAACTATCAAGGAGGGAGGGTGGCTTAGGTATGGTCAACCCAGTTCTTTTCTTTTTGCTGCTTTTTCTCAAGTTTAACATTGGTAAAACACTTGCAGTTGAACCTCTTGGATGGATAGGCATGTTTGGATCTTGGTTTAGGCCTTTTCTACAACTTTGGGAAGAAGGTGGTCAAGTGAAGAATTTCAGGGGTCATCGTGGTCAGCTACCAGCCTATTTCGCTCCGTGCCTGAAGTTACTGCGGCAGTGGCAATTGTCGGCTGAAGATCTCAGATCGGTTCTGAGGAAAGTCCTTATGAGTCAAGTCTTGAGCGAAGCCTTTCATGACCCACTGGCCTTAAGGGATTGCCCAGGCCCAGTTTTCAGGGCAGGGTTAAGACTGATTAATTTGGATAGAGTCCCCCTTAAATTTAGGGATCTGGCCTGGTTGTGCTTCCATGGGAGGCTCTATGTTTGGGGCAATTTGAAATTCCGCAGTGGGATGGATCGTAGCTGTCCTCGGGAGGAGTGTTCAGGTGAGGAGGAGACTATGGACCATTTCCTGCTTCATTGCCCTTTTAACATAGAGGTGTACAAACAGGTGGGACGGGCCCTCGTGTTCCTTTCCTCTCCAGGCTGGGTTAAGCTGAGTGGGTGTACAGAGCATTCAATACTGGTGGAGTTTTTTTGTTTGGATACACTTTTTTAAGTTTGCCTAGTAGTCCGTTATTTCACCTGGAACGTATAGTGTCAAGTAAGCACCCAGCATAAAATCCTTCCTGTTGAGGTGGTGGTATGTGACATTTTGCATGAGATGGGGAAGATTCGAGAGCTTGAGAGAGACAATCGGGTCAGGGGGCTTGGTTGAAGGCATGGAGGGGTTTCAGTCCTTTCTTATTGCCAGGAGTCTCTTTTTTTAATTTATGATACATTTTTGATAAATGGCTGCGTACATAGGTGATGGGCTGTGCCTTTTAGACCCTCTCTGCTGCTTTATGTAAATAGTTTTCTAAAAATGTTTTGGTAGTGGACTATGTTTATATTGTATATATTCTAAACATGGATGTGTATTCCTTTCATGTCAGTTGAAGTATTGTATTATGGTTTTGTTTTATACTTTTTGTATAAAATTGGTTAATTTGATTGTTTTCAATAAAAGATCAATAGTGCCCCATCATTGGTGTCAGTGGGAGGAATAGTGCCCCATCATTGGTATTAGTGGAATGAATAGTGCCCCATCATTGATATCAGTCGCAAGAATAGTGCCCCATTATTGGTGTGAGTGGGAGTAATAGTGCCCCATCATTGGTGTCAGTGGGAGGAATAGTGTCCCATCATTGGTGTCAGTGGAAGTAATAGTACCCCATCATTGGTGTCAGTGGGAGGAATAGTTTCCCATCATTGGTATCAGTGGGAGGAATAGTGGCCTATTGCCAATATCAGTGGCAGGGACTATGCCCCACTGTTGTTGGCAGTGGGGGAAATAATGCCCCAAGGGCCAGATATAAGCAAGCAAAGAGCCGCACCCGGAGACCACTGTTGTAGAACATTAGTTCTGATTTATTAATCCATAAAAATATTTCTTTTGCTAAATCTTTATTAAAAGAAAAACAATTTAAAGCTTAGATATTCAATAAAAAATATTTCAATTGTTACATACAGAGTAGATCCATAGAAAATAAAGATGTATTAAAAAAGTAATCTATTTTCATCAATGCAAAAGAGAAACACACATTAAGTCTTGCCATATGGAAAAAGACAAATGCTAAATAGTGCAACATATAGTCACAATCCTAAATGATGTATAGTAGATGGGTCACCTGTCAGGTTTGTCTTTCTGTCTGTGACCCCGTTAGGGAGATTCACACTCTCTATTTGTACTGTTTACCACCATCACCATGAGCAAAAGGGAAAGGAGATCCCCAAATTTGGGTTGCCACCATATCAGAAAAAGAGGAGAAATCCCACAATGGGGACACTAGTTCTAGCCACCCTGGTGACAACCAGAGATTCTCTCACTTTGGAGAGATTTCCTCGTTTCCTATTTTGTATATGGTACAAGAAGGGAAGGGAAATCTCCACAATGATACTCAGATGGCAAAAATATACTGACAGGTGGTATAGGCAGTTTTGGAGTTAGATCTATTATAACTTTTTGTTCATCAGTGTTTCAGTTTTATAAAATTGACATTTGTTGGGTAATGCAGGATAACCCTGCTCACCATGACTCAGTAGAATTGTATTGTCTAGCTGCATTAAAAAACAACTATCACCCTTTAGGAACAATATGCTCCTGTATTTGCTTGACTTGCACATGGAATTGTTCACCCACAAACTCTATAAGCAAAAGAGTGCACACGGCTTTGCATCATATTGTAAAACGCAAAGAGCTTCTAAAGCCTCAAGGTTTTTTACCTTCTCTGATAAAGGATCCCCCTAGCCCCCCCTCCCCTCCTTATTCTTACCTGAGTCTGATCCAGCGACATGCACAAGAGCAACGGCTCCCGCTCGCTGTCTCCCTCCTCATTTGGCAGATTGATAACACAGCTCTCGCTCGCTGTCTCCCTCCTCATTTGGCAGATTGATAGCAGGGCTCCCACTTGCTGTCTCCCTTCTCATTTGGCAGATTGATAACACAGCTCCCGCTCCTGTCTCCCTCCTCATTTGGCAGATTGATAGCAGCGCTCCCGCTTGCTGTCTCCCTTCTCATTTGGCAGATTGATAGCACAGCTTCCGCTCACTGTCTCCCTTCTCATTTGGAAAAATATATAGAATCGCACTAAACTTTAGCTGGAATGGTTGCACACAAACACGCTAACCCAATATTAATGATAGTATGTCTGTATGTGTATAGCCATATGACGTGGACAAAAATATTGACCAATATCCTAACACCAAAAACAAACATAAAACAACGATGAGTTCAATAAGTGATTAAATGAATAAAAACATATCGTAAAGTGTCCAAAAACCCAGGATGACCATATCACCCATGAACTAAAATAAATGAATTATAAAGTGATAAAAAAGTCCATCCATAGAGTGTGTAATCTTCGGTGTTATAGGGAGAGCTTGTGCCTAATCCACCATCAAAAATTAGAGGGTTGCCGCTTACCAGAAACCCATGATTCCCCACTACAGAGGATCAGGGGAAACCTGTAATAGGAAATGCCCTCCAGGGCATGTCAGATGCAGCCAAAACCTGAATTCGTTAGTGGTGATGATATGGTATCCAAGAACGCCAAACGGAGCTAATTATACTTCAAATCTCATCATGACATTCCCAGCTCGTAGGTGGATAAATATGGCATGTAAAGATATGAGAGGCTCCGTAAAACCTTAAAATTTATTTAAAATAATAAAAACACAATGTTGCACTCAGATTTGTAAGGTAGAAAAAGGGCCTGAATGTTTGGTGCGCCAGCCGGTAAGTACTCAGACAAGCCCGTCCTGCTGGAATCAGTAACAACTATACGAGGTGAAGCAAGCGCATCGCTGCACCCTACGCGTTTTGTAATAGAATTGTGTCGTCCAGGGGCAGTTTCTCTCCTCATTTGGCAGATTGATAGCATGGCTCCCGCTCGCTGTCTCCCTTCTCATTTGGCAGATTGGTAGCATGGCTCCCGCTCGCTGCTTCTCTCCTCATTTGGCAGATTGATAGCAGTGCTCCCGCTTGCTGTCTCCCTCCTCATTTGGCAGATTGATAGCACAACTCTAGCAGGCTGTTTCTCTCCTCATTTGGCAGATTGATAGCACAGCTCCCGCTCACTGTCTCCCTCCTTATTTGGCAGATTGATAGCACGGCTCCCGCTCGCTGTCTCCCTCCTTATTTGGCAGATTGATAGCACGGCTCCCGCTCGCTGTCTCCCTCCTTATTTGGCAGGTTGATAGCACGGCTCCCACAGGCTGTTTCTCTCCTCATTTGGCAGATTGATAGCACATCTCCCGCTCGATGTTTCCCTTCTCATTTGGCAGATTGATAGCACGTCTCCCGCTTGCTTTTTCTCTCCTCTTCTCTCCTCTTGGCTTCATGTGTCTTCTCTCTGTAAACATGGAAGCAATGTCACGGGGTCACTTTCGGTTTACTCGGCACCGGTTTAAATAAAAGTGACAGTAATCTGAATCACCGTTTTTGGCGATCTGAATACTTTGAAGTGCAAAGGAGGCATTTGGGGTCTTGTAGACCCCCGATCCCTCCATAAAGAGTACCTGTCACCATCATTTACTGTCACAAGGGATGGCAACAAAAGTGAGTACACCTCGGAAGCCTCGTACACACAGTTTGGTTGTTGTATGACCGAGCGTCTGATTTTTGTCAAAAGGGCGTGTGCAGGATTTTAGCATACTAACTATCCGCAAATTGTCGTTCGACAAACACGAATGTAGGGATTAGGGATGAGCTTCGCATTTGAGACGAACCCATGTTTGACTCGAACATTACCTTTTTTTTGTCGTTCGCTAAATTGCGAACGATATGGACCGCTCACGCCAAATTCGTGTGGCGCATCATGGCTCATAATTCACTGCGGCATCGCAGTGCATTGCTGGCTGATGATTGGCCAAGCATGCACTATGACCCGCATGCTTGGCCAATCACAGCGCCGTCGGTAGAGAGAGCTGTAATTGGCCAAAGCCAGGGTGGCTTTGGCCAATTATGGCTCAGGGGGTTTAGAACACGCCCCACACTATATAAGGCCGCCTGCACGGCGGCCCTGTGTAGTGTGTTCTAGCGTGCTTAGATAGAGAGAGAGAGAGACAGTGTCATTTCATTTGAGTTTGAGCTAGATTAGGCAGGACAGTCAGTGAGTTAGCTGCACTTGTAGTGTATTGTGTATATATAAGCACCCCAGGTGTTGCATATATATATATATATATATATATATATATATATATATATATATACACTGTATTCAGTTTAGCTAGATCCATTCCTGTTATCTTCCTACTGACAGGCAGGCTTGTCTTGTTACAGTATTTACAGCTACCTGAAGAAAATTGCTGGTGTTCTTTTGATCCTATTAGTACCACAGTCAGGCAGCTAGACTATTTACAGTTAGTGTAGTGCGTCCTCCTCACAGTGTTCAGTTAAAGCTACAAGTTAGTTTAGTGTGACCTCTGCACAGTGTTCAGCTAAAACTACAAGTTAGTGTAGTGCACAGTGTTCAGCTAAAGCTACAAGTTAGGGTAGTGCGTCCTCCTCACAGTGTTCAGCTAAAGCTACAAGTTAGTGTAGTAAGACCTCTGCACAGTGTTCAGCTAAAGCTACAAGTTAGTGTAGTGCGTCCTGCTCACAGTGTTCAGCTAAAACTACAAGTTAGTGTAGTGCGACCTCTGCACAGTGTTCAGCTAAAACTACAAGTTAGTGTAGTGAGACCTCTGCACAGTGTTCAGCTAAAGCTACAAGTTAGTGTAGTGCGTCCTGCTCACAGTGTTCAGCTAAAACTACAAGTTAGTGTAGTGCGACCTCTGCACAGTGTTCAGCTAAAACTACAAGTTAGTGTAGTGAGACCTCTGCACAGTGTTCAGCTAAAGCTACAAGTTAGTGTAGTGCGTCCTGCTCACAGTGTTCAGCTAAAACTACAAGTTAGTGTAGTGAGACCTCTGCACAGTGTTCAGCTAAAGCTACAAGTTAATGTAGTGCGTCCTGCTCACAGTGTTCAGCTAAAACTACAAGTTAGTGTAGTGCGACTGTCATGTACCTGGTGGGTTTTGAGCCTGAAGTGCAGAGAGAGACCTCCCTTACAGCTCCCACTCCCATTCCTCTGGAATGGAGACAGAGGGCCCAGGAGTGAGGAGTTGTATGGGTGCCTGGCAGGATCAACAGTCACCAGAAGTTCAGGAGTGGTGGCACCCTCTGGAACCAGAAGCTGAAGAGGAGACTGGAGACTGGAATGCAGAATGGACCGGGAACCACAGCAGGTAAGTAGGCAGGAACTGAAGGGCTGGATAGGAACCGGGAACACACAGTAGATAGCAGACTGGAACACTGGACTGGAACCAGGAACAAGCAGTAGGTAGCAGACTGGAATGCTGAACTGGAACCAGGAACAAGCAGTAGGTATCAGACTGGAACGCTGGACTGGAACCAGGAACAAGCAGTAGGTAGCAGACTGGAACGCTGGACTGGAACCAGGAACAAGCAGCAGGTAACAGACTGGATACTGGAGCGCTGGACTGGAACCAGTAACAAGCAGCAGGTAACAGACTGGATACTGGAGCGCTGGACTGGAACCAAGAACAAGCAGCAGGTAACAGACTGGATACTGGAGCGCTAGGCTGGAACCAGGAACCAGGAACAAGCAGCAGGTAACAGACTGGATACTGGAGCGCTGGACTGGAACCATGAACAAGCAGCAGGTAACAGACTGGATACTGGTATCAGGCAGAGGGATGGTCAAGCCGGTGGTCGATATTGGGCGGACAGCAGAGGTACCAGGGATAACACAGAAGCTGTAGAGCAGACAGCGGGGATTGAGTGTGACAAGCCGGTTTAAATAGCCCGCCTGACACCAGCGGGAGTGCGCGCGCGTGCCCGTGCGTGACAGCACCCGTGAACGTGCGCGCATGCGCGGTAGAGCCCGCGACCGTGTCCCCGTGCCTCTGGATCGCTGATTACTGGCAGGATCTTCATGACATTGCCCCCCCAAGGGGCAGCCTCCAAATGCCCCTTTGGAGAAATTTCTCTGGATGGGACCTTTTAAAAGATTGCAACAGATCTTCAGCATGTTCAGGTTCCCAAGAATTTTCTTCTGGACCAAACCCCCTCCACTTTATCAGAAATTGATTTTGGTTACCTCTCTTCCTATGGTCCATGATAGCTTCCACCTCAAATTCCTCCTCCCCATCTACCAAAATTGGATCAGGAGGATCCGTACTTCGGCCTGGAAATGGATTAGTAATAGAGGGTCTGAGCAGAGACACATGAAATACTGGGTGAACCTTTAATGAGTCAGGGAGTTCAAGTTCGTATGCCACCTCATTAATTCTCCGTTTGACAGGGAATGGTCCAAGAAACTTGGGACTCAACTTCCTTGAGGGGCATGCCAGCTTGAGGTTTATTGTAGATAACCATACCTGGTCCCCGGGTGTAAGTAACAGCTCACCTCGCCTCTTTTTATCGAAGGTTGATTTATTATACTCCTGGGTCCTGGTCATGGTCTCCTGCAAAATTTGTTTATTGTAAGTGAAGAAATTCAATTTCTCTTGAACTGCGGGGACTGTAAACTCTGGAAGAGAATTGGGCAAAAATGAAGGATGGAAACCGTAATTTGCAAAAAATGGAGTCTGTTTGATAGCGGAATGAATAGAATTGTTGTAGGCGAATTCAGCCAATGGGAGCACAGAAATCCAATCACCTTGGGCAAAAGAAGACAGCTAAAATAGCAGCTAAACAGCGTAAATATTGTTCAAGAGTTTGGTTTGTTCTCTCTGTTTGCCCATTAGTCTGGGGATGATAAGCAGATGAAAATGAAAGCTCAATGTTCAGTGTCTTGCATAGAGACCTCCAGAATCGGGAGGTAAACTGTACCCCCCGATCTGAAACAATATTGACCGGTACCCCATGGAGCCTGATGACTTCCTTAATGAATGCCTGTGCCGTTTCTGTAGCTGAGGGAGTGCCCTTCATTGGGACAAAGTGGGCCATCTTTGACAGCCGGTCCACTATGACAAAAATCGAGGTGAAGCCCCCGGCCGGAGGTAATTCAACAATAAAGTCTATAGAGAGCATTTTCCATGGCCTATCTGGGACAGGCAATGGTTTTAGCAAACCCCATGCCTTGGTTCTGTACCCCTTGTTCCTAATACAGGTGGTGCAGGATTCTACAAATTTCTTACAATCCTCACGTAACTGAGGCCACCAGAAGGTATGCTGTACCAGATCAGTGGTCTTAGCTACGCCAAAATGCCCTGCCAGTACATGGTCATGACAGAGTTCTAGTACTGGAACTCGTAGCGTTTCAGGTACAAAAATCCTACTCTCGTGCCAAAGTAACCCATCCTTAACTTGGAGTTCTGGCCCAACGGAAGATCCCAATTCAGCGGAAGCCTGCTTAATCTGGGAAAGCAGGTTTCCCTGAAGCAAAAGAAAATTCCCCAGGGACAAAATGGTGTCCAGAGGGGAAACTTCTTGGGGCTTGTGAAACATCCTGGATAGGGCATCGGGTTTGGTATTTTTGGAGCCAGGGCGGTAAGTGATATGAAAAGAGAACCTGGAGAAAAAGAGAGCCCACCTGGCCTGACGTGGCTTCAACCTCTTTGCAGATCTCAAATACTCCAGGTTCTTATGATCTGTAAAAATTAAGACTGGGTGAGCGGCTCCTTCCAGCAGATAGCGCCACTCCTCTAACGCTGATTTGATTGCCAACAACTCTCTGTCACCTACATCATAATTTCTCTCTGCCGTGGACAGCTTACGAGAGAAGAAGGCCACAGGATATAACAGGGCCTTGGTTCCCTGTCTTTGGGACAACACTGCCCCCACCGTAATTTCAGATGCGTCCACCTCAAGTATGAACGGCAGAGAGGAATCTGGATGCTTTAGTACAGAGGCGGAAGTAAAAAGGCCCTTAAAGGTCTCAAAAGCCTTTTGGGCTTCAGCAGACCAGTGGAAGCGTGTTCCCTGTTTAGTTAACCGTGTGATGGGTGTAATGATGGCTGAGAACCCTTAATAAATTTACGGTAAAAAATTGGCGAATCCAACGAATCATTGGATTACCTTTTTGTCTGTAGGAACTGGCCAATCTAGGACTGCAGCGACCTTTTGAGGGTCCATCTTAATGCCTTTACTGGAAATGATTAACCCCAAAAATTGAATACTTTCCTTAACCATCACATTTCTCAGCCTTTGCATATAGGCCATGTTGTCGAAGCCGGCCCAACACACTTCTGACGTGCCTGCGGTGAGATTCAAGAGAACAAGAAAAAATTAATATGTCGTCTAAATAGACGATAACAAACAGATCTAGAAAGTCTCGTAAAACATCATTGATGAAATATTGAAATGTAGCAGGGGCATTGCACAGACCGAAAGGCATCACCAGGTACTCAAAATGTCCATAGCGGGTACGAAAGGCGGTCTTCCATTTGTCTCCGCCCCTAATACGAACTAGATTGTAGGCTCCGCGGAGGTCAAGTTTAGTAAATATGGTGGCCGTTCCAAGTCTTTGGAACAATTCTGGTACCAGAGGAAGAGGATAACGTTTTTTTACCGTGATCTTATTTAGTTCTCGGTAATCCACACATGGTCTGAGGGAATTATCCTTCTTCTGTACAAAGATGATGCCTGCACCTGCTGGAGACGTGGACAGACGAATGAAGCCCTTCTTTAGGTTCTCATCGATGTATTCCTTTAATGCCCCTTGTTCTACCTCAGTCAAAGGGAAAATTCTTCCAAAAGGAATCTCAGCATCGGGGGGTAACTCGATAGGACAGTCACAGGCCCCGTGAGGAGGTAAGACTTCTGCCCCCTGCTTGCTGAATACATCTAAGAAATCATGATAAGCTGCGGGCATGGAGAGATGTAGACTGGGATCTGTGTCTAGGCAGAGCAAGGTAGGGTTCTCCTGAACGTTCTGAATTCTGCAAGACTGTTGACAATATGAGGAGGAAAAGGTAACCTTACCTGTGGCCCAATTAATGTCAGGATTGTGAGCTTGTAACCAGGGCATGCCGAGGATTATGGGAAACAGGGGTGAAGCGATGATATCCAGGCGTAATAGTTCTTGATGAGAATTGAAAATAGAAACGGGTATCGGAACAGTCTCTTGGGTAACAGGTCCGGATTTGATGGCGGTTCCATCAGCTAGATGAATGGAAAGTCCATGGGCCTTAGGCAACAGGGGTATCTGGTATTTGGTAGCAAAAAGAGAGTCCATGAAACAGCTGCAAGCTCCAGAGTCAATAATGGCGGTTATTTGCAGAGTCTCTCCTGGAAGCTGTAACAGGATAGAGAGAGCAAGGTGAGTAGTATTCTTGGCCAGAGGTGCAACATAATCAGTGGACAGGGATAGGCACTTACGGAGCTTAAGAGGACATTTCCTGATGTAGTGCCCAGGTTCCCCGCAGTACAGGCACAAATTATTCATTCGACGACGTTGACGTTCCTCCTGGGTAAGAGAAGGCCGCAGGACCCCTAATTGCATAGGCTCAGGTGGGTTAAACGTGGAGGTGGGTGGTGTTGGTGACGTATGATGAAGAACCTTTGGGGTCACCCAGGTTGGGCGAGAAGATCCCATAGCTCTCTCAGTCCTACGCTCCCTTAAGCGTCGATCGATCTGAATGGCTAGATCGATCAAAGCATTCAAAGTTTGTGGCCTACCCACCCTGGCCAACTCATCCTTCAAAGAGTCAGAAAGTCCCATTCGAAACTGATAGCGGAGAGCCACATCATTCCAATTTGTGTCCGCACTCCACCTTCTGAATTCAGCCACATAGTCCTCTGCTGCCCTGCGACCCTGTTGAAGGGTGTGGAGAGCCGCCTCTGCAGTCACAGAGAGCTGGGGGTCATCGTATAACTGACACAGTGCGTCAAAGAAAGTGGAGAGGTTGGTCAGGGATACATTCTTTTGCTCCAAGAGGCGATGTGCCCAGGTTTGGGGGTCACCAGTAAGCAGAGAAATTACATAGCCCACCTTGGTGGCCTCCAGGGAAAAGGAACGTGGCTGAAGAGCAAAGAACAATTCACAGGAGTTGCGGAAGGCCCTGAATTTATGACGATCCCTGGAGAATCGTTCAGGTGTTGGGTTCTGGAGGGAGCATCACCACCGTTCAGAAAGGCCCAATTGAAGAAGCGGAAGCAGGAGGAACTCCCTGGACCCCAATGGGATTAGACAAAGTTAATACTCGTTCCTCCAGCTCCTCATCCTTGCTGCAGATTCTTGACTGCTTCAGTCAATCCTGCCAGTTGTGCACATAGTTCCTCCATGGGAGAGGTTCCCTGCTCAGGCTCAGACATGGCTGTCTGCTACTGTCACGTACCTGGTAGGTTTTGAGCCTGAAGTGCAGAGAGAGACCTCCCTTATAGCTCCCACTCCCGTTCCTCCGGAATGGAGACAGAGGGCCCAGGAGTGAGGAGTGGTATGGGTGCCTGGCAGGATCAACAGTCACCAGAAGTTCAGGAGTGGTGGCACCCTCTGGAACCAGAAGCTGAAGAGGAGACTGGAGACTGGAATGCAGAATGGACCGGGAACCAAAGCAGGTAAGTAGGCAGGATCTGAAGGGCTGGACAGGAACCGGGAACAAACAGTAGATAGCAGACTGGAATGCTGGACTGGAACCAGGAACAAGCAGCAGGTAGCAGACTGGAACGCTGGACTGGAACCAGGAACAAGCAGTAGGTAGCAGACTGGAACGCTGGACTGGAACCAGGAGCAAGCAGTAGGTAGCAGACTGGAACGCTGGACTGGAACCAGGAACAAGCAGCAGGTAAAAGACTGGATACTGGAGCACTGGACTGGAACCAGGAACAAGCAGCAGGTAACAGACTGGATACTAGAGCGCTGGACTGGAAAAAGGAACAAGCAGCAGGTAACAGACTGGATACTGGAGTGCTGGACTGGAACCAGGAACAAGCAGCAGGTAACAGACTGGATACTGGAGCGCTGGACTGGAACCATGAACAAGCAGCAGGTAACAGACTGGATACTGGTATCAGGCAGAGGGATGGTCAAACAAGCCGGTGGTCGGTATTGGGCAGACAGCAGAGGTACCAGGGATAACACTGGAAGAATGGTCAGGCAAGCCAAGGGGGTCCGGTGCAGGCGGATAGCAGGATGGTCTAACAGGAAGCCGGGTCAGATAACAGAATATACAGATCAGGTTTAGGCACACAGAATGCTGTAGAGCAGACAGCGGGGATTGAGTGTGACAAGCCAGTTTAAATAGCCCGCCTGACACCAGCGGGAGTGCGCGCGCGCGTGCCCATGCGTGACAGCACCCGTGAACGCACGCGCATGCACGGTAGAGCCCGTGGCCGTGTTCCTGTGCATCTGGATCGCCGATTACTGGCAGGATCTTCATGACAGCGACCTCTGCACAGTGTTCAGCTAAAACTACAAGTTAGTGTAGTGAGACCTCTGCACAGTGTTCAGCTAAAGCTACAAGTTAGTGTAGCGCGTCCTGCTCACAGTGTTCAGCTAAAACTACAAGTTAGTGTAGTGAGACCTCTGCACAGTGTTCAGCTAAAGCTACAAGTTAGTGTAGTGAGACCTCTGCACAGTGTTCAGCTAAAGCTACAAGTTAGTGTAGTGCGTCCTCCTCACAGTGTTCAGCTAAACCTACAAGTTATTTTTTTGCGAGCTCTGCACAGTGTTCACCTAAAGCTACCTGTAGAAGGTTGGTGGTGTTTTCCTGATCCTATCACTACCGCAGGCAGTTAAATAAGCTACAAGTTAGTTTTTTGCGAGCTATGCACAGTGTTCAGCTAAAGCTACCTGTAGAAGGTTGGTGGTGTTCTCATACTACAGGCAGGCAGTTGATTTTGCTAGCTGCAGTATCAGTACATATATATATATATATATATATCCCAGCTTAGTGCAGCTACAGGCCATTAATATGTTTGGAAGGCCAACAAGGAGAGGCAGATAGTCACAACCCAATAAAAGAGGGCAAGCAGGCTCTGTGCCTAGAGTCAACAGTGCTGGTCGTGGAGACGGTGCATCCTCAACAGCACGTGGCCGTGAGACACGCTTGGCCTTTTTTTCGGCAGCTGGCCATGTTGAGCTGCAACATGCGGAAGACTTGGTCGAGTGGATGACCAAGCCGTCCTCATCCTCCTCATCCTCTCTCACCCATGCTCAGGGTACTTTGTCTGGCATAGCAGCGGCCTCTTCCCTCGGCTCAATGTCATCAGTGACTCCTTCCCTAGCCCCACCATGTCCTCCTGAGGAGTCCCTCGAACTGTTTGACCACAGTGTTGGGTACATGCTCCAGGAGGATTCCCATCGTTTGGAAGGCTCTGATGATGATACTGAGCTAGATGAAGGCAGTAACGTGAGCACGGACAGAGGGGGTGCCCAAGAAGGACAGCAATCTGGCAGTCATGCTCCCCATGCTGCAGCAGCATACTGCCATGTTTGCTCCAGTGATGAGGAGGGAGGGGATGATGAGGTCACTGACTCAACGTGGGTGCCTAATAGGAGAGAGGAGGAGGAGGAGGAGGAGGAGGAGGCGGCACATCACCAACGAGGCAGGATGCTCTCCAGGGGCCAGCCTAAGGCAGCACACTGACTGCATCACACCCAGCTCATCCCTAGTAGGGATGTACTATGAGAGTATAAAGAGGAAATTAATTTCTCAAGTGCCATCCTTTGGGCCCCTTTTTCCAATTTCATGTTAATAGAAGTTTGGTGAGCGTTGATTCGCACTTTTTTGTTAAGTTATTTTTATTTGGATGGTAGATAGCATCCCTAATTTAATTTCTGTTGTTTTTTTCTGCACATTAAAAAAAAAATGTGTAGAGTTATACTTGGCTATGTGTTTTTCTTCAAATGGCAGTTACATTAAAAACAACACAATGGAAAATTAACAAGGGACACCAACGTAGTTGTATCTTTGATCTTAAAAACTCAGGGATAATAGTGTTGTGGTAACTTCCCCAAAAAATCAAACAATCACCATAATATTAATATTGTTTATATCACTACAAAAAAAATGCCTTTTAAAATACGTTTGGCATAACTACATCAGTATCACCAGCAAAGCAGCTTCATTATTATCTCATTAAAGAAGATGGGAATGTGCTCTGCATTTCGACATTTCATCAATTGCCATGTCACAAATGTTAATTCTAGATTACGAATGGTAGTTTACAAGACCGTCCGCTTCTGGGTCGTTCCTTCCGATCATGCGTGTTTGTACTTTTGACTTTTGTGTGACAATTTCTGTACTGACCATCTGAAAATCAGATGTTGGAGTTCACATCTGACAAAAATTTTATAGTCTGCACATCCAGATTTTGTCTGACGAAAAAGTGAAATCGGCTGTCGAAAGCACCGATCCGAAAATCCGCAGACAGCTCGTGAAAATGTCCAAACTGGGCCCAAAGTGTAATATATATATATATATATATATATATATATATATATATATATATATATATATATATATATATATATTTATATATATATATATATGTATATTAAAATATTTTGTGTGGACACCATTATTTTCCAGCACTGCCTTAACCCTCTTGGCATGGAGTTCACCAGAGCTTCACAGGTATTGCCAATCCTCATCCAATCCTCCATGATGACATCAAGGAGCTGGTGGATGTTAGAGACCTTATCTTGAAATACTGCTCTGCGACCCAGTCTCCAAAGGGAGGTGATCTTGCTTTGCTTCAGTATGTTACAGTACATGTTGGCATTCATGGTTCCCTCAATGGATTGTAGCTCCCCAGTGGCAGTAGCCCCAGACCATGACACTCCCACCACCATGCTTGACTGTAGGCAAGACACTTGTCTTTATACTCCTCACCTGGTTGCCGCCACACACGCTTCACACCATCTGAACCAAATACGTTTATCTTGGTCTCATCTGACCACAGGACATGGTTCCAGTAATCCATGTCCTTAGTCTGCTTGTCTTCAGCAAACTGTTTGCGGGCTTTCTTGTGCATCATCTTTAGAAGAGACTTCCTTCTGGGAGGACAGCCATCCAGACCAATTTGATACAGTGTGCGGCGTATGGTCTGAGCACTGACAGGCTGACCCCCCACCCCTTCAACCTCTGCAGCAATGCTGGCAGCACTCGTACGTCTATTTCCCAAAGACAACCTCTGGATATGACGCTGAGCACATGCACTCAACTTCTTTGGTTGATCATGGCGAAGACCTGTTCTGAGTGGAACCTGTCTTTTTAAACCACTGTATGGTCTTGACCACTGTACTGCAGCTCAGTTTCAGGGGCTTGAGTCAAATGACATTGGGGAGGAAAAATGGCTAATTGGGTCCAATTTTGACATTTTCACTTAGGGGTGTATTCACTTTTGTTGCCAGCGGTTTAGACATTAATGGCTGTGTGTTGAGTTATTTTGAGGGGACAGCAAATTTACACTGTTATACAAGCTGTACACTCATTACTTTACATTGTAGCAAAGTGTCATTTCTTTAGTGTTGTCACATGAAAAGATAGAAGAAAATATTTACAAAAAATGTAAGGGGTGTACCCACTTTTGTGAGATACTGTATGTATCATTGTACTCCTCATATTACAACCCCCTGCCAGCACAATGGTGATATCTCTGACTGATATTTTTGTAACATTTATAGTTCATTTCCATCGTGTTTATGTCTGCCACCATACCAAGGACTGCTCTCAATATTTTGCTCACTTGACGCCAGTGGCGGCCCGTCCATTTCAGGCGCCGCCCCCCCATCCATGCATCCGGCCCTATGATATACATACAGGGCTCCAGGCACATGGATTCTAATGGTGGGGGTGTGGTTTTTTTGAAGCGCGTGATTAGAGCCAGAGGCTCTAATTGGCTTAAAAAATGGTGGGCTCAGCACCCCAATCCCATCCAGCTGTGTGACAACAGTGAATAAATATTCGCTATTGCCACACTGATTTTCCTCCCAGGCCAATCAGGAGGGGGGTCTTGAGACCTGTCACCTGTTCGGCTGAAAAGACAGGTGATCCTAGTGAACGTCTAGGAGGAGGAGGGAGGAGCCGCATGGTGTAAGTCGCTGAAGCTGAGGAGGAGAGGATACAGAAGTCGCTGCCCACAACTTACCCGCTGCCCGTAGGAGTCCGCAACCCACCCATAGGAGTCCGCAACCCGGCTGACACCTAGATTGGGTAAGTGCCAGGGGAGGGGGGTGCCATTGATCGACCATCCCCCCCCCAAAAAAAACACCAACTGCCACTGCTTGTCACTCATTTACACGTGTTCCTATTTCCTTTTCCCACATACCAATGAATTGAGGTATTTCAGTTCCCCCCATCTCTGTTATTATCTAATATTTTCAGGCCCGTGCTTTACATAATTAACTGATTACACAGTTTTCCCATTGAATTTAGTTATTTTCCCGACCTGATTGGTTGCGGTAGTGTTTCTACAAAGTGCTTTAACTGTAAATACCTCTATTCGTTCAGTATCATTAAATTGTTTTTGTGTTTTAATTCCTCATATGGACAAATCTTTCCTCTTTTCATTATGTCTTTTAAAATATTTAAAATTTAAAATAATTCTTAACAAAACTTTTTTAGGTCCCTAAGATCAGTATTATTGAGCTGTCTGGTCCCATCACCTTACCTCAAGAGGAGTCCCCAGTTTGTCTTGCCTCTAGCTCTGATGTCTTTAAGATTGGAGAGAACTGCATCACCACCAACTTGACATATACCTGTGATTCCAGTAAGGGAATTTGATATCCTGCAAAAAAACTATTAACCTATTGTAGCGCTACCCCCGGAGGAGCTGCTTAATGTATGTTTGGTTCTGTACTCTGCCTCTCAACCCCAAGAACAGTCCCAAGCCCTCTGGCACACCTACTTGATAATAGTGTGGAACCCAGCAATAGAGAGGAAACACAATAATGATAAACCATGAAGTATATTTACCGAGGCCCTGGGTTCCCTCACGTCACCAGCTGTGGTAGTAAATAGAGACTCAAACAATATCAATGAACCACTCAGAAATTTTTACTGAGATGAAAGATAAGCACAATATAAGGTATGAATGAACACAACTGATGTTTAACAGTAAAATATCACTTGACACTGATATGCAATGGTGTGCACCCTTATGATCTGAAAAAGGTCTATGTGGACAGGTACACAGAGAGACAAATATCCAACACCTTTAACACCTGTATTGGATATCTTTCCTCTGAGGCCTCAGCACACAAACCAACAAACAGTGCACAGCATATACATACAGTAACACAATGCAAATTTAAAGAATGCCTCACAAAATGGCTCCCCCAGGTTGTAATTCAATGATTAAGCTTAAATGTAGAGTAGTAAAGCATAAAAGAGAATGATGATGAATTGAACAATTAAATGTTCTTTTAATTCTGGATTTCTTCAGCTAGCCTGTTGTTTATACTGCAGTGTAATTTGTACTTTCTTTATCGTACATCACGGGACACAAAGCAGCCATAGTAATTGCTATGTTATTTATACGCCACCTATAGGTGAATGGACACTGGTACACTCAAAGACAGGAAGTCCCCTCTATATAACCCCTCCCATACAGGAAGTACCTCAGTTTTTTCACCAGTGTCTCAAGGTGTTATTCACGGTGGTTAAAGCGCTATGCTATGAACAGCTTGGTTGGAGAAATCCCTTACAGGATCAAGCGGCTACGCAATCGGATTCATTCAAGATGCCAGGAAAGGGCCAAAGTGAATGATACCTGAGCCTCGAGGAAGAAAAAGTGAGGTTTCCTGCCTGTAACGCTCCTCTTTTGAGGGCTGGACCCTGGGAATTCGGTGCCTTGGTCACATAACTAAACTAAAAGTTGTCCTGGCGGGGTGCTGTACAGGTCTAAGGGAGTGGCCCCCGGTATACAAAGGGGACCCAGTCCTTGAAGGTCTGTCATGACATGGCCCGCCATAATGGGTGAAGATTGGGTCTAGCTGTGTTTTCCAGCAGTATCCTGCAGTGGGAGTGGTAAGTCAAGAGGATCCTAAGGGATGCATAATGGTTTACGTGTGGACCTCTTATGAGTAAACGATGTCTTGCCTGTTGCCTGTACCACTAGAGGGTGTAAATTGTAACATACCTGATGTTTAACATTACCATGCTTCCCCTGTGTGTGCTCAGTGTCCGGCAACACTCCTGTGGAAAAGCATTGCCCTTTACTGAACTCTGTCACGGCTTCCAAAAGGCTTGGGGGATCACCCACCTCCTGTACACGGAGGTCGGCATCCCCCTGGTGATAGCCCCCTCCCCCCGAGCAGTCCTGATTGTGGGACCCAGTCATCCGTGCGCGCTTACAGGAATCTGCTTATTTAAATAAGCTGCCCGTGGACGCGTGCACGAGGGACCAGCGTGCATGTTATACACAGAGCAGGTGCAAGGCTCACTGCCTATAAAAAGGTTCACTCTTGAAAGAGTCTGGTGGCTGACAGTGGGACACAGAAGCATACAAGGGCATGTAAGCACTGTATAGGTGTTGGATACAGGCATTATTTAAAGGCATGTTTACTCAGCATCAGGCTGAGCAGTGATAGTGGCATATTTTATTGCTGGACTAATAGCTCGGCAGTAGATACATATTGTAAGTACCTCTGCCTTTTGTGGTTAGGACTATGTCTTCCCAAAAGAAAGCTGGTGGGAAGGCAGCAGGGAGGAGCGCAAAGGCGGCACTGTCGGGGTCTGAGGATCCTAGTCACGCTCCCTCAGTATTATCCTCCCCTGAAAGAACTGAAGCAGCTGGCCAGACTGAGCCATTTAGGCTATCAGGCATTGTTGATACTTGCAATATTTCAGCCTCTGCATATGTCACCAACAACGATTTGACTTCAGCATTAGCTGGTTTGGAAAGGAAAATAGCTGGTATGCTCGTGTCTTTCTCCCAGTCTGGGAAAAAACATGATAGGTCCCCTTCTGCTACCCCTGAGCTTCCAGTATTGGAACAGGAATGGGCAGATGATGGTGAATTACCATTAGGGGACCAGGAAGAAGGGCAGGCAGATGACTCTCCCTCTGAGGATCCAGTCTCAGAAGAACCCTTCTTAGCCTTGCAATCTCAGAAGTTGCTAGTACAATCCCTTACGAAGTTGGTCCATTCTGGATATAAGTTACCCCCAGTGGAGGCGGCTGAAGCCCCCTTTTCCTCTTTGGGCTCTTTAAAACCTCCACAGGGTTCACATGCTTTCCCTGTACACCCATTGCTGGAGCAGCTGATATATGCTGACTGGGATCAACCAGATAGATATTTTCTTCCTCCCAGAAGATTTTCTCTTCTTTATCCTATGGAGGAAAAGTTCACTAAATGTTTGCCAGCGGTGGACGCTGCTATCTCTTCTGTGAATAAGAGTCTAAATTGTCCAGTGGACAATGTCCAGGTGTTTAAGGATCCAGCTGATAAGAAGCTGGAATCTTTGCTTAAGGCCTCATTTGCTGTGGCCGGTGCAGCAGCACAGCCTGCAGTAGCAGCAAATGGCATTTGCCAATCCCTAAAAGACCAAATTAAGCAGGTTATTAAGAGTGTTCCTGCTCAAGGAAGAAACCCTGGGGGCAGAAGCCTGCAAAGCTGAGTCCCAAGGCCTCCTTATGAAGGGGCGCCCTGAGTGGGGGGAAGGCTTCTGCAGTTTTCAGGGGCTTGGCAGGAAGAGATTCAGGACAGATGGGTCATCTCCACGGTATCTCTAGGGTACAAACTAGAGTTTCGAGAGTTTCCACCATTTTGTTTTCTAAAATCGAATGTTCCCAAAGACCCAGTAAAAAGAAGGTCTAGACCGATTGATGTCTCAGGGTGTAATCATAGAGATTCCCTCAGAAGAGCAGGGCATGGGTTTTTACTCAAATCTCTTCACGGTGCCAAAACCGAATGGAGATGTCAGGCCCATTCTAGATCTCAAAGATTTAAATCAGTTTCTAAACATCTGCTCTCAATCCAGTCAGTTGTGTCCACCAAGCGGGGATGAGAATTTCTAGTGTCAATAGACATCAAGGATGCATATCTGCATGTGCCAATTTCCCTGCTCACCAGAAGTTTCTAAGATTCGGGGTAGAACAGCGCCACTTTCAGTTCCTAGGCTTACCCTTCGGGTTAGCTACCGCACCCTGGGTGTTTACAAAAGTTCTGGCCCCGGTACTAGCAAGACTAAGGGCCCAGGGTATAGCAATAATAGCATACCTAGAAGACCTGCTGCTGATAAATCAGTCAGTTGCACGGCTAGACCTTAATGTAGTATTTGGAAAACCTAGGTTGGATTCTCAACCTAGAGAAGTCAGCCTTCTGACCAGTAGGAAGGCTGGAGAACTTGGGTCTAGTTATAGACACAGCCCAAGAAATAATTTTTTTGCCTCAGGAAAAAGTCAGGGCTATAAAAGATCTGGTCCATGTGGTCAAAGAAAAGAAGGGTCCTTCTATTCGACTTTTCATTAGGTTGCTAGGGAAGATGGTGGCTTCATTTGAAGCGGTTCCCTATGCTCAATTCCATTCAAGACTGTTACAAAACAGTATTCTATCTGCTTACAACAAGAAAATCCAAGCCTTGGATTACCCTATGTATCTGGCCCCAAGGGTGCGCCAGAGTCTCAATTGGTGGCTGATAACCAAAATTTGCAGAAGGAAAAATCCTTAATGCCGGTAACCTGGAAGGTAGTAACGACGGATGCCAGCCTCTTGGGCTGGGGAGCAGTTCTAGAAAAGACCACTGTCCAAGGGAAGTGATCAGAGTCCGAAAGAGCCCTGCCCATCAACATCTTAGAGATTCGGGTGGCACCATGGCTCTAATGGCCTGGTCGTTCCTGTTACAGGGTTGTCCCATCAGGATACAATCTGACAATGCCACAACAGTGGCTTACATCATCCACCAAGGGGGCACCAGAAGTCATGCAGCCCAGAGGCAGGTAAACCATATTCTGGCTTGGGCAGAGGAACATGTACCTTGCCTATCTGCAGTTTTCATTCCCAGAATGGAGAATTGACAGGCGGATTTCTTAAGCCCCCAACAATTATTCCCGAGAGAATGGTCTCTCCATCCCAACATTTTTTCAGCCATTTGCCAAAAATGGGGGACCCCAGACATAGATCTGTTGGCATCCAGATTTAACAAGAAGTTGGACAAATTGTTAAATTGTTAAATGACAGATGCGTTAGTAACCCCTTGGGATCAATTTTTCACTGATTTATGCGTTCCCCCCAGTTCAGCTGCTGTTGTGGCTTCTATGCAGGATCAAAGAGGAAGGGAAGCCAGTGATACTAGTTGCCCCGGCATGGCACAAAAGATCCTGGTATGCAGAGATCATAAGGTTGGCAGTAGGGAAGCCGTGGACTCTTCCGTCCCGTCCGGACTTGCTTTCGCAAGGACCAGTATTCCATCCTGCCTTACAGTCGCTAAATTTAACGGTTTGGCGATTGAAGCCCACATTTTATAGAATTGGGGGCTTTCAGATTAAGTGGTAACTACCCTGATTAATGCAAGAAAGCCGGCCTCTAGGACCATTTACTATAGGGTCTGGAGGGCCTATGTTTCCTGGTGTGAAACCAAAAGATGGCATCCTTGGAAGTATGTCATAGGAAGAGTTCTTGCCTTCCTACAATTAGGAGTGGAAATGAAGCAAGCCTTGAGTACAATCAAGGATCAGATCTCGGCCTTGTCAGTGTTTTTCCAAAGGCCACTTTCTTCGCATTCTTTGATTCCGGCCTTTATACAAGGGGTAGCGCGTATAAATCCGCCATTTAGGTCACCCTTGTGCCCATGGGATTTGAATCTAGTTTTGTCGGCTTTACAAAGACAGCCCTTTGAGCCGATGCGCCATATTCCCTTGATCCTTTGGACAAGGAAATTGGTATTTTTGGTTGCGGTAACCTCCGCAAGAAGAGTTTCAGAATTGGTAGCTTTCTCTTGTAAAGAGCCATACTTAATTATTCATAAAGATAAGGTGGTGTTGCATCCTCACCCAACCTTTTTGCCTAAGATAGTATCCAGTTCATCTGAATCAAGATGTCTCCCTGCCTTCCTTTTTTCCAAAACCCAGCTCTGCGGAAGAGAAATTGATACACTCTCAATGTAGTGAGAGCAGTTAGGATCTATCTGAAAGTGACAACTCAGATACGGAAGACTGGCGCTTTGTTTGTGCTGCCGAAAGGGCCCAGGAAAGGGCAGGCAGCATTGAAATCAACTATTTCAAAGTGGATTTGTGAGGTTATAGTTCAGGCTTATGGTTTGAAAAGAAAGATTCCACCTTTTAAAGTTAGATAGATGTAAGGCTCCGGCAGGAATCCCTTCTGGTGTCTCTGTCCAGTGAAAATGTTGCTGCCACGCCACGCTGCAACTCCCGGGGGGACTGGAGTGCAGGTGGTCCCAGATGCTCTGAAGCGCGCTGACTGTAGTAGCGGTGCTGTCCTATGAGGCCCCTCTGAGGCGGGCGATCCGGCTCTCCGCTGTATAGGCCGCAGTCTCTCACTCCCTGTCACACACAGACCTCCTGCTGGTTCAGAATAGCGTCCAGAGAGCCAGATCTAGGCCTCATCCATCCCTCTTATAGTCTCTCCCAGCAGTCCTCTTGCCTCGGCAGTGCAGCCTGGGTAGTCTGGCCCCCCTCACCAGTCAGTTAGGCTGCTTTGTGCTGGGACTTCCTATTCCACAGTTCTTTGCTGCTCCTCCCTGCTGATTGGCTCCCAGTCTCTTCCAATAGGGAGGCTATAGAATAAGCAGTGCTGTGTGTCTGTGTGTGTGAGAAGAGAGGAAGGGGGGTGAAAAATCCCACACAACTGCTAGCAGGCATCTCTGTCCCTTGTGGATTATATCAATCTGGAGAGGTACCTGCTATTCCATTAAACCCCTCATATCTCATGTCTGGGGTCTCTTGCCATGCTGTGCCCGTTCTGACCCTATTATTGGCAAGACCCAGCTGGCGGTGTGTTTTTATTCCTTATTAATGTGTATATAGTGTATGAAATGGTTAAATACCTGCCTGTTTTATCATTTGCAGTTTGTGTACCATTGGGGGGTGGGGGGAGGGGAAATTATTTTTGAAAATTTCCCCCAAAATTTTGATTTCCTCATAACAAAATGTATTTCCCCTCACTTTTGATGATGTCACTCTTAAAGTCGTACAGTATTAAACCCCAAACCAAAAATGTAATATATTGCACCTTACCAATTTTTAGATGTGATGGCTGCATTTGTTTTCTTTTTTAGGCTTTTTTCCCCTCTGTTTTCACCTGGTGATCTGGCCAGTAACACACCTCCTCTATTAGAGCACCCCCCACTCTGGATGAAGGAGAACATGGGGCACCTTTGGACATCCGAATTGTCTGTCTGGGGGGAGGGGAGTGTTAGATGGACAAGCATATTTTAATAGGCTTACAAATTTAGGCCAAACTCCAAACTTCTGCTGTGTTTCTCTAGCCAAAACCTTTGTATTTATTTCTTTAATAAACACTTTCTGTGTCTTATTGGCAAGCTTTCCACTCACTTCCTGTTAGACACAAAAGGAAGAGAGGAATTATTTCCAAAGTAAAGGAATTCCTTCTTGGGAAGTTGTCATGCCAGATTGGGTGTCCCAGTATGGACAGTCCCCTCACCACCTGTTCAGTAACCAAATGTTGGCTTTCTCACCACGATCCATCCAAATTCTCTTGGTGGCCTGCTGTAATGGTAGGCTTGTGGAAAATGCCTTTTATTAAAGTGGGACCTTCATAGACCTGTGATGGTCACTCTGTGGTACAGCTCCTCATTTTCATGCTTACATATTATAAAAGATACTCCTTTTTTTTTCAAACTTCATTGACTCACGGAGGCCTAGCAATTAAGACTGAAATAATAATTGTCTTTGGCTGCACTCCACCTTATTTTCTCCAGCTCTGTAAAATTTGACTCGAAAAGTTTGAATGTAAATACGGTGAAACATATAGAGATTGGTGGAGAAAAAACAAAACAGAAATGCTGCACCTCCATTGCCTAGATTGGTCCATTCCATTTTCTATTTGATGTGAGGAATTTATTTTTACCTTGGTAAAAAAATTGGTGCCCCTTGATTTGGAGTTTGAAAAACGTATATTTCTGGCAATAATGGGACAAAATATCAGCCTGGTATGAATAAGGGTCACCATGATGTAACCTATGGTTGGCTGTAAAGAAAGAAATGTCTAAAGCTAATACATGTTAGATGTGACTCCATCAGACTGTTGTTGGGTTGTAATGCCACACTGAATGGTGGTGATAATGTTGTCATGTTAATCTCTCCTTTTTCTCTCAACAAAACGTACTTCAGCTAACAATCAGCAGGTGGCTGCTCAAAAGTCAACAGAAGCCACTTCAGATAACCGTCGGCAGGTGACTGTTCCTATCCTGACCAACGATGAGTGCCAGAAATATTGGGGAACCAAGAGCCAGAAAAATGAGATCTGCACTGGTCTCGCCTCCTGCATGGTATGATGGCCTAAAGATTTATTATTGACCAGTGTTGGTTCTCTTTAGTTAGCTTGGGGAACAGGACAGTAGCTTCTGGATCGGACTATCTCTAGTTGGGTCTTTTATCAGAGTAGACCTGTTTGTAACCTCACAATCTCATATACAAGAGAATTATAATTTGTGTATAGGAGAATAAAGGATTAGGAATAAAACCAGTCCTACCGTAATTAGTGACAAGTGACCATTAAAGGATTTGCTCCACTATTGATATGCTGGATCTGGTCCTGTGTTCTGTTTAAAAATGTAAACGTGTGCAATGGGAATACTGACTTCTGTTTCATAGTGGGGATTACTGGCCACATAATCACTGTTGAAACTAACTGTTGGACTGTTTTAGACTCATTAAAGGCTCACTTGTAGGCAGGTGCAGTTTGTAGCCTTGCAGTTGGGGAGGAAGGCAAGAGGAACATAGTTCCTCTATGGTTTCCTGGGTTAGAGACAGCATTAGCAGTAGGGGGAGGTTCCTGATAAGGAGAGAAAGTGCAGGGTCGTAACTCTGCTGGACAACCTCCAGATTGGGCATGAGATGGCCAGGCCACATTCAAACCCTCTTCATGGATGCTGTCAGTTCAGCTAGAATCAGCTCTTTAATGCTGATGGTAACTAAGTGTACCTGGCTTGGCAGCCTTCCACTGGGTTTGTTGTGAACTGTTGCTATATTACTTCAATACAGGTTTGGCATTACACCTGAATGTGTGAATTATTTCTGCCGGACCACGCTGCACACCACCTACACACTTGTGATTACTAAAAGTACAAATCTGGGAAATTATGTCATCTGGTTGTCTACTAATCCATCCATTTAATAGCTGACCTCTTTATGTGGACGTGAGCTAGGAAAGGACCCAAACGACCCTCTAAATGTTAATTAACAGATAGTTCACTTGTCAGGGAATTGGTGATTAATGAATTGTTTGCACAGATTTCCCTGTGCTTTTGGCAAAAGGCATCAGTATTTGTCTCTCATCTCCCTGGGATCCCTGTTGGTTAATGGGGCTCAATTCATTGCATCGAGGGAGCTAAAATCAGTTACAAATGAAGCACCATTCCATTGGTTTTGAGGGCTTTTAGATACCTGCTAACACCTTAGAGCCTATTTAAAGAGACAATGGCATGGTGTCCATTGGGACACAGTGACAATTTCTTTCTAAAGGTCTGTCCCTGAATACCTGACACTCCCCAATGCTCCACGGTCAATCCTACCTCCATCACAGATGGCACTAAAATCCCAATTGCGGCTGGTATCAGACCAGACACAAAAGGGAGTGGTGATGTCACTCCCTCAATTGTGTGATGGAGTTAAGTCTAGTAATTGGATGCTATACCTATGCACTGTCCCATGTGCGGAGTTCAGACGTTCCTTCAATATCTGAAAGCACAATCATCACTGTGTGGTTAGTACATGTTGGTGACATCATGGTCATTGTTGGGGGTATATGATTTGCCAAGAGGTACATGATTTCCATTGGTGACTGAGCCCACCAAACTCCCACCAGTAACTGAAAGTTTTCCTTGACTTTAATCAATGCACTAACTGATCAAAATATGAAGCTAGACCCTCCACATCTGCTAAATTGATGTTGGGTGAGGAAGGAGGAGAATTTTCAGGTAGGAGCGATGTCCAGGTGTAAGTACATATTTCCATGGTTTCAAAGTTCTGTAAAAACTGCAGGCCAATAATGCATACAATATGTTCATTTAAATACTAATGGAAAACTTTCTTAGAACTTCTATTTTAACTCCTTTTCAGGTTGAATCTGGTGCAGGCCTTCTGTGTAAAAGGAACAGAAAATGGATCATGGCCGGTATTGCGTCCTCTTCCTGCTCTAAATCTAAGCCTGCCATGTTTACCCATATGTCCGCATTTAGAAGCTGGATAGATTAGACATTTCCTGATAACTAAATATGGTTTAATCCATGTCTGATAGTCAATAAAGTAACTTTGAATTGAGAGATGTCTGAATTTTCTTAATAGCGTTCATACATTCACAAAGTGAACAAAAACACATTCAACTAATTGGGTAAATGAAACATTTTAAGATGTTGGCTTTTTGTTGAGGTGGTGACCAGTATGTAAGTCTCTCACGTTCTTTTTGTTGTATTTAGTTGCCTTGTATTGGTTAGTAAATGATAGCTGAAGGGGGACACAAATGGGAACGGCCCAAATTTCTATTATGCAAGAACAACAAATGGGCCACACTCTCCCTTGTAAGAGTATGTTTGTAGAGTATATACTATTAAAAGAGAAGTATGGCCAAAACCTTTTTGGCTATACTTCTGTTGTGGGTGACAGAAACGCAGTTCATTCTTCATTCCCATGACCTGCTGTCAGCTGGCACCACAGAGCCAATCCAAGGTCTGAAAAGATCCCAACTATATGGTCAGGATCTGCCCAGAAACATGACCTGACAGTTGGCTCAGCCTTCCAGTGAGCTGATGAGATCTGTAGTGGATTATTTAAAGCTTCTCTTTATAAGCAAGTAATTCCATGCGCTAATAAGCCCAATCACAGCTCTCTTGTATAATGCCGGGAAAAAGCGATTGTATCTCCAAGCAAGACAGACACTGGTATTACCTTGAGCTTAACAGACCATCCCCCCTAGGAT
The DNA here is from genome assembly GCF_042186555.1 of Aquarana catesbeiana. Lineage (NCBI taxonomy): Eukaryota > Metazoa > Chordata > Amphibia > Anura > Ranidae > Aquarana > Aquarana catesbeiana. Next base: position 15,465,056 of record NC_133324.1, on the reverse strand, counting down.
GAGCAGCTCCTTTTTTTTATACTGTAAACATGAATAACAAAGGAAGGTGGTGGCTTCAGATTCAGCCAATCGGACACTTGTATTCTTTCAAAAAAACCAATCACACACACATGTATATATTCAAATAGAATTCCAGTAGTGTCGTGTGCAGATCCATGCGGCCAGCCCCTTGTGAGACACAAAGTGTCTCACAATTTTAACACTAACTACAAGGCTCTGAACACAATCAGGTGCATACCATCCCACCACTACCAATGACGTGAGCCGTACTCTATCATGGCTCAGTGAGCCATAATTTTCGTATGGTTATGCTTTGGTTCCCATGTACGCAGATCTGCTTACTAGGAGCGTTAATTCAGGAGCCATGAGGTGGCCAGTCTCTTGGTGAGGCATGAACAAACATCCTTAAAAGAGCAAACAGATCTGTCATGTCCACGGGAAGGTTTCTGCAGCCAATGGTCTTCCATCAATGTCTGTATGTGCGAATATGCTCGCATGAGCGTATTAAAGCAAAACTGACACTTGGGGACATCTGACAACATACATTAATAAAAATTTCCACAAAAGTCCCTCCTCTTTGTCATATGCTCCAATGTGTCCCTCAATGAATCTTGGTCTTCTTACACCTGGAAATGAATCAGTCCTTACAGTCCACATGAGTTCATAACACGGCTTGACTTGTAGACTGTTCTTCAGGAGGGATGACTTAGAGGAGGACATGAAAGCCGGTTGGTCTGGGATCCTCTGTGTCTTGTACGTGGGTTGGGCTTCAGGGCGTCTCATCTCAACGAGGAAGATGTGTTCTCTCATCCAATCAGGCAACAGTAACACCTCATCATGGCATATAGAAGGAATAGAAACAAAAACAACATGAGTATATATACCTCCACTTCCTTCAACCATGATCCGCTGAAAAATAAAAAAATCCCCAAAGATTCCCAGACCCTTAAAAGGATTTCAACCTTCACTAACTATAGCTCTGGCTTTGCCTTGCAGGGATCTAAACTTACCCATATGGGCCTGAACTTTATCACTAGTATCCCCAATCCAGGTACAACAATTTTTTCCTATGAATTCACAGAACCCCCCCTTGGATGCCAACAGGTAATCATAGGCCATCTTTTAATAGAAGGGTCTTGATCTGCCATTGTTCCTGTGGGATCTCCCTTACGACTTCAACAGTTACATTGAACATCCCATCCACACTGGATGAGAAATTGTTCATTCGTTTAATAAGCTCAAGCCCCCACCCTGTACAAGTAGGAAACCATGCCCAGACCTGGTCGGGGTTGGTGAACAATTCCCTTCTAGTTGTTTCTGCCATTCTTACCTTCTCTTGCGCCATCCGATCCTCACGATCGGCCGCAACATAACATGCTGGGACGAGTTTCATCAGGACCCATGAACCTCTTGCATTAGGGAGAATTACCTTATAAGCTATAAACCTGCATAAGTACCAAACTAAAGTTTAAGCAGACTTGTGGGCTACCTAGTTGTCCCGATACCCAAACTGGCAAGAACCAAAGCTATTTGTTAAAACTATAACTAATTTTACCCTCTAGAAATGTATCGTTAAGTTCTCTTTTTGGAATTTTTTTATAGTTTTTTTTTTTTTCAAAATTCCTCATACCAATCTGAACATCTTATATAGCATGTACCGCTGTCATCACTGGGGTACTAAAGCTCATGGAGATTCAGAGTAGACCCAGCAATTTGTCCTGTTTGCTTTCTTAGCTAGTTAATACACTTTAAACAATAAGTTGGGATGCTTTTCATCATTACCATTGCTAAAATATGCTAAACTAAAAAATATAAATAAACAAAGATACTCCTCATTCTTCTGTGTGGTTGAGCAGCTTCTTGCAGTGGCTGGCATGGACCCAGTTGTCTCATCAAGCTAACGACCCAGTCACCTGGTTGGAAATGATGTAAACCGGTTATTGTGTCAGGGTCCAGGAGGGACTCATGAACCCTGTGGTGGATCTTTTGAAGTTTACGTTACAGTGCCTGCACCTACCCCATCAGCTGGAAATGTCGACAGCTGCTGAGGAAAGTGCAACCCCGTTTTTGGCTGACCTCCAAAACAAACCTCTTATGGAAAAAATCCAGACATGTGGGAACTCAATGAGCCCTTTTTCACTTTTCACTGACTGTGTTCACTGAACCTGTGTGTGTGGCTTACCATCTGGGGTGTAATACCTGGAACCATTGACAAAAAGGTTCTTAGCATCTGGGATGGGAGCCTCCTTCACCAGACTGCTGCTTGCTGATTCAAATTCCATCAAAGAAAGACAGTCGTAGAATATGTCGTCCTACTAGGTCACAAACTTGGTTAGAATTTGAAAGGTTAGTATTGTTGGTTTGAAAATGATCATTCTTACCTTTATCCCCCCATTTTCTTCCTCATTACAAACCGGAGGAAGAGATGCAAGGTTTAGAATGGTGCAGAAAAAAAACAATGAAACACCCTATTATACTTTTACCCTCTTTTAGGTGTGTGTATTTCTTTAACTTGCAAAGAAAGGAAACCAATACAATATTCCTTTTTCCAGAACAATACAATATTCCTGTACTGTACATTGGTAAATCGTCACTGACATTCCCCAAAACCAACAACAACGAAACCCTCTGTAACTCTTAGTTTCACGTTCCTACAAAAATACAACGGCCGCGATGTATAGGAGGGCCGCCGCGGTGGGTTCTAACATATTACTACATAAAAACAACTAGAAGATTAAAACATGAGACAAACGTTTAGATACAAATGTGAGGGAGATATTACATAGTTTCCAAAACTAAAATAAAAGAAAACAACTAGACGGAATGCTGCCTTCACTCTTTTAACAAAAGAAAAAAAAAAAATACAATGGGAAAATATGAGAGCAGCTTGAAAACCTTGCATGAGCCAGCCACACAAAGTCGAAAAACAGGCGTGAGAATTTTAACCACTTGCCGCCCGCCATATAGCAGAATGACGGCGGCAAAGTGGATTCAATATCCTGACTGGACGTCATATGACGTCCGCAGGATATTGAGCCGCTGCGCGCCCCCGGAGGCACGCATCGCGGCGATCGTTGTTGCGAGGTATCAGTCTGACACCCCGCAACACCGATCTAGGTAAAGAGTCTCTGACGGAGACTCTTTACCACGTGATCAGCCATGTCCAATCACAGCTGATCACGATGTAAATAGGAAGAGCCGGTGATCGGCTTTTCCTCACTCGCGTCTGACAGACGCGAGTAGAGGAGAGCCGATCGGCTGCTCTCCTGACAGGGGGGTCTGTGCTGATTGTTTATCAGCACAGCCCTCCCTCGGATCCTACCCAGGACCACCAGGGAAGCCGCCCAGGACCACCAGGGAAACCAGCCACACTGGACCACCAGGTATGCCCCCTAGACCCCCAGGGAAATACTAATCAGCGTAAAGGCAGCTGCCACTCAATGCCCAGGCAGCTGCCAATCAGTGCCCACTCCAATGCCTACCACTGCCAGTGCCACCAAGGATGCCTATCAGTGCCGCGTATCAGTGCCCATCAGTGCCACGTATCAGTGCCCATCAGTGCCCATCAGTGCTGCCTATCAGTGCCCAGCAGTGCCGCCTATCAGTGCCCATCAGTGCCACCCATAAGAACCCATCTTTGCAGCCTTTCAGTGCCCATCAGTGTCGCCTATCAGTGCCCATCAGTGCCCACCAGTGCCACCCATGAGTGCCCATCAGTGCCGCCTATCAATGCCCATCAGTGCTGCATATCAGTGCCACCCATCAGTGCCGCCTACCAGTGCCCATCAGTGCCGCATATCAGTGCCCATCAGTGCCCGCTCATTGGTGCCACCTCATCGCTGCCGCCTTATCAGTGTCCGTCAGTGCCACCTTATCAGTGCCCGTCAGTGCCGCCTTATCAGTGCCCATCAGTGAAAGAGAAAACTTACTTATTTACAACATTTTTAAACAAAAGCAAAATTTTTATTTTTTTCAAAATTTTCGGCCTTTTTTTAACTGTTTCGCAAAAAATAGAAAACGCAGAGGTGATCAAATACCACAAAAAAAAGCTCTATTTGTGGGAACAAAATGATAAAAATTTAGTTTGGGTACAGTGATGGATGACCGTGCAACTGTCATTCAAACTGCGACAGCACTGAAAGCTGAAAAGCTGGTCTGGGCAGGAAGGTGTCTAAGTGCCCTGTATTGAAGTGGTTAACCACACAAACGTGTACTACATACCCATCAACCCACTCATCATTACAGATTTCTGAAGTCACAGCTGAGCTACTTCCAAGGTACTCTTATTCTGGAGTCTCATACCTCCAGATATCAAAAGTACCTTCCAAAGGGGTGCACCTTACTGTACCCTCTGACCATCTATGCCAATCTTTAAGGGGTCTCATGTCTGGAGCCCCAAATACAGACCTCATTTGCAGTGCAGCTGTCTGCCTGGTGTGGAACCTAATTTTTTCCTCCAATGCATGGATGGCAACATTACCCATGATGATTCAAATTGCTTTTTTGATGGACTCTGGTCCAGAGAACCCTGTGCTTTATTTTTCGGAGCGATTATTGTTTTGCGCCTTTATCACTATAATTGGCCCCTGGACTTCTGATTATTATACACGGCCTGACCGGGGCTGCTAGAGTACTACTCCTCACATTTTATGCTAATACAATTGTGCACTGGAATTCCCACTATTATAAAGGGCCCGACCGATATACAGCCCTCTAAATGTGTTTGTCAGACAACTACAAAGCACCATGAAATCCTCCACTATTCAAAACTGTATTATGGCTTCTATCTGTACCTAGATGTTACAACAATAACATGGTTGCCTCCCGTTTACTCTCTACCCAAAACTGTATTACAGTATAAAACTTTGCAAAACAACTGGTATTAAATCGAAAAATCAAAGTGATTTCAATCATCCTTCCAAACACAAGTACCTTTGTCCACGTGTTTGTTTCAAAAGACCCCAAGCCTCTCCCACCAACTTCCTGTTGATACATCACATCCTGCAAAGAACTTCCAGTTGTCTGCTGATCTCTAAAAACTTATCTAACTGGTTTATTTACATATCAATGGACAGGAGGGGGAGGGGGCGGGGGAGCCTGGCTTCCCTGAACTTCATATTATGTCTATTACACAAAAAAATAGCTATGGCTACTCCCTCTGGACTCTATAACATCATATAGGAAACTTCAACATGTCCAAAAAACTTTTGTTCAGGAAAGGGTGGAATAAACCCCCATATTGCAAATGGGAGGGAATCCCCCTCAACTCCCATATCCCCTGGGCAGTCAGACCACAAGTTTTTAGACCAAAATACCATACAACAACAATGCAACTAAAGCCAAAAGCTGAAACTCCTGCAAAAAGATGGCTCACCCTCACTAAATGCTGAATCCTGTCCCAAAAGCAGAGCCATTCCACCCAAAACCAAAACACAGCAGACATGAAATGGCAGTTGCAACAAACGAAAATCGGGCCATGACAAAATGGTGGATGAAATCCGAACTACAGCAAAATGGCCAACAAAAGCCGGACCACGACCACATGGTAGATTAAATCTGAACTACAACAAAATGGCTGACCTTAACAAATGAAAAAAACAGTCACTGATCCCACCAAAACCAACACAAAGGGAGATTTCTTCACTAGAAAACCAAAATTTATCCCCACAAAAACTGACTACACAATTGAGACACCAAATGAACACTTAACCGTAGACAAACACTTTAGGCTACATGAACTGGGGCCCATAGGAGACCTAAAACACAGGCTCTTCAACCAAACAGCACATCCGAAAATGCCAAAGTTACATAAAACACAAACTAACACAGCTCAAACATACACTCTTGTTCCCAAATACAAAACAATACTTGGCTCTGAAAGTTGGAAGGTCAACAGATACACAGGACCAAGACAATGCTGCTTGCATGCTTGATCTTTTCATTTCAAAACAAATAAACTCTCCCCATGCTATTGCCTATAATCCTGTAAATCGTCCCAACAATGCATGGCCGCCCTTCCCTTCTCAGCCACATGGCCACTTGAATATGCGGCAGACATTTTCAAAAGCAACTTCAACAGAACCTTTTCTAAATCAACCATCAAAGTCCACCAAACCATCTGTGTCTTGAGTCAGTTAAATAATCTACTTGTTGGTCCCATACATAGGTAATAATCACAATTCATACATTTCTATTTCTCATATACATCACATACTTATTACACAACATACAGTTACTTATCAGCCTGCTCAGTCATACACAACATACAGTTACTTATACAAACATTTTAGGTTGTATTAAATGGGTCCTATAGAGGAGGTAAGTATCCCAAACAATACTGACAAACATACAATTAAAATCCCGCCATTATACCAAAAGATTATTAATTTGTTATTTTGCAAAGCAGAACCTCCCTAACACATCGGACAGAGAAAATGAACCCCTTGCTTCAGGACAACAAAGTATTTCAAACAGTTTGATGTCCTGGACTGGAATCCGCTCCCCCCCCTCCTGATCCGATGTGTAGGAGGTTCTTTTCTCTCCATAATATCCTGGTTCCCCATTGTTACTGTCGTGGAAATGCCGCTATACGCTATGCGTAATCCATGTCACTTTCAGCCTTTTGGTATAAAGCATCTTAGTACAACCCTGTTTCCCGTATCTTCCCAAGTAACACAGACATGATCACCATCCTTACATCCTCAGCTTCACAGCTCGACCAACTGACCTGCTAATCATCGTAACAATCTTTATTTAAATAACAATAGAGCTTGGTCGCTTTACAAATCAGCCAATCAAGCACAGGCAAGCAGGAGGTGTTATACAAATCTCAACCAATGAACAATGACCAGGGGAGTCTTATGGGCGTGTCTGGGCAGGGGCAGTGTGTATGATTCCCCACCCCCTGTACCTGTAAGTTATCATCTTTAGCTAGACAAAGGAAGCCACATGGCTGGTCTTGAAATCATGGACACCGTCCCCGGCCATAACAATTCAAAGACTCCTGCTTTTTACATTTGGCGTGAATCCTTATTCTGCATTGTTCAGAGAACAATGCTTACTCAGATTATACTATTGTTCCTGAGGATGGGAGATTATCTGCAGGAGCACGCCATAGTCTCCCTACGTGTTGATCAGGCACACAGGGGGCGATACGAGCATACATCCCTCATAACCATGTCTTTGCAGAGTGAACACATCCCCCCACAGACGATCGTCTGTGCATTGCACAGGGGCCCTTCGCTGGCGGACATATCCCCACTCTGCAAACACTTCTCTGCATCCTTAAGAAGCTTTCCACCACCAAAACAGGTCTCAACCAGCGTCAGTCTGCCTCAGTCCCCTCTTTAGAGCGGGCTGCAGGAGAACTAACACTGGGAGACACTGTGACAATACATATTAAATACATCTTCATAAAATTCCCACAACACCTCTAAACGTTCAAAGGGCTATTTAACAAGTCAGACTAAAAGATGTCATTCAGTGCTTTAGATGGTCTGTCGAGGGGACAGGAGCCACACCGGAGCATAGATTCTTTCAGCTCTGCAGGGGCGGGCCTAGAGGTGGTTCACGCCACACCAGCTGGAGCCAGGAATGGGTGTGTGCAATAATGGCACCAACCTTCTGTCCTCCCTTCGACAAGGAAAGTTGTTCTTAAACAGGTTCCCAGGGTTGGAAGATCTTCTGAGGCCGTCCAGAAGAGTCTGTAGCCATTTCAGGTGATTGTACACTGCTAGCGTTCAGTTGGCTGAAATTCAGCGGGAATATCACCTGCCTGTAAACCACCTGATTTGTGACATGCCCACCAGGTGGAACTCAACATTGGCAATGCTGCAATGGCTGCACATGCAGCAGAGGGCCATCAATGAATAATTGTGTAAGTATAACAAATGACAGCCTCAGGAAAGCTTGGCTCCCCTCCCACCAATGGCTGCTGATAAAGGATGCATGCAATGTACTGTCACCATTTGAGGAGGTGACAAGGATGGTGAGTGGTGACAGTTCATGGAACAGTGACACAATTCCTCTTATGTTCCTTCTGGAGCATACTCCACGTGGCATTATGGACAGGGAACTTGAGGAAGAGGAGGACTTCCTTTCCTCTCAAGGCTCGCTTTATGCAGACACTATTCTTGCAATGCCACAGAACACACAAGAGGAGAGTGAGGAGCAGGAGGATTCTGACAGTTTTAGAGGCCTTAAGAGATGGTTTTCAGTCCGCAGACACCTTGGGATTAGTACATGACTGGGAAAAGGCAGTTTCAGATACTGTAATCCTCAGTGACCCCAAGGATTCTTATGGCTCTGGAAACTTGCCATACATGGGATTCCTTACTCATCAAAGCCTGAAAAATAAATTTGTGGCATCAAGGAGAAAGATCATTATTGGTTGGCAACCCTCCTTGACGATGGTTACAAGGGGAAAGTCTTGGAAGTCATCTTGCCCTCGCAGAGGGAGCACAAAATTAAATATCTTCAGGACACCTTAAAGAGGAGTTTATGTAACACCTTAGTAGCGCAGTTTTCCCGTGTTTATAACAGTCCAAGAGCAAAATGACATTTCTAAAGGAAAATAAAGTAATTTAAAAGTACTAGTGCTAGTGGCGGCTATTAATGAATTGTCGGTCCCGACAATACACATAAAAGTCAATGAAAGTCAATTGAAAAATTTTAAAAAATTTCCTTTAGAAATGTCATTTTGCTCTCGAACTGTTATAAACACGGGAAACCTGCGCTACTTTACAGGCATACTATAGACACCTCCCAGGTATGAAATTTAAAGGAATATTTCATTTTTATTTTTTCACTTTAAACATTACTAAAATCACTGCTCCCGAAAAAACGTCAGTTTTTAAAACTTTTTTTGCATTGATACATGTCCCCTGGGACAGGACCCGGGTCCCCAAACACTTTTTATGACAATAACTTGCATATTAACCTTTAAAATTAGCACTTTAGATTTCTCCTATAGACTTTTAAAGGGTGTTCCGCGGCTTTTCAAATTTGCCGCGAACACCCCAAATTGTTTGCTGTTCGGCGAACGGGCGAACAGCCAATGTTCGAGTCAAACTCATGTTTGACTCGAACAGATAGCCCATCCCTAGTGAGAACACAGGTGAAGTAATCAACACAAGCATATAAAAACACCATGTGCAGAGCAGACAAACACATCCACCTGGACAAACACACTAGCACATTGCAGGATGAACAATAAGATCAAATAAAAAGCTGCTAGTAAGTAGAAAATCCTTTCACATAATATAACTTTACTCATAGTAAGACCATTCTTTTTTGGTCTCAAAGAAAAAAGGGAATATTTGGGACTTTAAATGAGACGCAAGGGGAATATTGCGCCTCCATCCCTGGTTGCTTTTGCAAAAAAGAGAGGGGTGGAGGGTAAAACTTTAGATGAGGTGCATGGGGTAGAGCCAGACAAAACCATATACATATGTAAAAAAATTGTATTTTTTATTAGACCAAAGATAGGGCATGGATCAACCCATATAAACGCATAATAGCACATTGGCATATAAAATACAAAGTATCAACATACATATTGAGGATAGTCACCAACATGACACAGAAAGTAAATATTTTACATCACAGTCCCCCAAATGGAGTAGGCATAACATTATATCATGGTGGTAGAGCAAAAAAAAAACAGCTAGAATCATAAATATGAGATGGATGCATCAAAATAAGCTCGACAACGTTTCGTGGACTTCTATCCACTCATCAGGAGCAAGTGCATCCATGTAATAAGAGCTGATACTAGGCCATGCGATACCTCCTGCCGGAGGTCAGCCAGATAATTATGTCCAACACGGGAGCAGAGGAAAGGACCCAAGTATGGATCAGGAGCACACACGCAGTCCCCCATAGAAAGTGTGGATGAAATCTTGCTGTAACTGTGGATGGGATTTCTGTATTGTATACAATAAAGTAAGTGGTTTGTTACCATATTGGTATAAATAAAAAGAAATGTCATATAGAGTAGACCCATCACCCCAGTATAGAAGTATGTTGTAGAGCATATCAACAAGGTGAACAAAATGGAAAAATAGGGTGTCCATATAGAAAGAATAGGGAAGAGGAGATGAGATTCCTGAAATCAGGAGAAATTAATGAAAACTAGAGAAAAGAAATATTAGTAATGCTTGTTATAGAGGAATTTAAGAATAAATCAAAAGCTTGCTGTGTATTTACCCATGTAGGTTCTAATCTTGTTTTATATTATGATTTTGTTAGGAATACATGGATGGACATCTAATCTGACCATCAAACGCATATACATGATAGATTGACATTCCCTCCAGCGGCAGAAATAGTGACATAATTGATATCCCCCTGATTTGCAGCCAAAGATAAGGTAATTAAACATATATTACCAAATTTAGATTTAGTATGTGTTAGTCATAACTAAGTCTATAGCATATAGAGATATATAAATACACCCTTATGCCCCATCATCCACCTTCCTTCCACCCTCTTTTCCCCCTTTTTTTCCCCCACTTCTTCCCTTTTCCTTTTTTCTTTTTTCCCCCTCTTTTCCCCCTCCCCTCCTTCCTTTCTCTTTCCCTCCCCTCTTTCCCTTCCCTTTCTTTCCTAGCCCCCCTTTTTGCTTCCGCCCATGTACCCCTGCACGCCCAATTCATACACGTGACCTCTTGTAGGCAGATTGGGGCTACCTGCTCATCGCTCGTTTGGGTGACCCTTGTGGAAAATCCAGCTGTGATGATTTTAAAATATACTCTGGTTAATAATATTTGGTTTTCCATCTAAGGTAGGATTCAATATAATACCTTAGTTTCCTGTATATACAAGCTGTTACAAATGTAAATAAAGCAAAGTAAATGATATTAAATGCTAATGGCATGTATTTGATACATTATAGATACCCGCATTTTTACCCCTGAAGAAGATGGAAAAAATATCCTAATATGGGGCCCTTATGATTAAGAGGATTAATTTCAAAACATATTAAGCTATCATAATTCTAATTGTAGCAATAACTCTCGGTGGAGCTGCTGGTTTAAAGCGGGCCTGTCCTCTTATCTCTTTACCCCTCTTAAATTGTTCAATCCCCTTGGCACAGCTGTAGTGCAGTGTTGTAATAATATGAGTATTGACTTTAACCCACAGTATACATTTACATTTATATTTGCCTCTACCTGGGTGTCTGTAGCTCCACCTGCAGGAGAAATAACAACACTGCACACAAACTTCAATAATAACCAGAAATAACTTCTTTCTTTGAGTAAGTAGTATATTTATATAAAGGGTTATTACAATGACTACACTATCACACCAACATAGTGCAATAGTATAGTAAACAGTTATGACAATTGGTAACATACACAAATATACCTAATTGTATATATCTATACCAGGGAGATCCCCCTGCTCTAAACTGTAAAGTCACTATACTTGGTAAATAAATGCAGAGCCCTGCAATAAAAAAGATAGTCTTGACGTCTTCAGTTTTCACTAGCTAAGAACTTGTAATTGTAATCCACAAGGGGTTCCTCTTGGGTGTTGCGCAGTGTAAGGTAATACACTATGGCAGTTATAATCCGGCAGACTGACTATGTGTTCTCATATGAAGAAGAAAAACATCTAGCATCCGCTCTTGAATACTGAAGTCTATGCAGATGTACTGTTTTCCAACTTAACTTGTTCTGTGGGACTATCAGTCCCAGCAACACTCTGTAACAGTTCTAAGTGTGTGTGTAGTATTAAACAAACTTCCGGGTGTTAACCCTCTCACCACACGAGATCCAGGCAGATGGATGTCTCAGTTTCAGCAGTTCTCAGTCCATTTGGAGGCACCACCATGCCGTCACACTGTTCCATTCACTAACGACCAGGAGTCCTCAGTTACCTCCCCACGGGTCTCCGGAACGATCACTTCTGCTGCTCCAGCACACTGTGATATGACGGCAGGATCCTTGCAGCTGCCCCACTCCTTCTCAAAGTAGGCCACAACCCTGTGGGACACCCACAGAGTCCTGCTGGCAGGCCACGCGTCCCAGGAACAAGAGACCTAAGATGGCCGCTCCTTGCCCTTTTATATCCTCCCACAATGCAGTTCAGTTCTCCTTTTGTCCAGGAGCATTGTGGGTGGGTCACAGCTAAAGTTCTGAAGTAAACAATCAATCACTTCCATGTCACTTCACTTAATCATGAAACGTAAAAGTATTGTACCTTTTCAATTATCCACAAGATGGCACTATAACAACTTATGTACTGCATAACACACATATGGCTAAAAACAACAGTTGTCAGCGCTACATAATATTTAATTATCGTCTTCAAAATAAATCCTATGATTGATCAATGAGCACCTGGAACCTGTTTTTAGCTTTGGCAGTTTTCATATCAAGATCTGGCAAGGTGTGGGGTAGGAGTGTTGTCTCTGAAGCATTGTATGGGGAAGCCAAATACTCCCTTGTGGCAGCAGTTTACAAATAAATATATACAAGGAGAAAGATCTATTATTAGGTCCTATGAAGAAAAATAGGATTTTTAAAACAGCTTACCTGTAAAATCCTTTTCTTGAAGTACATCACGGGACACAGAGCTCTGTTAATTATTAATGGGTTAGTCACCATCATCACCCTCAGAAGTACCTCAGTTTTGTAGTAAAGCAATAAGTATCCCAATGTATATATACATAAATCCCGAAGAGGGGCGGGGAGCTCTGTGTCCTGTGATGTACTTCAAGAAAAGGTTTTTACAGGTAAGTGGTTTTAAAAATCCTATTTTCTTTTCATACATCACGGGACACAGAGTTCTGTTAAATACTTAGTGGGATGTCCCAGAGCAATGCCCAAATTGAGGGGAGGGAGATACAGATCAAAAAACAGACCGCCATTGGACGTGAGGACCTATACTGCTGCCTGCAGTACACTGCGCCCGAAAGCAGCATTCTCGTGCCCTCTTACATCCACCTGATAGAATCTAGTGAATGTATGGACTGAAGACCATATTGCAGCCTTGCAGATCTGAGCCATGGAGGCCTGGTGATGCACTGCCCATGAAGCACTTACTGCTCTAGTCGAGTGCGCTCTCACATGAAAAGGAGGAATTTTCTTCTTAAACCATAAGCCTGAACAATGATCTGTCAAATCCACCTAGCAATAGTGGATTTTGACGCTGCCTGGCCCATTCTGGGACCCTCTGGCAGCCCAAACAGAAGATCAGTTTTTCGTATCTGAGAAGTCGCTTTCAGATAGATCTTGACTGCTCTTATAACATCTAAAGAATGTAGCAATCTTTTCTCCGTGGACTGCAGATCTGGAAAAAAGGATGGTAGAACCACATCTTGTTCAGATGGAATCCTGATACCACCTTAGTCAAGAAAGTCGGGTGAGGACACAATACTACCTCATGTTTGTGAATAATTAAATATGGCTTTTTACATGAAAAAAGCTGCTAATTCCAATACCTTTCTAGCAGAGAATATGGCAACAAGAAAAAACTATTTCCTGGTCAAAAGAACCAAAGAAACATGGTGCAATAGTTCGAAAGGCTGTTTTTGTAAAACAGGCAACACCAAATTCAAATCCTATGGGCACATGGGTGGCTTGACTGGCGGATTTAAACGCAGTGCCCTCTGAATAAAAGCCCAGATTAGGGAATAAGAGGCAAGCAGCCTTTGAAAGAATACTGACAAAGCCAAGATCTGACCCTTGATGGTGCTCAGGGCCAGTTTAATTTCTACTCCTAAAAGTAGAAAGGCGAGAATTTTACTAATGGCATACCTTCGAGGATGCCAACCTCTGGATTCACACCAAGAAACATATGCCTTCCAGATTCTGTAATAGATGAGCCTGGAGGCCGGCTTCCTAGCATTAACCAGAGTGGATAGGAAATGGATAGGATAGGAAAAACCATCAGCGATTATTTTGATGGAAAAAACGGTCTTGTGTACACGGCATTAAGGTATTACCTAGGATTGTCTTCACTTACCTTATGCCCGCCGCAGGATACTGCTGAGAACAGACAGATCCAGCCTTCAACAGCCTGTACAAGACTCTGCCAGAAAACCTTTGCACATTTTTTAATACGTGCCCAAAGTGCTGGATCCCAGAGCCCAGTCCTACAAGAGAGACATTACAGGCAAAACCTTGCTCTCCCATGAGGCCCGGGTACCATCCATTTTAGGCATTTTTTATTGGCCCGTCGGATGGATGGTTGTGTAGCTCCTAGACCCCCCGCAGGGACCTTCAGCTGAGCTTTCTTCTTAGCACATATTTAATCATGACCAAACACCCTAGTCACTGGCGAAAAAACTGAGGTACTCTCCATATGGGAGGGGTTATATAGGGGAGGAACTCGCCTTGTAATTAGGGTTTGCCAGTGTCCAATCACCTGATGGTGACTATCTAACCCACTAAGTTATTAAAAGAGCTCTGTGTCCCGTGATGTACGTATAAGAAATCTCCTTTAAAATGTACTCAACTTATCACCTAAAATGTGAACTTGCTGAGAACATGTTGTCATCAGCTTTAACTAATATTAAAAATGATTTTAAAATACACCAACAAAATGTGTTTGTCAAAATAAACAGAATCACCTACCTATAATAAAGTTAAAGTGACCCCAACACTAAAAAAATGACATTACAAGCAGCTTATAAAAGAACATGTTTAACCACTTCAGCCCCGGAGGAATTGGCTGCCCAATGACCGGGCCATTTTTTGCGATACGGCACTGCGTCTCTTTAGTTGACATTTGCGTGGTCGTGCGACACTGTACCCAAACAAAATTTACGCCTTTTTTTCCCAAAAATAGAGCTTTCTTTTGGTTGTATTTTTTTTTTTTTTTAAAGCAGATAGATAAGGTCAGTTTATTTAATCTGTACATACAGACATTGGACAAGCAAAATGTGTTTGCAAACAGCAACACAAAAAAGTACATAATAAATAAGGAAACTGACTTTTTTTTATATATTTACTGTACACATTAAGGTTTATAAATACATCTCACCATGCTACGTTACACTGTAAACACTTTGCAATAACCTTTTTGATATACAGGCACATCTCTGGGTACGAACATGCTCTGACACAATGCAGGTACTAATAGAACATTACATTACCATAGGTAACAATATTTACTTCACAGATAGCCAAGCATACCTACAGCAGAATGTGGGGCTCTATGAAATGAGGCAACTGTGCTAGGAATATTCAGAACGTTATGGACACTTCAACATTGTATACAAAATACAACAACAAAGTAGATTACATTCAAGAGAGTGTTCATCCAGCTACAGATCTAAGTTGTCTCTTGAAACGGTTTCAAGTTGTCCCTTGACAAGTATTATTTAGTGCAATTTCCAGCACATCTTAAAGTTTTTTGACTGGTTGTATCAGATGATAGGCTGGTAAAAAACAAAGAAACAAAAAACAAACAACAAACAAACAGTCACAAACCAGTAAATAAAATCAGTTAAAAGGGACAACCATCACCCGTTTCCATCGGCAGGAAAAAAAAAAAAAAAAAAATGAAAGACCAAAACACACACACACAATTTTTCCAGGCCATGGGGTAGAAACTAGATTAAATGCCCCATTTCCTCATCTTATCTCTTGTAGACTCGAGGAGCAAGCAGTCCTTGGCAGAGTTCCCAGCTTTGCCCCTGTGGCAGCCATTGTGACATCGTAAAAATAGCCTTTGGTTATCCAGCGGAATTCTGGATGGTAAAAAAAAAAAAAATAAATAAACAAATTCAGTAGCAAGAGTCAGAGGCCCTCATGGCAGTGGCAGGTTGGCAAAACTGGCAACGTAGCAACATAAGCAGCCAGTGGGGGGGTTCAACATGCAGCCATACATCCATAACTGAAATGCCAAAAGTCATCAGTAGGGATGAGCTTCGTGTTCGAGTCGAACCCATGTTCGACTCGAACATCGGCTGTTCGATCGTTCGTCGAATTGCGAACGATATGGGCCGTTCGCGCCAAATTCGTGTGGCGCGTCACGGCCCATAATTCACTGCGGCATCGCAGTGCATTGCTTGCTGATGATTGGCCAAGCATGCACTATGACCCGCATGCTTGGCCAATCACAGCGCCGCCTTAACAGAGAGCCATAGGGGATTTAGTACACGCCCCACACTATATAAGGCCGCCTGCACGGCGGCCCTGTGCAGTGTGTTCCGGTGTGCTTAGAGAGAGAGAGAGACAGTGTCATTTCATTTGCGTTAGCTAGATTAGGCAGGACAGTCAGTCAGTTAGCTGCACTTAAAGTGTATTGTGTATATATATGCATCCCAGGTGTTGCATATATATATATATACACTGTATTCAGTTTAGCTAGATCCGTTCCTGTTATCTTCTAAACTATTTACATTTAGTGCAGTGCGTCCTGCTCACAGTGTTCAGCTAGATCCGTTCCTGTTATATTCCTACTGACAGGCAGGCTTGTCTTGTTACAGTATTTTGAAGAAAATTACTGGTGTTCTTTTGATCCTATTAGTGCCACAGTCAGGCAGCTAGACTATTTACATTTAGTGCAGTGCGTCCTGCTCACAGTGTTCAGCTAGATCCGTTCCTGTTATCTTCTTACTGACAGGCAGGCTTGTCTTGTTACAGTATTTTAAAGAAAATTACTGGTGTTCTTTTGATCCTATTAGTACCACAGTCAGGCAGCTAGACTATTTACAGTTAGTGCAGTGCGTCCTGCCCACAGTGTTCTGCTAAACCTACAAGTAAGTGGGGTGCGTCCTGCTCACAGTGTTCAGCTAAACCTACAAGTTAGTGGGGTGCGTCCACCTCACAGTGTTCAGCTAAACCTACAAGCTAGTGGGGTGCGTCCTGCTCACAGTGTTCAGCTAGATCCATTTCTGTTATCTTCTTACTGACAGGCAGGCTTGTCTTGTTACAGTAAATACAGCTACCTGAAGAAAATTGCTGGTGTTCTTTTGATCCTATTAGTACCACAGTCAGGCAGCTAGACTATTTACAGTTAGTGCAGTGCGTCCTGCTCACAGTGTTCTGCTAAACCTACAAGTTAGTGGGGTGCGTGCTGCTCACAGTGTTCAGCAAAACCTACAAGTTAGTGGGGTGCGTCCACCTCACAGTGTTCAGCTAAACCTACAAGCTAGTGGGGTGCGTCCTGCTCACAGTGTTCAGCTAGATCCGTTCCTGTTATCTTCTTACTGACAGGCAGGCTTGTCTTGTTACAGTATTTTAAAGAAAATTGCTGGTGTTCTTTTGATCCTATTAGTACCACAGTCAGGCAGCTAGACTATTTACAGTTAGTGCAGTGCGTCCTGCTCACAGTGTTCTGCTAAACCTACAAGTTAGTGGGGTGCGTCCTGCTCACAGTGTTCAGCTAAACCTACAAGTTAGTGGGGTGCGTCCACCTCACAGTGTTCAGCTAAACCTACAAGCTAGTGGGGTGCGTCCTGCTCACAGTGTTCAGCTAGATCCGTTCCTGTTATCTTCTTACTGACAGGCAGGCTTGTCTTGTTACAGTATTTTAAAGAAAATTGCTGGTGTTCTTTTGATCCTATTAGTACCACAGTCAGGCAGCTAGACTATTTACAGTTAGTGCAGTGCGTCTTGCTCACAGTGTTCTGCTAAACCTACAAGTTAGTGGGGTGCGTCCACCTCACAGTGTTCAGCTAAAGCTACCTGTAGAAGGTTGGTGGTGTTCTCATACTACAGGCAGGCAGTTGATTTTGCTAGCTGCATTATCAGTACATATATATATATATATATATATATATATATATCCCAGCTTAGTGCAGCTACAGGCCATTAGTATGTCTGGAAGGCCAAGAAGGAGAGGCAGACAGTCACAAGCCAATAAGAGAGGGCAAGCAGGCTCTGTGTCTAGTGCTGGTCGTGGAGACGATGCATCCTCATCAGCACGTGGCCATGGGACACGCTTGGCCTTTTTTTCGGCAGCTGGCCATGTTGAGCCGCAACATGCGGAAGACTTGGTCGAGTGGATGACCAAGCCGTCCTCATCCTCCTCATCCTCTCTCACCCATGCCCAGGGTACTTTGTCTGGCAAAGCAGCGGCCTCTTCCCTCGGCTCAATGTCATCAGTGACTCCTTCCCTAGCCCCACCATGTCCTCCTGAGGAGTCCCTCGAACTGTTTGACCACAGTGTTGGGTACATGCTCCAGGAGGATGCCCAGCGTTTGGAAGGCTCTGATGATGATACTGAGCTCGATGAAGGCAGTAACACGAGCACGGACAGAGGGGGTGCCCAAGAAGGACAGCAATCTGGCAGTCATGCTCCCCCTGCTGCAGCATACTGCCAGGTTTGCTCCAGTGATGAGGAGGGAGGGGATGATGAGGTCACTGACTCAACGTGGGTGCCTGATAGGAGAGAGGAGGAGGAGGAGGCGGCACATCACCAACGAGGCAGGATGCCCTCCAGGGGCCAGCCTAAGGGCAGCACATTGACTGCATCACACCCCAAAGCTCCACATGTGCAGGGCGCTGCAGTCTCTGCGCGTTATTCAAAAAGTTCTTTGGTGTGGGCCTTTTTTGAGACGAGTGCATCAGATCGCACCGCTGCTATTTGCAACATATGTCTCAAGCGTATCTCGCGTGGCCAAAACATCTCCCGCTTGGGTACCACATGCTTGACCAGACATATGTTGACCTGCCATGCAGTTCGTTGGCAAGCGTATCTAAAAGACCCACACCAAAGAACAAAGAGGACCTCTGCTTGCTCCTCATCAGCTGAGATTTCCAACCCCACTAGACCTTCAGTCCTCTCTGAGACCTGCACTGAGAGGAATGAAGGTGTAGAATTAGGTGTGTCACAGCCACGTACTTGTGGGCAATCTGATTTTGGTACACCGACGTCAGATTGTACCAGGCAAATTTCCCTGCCCCAGCTGCTGCACCGCCGAAAGAAGTTTGCTCCCAGCCATCCACATGCCCAGCGGTTGAATGCTAGCTTGGCAAAATTGCTAGCACTTCAACTGCTGCCTTTTCAGTTGGTAGACTCTGCCCCCTTCCGTGAGTTTGTGGAATGTGCAGTTCCTCAGTGGCAGGTACCCAAATGCCACTTTTTCTCACGGAAGGCGATTCCGGCTCTCTACCAGCATGTGGAAGGCAATGTCCATGCCTCGCTGGACAGGGCGGTCAGCGGTAAGGTGCATATTACCGCTGACTCATGGTCCAGCAGGCATGGACAGGGACGTTACCTAAGTTTCACGGCGCATTGGGTGACTCTGCTGGCAGCTGGGAAGGATGCAGGACAAGGTGCAGTAGTGTTGGAGGTTGTTCCGCCACCACGCCTCCAAAATGCTAATGATTGTGACACACCTCTCTCCTCCACCCCCTCCTCTTCTTCTTCCTCCATGGCCTCTTCCTCGGAACCAGCGGTGCTCCGTAGTCGTTCAAGGGGCTACGCAAGTACGCAGGCCAAAAGATGCCATGCGGTGCTTGAGCTGGTGTGCTTGGGGGACAGGAGCCACACTGGGGCAGAGGTTCTGTCAGCTCTGCAGGGGCAGGTTCAGAGGTGGTTGACGCCACGCCAACTTAAGGCAGGAATGGTGGTTTGCGACAATGGCACCAACCTCCTCTCTGCCCTCCGACAGGGACAAATGACCCATGTGCCCTGTTTGGCTCACGTCCTTAACTTGGTGGTGCAGCGGTTCTTGGGCAGGTACCCAGGCTTACAGGATGTCCTGAGGCAGGCCAGGAAAGTCTGTGTGCATTTCCGCCGGTCATATAATGCCAGTGCTCGGCTGACAGACCTCCAAAAGGAGTTTAACCTGCCCAAGAACCGCCTAATCTGTGACATGCCCACCAGGTGGAACTCAACGTTGGCCATGCTGCAGCGGCTGCACACGCAGCAGAGGGCCATCAATGAGTACCTGTGCGACTATGGCACCAGGACAGGGTCAGGGGAGCTTGGTTTTTTTTCCCCACGCCAGTGGGCCATGATCAGGGATGCATGCACTGTCCTGTCACCATTTGAGGAGGCCACGAGGATGGTGAGCAGTGACAGTGCATGCATCAGTGACACTGTCCCCCTTGTCCACCTGTTGGAGCACACGCTGCGTGGAATAATGGACAGGGCACTTGAGGCAGAACAGAGGCAGGAAGAGGAGGACTTCCTTAGCTCTCAAGGCCCCCTTTATCCAGAAAGTGTTCCTGCGTGCCCGCCGATCACACAGGAAGAGGACGAGGAGGAAGAGGAGGAGGAGGAGGAAGATTGTGTCAGTATGGAGGTGGAGCCTGGCACTCAGCATCAGCAGCAGTCTTTAAGGGATCAGTCCCAAGAAACACATGGACTTGTACGTGGCTGGGAGGAGGTGGCTGCGGACCATGTCGTCCTTAGTGACCCAGAGGACTCCGGACCGAATGCCTCAGCAAACCTACGCTGCATGGCCTCCCTGATCCTGCAAAGCCTGCGTAAGGATCCTCGTATTCGTGGTATCAAGGAGAAGGACCAATACTGGCTGGCAACCCTCCTTGATCCACGTTACAAGGGTAAGGTTGCGGACCTTATCTTGCCATCGCAGAGGGAGCAGAGGATGAAACATCTTCGGGAGGCCTTGCAGAAAGGTCTGTGCAATGCGTTCCCAGAGACTGGGAGGTTACAAACTCCTGTTTCTGGACAACATGTTGCTGAGGCTTTGGTCAGTCAAAGAAGGAGCGGTGGAGAAGGTGGCCGTCTGACCGATGCGTTCAGACAATTTTTTGGTCCGCAGCCCCAAGGTATGATCGGTTCCAGCAACCATCGCCAGCGTCTGTTTTACATGGTGCAGGAATACCTAGGGGCAAGATCAGACTTGGACACCTTTCCCACCGAAAATCCTCTGGGTTACTGGGTCTTGAGGATGGATCACTGGCCAGAGCTTGCACAGTATGCAATTGAGCTACTGGCCTGTCCTGCATCCAGCGTTCTTTCGGAACGCACATTCAGTGCTGCTGGAGGCATGGTAACCGATCACAGGGTGCGTCTGTCCACTGACTCGGTCGATCGACTGACCTTCATAAAAATGAATGAGTCTTGGATCACCACCAGCTACCAAGCACCTGATGCTGATGTAACTGAATAATTTTTTTTGAAATCTCAGATCCCTTCAAAGACTGCCTATGCTGATGCTGAGTGACTATTCCTGAGTAATTATCCTCTTCCTCCTCAATCATCACGCTGATAGCTTGTAAGAGCATTTTTGGTTCTGGGCGCCACCACCAGTGCCTAAGGCACAATTTTTCAGCCCCTGTTTAACAGGGGCGTGTAATTACAATTTTTTATGTAATACTTTGCAGCAGGGCTCGTTCCTGCATTCCAACTAGAGTGTCTGTGAGGGGTTGCAGTGTTGTGGCACCAGCACCAGTGCCTAAGGCCCAATTTTTCAGCCCTTGTTTAACAGGGGCGTGTAATTACAATTTTTGATGCAATACTTTGCAGCAGGGCTCGTTCCTGCATTCCAACTAGAGTGTCTGTGAGGGGTTGCAGTGTTGTGGCACCAGCACCAGTGCCTAAGGCCTAATTTTTCAGCTCCTGTTCAACAGGGGCATGTAATTACAATTCTTGATCTAATATTTCACAGCAGAGCCCTGTGAGGGCTTACAGTGTTGTGGCCACAGCAACACCTAAGGCCCAAATTTCTGCTGAGTATATAGGGCAGGACCCTACTTTCAAACAACTAACTTACAAACGACTCCTACTTGCAAACGGAAGGAGACAACAGGAAGTGAGAATAAATCTACCCCTAGGAAGGGAAATTCTCTCCTGTAAGAGTTAATATGGGAAAAACATTTCTCCTTTCCACTGATGCTTTTCAATCCATTGGGACAAAAAGTGAGGTGAAATCTTCTGAAGAGGAGGAAAGACAGCAAAACAAATGTCACAGGGGTGATAACCCTTCCCTATGTTTTCCAAAAAGCTTAAAAAAGATTTTTTGGCTGGAGCTAAACACGTTAAAAATGTACCCGTTCAAAATTACAAAGAGATTCTACTTAACAACAAACCTACAGCCTGTATACTGCTGTTCAGAGTATATAGGGCCTGGTGGCCCCACACCTTTCCTTATTTTAATTTGGGTGCGGGGTTCCCCTTAATATCCATACAAGACCCAAAGGGCCTGGTAATGGACTGGGGGGTACCCATGCCGTTTGTCTCACTGATTTTCATCCATATTGCCAGGACCCGACATTACATTAAACCCGCAAGCAGTTTTAAATGAGATTTTTTCCTTTAAAAATGACATTTGGTGCAGGGACTGTTCTAAACACGGGAAACACGTGTCACTTTACAGGCATACTATAGACACCCCTCAGGTACGATATTTAAAGGAATATTTCACTTTTTTTTTTTTTTACTTTAAGCATCATTAAAATCACTGCTCCCGAAAAAACGGCCGTTTTTAAACGTTTTTTTTGCATTGATACATGTCCCCTGGGGTAGGACCCGGGTCCCCAAACCCTTTTTAGGACAATACCATGCAAATTAGCCTTTAAAATGAGCACTTTTGATTTCGAACGTTCGAGTCCCATAGACGTCAATGGGGTTCTAACGTTCGTGCGAACTTTCGGTCCGTTCGCAGGTTCTGGTGCGAACCGAACCGGGGGGGGTGTTCGGCTCATCCCTAGTCATCAGTATGACGACCACTTAAATCTAACAGCTGGGTGGACAATCCCTTTAAAGAAGAGTACTTAGAGATCAGTGAATGTTCCCAGTGCAGGAGAGTAAGGGGAAAAAAAATCACACATTAACCACTTGACCACTGGGCACTTAAACCCCCTTAATAACCAGACCAATTTTCAGCTTTTGGTGCTCTCACATTTTGAATGACAATTACTCAGTCATGCAACACTGTATCTATATGAATTTTTTGTCCTTTTTTTCACACAAATAGAGCTTTCTTTTGGTGGTATTTAATCACCGCTGGGTTCTTTATTTTTTGCGCTATAAAAGAAAAAAGACCGAAAAATCTGTAAAAAAATAAATTTTTCTTCGTTTCTGTTATAAAATTTTGAAAATTAGTAATTTTTCTTCATATATTTTGGCCAAAATTTATACCGCTACATATCTTTGGTAAAAATAACCCAAATTAGTGTATATTATTTGGTCTTTGTGAAAGTTATAGCGTCCACAAGCTATGGTACCAATATCTGAAAATTGATCACACCTGAAGTACTGACGGCCTATCTCATTTCTTGAGACCCTAACATGCCAGAAAAGTACAAATACCCCCCAAATGACCCCTTTTTGGAAAGAAGACATTTCAAGGTATTTAGAAAGATGCATGATGAGTTTTTTGAAGTTGTCATTTTTTCCCACAATTCTTTGCAAAAACAAGTTTTTTTTTTTTCTTTTTTTTTTTTTCACAAAATTGTCATATTAGCAGGTTATTTCTCACACACAGCATATGCATACCACAAATTACACCCCAAAACACATTCTGCTATTACTCCCGAGTATGGCGATACCACATGTGTGAGACTTTTACACAGCGTGGCCACATACAGAGGCCCAACATGCAGGGGAGCACCTTCAGGCGTTCTGGAGCACCCAGGCCAATTCTGACATTTCTCTCCTACATGTAAAAATCATCATTTATTTGCTAGAAAATTACATAGAACCCCAAAACATTATATATGTTTTTTTAGCAAAGACCCTAGAGAATACAATAGCGGTCATTGCAACTTTTTATCTCGCACGATATTTGCGCAGCAATTTTTGGAACGCGTTTTTTTTGGAAAAAAAACTGTTTTTTGCTTTAAAAAAAAACAAAACAGTAAGGTTAGCCCAATGTTTTTGCATAATATGAAAGATGAAGTTACGCCGAGTTAATAGATACCTAACATGTCACCTTTCAAAATTGCACACGCTTGTGGAATGGCGCCAAACTTCACCACTTAAAAATCCCCATAGGCGACGCTTTAAAATTTTTTACTGGTTACAAATTTTGAGTTACAGAGGAGGTCTAGGGCCAAAATTATTGCTCTCGCTCTACCGATCGCAGCGATACCTCACATGTGTGGTTTGAACACCGTTTTCATATGTGGGCGGGACTTACGTATGCGTTTGCTTCTGCATGCGAGCACACGGACAGGGGCGCTTTAAAAAATTTTTATTTTTTTTTATTGTTCATTTTACTTTATTTATTTTAGTTTGACACTTTTTTCCAAAAAAAAAATTTTTTTGATCACTTTTATTCCTATTACAAGGAATGTAAACATCCCTTGTAATAGGAATATGGCATGACAGGTCCTCTTTACAGTGAGATATGGGGTCAATAAGACCCCACATCTCACCTCTAGGCTGTTCCTGAAATAAAAAAAAAAAAAAAAAGATCCTGGCTTCGATCATAGCGGTGAGTCGGTAGAAGCACCGGAGGGCGGCGGGAGGGGGGGCAGTGTAACAGCCGCTACGATCATTCTTATGGTGTAGGGAATCGCCGGCTGAAAAAGATGATATCTGAATGATGCCTGTAGCTGCACCCATCATTCAGATATCCCCGCACAAAGTCAAGGACGTCGTATGACGGAAGGCGGGAAGTGGTTAAAACGCTTTTTTTTTTTTTAACACAAAGTTGTCCATTTATACAATATTTCTAACACATAGCATGTACATATCAAAAATGACACCCCAAAATAGATTCTCCTACTATTCCTGAG
Source organism: Aquarana catesbeiana (assembly GCF_042186555.1). Classification (NCBI taxonomy): domain Eukaryota; kingdom Metazoa; phylum Chordata; class Amphibia; order Anura; family Ranidae; genus Aquarana; species Aquarana catesbeiana. The sequence goes on along the minus strand of NC_133324.1, from coordinate 15,440,442 downwards.
TACGGCGATACCACATGTGTGAGACTTCCACAGCCTGGCCACATACAGAGGCTGGGTACGGCTGAGCATGGCTGGGTATTGCAGAGTATCGCCGAGTATGACTGGGTATGGCAGAGTATGGCTGGGTATCACCGAGTATTGCAGAGTATGGCTGGGTATCACCGAGTATTGCAGAGTATGGCTGGGTATCACCAAGTATTGCAGAGTATGGCTGGGTATTGCAGAGTATGGCTGGGTATCACCGAGTATTGCAGAGTATGGCTGGGTATTGCAGAGTATGGCTGGGTATGGCAGAGTATGGCTGGGTATGGCAGAGTATTGCGGGTTATGGCAGAGTATTGCAGATTTTTGTGGGGTATTGCAGAGCATGGCTGGGTATGGCAGAGTATGGCTGGGTATCACTGAGTATTGCAGAGTATGGCTGGGTATTGCGGGATATTTCAGGGTATTTCAGGGTATTGCAGGGTATGGCAGAGTATTGCGGGGTATTCCAGGGTATGGCAGAGTATTGCGGGGTATTCCAGGGTATGGCAGAGTATTGCGGGGTATTGCAGGGTGTGGCAGAGTATTGCGGGGTATTCCAGGGTATGGCAGAGTATTGCGGGGTATTGCGGGGTATGGCAGAGTATCGCAGGGTATGGCAAAGTATTGCGGGGTATGGCAGAGTATTGCGGGGTATGGCAGAGTATTGCGGGGTATTTCAGGGTATTGCAGGGTATGGCAGAGTATTTCGGGGTATTGCAGGGTATGGCAGAGTATTGCGGGGTATTGCAGGGTATGGCAGAGTATTGTGGGGTATTCCAGGGTATGGCAGAGTATTGCGGGGTATGGCAGAGTATTGCGGGGTATGGCAGAGTATTGCGGGGTATTCCAGGGTATGGCAGAGTATTGCGGGGTATGGCAGAGTATTTTGGGGTATTGCAGGGTATGGCAGAGTATTGCGGGGTATTTGCAGGGTATGGCAGAGTATTGCGGGGTATGGCAGGGTATGGCAGAGTATTGCAGGGTATGGCAGAGTATTGCGGGGTATTTGCAGGGTATGGCAGAGTATTGCGGGGTATGGCAGGGTATGGCAGAGTATTGCAGGGTATGGCAGAGTATTGCGGGGTATTGCAGGGTATGGCAGAGTATTGCGGGGTATTCCAGGGTATGGCAGAGTATTGCACAGCATTGCAGGGCATGCAGAGTAGTAGGGATGGCTGAGCATGGATGGATGGATGGCTGGATGTCTCTGTGCAGCGCTGTGGGCACTACACATACAGCCCACAACGCTGCAGCCATCCATCCATCCGCCTCTTCGGTCACTGTGTACCGATCGGTACACAGGAGGGGAGGAGAGGGGGAGGAGAGGAACCGGCGTCATCAGATGACGCCGGTTTGTTTACATGTGTTCGCTCCGTCATTTGACGGAGCGATCACATGGTAAACGGCCGCGATCAGCGGCCATTTACCGGGATCTGTGATGCGCCGGGTCCTGTGGACCCGGCGATCACGGATGCTCTCGAGTGCGCGCCCTAGGGGGCGCGCGAGAGCAGAATTCTGGGTGGACGTCCCTGGACGTCCTCCCAGAGTTAAACAACCGCCCTGTAGCCGTCATTTGGCTATGGGCCGGTTGTTAAGTGGTTAAGCATTAGGGATGAGCCGAACACCCCCCTGTTCGGTTCGCACCAGAACATGCGAACAGGAAAAAAGTTCGTTCGAACACGTGAACACCGTTAAAGTCTATGGGACACGAACATGAATAATCAAAAGTGCTAATTTTAAAGGCTAATATGCAAGTTATTGTCATAAAAAGTGTTTGGGGACCTGGGTCCTGCCCCAGGGGACATGGATCAATGCAAAAAAAAGTTTTAAAAACGGCCGTTTTTTCAGGAGCAGTGATTTTAATAATGCTTAAAGTCAAACAATAAAAGTGTAATATCCCTTTAAATTTCGTACCTGGGGGGTGTCTATAGTATGCCTGTAAAGGGGCGCATGTTTCCTGTGTTTAGAACAGTCTGACAGCAAAATGACATTTTGAAGGAAAAAACTCATTTAAAACTACCCGCGGCTATTGCATTGCCGACAATACACATAGAAGTTCATTGATAAAAACGGCATGGGAATTCTCCAAAGGGGAACCCCGAACCAAAATTTAAAAAAAAAATGATGTGGGAGTCCCCCTAAATTCCATACCAGGCCCTTCAGGTCTGGTATGGATATTAAGGGGAACCCCGGCCAAAATTTAAAAAAAAAAATGACGTGGGGTTCCCCCTAAATTCCATACCAGATCCTTCAGGTCTGGTATGGATTTCAAGGGGAACCCCGCGCCAAAAAAAAAAAAAAAAACGGCGTGGGGTCCCCCCAAAAATCCATACCAGACCCTTATCCGAGCACGCAACCTGGCAGGCCGCAGGAAAAGAGGGGGGGACGAGAGTGCGGCCCCCCCCTCCTGAACCGTACCAGGCCACATGCCCTCAACATTGGGAGGGTGCTTTGGGGTAGCCCCCCAAAACACCTTGTCCCCATGTTGATGAGGACAAGGGCCTCATCCCCACAACCCTGGCCGGTGGTTGTGGGGGTCTGCGGGCGGGGGGCTTATCGGAATCTGGAAGCCCCCTTTAACAAGGGGACCCCCAGATCCCGGCCCCCCCCTGTGTGAAATGGTAAGGGGGTACAAAAGTACCCCTACCATTTCACTAAAAAACTGTCAAAAATGTTAAAAATGACAAGAGACAGTTTTTGACAATTCCTTTATTTAAATACTTCTTCTTTCTTCTATCTTCCTTCATCTTCTGGTTCTTCTGGTTCTTCTGGCTCTTCTGGTTCTTCCTCCGGCGTTCTTGTCCAGCATCTCCTCCGCGGCGTCTTCTATCTTCTTCTCCTCGGGCCGCTCCGCACCCATGGCATGGGGGGGAGGCTCCCGCTCTTCTCTTCTTCTTCTTCTCTTCTTCTCTTCTTCTCTTCTTCATTTTCTTCTCTGGGCCGCTCCGCATCCATGCTGGCATGGAGGGAGGCTCCCGCTGTGTGACGGCGCTCCTCGTCTGACAGTTCTTAAATAACGGGGGGCGGGGCCACCCGGTGACCCCGCCCCCTCTGACGCACGGGACATGACGGGACTTCCCTGTGGCATTCCCCATGACGTCACAGGGAAGTCCCGTCAAGTCACCGTGCGTCAGAGGGGGGCGGGGTCACCGGGTGGCCCCGCCCCCCGTTATTTAAGAACTGTCAGACGAGGAGCGCCGTCACACAGCGGGAGCCTCCCGCCATGCTAGCATGTGTGAGGAGCGGCCCGGAGAAGAAAATGAAGAAGAGAAGAAAAGAAGAAGAGAAGAAGATGAAGAAGAAGAGAAGAGCGGGAGCCTCCCCCCATGCCATGGGTGCGGAGCGGCCCGAGGAGAAGAAGATAGAAGACGCCGCGGAGGAGATGCTGGACGAGAACGCCGGAGGAAGAACCAGAAGAGCCAGAAGAACCAGAAGATGAAGGAAGATAGAAGAAAGAAGAAGTATTTAAATAAAGGAATTGTCAAAAACTGTCTCTTGTCATTTTTAACAATTTTGACAGTTTTTTAGTGAAATGGTATTTCACACAGGGGGGGGGCGGGGATCTGGGGGTCCCCTTGTTAAAGGGGGCTTCCAGATTCTGATAAGCCCCCCGCCCGCAGACCCCCACAACCACCGGCCAGGGTTGTGGGGATGAGGCCCTTGTCCTCATCAACATGGGGACAAGGTGTCCCAATGTTGAGGGCATGTGGCCTGGTACGGTTCAGGAGGGGGGGGGGCGCACTCTCGTCCCCCCTGCCAGGTTGCGTGCTCGGATAAAGGTCTGGTATGGATTTTTGGGGGGACCCCACGCCGTTTTTTTGTTTTTTTTTTGGCGCGGGGTTCCCCTTAAAATCCATACCAGACCTGAAGGGTCTGGTATGGAATTTAGGGGGAACCCCACGTCATTTTTTTTTTTAAATTTTGGCCTGGGTTTCCCTTAATATCCATACCAGACCTGAAGGGCCTGGTATGGAATTTAGGGGGACTCCCACGTCATTTTTTTTTTTTAATTTTGGTTCGGGGTTCCCCCTTGGGGAATTCCCATGCCGTTTTTATCAATGAACTTCTATGTGTATTGTCGGCAATGCAATAGCCGCGGGTAGTTTTAAATGAGTTTTTTCCTTCAAAATGTCATTTTGCTGTCAGACTGTTCTAAACACAGGAAACATGCGCCCCTTTACAGGCATACTATAGACACCCCCCAGGTACGAAATTTAAAGGGATATTACACTTTTATTGTTTGACTTTAAGCATTATTAAAATCACTGCTCCTGAAAAAACGGCCGTTTTTAAAATTTTTTTTTGCATTGATCCATGTCCCCTGGGGCAGGACCTGGGTCCCCAAACACTTTTTATGACAATAACTTGCATATTAGCCTTTAAAATTAGCACTTTTGATTTCTCCCATAGACTTTTAAAGGGTGTTCCGCGGCATTCAAATTTGCCGCGAACACCCCAAATTGTTCGCTGTTCGGCGAACTTGCGAACAGCCAATGTTCGAGTCGAACATGAGTTCGACTCGAACTCGAAGCTCATCCCTATTAAGCATAGCTAATAAACTCAATATGAGCAGCAAGGCTGCAATATAAAGAATTTTAGAATTTAGAAGTGCATTTATAACATTCAAAAACTACTGTTCTTTAGTACATTTAGTGCAATATTTGTTAGGGGAGAAGAAAAGCCATTAACTTTATTATTTTCAATTAATTTTGCTTCTGTAAAAGACGCTGAAAGTGAGAGGTGATAAAGCGCAAATTAAAAAAAAAAAAGGTGCAAATATGACAAATTGAATTTATTTAATTTGATAAGTGCTCTATGTAAGCAAAATGCATTAAAGGGGAAATAACAAATTTTCATAAACTTCATAATCTAGCAGCAATCCACCAAGGTACAAAAAAAAAAAAAAAAAGCCATGGAGTAAAGGGAACTATGTCAATCCATGACCGGGGAATTAATTCTAAACAATCATTTTAAACAATTATTATTGATGGTGGTTATAAAACATTACATTGCTCATCCTTACTGCTACCATATTTAAAACTGGTGTCCTTTGGTAGTAATTTGATTCCAGCATGAAGTCAATGTGAGATGTATTTGCTCCATTTTGTTTTAGACTTTGTTTGCTTCCTGGGCATCATGCAATCAACACAAAGTGATCAAGAGCTACACTCAATTGACAAAGTGCTGGGACTACATCCATATCCTAGGAACCACATGGGTCTATTAGATTACAAGAGAAGATTAAAACTAATTAGAAGGTAATATACAGATCCCCTTTAAGCATATAGTAAAGGACAGTGTCCTATTAACATTGTAGAGAATTGAAATTCTAGAAGAAAAAAAAATAAAAAGATGTAGGGTTTAAATATAAGGTCTGTAGGATGTTTTCCTAAGGGTATGCAAAGCCATTAGACAACAGCCACGCATCATAGTGCCAATGCTATACACAGGGTCTGGATATCCTCTTTGTGGACCTAATGCCCATAGAACTGTATGAATAATGGGCACAGCCACCACAAACAGGTCGGCCAAAAAATGGTCACTCCAGTGTCTTTTAGCTATGCACATGTGTTGCATATCTCTGCTTGGCAACTCTGGCAAAGGTCCTCCAAAATCAAGTTCTTTCATGGCACGGTTTGAGACTGAAAGGGTTTCCTTGCCCAGAGAGTCAGGGGATAAAAGGATAGCAATGTTTGGATCATCAGGGGTCAAGTCAATGAGATTTGTGGAACCAGAACACTTGGCATGAAGACCACACATAATGGAAGATGATGTATTAATAGGATGGTCATTATGGGCCTTATCCATCTTGAGGATCTACTTTTTGAGGTCAAGGTTGTAAGGAACAACATCAGTTTGGATTGCCTGTTCCATCCTTTGTGAACCCTGGGCCCACTTGGAATGCATTTTCTCAATTTCTTTATCAAAACAAGCTGTGGATTGCAATTTGGTAGAATTTAGATTTGCCAAGCTACCAAGATTACTTCTGGTTTCCATCAAGACTTCATCGTAAAGGTCATCACGGTTTGCCAGATCATCATTCAAAAGGAGATCACAGACTGCCATCTCCTCAGTTGCTTGGTCCTCCATTAGAAGTCCTTCTGACATCTTATCATAAATTGCACTTTCAGTCAGAGAAGCTCCTGGAGAGTTACAAAAATAATCCAAACACGGTTCATCTCGAAATTCTTCATCTTGAGCCAATTCCATAGTAAGCAGAAGGGTCTCCAATTTCTTGTTTTGAATATTTATGTCTATGAAGTACTGTATTTATTGGCGTATAACACTCACTTTTTCACCATGAAAATCGGGTGCAAATAGTGCGTGCGTGTTATATGCCAATACTTCAGTTTTAGCTGCCTCGAAGGGGACAGGGAAGGGGGGCTGGACGAGCACCGTCAGATTACATAACGTGAGAATCTCCTGTTTACTTGGCGGCCCCTGTAATAGGAACTCCCGTCTCCTGGGCTGCCATTGGACCACTGTTCTGTCTATTATAGGAGATTCTTACTGTATGTAATCTGTCAGCGCTCGTCCCGCCCCCCCCCTCCATGTCCCCTCTAGGCTGCAGATGGGCATTGATCAGGCTGCACTGATGGCAATGGTGAGGCTGCTGCATTGATGGCAATGGTGAGGCTGCATTGATGTGGACTAATGAGGCTGCATTGATGGCACTTGTGAGGCTGCAGATGGGCATTAATCAGGCTGCATTGATGGCAATGGTGAGGCTGCAGATGGGCACTGACCCTTATTTTGCTTCAAAGTTCCTTAATTAAAATGTAAGTTTTTTCCTGAAACTTCCCTCTTAAAATGAATGTGCGTGTTATACGCCGGTGCGTGTTATACGCCGATAAATACAGTATTTCTGAATTCCTTTGTCCTTCTCAGCCAAACTGTTTTTCATAGTTTCAATGAACTGCTTTAGCTGCTTGATCTCCTTTCGAGCTTCCTTCAGAGCGAGCTGGGCCTCAACACAATGGCATTCCTCTTCAATCCAGTCTTCCCTCATACGAGTCAACTGAGATTTCAGGTCTTCTATTTCTGCTTCCCTTTCTTGCAGTGAGTTCTGGGATTCTTTCAGTTTTGCCTTCAGGTGACATATTGAGACTTCTTTCTGCTGCAGCGGAGTCAAATACTGTTCAGGAGAGGGTGGCTTGATGCCGTGATTATCTCCACAAGATGATTCCCACAGAGCACTGCAAACAGATCCTTCTCTCGAGTGGCAGGTGGACTCTGTGCAGGCTTTCCAGATGAACTGTTGTGACCTCGCCCATGGGACACTCGGTTGCGTGAAAACAAGTTTTTTTTTCCTCCAGATGCAGTGCTCATATGGACCTCTGGTGTGGATATACTGCCAGTACTACTTGACGAGCTGAAATCTGTTTACTACCAGTCTTCATTAGTCCACTCTTTGGCTTGTTCTTATACCTCGTAGACTGATTGCTGGGGCAACCGGTGTCATCTGAGCAGAAGCTGTTGCTACTTATGGTCCTGGCAGAGCTGCTGGAGGTAAGTTTAAAGTCTTTGCTGTCCTCCTCTGAAAATGGGGATTCAGAAGATGGGGACACTTTCTGCTTTGGCAAGTATGGACGCAGAACTAGGCTTGGGATACGACTCCGGGCAATCTCCTTTTCTTGCATTTTCTTGCTGTCCTGAAGAGGTCCCATGATCTACACAGCAGAGAAGCAGAGCTCCAAATCTGCTCCCTTATACCCTGTGTGATCTGGGCGTTCACCTATCCCCTTTTGGTGGTATTTGATCACCTCTGCAGTTTTTATTTTTTGCGCTATAAACAAAAAAAGAGCGACAATTTTGAAAAAAAAAACACAATATCTTTTACTTTTTGCTATAATAAATACCCAACTTTTTTTTCCAAAAAAATATGTTTTCCTCAGTTTAGGCCGATATGTATTCTTATACATATTTTTGGTAAAAAAATCGCAATAAGCGTATATTGATTGGTTTGCGCAAAAGTTATAGCGTCTTCAAAATAGGGGATAGTTTTATGACATTTTTATTATTAATTATTACTAGTAATGGCGGCGATCTGCGATTTTTATTGGGACTGCGACATTATGGTGGACATATCGGACACTTTTGACACTATTTTGCGACCATTGTCATTTATACAGCGATCAGTGCTATAAAAATGCACTGATTGCTGTGTAAATGACACTGGCAGGGAAGGGGTTAAACACTAGGGGGTGATCAAGGGGTTAAGTGTATCCTAGGGAGTGATTCTAACTGTGGGGGGGCGGGCTACTAGTGACATGACAGCGATCACTGCTCCTGATCACAGGGTGCAATAGATCTCTGTCCTGTCACTAGGCAGAACAGGGAAATGCCTTGTTTACATCAGCATCTCCCTGTTCTGCCTCTCCTGGCCGCCATTGCAGGCCGCTGGCAAAAATCGAGTTCCCGGGACCCGCAAGCGCACTCCCGAGGCATGTGCCCGCTGGGCAGCAAATTTAAAGGAACATACAGGCACGCCCATTTGCCTGTCCGTGTCATTCTGCCGACGTACATCGGTGTGCGGCAGTCAGGAAGTGGTTAATATTTTCCTTTCGGGAAGGTGGTGAGTGAAATCTTCCCTCTCTTGAAGAGTGATGGGTGTCTCTGGTATCTGACACTTTAGGACAGGGGTCTCAAATGGACTACCCTCTAGCTTGTATTTGTAATTGTTAGCCTTGCAATGCCTCATGGGACTTGTGGTTTTGCAACAGCTGGAGGGCTGCCAATTTGAGACCCCTGCTTTAGGATGATTTGGATACTTAGTCCTCTACTGGTCACAGTGGTTCTTCCACATTAAGTGACTACATTGTTCTGTAGTGATTAGCTGGTCTACTGGTCAGAGGAACCACATAGCATGTACATAGCAAAACTGACACCCCAAAATACATTCTGCTACTCCTCCCGACTATGGCAATACCACATATGTGAGACTATTACATAGCCTGGCCACATACAGAGGCCCAACATCCATGTAGCACCGTCAGGTGTTCTACAAGCATAAATTACACATCTCATTTCTCAATCACTTATTACAGTTTTGAAGACCCTGGAGCACCAGGACAATGGAAACACCGACAAAATGACCCCATTTTGGAAAGCAAACACCCCAACGTATAAGCTATGAGGCATAATGAGACTTTTGAATGGTTCATTTTTTTCCAGAAGTTTTTGGAAAATGTGGAAAAAAATGAAAACGCAAAGTTGTCCATTTATAAGATATGTCCAACACACAGCATGTACATAGCAAAAAGGACACCCCAAAATACATTCTGCTACTCCTCCTGAGTATGGCGATACCACATGTATGAGACTTTTACATAGCTTGTCCACATACAGAGGCCCAACATACAAGTAGCACTGTCAGGTGTTCTAGGAGCATACATCACACACAGAAACCTATCACATTGTTGAAGGCCCTTCATATTTCTAACACATAGCATGTACTGTGCATACCAATTACAAACCAAAATAAATTCTGCTGAGCAAAGGGTAAAGAAAAGATTACCTGAGGTTTTAATAGTGCAGTGGTCCATAAAGGAGAGCATCGGTCCAGGCAGCAGGCAGGAACGTGGACAACGACAGCAAAACAGGCAGCAGGCAGGAATAGTCAGTACAGGTAGAGATGTTGTCAGCACAGCCAAAGCACAGCAGGTCCAGATAGCAGGCAGGGATGTGGTCAGCAGTAGCAAAATGATCAAAGGATCATCCATGCAGCAGGCAGGAATACTGTCCATAGTTAGTACATGCAGCAGGCAGAGGTATGGTCAGCGCAGCCAGAGTATTTGTCCAGGGAGCAGGCAGGACCATCAAGCTTAGGGCATCGGTCAGGAAAGAATGGGGACAGGGGTAGAGGCTTCTCCCACCCAAATCGCTTTGAAGCCTTCGAGCAACCAGACCCTGTTCTGGGAACACAGAAAACCAAAAACTGGTTTTCTGAACTCAGAACACTATTCTGGAGCCCCTCACATATGTGAGACCCCTGTGTAACAGGGTGAAAGATCAATCCAAGGGGCAGGCAAAAGGCAGAAATAGACGGTAGGCAGAGGCATAGTCGATACAGTCCAGGGTCAGTTCACGTGAAAGACAGAAACATTTGGGATAAACAATGCAGATGGTAGGCAGAGGCATAGTCGAGAAACAGGCCAGGGTCAGTTCACATGGAAGACAAAGATATGGTTGGTTGAGGCAGGGAAATATTCAGGACAGAAACTGAAAACGGGGAAATGGCAGTATTAGAAATATGGGCTAATAGTTTTTGAGAGTGTGATATCACTTGAAGTATTCTCCGATGCAAAGGCCAGGTTGAGAGGGACAGTCGGGACAATGGAAGCTGGTGTCTTTCCTCTTTTGGTGCACACCCAACATTTTTTTTGGCGTCGTCTTTTGGATCCTGATGGTGAAATATGGTCCGGAAAATGGCGCTCATGTAGTCTGCTGACACAATCGGAGCAAATGCTTTCTGGGGGGGATACTTGTTGGAAGATCAGGGCAGTGACAATGTCTTCAATAAACTTTATAAAGGTGGTGGGTGTTTCCGCTGATTTTTGGTAGATGATGAAAGAATTTAAAAGGGCCAAATGAAAAAAGTTAATTGCAACTTTTTTGTACCAGAAGAGGGATTTTCTTGTTGAAAGATAGGGCTGCAACATTTGATCGTTCCTCAAGCTTGTCGATTCCCCCCTTTGAATGGTTGTGGAGACAAGATGCTGTGGGAAGCCCTTTCGGTTATTCCTTGTTGTACCACAGGCCAAAGTTTTTTTTAGGTATAGGTGATGGAGAAGGGGCAAACTGGTGTAATAGTTGTCCATGTAAATATGATACCCCTTTTGGAGGAGTGGGAATGCCAACTCCCAAACAATTTTTCCACTTATTCCCATGTATGATGGACACTCAGGGGGCTGGAGCTGGGAATCTTTGCCTTCGTACACGCAGAATGAGTGCACATAACCAGTGCCCTCACAGAGCTTGTTGAGCTTCAAGACATACCTCGCCCCCTTACTGGGGATATATTGCTTGATTCCCAGCCAGCCTGTGAAATGCACCAGGGATTCGTCCACAAATATGTCTTTTTCAAGGACATAAAGTTCGGCAAACTTCTTGGAAAAAAAAGTAATTAGGGGGCGAATTTTATTTTTAAAAATTGGCATATGGTGGATGGGTTTGGTCAACCAATACTTATGCATTTCATTTTTTTTTGTAAGCCCCATTTTGAGCATTAGGCCTAAAAACAATTTAAGCTCCACCACTGTTAGGGGTCTCAATTCAAAAGGGCGGGCATAGCTGGAGCTGGGGTTGGTTGCAATGAATTGCTGGCCAAAGAGATTGTGAGACAGTGTTGATCTGCACACCTGGCTGTGCTGTAAAAGGGGGGATTGTGGCTGACCCTGTGGTAGAAGGCAGCCACAATGGGTTTGCCAAGGCATCTGGAAGCTGGGTTTGGGCCCTAATTCCTTGGCATGCACTTGTACTGGGCCTTTCCTCCTGGGGTCTAGCAGCGCTTGTACTGGGCCTCTCCTCCTGGGGTCTCTCGCCGTTGGCACTGCTGGTAGCTGCCTGGTGTTCAGACCATTGTCTTTTTTGGACGGACTGCTTCCTCATCTGATTTGGATCCTGATGTGCTGCCTTCAGGGGGCTCATATTCCAAACCAGAATCAGAATCATAACTGAGTGGTGAGAGCTCCCCGTTGCTATTATCGGTCAGACTGAGTATTTGGTATGCCTCTTCTGGGGTGTACACCTTTCTGGACATCGTAGCAGACTGGCTGTATGTACTCTGGTGGCAGGTACTCTGGCGGCAGGTGGTGAGGTGGCGGGTACACTGGTGAGGTGGTGGGTACTCTGGTGGCAGGTGGTGAGGTGGCGGGTACTCTGGTGGCAGGTACTCTGGTGGCAGGTGGTGAGGTGACGGGTACTCTGGTGAGGTGGTGGGTACTCTGGTGGCAGATACTCTGGTGGCAGGTACTCTGGGGGCAGGTGGTGAGGTGACGGGTACTCTGGTGAGGTGGCGGGTACTCTGGTGGCAGGTACTCTGGTGGCAGGTGGTGAGGTGGCAGGTACTCTGGTGAGGTGGCGGTTACTCTGGTGGTGGGTACTCTGGTGAGGTGGCAGGTACTCTGGTGAGGTGGCAGGTACTCTCTGATGGACAGGTACTCCTGATGGACAGGTACAAGATGACAGGTACTCCTGATGACGGGTACTAGATGACAGTACTAGATGACAGTACTAGATGACAGGTCCTCTTTATTTAGGGGGGGGAAATCTTGGCACAGTAGTACATATGTATAGTACAATGTGTAACTCACTGTTAGTTGATCTCCTCCTCACACTAGATCGGTGTGTGAAGAGGAGAACCCAGCAACAGTGGTTACACACTGGTGTTTTGTTTACATTAGGGACCAGCTGTGATTGGACACAGCTGGTCACGTGGTATAGAGCCAATTTCATTGGCTCTTTACACTGATCGGGGCTGGGCTGTATCCAAGGGAAAAGCCTCAGCCCCGATCGCCGCTCTGCGCGCCACTGGGGGCACGTGCGGGCACCATGCACGCCGCTTACCAATGCTGCTCTGCCTAGTGACCGGTCACGCCGCTCCCGAAGATCCGCTGCCCGCCCCGCCGCTCCATTACCCCATTGGGAAACGGCTGTGTCCCGAGGGACGTGCTGGATCCCCAATCGCCACTCCGAGGGCCCCCGGGGGCCCGCAGTAGCAGCAGAAAGCCGAGAACGTCATATGATGCCCACCCAGGATGGGAGATCCCATCTGTGGGCATCATTTGACTATGGCTGGGTATTGAAGTGGTTAAAGTCTATGGGACACGAACATGAATAATCAAAAGTGCTAATTTTAAAGGTTTATATGCAAGTTATTGTCATAAAAAGTGTTTGGGAACCCGGGTCCTGCCCTAGGGGACATGTATCAATGCAATTTTTTTTTTTTTTAAATGGACGTTTTTTTGGGAGCCGTGATGTTTTAATGCTTAAAATGAAACAATAAAAGTGAAATATTCCTTTAAATATCGTGCCTGGGGGGTGTCTATAGTATGCCTGCAAAGTGGCACATTCCCGTGTTTAGAACAGTACCACAGCAACATGACATTTTTAAAGGAAAAATTGTAATTTAACACTGATCACGGCTGTAATGAATTGTCGGGTCTTGGCAATATAAATAAAACTCTTTGAAAAGAAGAGCATGGGATCCCCTCTAAGTCCATTACCAGGCCCTTTGGGTCTGGTATGAACATTGAGGCACATCCCAAAAATAAATATAAAACGCTCCCACCATCCACGAAGGCCGACTGCCTACTGCAGGCTCTGCCGTTTAACAGTTCTTATATACTGTAGGTAAGGGTAGGCCACCTTTTGATGTCACCTGGTGGCACCGCCCCCCTTGTGACATCACGGACTGTTCCATGCTGCGTCTGTCATCACAAGTAGGGTGAAGCCACCAGGTGGCCTCTCCCTTACCTATATAATAACTGTCAAACGGCAGAGCCTGCAGTAGGTGGTCAACCTTCATGGACGGCAGGACATGATTGACAATGGATTTATATTGGGGGACACTCTTTTTATTTTTTATTTTTTAATAAAGGAATTGTCAAAAATTGTCTCTGTGTTTTTATTACTCTTTGACACTTTTTTGATGAATGGGTGGGGGTACTCTGTACCCTATACTCATTCACAAAAAGGGGGTGGGATCTGGGGGCCCCCTTATTAAAGGGGGCTTTCAGATTTCAATAAGCCTCCTGCCAGTATACCCCCGTAACCACAGCCTAGGGTTGTGGGGAAGAGACCCTTGCCCCCATCAACATGGGGACAAGGAGCTTTGGGGTGAGGGGGCAGAATCCCCCCTGCCCCAAAGCACCCACCCCCCATGTTGAGGGCATGTTGCCTGGTATGGTTTGTGGGGGCGCTCGCTCGTCCCCCCCTTTCCTGATCTGCCAGGCTGCATGCTCAGATAAGGGTATGGTATGGACTGGGGGGCCCACATAGTTTTTTTGTTAACTATTTTTTTACCAGAAAAGTTTTCTTTTATTCAGGTGTCAGCGGGGAAGCCCATTGACAGCTGATATATCATTGGCTGTTAAGGACGCTGCGACCAGCTTCCCGGCCTTGCTCCTTAACAACCAGGTTTTACTGCACCCTGATTGGGCAAAGCATTGCCCATTCAGGGTGCAGAATGCACAGTGCAGAGCACACATGCCAAACATGCGGGTGTTCCCCGGACAGGGCAAGCAGCCAATGTTCGGCCCAAATTCATTCCCCGAACTGTTCACCCAACTCTACTGAAGGTGGAAAAATGTTATATGTTACCACCACAGATATTACGTCTGTATAGACAGGTTGCACTCTCTGAGTGGTTAGGCAGGAATAATATATCTGGAAATAAAAAAATGTGAGTCAATTTGGAGACTGACAAGGCAAATTATTACAGTTTTGATAGAAAAGATATAAAGCCCTAATGAGCAGATTGTAAATTTTGAGTGGCTGTGTAGGAATATTGCATCTGGAAATAAAAGCAAGTATGAGTGTCTTAATTCAGAGACTGAAAAGGGAAAAATTTACAATTTTGCATCACAGCTATTTAGCATTTTTGGTCAGGCCACAAAAAGCAAGAAGAAAGAAAATTGCATCCAGAAGGAAAAAAAATCAGTGCCTAAGTGTTTCAAAAGAAACATTTGTTTTAAAGAAAAAAGTGTAAAGACTTGTAGCACAATGTTGAAGCTTTTATTGGATAGGCCGCAAATTCTGAGGGAGAGAGCAAGAAAATTACATGCAGATTTAAAAAAAATGAGTGTCTTGCTTTGGAGACTGAAGATGGGAAAAGGTTAGAGATTTGTACAACAGATATTAGGGGGGAGGGGAGGCTTCTATTTCTGAGTGACAGAATGGACATCTTACATCTAGAACTAAAATTTGGATAATTTTAGTTTTAAATTGGAAACATAAACATTGAACAGAATTGCACCACACTTTTTAGGCCTTCATTGGATAAGTGACAATTTATGAGCAAAAGAGTAAACAGATTACATGTGCAATTAAATAAATGGTTTCCTTTTTTACAGACTGAATAAAGGAAAATGTGACAGTTTTGCTGCTAAGCATGTAATCCTTTCTGGTCAGGCCCCCTTTTCTGAGGGAGAGAGCAAGTAGACTGCAGCTAAAACTAAGAAATTATATTTAATTTTTTCCAGCAATGAATCAGGGTGGTACATGTTATCAGATTTTCACCACAACTTTTAAGCCTGTTTAGGCAGGATACTATATGCTGGCCATAGAATGAGCAGATTGCATCGGGTGAGTTGTGCTCTGAAACAGCAGCCCCCACAAGTGTTCAATAGATTATACAATGGCTTTAGGCAAAATGATGCCATGCAGTGTTACAGCTGGTATGTCTAGGGGTCAGGATCCACACTGGGGCAGAGATTATGTAAGCTCTGCAGGGGCAGGCCCGGAGGTGGCACTCCATCTTGTGCCAGGAAAAGTCATGTATGACAACATCACCAGCCTGTTGTCTGCCCTTCAGCAGGGTAGGTTCCCATATATGCCTCCTCTGGGACATGTCCTCAACTTGGTGGTGCAACTATTCCTAGATAGGTACCCTGAGTTATAGGATCTTTTGAAGCAGAATAGAAGAGTTTGTAGCCAACTGATGCCATCTTGTATCCTTTCTGTCTGCCAACAGAGTTACCCAGTGGGTAATGAATGATATATAACATCTCTGCCATGACTTGCTGGACCATGTGTCTGTGGTCAGGTGGACCCTTCTGTTGACCCCATGGTGGAGTGACTTATTAATATTACTTCCATGTGATGGTGGGGGGCAGGGATGGTCTTACGGGAGAAGAATAGAGATGAGCCAACATTTTGGTCTGAACTTAGATTTGGACTGACCTGTGGCTGTTTGGGCAATTGTCCAAATATCTGAACCTTTGCCCATTCAGCCTCCTGTTTGGTGAGAGCCGAGCATCATATATAGAAGTGGTACTTCTACCACTACTTTACATTTATCCTGGAGTACGGCTTTAAGTTTGGCTACTTTTTTGTCTATGGCTTGCTTACAAAATAAAAACATTTTTGCAATGAGATATCTGCAATAAAAATATTTTTTGCTCTAAGAGAAATGATAAATGTATCACTTTGCTATTACAATGTTATTGCTGAATCAATAGCTTCATAGAGAAATTTAAACGTTGCTCTGGTCCATAGGTGGGGTACAGGTGTGAGAGAGGAAGTGGTTAAAAAAAAAGCTAGAGGATTGGTCTTGGAAATGGAGCGAGTACAAAGAAGGGCAACAAAGCTAATAAAGGGTTTGGAGGATCTTAGTTATGAGGAAAGGTTGCGAGCACTGAACTTATTCTCTCTGGAGAAGAGACGCTTGAGAGGGGATATGATTTCAATATACAAATACCGTACTGGTGACCCCACAATAGGGATAAAACTTTTTGCGGAAGGGAAATTAACAGGACACGTGGTCACTCATTAAAATTAGAAGAAAAGAGGCTTAACCTTAAACTACGTAGAGGGTTCTTTACTGTAAGAGTGGCAAGGATGTGGAATTCCCTTCCACAGGCGGTGGTCTCAGTGGGGGGCATCAATAGTTTCAAAAAAATATTAGATAAGCACCTGAATGACTGCAACATACAGGCATATACAATGTAATACTGACACATAATCACACACATAGGTTGGACTTAATGGACTTGTGTCTTTTTTCCGACCTCACCTATTATGTAACTATGTAACATAACATTTCTTCACAATTAATAATAATAATAATAATAATAATAATTATTATTATTATTATTATTATTATTATTATTATTATTTTATTGAACAGTACATTTAATCTTTAATTATAATATAATTTTTTCTTAATATTTAACATGCTAATACAAATTAAATTATTTTGTAATCTTGCATCTATATTTTACATGTAATATAACCTGAATATCCAGCAAAAGAGACTAATAAACTTTATAACTTTTATTCCTCAGCATTGCTGATCCTGGAAAGCAGTTCTTTAGTAAAGTATTATTAGACATCTTCTTCGGGGAACAGCCGGAGTTTGTTCTATTGGATGAAAGTTTAGAGTCACATTTAGAATGTTGTGACAATATCTCATACATGGCAGCAGATTGTAGAGAATAGTAAAGCCGGTGACATCATTCTTCATTATTAGAGCGATTGTAAACCTTCTGTGTGCCGTTCTCCCGGCACTACTGACACCTGAGCTGAGCACCCCCTAGAGACACCACAAGACCGGCACATGATTACAGTGGTGGGACCGCTCCATTCACAATAGAACAAAAGTCACCAAAGAACAACAAACCTGAGATTTTATTGGATGAAAATTTCTGCCGGATTCCCCCAGGAAACAGACGCTGAATTTACTGATCACCATCTGCTTTCCAATACAGACTGTCATCGTACAAGTCTTACTATGTCTCTTCACTTTAACTATTCATTCACCCACCTAGTTTAGATGAATAGTAATAAAATACAAATAAAAAATGTGAATAATAATAAGATAAATTAATTCAATTATAATTTTATGAAATAAATAAAAGTATAATTACATTAATATAAATGTAATTGAAAATAAAATTTTAGTAACAACATTATTATTATTATTATTATTATTATTATTATTATTATTAATAATAATAACTAGTACTATACAAATAATTGATGAATTGTACAGTGCTGTTTAGTGTGCACATTGCAGCTCTAGTTTGTTATTGTTTTGAAATTCCAATTATTGATGATTTTGGACAGGATGCCCCTATAAGATGCAATACATAATGCAGGTCAACATTTTTCATTTAAGATTAATTCATCAATAAATAAATAAATATAACAATGTGAGTGGCTTTCTGTGTAGTAAATTGTGCATGGACTAAGCTAAATGACATGTGAGAAAAAACCCTGTACACTATGCTGTCATAGAAAAAAAATAAGAAACACAAACAAAAAAAAATGAGTGTTTATCTTACATTGGGTACTGTGTAGCACAAACATACATGCATGAGCAGTTCAAAATGCTCCATGTATGGTTGACTAGGGTTTTTTCTTTTTTTTTACTAATTACTTTTTTTTACAGCCTCCTCTAGTAATAGACAGTGTTCCTTTTGAGAAATGTGTCTGGCAAAAGTTATTTAACTTTCAGCATGAAGAAAAATATAACTAACTGTATACTTACTATGTTAGCAAATAAAAAATGTAGATAATAATAATATTAAATAAATAATACATTAAATTAATATAAGTATAATTAAACTAATATAAGTTTTAAAAATACAATTTTAGGAACAACAACATTATTAGTATTATTATCTTTGAATAACTTGCACTATGCAAATAATGTATAATTTTTATTCAAATATTATTATTAATATTATTAATATTATTAACCATAATAAATAATTGTACAGTGCTGTTTAGTGGGTACATTGCAGCTCTAGATTTCTATTAATGTTGAAATTCCAATTATTGATGCTTTTGGACATTTATCCCCTATAAGGCTTGATTCACATCTATGCATGTTGCTTTTGAGCATTTCTCCAGTGCATTTTGCGGTGCTTGAGTTTTTGAACATGCGTTTTTGAACATGCGTTTTTGCCGCGTTTTTACAGTGTTTTTTTTATACTGTATACAGTGTAAAAAAAAAAAAAAGAAAGAAAAAAAAACTGCAAAATGCGGCAAAAACGCTGTAAAACGCGGTAAAAACACGGTACTTGCGTTTTGGATGTGGGTCCATTGAATTCTATTACATGCAAAATGCTGCATTTTGCATGAAAAAAGTCCCCGACCCTTTCCAAAAACGCAGAGACACAAAAATGCATTGATGTGAACATGTTCCATAGGAACCCATGTTAAAAAATTCCCATGCATTTCTGCAAAATGCATAAAAAAACGCATTAGTGTGAATAGAGCCTAAGATGCAGTACATAATGCAGATCAACATTTTAGTTAAGATTAATTCATCAATAAATCAATATAACAATGTGAGTCGCTTTCTGTGTAGTGCATCCACTAAGCTAAATGACATGTCAGAAAAAATGCTGTACACTATGATGTCATAAAAAAGAACAACAAAAAACAAAAAAAATGTATGAGTGTTTTTCTTACTTTGGCTACTTTATAGCACACATATCCAAGCATGAGCAGTTCAAAATGTTCCATGTATGGTTTACTAGGGGTTTTTGTGTTTTTTTTACTAATTACTTTTTTTTTACAGTCTCCTTTAGTAATAGACAGGCTTCCTTTTGAGAAATTTGTCTGGCAAACATTATTTATTTTCAGCATGATGAAAAAAAAAAATATAACAAACTGTATACTTACTATGTGTGCAAATATTTTTTTTAATAATAATAATAATAATAATAATAATAATAATAATAAATAATAATACATTAAATACATTAAAGTATAGTTAAGTTAATTATAGTATAATTAAACTAATATAAATTATGAAAAAGAAAATTTTAGTAACAGCATTATTATTATTTTTTAAATAACTAGAACTATGCAAATAATTATTATTAAAATATTTTATTATTAAAATCACTAATTGTACAGTGGTGTTTAGTGTGTACACTGCAGCTCTGGTTTGCTATTAAAAGTTGAAATTCCAATTATTGATGATTTTGGACATTTTGCCTTAAATGCAGTACATAATACAGATCAACATTTTACGTAAGATTAATTCATCAATAAATAAATAAAACAATGTGAATGTTAGAAAAAAATCCTCTACACTATGCTGTCATAGAAAAAAATAGGGGGGCGTGGCTTGGTGCCGAACAGGAATGGCTGCCTGACTTCCTCGCTCTGTCCCGCGGAGGTCCTGCTAGCTGACTAAAGGAGCCCTTCAGCACAGCTAACATGGGGAAATCGAAGGACAAAGAATCACAGTCCCGGTCCCGATCCCCTAGAGGCACAGACTCGCTCTCCGGACACAATATTCCGGAAATATTCCGACCGCGATCACGCGAGGCTCCAGCTTCAACTCCGGCCTACTCCGGAGCATGCTCCTCCAGCCTCAGCTCTGCCAGGAGAAGCCCTCAGCGCATGGAGAGCCCCTCTGCCACCCGCCCACTTAACATGAGCGATCTCAGATCGGTAGCAGCAGACATAAAAGAATATTTTGCTGCTGCTTTTACAAATCTCAGGAGAGACATTCAATTGATGCATATGCGGATTGATGATTTAGAAACAACCACAACCCGCCATGATGCCGCCTTACAACAGCTACAGCACTCATCTCAGATGTGCAATAGCCAGCTTAGAGACTTACATAAACACATGGAAGATCTGGACAACCGTGGACGCCGCCATAATCTACGGGTAAGAGGTATGCCTGAAGCCTCCGCAGTTTGCTGTATCAGGGAGCAGAAATCAAGATTTTCCAAGATCTGTGCCCCATAACCCTGCAAAACAGAAGAGACCTGCGCCCGCTGCTCGACCTGTTACGCCATAAAGGGATCCAATATCGCTGGAAATTCCCCTTCTGCCTATCTGCATCAAATGCTGGACGCACTGCCAATCTGAAAGTCCCGGAAGATCTCAGGGGGTTCTGTAATACACTACAGATACCATTCATCGAACTCCCGGACTGGTATAGAGCCTTTCATACCCCCCAGCTCCAAAGAACCAACTCCATGGAAGCTATACTGGTAAGAGATGAATTCCACATCAGAAGGCGCAGATCATCCTCTCCAAGACCACTTCCTCAAAGGGATCAGTGGGATAGAGATCGACAAAGCCCAACAGCATCCCCGGCCCACAGGCGGGCCAGGCCAGATCAGTCTTAATGACTCCCTTTCAAATACTTGAGGATAACACAACTCATGTTCAGAGTTGCCATCTTTTTCAGGTCGCCGCCCCACCCCAAGCCCCAGCGCCATCGAACCAAGACAGGATAACAAACTGACCGGCGCCTCAAATCCATACTGCAATGGCCTATTTAACACTCGACTCGGACCTGCCACTCCATATACGGATAGACACTACTGCATTTCTACAATTGTAGAAACCCCTGAAGATCCCATGCTTTCTCCCTCCATATAAGCTCAACAACAGAACATCCTCCCTAGAGAGATAACCCTCTTCCACAGACCCCCACAGAACCCAAAGTATCATACCCCTAAGAAGCATAATTTAAGCTGAATCCATCACCAGTGGAACATTAACTGATCGAATAACTGGCTACCATGCGATCCACCAATACCCTTATTCAACCATCAGCCTGTATTAAGCCTATGAATGACAGCTTGGGATAGATCCCCATCATCCACATGAAGTCCTCTGCTGCAGTTAATAGCACCCCTTGGGTCTCCTTTCTCCCCTTCCTCTCCTCTCCCCCCCTTCCCTCCCCCTTCCCTACCCTCCCTAACCCCCCCACACACCCAGGTACCTTCTTCAGATCAAAGATGCTACACCAATGAGATGGACTGAGCACCCGAGACAAGTATAAGCTAGTTGCTTAACCTACGGTACCCCGCTATGTTCCAATTTACATATAGAGTTCTTTTTTTCCTTACTTGTATTTCCTGTTTTTGAATATACTTTTGCTAAATTACTTGCTATGTATATCAGGAAAAAGGGGGGCTCGTCCCGCATGGAAAATGTCCCTCTCCTTGAACAGCGCACCCCTACTCGCTGTACCCACACCAGGGGCTTCCATGTGGGACGAGCTTCCTAATGGTGGACAGGTTCTTTTGAACTAGCAACTCTAGAGCTAACACTGCTGAGTTTTGTACTGACAACTGTATACCCATAAAATGCCGCTATGTACCTAACTCATTGATGATTATTGCCATGAACAGCTATGGGCCACTATCAGGAAACACAACCATTTGAGGTGAGGTTTTGTCTTATCCCGCTGATCGGACCATATCTCGACCAGTTCATACACCTAAACCTCAATGAGTCCATACTCCCCCCCCCCCCCGTAGCCAAATTACCCCTCTAAATTATAGCGAGCTAACCTTCTCGAAGTTGCTCTACCTCACGCCCCCACAAATCCCCATAACCAAGTACGAGGTTACATATTGCACTAAGTCTGACTTATTATTATTATTATTATTATTATTATTATTATTATTTATATGTTTATAGATGGTTTAGTCCTTCAACTCTTCCTGTGCCTTTATACTTGCTCTCAGGGTGGCGACCTTCCCGAGTTTATTAGCATAGCGAGATATTCTCTCGGTACATAGTCTAAAGTTTAATGTTTCAATTGTCTATAATGTTGACTGTTAATGATACCACAACATCAATCTGAGATCTTTCACCACTTCTTTTTCCTTTGCTATGAAAGCAGGCTCCCTCCACACAAGTTGAATAAACCTATGATGACCTCTCATGGACCGGACATCCTACAAACCTACCTCCGGACACTTTCCACTCCTCCACACAAATGGACAGTGACTATCCTAGTTGACCCATACCAGACGTTTCAACCCTTAACAGGGTAAGGTAGCTGGACTACTTTTACCTCCGGTAAGTACATCTTACACCTCGCTAAAAGCCCCCACTTGACTAACCCCCTCCCATCTTTCTCTCAACCCCCTCCCCCTTCCCATACCCTCTCCCCCCCCCTCTCTCTACCTGGGTCTCGCCCCCCATGGTCTCCACCGTAGCACGCCCCACTGTAACGATTAAGAACCTATCAAGGGCGTATAATCTGCCACAGACTCCACCTACCCACATTGGTCACCTTTGTAAAAGGCAGCCCCACCTCGTGACTAATCCATCAACCTGGTAATACCCAAATACCATGGCTTCCCTACATTCCTTTCCACAACATACCACTCTTAAAGTGGTCTCTCAAAATGTTAAAGGGCTAAATATCCCTGAGAAGCGAAGTCAAATCCTCAACATGATGAGTAAATTGAAAGCAGATGTGGTGTTTCTGCAAGAAACTCACTTCTGCACGAATAACACCCCTAAACTCGCAAGCCGTATGTACCCTACATCCTTCCATGCCAGAAGGGGGTCTCGATTTTGCTCTCTAAAAACCTCTCTTGGCAACTGACAGATTCCCTTGTAGATCCAGAGGGCCGCTATTTATTTCTAAAGGGAGTCATCCATAATCGGACGGTCACTTTAGCAAATATATACAGCCCCAACACTGCACAGGTCAGTTTCTTCTGCTCTATCGCAACCATCCTCGCAGGCTTTCAATCAGGGATTACAATCCTTGGGGGCGATTTTAATGTGACACTTCAGCCCATCCTAGATTCCTCATCGGGGTCTTCCACCCTGCCTTACAGAGCACTGAGACAAATTAAGATACAAATGCAGGAACTCCTTCTACACGATACAAGGCGTACCCTACACCCGAATGAAAAAGATTACTCTTTCTTCTCTGCACCTCATAACAGGTACTCCAGGCTAGATTACCTCTTTCTCTCCCAAAAAGATCTTCCCTTCCTAAAATCTGCTACCATTGAACCCCTACTCCTTTCAGATCACCACCCGATAACCCTCTCCCTAACTTTCCCTGAAAGGAACTTGGTCACGAAGATATGGCGTCTAGACCCTCTCCTCACTTCAGAAATTGATACCAACCACATCCACACTAGCCTAAGTAACTACTTCAGGGAAAATGAAAACTCCGAAACAGCACCCCTCACCCTTTGGGAAGCACACAAGTGTGTCATCCGAGGGGAATTTCTCACACTTAAGGCCAGTCGGAAAAAAGCACAACAGACGACTATGCAGGAACTAACTAACAAAATAAAGAGACTAGAACTACTTCACAAGCAGTCACAGACACAAGACACATACCTAGAACTTATACAAACTAGGAAACTTCTCCTGGAAGTCCTCAACCGCAAAACCCGACGCAAATTTATGCTAAATCAAAAGCTATTTTATGAACAGGGAAACAAATGCGGGAGACTATTAGCCAGAGCTATCCAAACTAAGAAAGCTAACACTAACATCCACACCATAAAAGACCAATTAGGCAACTCGAGCTCGAATTCAGCAGACATAGCGTCTCAGTTTGAAAGCTATTACACAGAACTTTATAATATACCCCATCAACTCGAAGCAACTGTAGGCCAAACCCCTAGAAAAGCCCTTATCACAGACTTCCTCAAAAAGTTCAGCCCCAAACCCATACCCCGGGAAGATGCCCGCGATTTAGACAACCCCATATCCGAGGATGAACTCAAGAGAGCGATTAAACAACTAAAAACGGGCAAAAGCCCGGGCCCAGGCGGCTTTTCAGCACCTTATTACAAGACATTTGTAGATATACTCTCAGCCCCGTTTCTGAAGGCATTTAACTCCCTAACCTCAACAACATTACCTTTCCACAGATTACTAGAAACGCATATCACGGTCATACCAAAAGAAGGGAAGGACGCCACTTCAGTCACCAGTTACAGACCAATCTCCATACTCAATGTAGATCTCAAATTATTTGCCAAAATTCTAGCAAACCGTCTCCTTCCCCTCCTTCCCTCAATAATAGGGAAAGACCAAGTAGGATTTGTTCCTGGCAGAGAGGCCAGGGACAACACCATTAAGGCAATCAACTTAAACCATTGGCTAACCTCCCAAAAACAAAGAGGCTTCTTTCTATCCCTGGCTGCTGAGAAGGCATTTGACAGGCTGGCTTGGGACTACCTGGGGGCGGTTTTATGCCACTTAGGTCTACAGAACCGAATGTTCAACCTGATTATGTCCCTATACACCACACCAACAGCAAAAGTCAAAGTCAACAGCCACCTGTCAGATGCCTTCTCCATCCGGAATGGAACGAGGCAAGTATGCCCACTATCCCCTATCCTTTTTATTTTAACCCTAGAACCCCTACTACGTTGCCTACGATCGAACGAGAACATTAAGGGCATACCCATAGCAGGACATACGTATAAAATAGCGGCCTTCGTCGATGACATCCTGCTATTCTTAAGTGACCCACTGACCTCGATCCCAAACCTGCTTAGAGATTTTGACCTATTCCGACAAATATCCAACCTAAAGATCAACTTCTCAAAATCCCATGCTCTCAATATGTCTCTCCCGAAAGACCTAGTCTCCCAATGCCAAAATAATTTTCCCTTCGTATGGAAACAGAACGCCATCACATATCTGGGAATCCAATTGACTACACACCTATCGGACCTATACACAAAAAACTTCACCCCGTTGATTCGCACAGATGACCTACGCAGATGGGATAAACACCATTTCTCATGGTTCAGTCGTGCGGCCATCCTGAAGATGAATGTTCTCCCTCGTATCCTATATCTGCTACAAACAATCCCCATCAAACTCCCCGCAGCTTTCTTTCAAACAATTAAACAGCAATCTCTGAAGTTTCTATGGAAACATAAGCGCCCAAGGATAAGTTTCGCCCAACTCTCGAAACCCAAAACTAAAGGGGGTATTGGTCTACCAGACCTTCGAAACTACTCCCGAGCCTGAGATCTGGGAAGAATTGTAGACTGGTCAATACACGAGGGGGCTAAAGATTGGGTGAGGCTAGAAGGCTCTTTTTCCCACTTGTCCATCAGAAACACCCCCTGGATTCTCCCTTGCCATATTCCAAGAACCCTAAAAGAACATCCCCTAATAGAAGCCACCCTCAGTAGCTTCAGAGAGGTATGTAAGAAATTCAAAATTTCCTCTAATCCGGGGCCCCTTACACCTATTCGACTTAATCCAGCCTTTACTCCGGGGATGTCCAACAATTTCCTCAAAGATACTTGGCCACACAAAGACATGTCAGCCCAACACTTCTTTAAGGATGGCAAATTTCTAAACTGTACTTCACTCCCAACAAATGTAGGGGGCGAACCTCCCCCTCTATGGAATTACTTCCAGATTCGCCATTTTCTCACAACAATAAACCGAAACACATGTCTATCCAGAGATCTAACCGCATTTGAAAACGTATGCTCCCAAATCACACCGCAACAACATTTGATTGCGAACACTCACTCTATGCTTTATGCCTTGACTTCCCCTAAAGACACCAAAGCTTGCCAGGTTTGGGAAAGGGAACTTCAAATAGACCTAACAGAAGAGAACTGGGAATGAATTTTCACAATAGCACACAAAGGCTCCCTCAATGTCACGACACAAGAGAATAACTACAAAACCTTATCCCGGTGGTACCGTACACCTGAATTACTAAATAAATTTAACCCAGAGACGTCAAACAAATATTGGAGATGCTCTAATGAAACAGGTACATTTTTACACATCTGGTGGTCCTGCCCACTTCTCCAGATTTTCTGGAAACAGGTACATGACATCACCTCTCAAGTGATCACATACCCTCTGGATTATACTCCAGCTAGGCTTATTCTCCACCATTCCTCCACCTCAGCCCACACATACAGAAAATCTCTGGGGGTACATATGATCAAAGCAGCCAAACATGCATCTCAGCCCACTGGCGATCTCCCCTTACTCCAACTATATCTGAATGATTTTCCCGTGTAGGTAAGGTGGCTGAAATGGAGGAACTAATCCACATTGGAAAAGAATCACCATCGAAATACTCCCGAACATGGGCCTGTTGGACCCACTTCTGCACCACAGAGAGATATACCTCCATCATGGAGCTAAACCGTCCCGATTCCTCCAATGACTGACTGAGACACTCCAAATAACTCTTCTGAGAAACATACTTACTCAACAAGACCCGCTGATTCTCCCACTCCCGCCCTAATGCGGATCCCGGGGGGAAACCCCTTCAGACAGGGAACTTCCCACGAAAACCTTCATACTCTTGAAGCTCGGTGGAGACCGGGGAGGGGATGCCCCAGAACCCTCCTTCCCTTCCCCATGTTTGTCTTCCACTCTATCCCAAAATCCCACTCACCTCTATGTCTTTTCCCCTTTACACACCCCTACCCCAACCGCTCAGACGACGATAACCACATATTTATCCCCATGACTACTCCAACTCATGTGTATAATTTTCCATTTACTCCTCACATCTTAAAAACTGACGAGACTACCCCCCCATACAGATATACCCCACCTTACAAACCCAACACTTCCATACGTGCTCAGGAATAAACAAACATATTTATATCTAAACACATACTGCCACTTCTTTAACTAGCCCCTTAATTTTGAAGCTATAATCAAAGTGGCATTCCTGTTTTAGACAGTTCCAGATCTCAGAAGGTAAACTTCGAGTTCGAGGCTGTTTAGTTCCTGTATGTATCTGTTTAATTTTCTGATAAACACATATCTGACTCGCTATACTTCAGTGAGATAAGTCATGTCAATAAGGTTTATGTTGTCTAAATGCCTATTGTATGTAAAAACTGTGTAACAACACTTTGTTCACAATAAAAACTTTTATGGATAAAAAAAAAAAGAAAAAAATAAACAAAAACAAACAAGAAAAATGTATGAGTGTTTATCTTACATCATCCAGTGTATAGCACAATTATTCATGCATTAGCGGTTCAATACACTCCATGTATGATTTATTAGAGTTTTTATTCATTACTTTTTTTACAATCTCTTCTAGTAATAGACAGGGTCTCTTTTGAGAAATTTGTCTGGCTAAAGGTTTTTAATTTTCAGCATGATGAATAACGGTTTACTTACTATGTCTTAGTATGTCTCATTTACCTTTACTATTTATTGACCTATATACAGTAGTTTAGGTGAATAGTAATAAAATGCAACAAAAAATGATAATAATAACAATAATGACAATAATAATAATAATAATAATAATAATAATAATAAATTAAAGAATTGAAAGCATAATTAAATTAAATAAATTAACATATAATTTGATTAGTGGGAATTAAAACAATAACATTTTAGTGACAATATTATTATTATTATTATTATTATTATTATTATTATTATTATGAATATTTTGTATTGTATTTTTTAATAACTAGCACTATGAAAATACATATTAAGTATTATTCAAATATTATTATTATTACAATTATTAATGAATTGTGCAGTGCTGTTTAGTGTGTACATTGCAGCTCTGGTTTGCTATTAACATTGACATTCCAATTATTGATGATTTTGGACATTTTGCCCCTATAAGATGCTGATCAACATTTTACTTAAAATTAATTAATAAAAAAATAAATAAATAAAACAATGTGAGTGGCTTCCTGTGTAGTAAATTCTGCACTAAGCTAAATGACATGTCAGAAACAAATTCTGTACGCTATGATGTCATTAAAAAACACAAAAACAAAACAAAACAAAAAAAACAAATACATGAGTGTTTATCATACATTGGTTAGTATACATGCAGGAGCCATGCAATATACTCCATGTATGGTTTACTGGGGATTTTCTTTTAAGAAATTACTTTTTTTACAGTCTCCTCTAGTAATAGACAGCCTTCCTTTTGAGAAATTTGTCTGGAAAAAAAAATAATTTTCAGCATGATGAAAAGATATAAAAACTGTATATATACAAACAACAAATAATCTACACATAATTGCTATTTTCTTGATCATCAAGGGTAGAAACATTTATTTTTAGGGTTATTTGGGTGGGGGTCATGGTAATGACATAAAAATATACAGCTACAATAAAAAAGTTACGTTTTTTTACAATTTATGGTATTTTTTTTACTTTTAAAGAAAAATCTGAAGATATCCATTAATATTTTCCACCAAATGAATTAACCTTTTCTGATAAAAATTTGGTATAATTCCTTTACGCTCTAATTGGGATGGGATGGGCGCTAGGCGAGGAATGCTTTTGTCATTGGACCTTCACAAGGCCTTCGACTCCATTTCCTGGCCCTTCCTCTTCCATACATTGAGACAGTGGAACTGCGGGCCTAAATTTATGAGCCTTATTGGCACATTATACTCTAATCCTTCGGCCAACATTCTTGCATATGGACACAAGTCTGATCTTATACAGATAAAGAAAGGAACCAGGCAGGGATGCCCTCTCTCGCCTCTCCTTTTTGTTCTAGCGATCGAATCACTGGCAGCGGCAATCCGTGCTAACCTCAACATTCATGGGGTACCTAGCGGCGGCAGGACACATGAATGTGCTTTATTCGCCGACGACTTGTTATTATTTGTAACAGATCCGATTACAACTCTACCTAATTTATTTGCTACACTCTCTAGATTTGAAACTGTCTCTGGTCTACGGGTTAACCAATCTAAATCTGAAGCGTTGGACATAAACCTTCCTGGCCCGGTACGTGATGCAATACAACAGTCGTTTCCCTTTAAATGGTGCACACAGGCACTCCCTTATCTGGGAATTAAACTTACTCGGGATGTCTCTACACTGTTTCAGGTTAATTATATCCCGCTTTTTAAGTCCATTGAACAAGAACTAAAGAACTGGCAGTCACATGATCTTTCCTGGATGGGTAGAATAGCAGCCATAAAGATGACGGTACTCCCCCGAATCCTTTACTATTTCCGATCATTACCGATCCCGATACCATCTGCATTCCTTAGAAAACTTCAGACGCTAATATATAAATACATTTGGGGTGGTGGGGGATGCAGAGTAGCTCACTCCACTCTCTATATTTCCAAAGGGAAGGGAGGACTGGGAGTTCCCCACTTCGTGAAATATTATAGGGCGGCCCAACTGGTACAACTTTACCAAATTTTTTCTACAACATACCAACCAGACTGGGTTTGGTTGGAAGCACAAGCCAGTCCCTCACTACCAATAGACCTCCTGCTGTGGCTCCCGACAAGAGAACGTCGGGCCATATTGTGCCCTTCCTTATCCCACTCCCTGCGTCTGTGGGACACGGTGAACAAAATACACTCATTGAAATCTCCTCATTCTCCTGTAGCCCCTATATTCAATAACCCACACTTCCCTCCAGGACAAAATCCCCAGCAATTTACGTGGTGGGTTAACAAAGGCCTTTATAGGATAGCACATTTCATAGATCACAAAGGGATCAAGCAACAGGCTTATTTTCGAGAGACATTACAGATGCCACAGACGGAATCTTTCCGTCTATATCAAATCACTCACTTCATCAAATCCCTAGCTACTGATCTGATAGACATAACTACTAGGACCTTGTTTGAGAATAAATGCTTACGCAGAACTGAGTCACGGGGAGGGATCTCTGAGCTCTATGCCCTCTTCAATACCCAACACACCAAACTTTCATACCAAATAGCATGGGAATCTGATCTAGGAGAGACTATAGAGGAGGAGATATGGGGGAAATGGTCGACCATGGTGCATAAGGGAATACTTAATACTTCCCTGGTGGAGGGAAACTACAAGGTGTTGTCCAGGTGGTACCTTGTCCCGGCGAGGCTGGCGAGGATGTACCCCGGAACTTCACCCCTTTGCTTTAGAGGATGCGGGCAGGAGGGTACCATGTTACATATTTGGTGGTCCTGTCCCAAAATCCAGCGCTTCTGGATCAGAGTATTCACCTTGACCTACTCAGTGACAGGACAAAATCTACCTAAAAATCCCAAGACGGCGCTATTTGCAGACTTGCCAGATGGGACCCCTAGACATCTCCGAACTCTCATCTTCTTTATTTTTTCAGCAGCTAAAATCACAATAGCACGAGCATGGAAAACTCCAGTGGTCAACCTTGCACTGGTAAAGAATAAAATATCTTGGATCATGGTCAACGAAAAATTGGCCAGTATCCTTAAAGACAGACAGGCCAGATTTGACAGGGTGTGGTCCCCCTGGATCGGATACCTCCAAGCCCCATAGTCTCTAGAACTGTATGGTGGGGGACCCAGGCCGAGGGAAACGGCTTCTTCTTTGGATTCTGGACCTTTATCTTTTTTTCTCTTTCTCTCCTTTCCATTCTCCTCCTTCATCTTAACCTTACTTTATATCACTTCTCTTCTCCCCTCCCTTTCTTCTCTTTTTATGTTTAAAAAAAAACTCTACTTATGGATACAAGTGGAGAGTTATGAAGCCTCTCTTGGCCCCGAGGGAGGAACAAGGTAAACTCATTTTAAAGGCCTAACCTCCTTTGACGCCAAGGGCCCTGATACTGAGATGTACTAAAGGTACTACAACTTGATTTAATATTACCAAGAAGTTAAGAGTACTCCGCTTACGGGGCAAATTTATCTTCTTTATCCCCCCCTCCCCCCCCCCCCCCTTTTTTTTTTTTTTCCTTTGTGTTCTGTACAACACTTTTGTGTCATTTAACAGAAAATATGTTTGCTGACTGATTGTTCATGCCATTTTGTATAATTTGCAAAACCTTTAATAAAGAAAATTGAAAAGAAAAATTTGGTATAATTCCCCTGGATACACTAAGTGGTTGCGATGATATCTACAGATTTACTAACATATGTCACAGATATGAGATTTGTTGTAACCCGGGTCATGAAGGGGTCAAAGGGCAACATTATAATGACACAAATCTCTGGAAATAACATTTTTGTGGGATGTCTTATCTCTGCGTGTGACGCTGTGCACCAGGACGATGCACTCCTGAAAAAGTGAAAATAATTCCCGATGATAAATGACCTCTAACTTCCTGACTTGGCTTTGTACTGCACAAAAACAGATCCCCTCAAAACCCAAACCTGTAGGGTCCTGTGGGGTCCCCTCAAAACCCAAACCTGTAGGGTCCTGTGGTGTCCCCTCAAAACCCAAACCTGTAGGGTCCTGTGGGGTCCCCTCAAAACCCAAACCTGTAGGGTCCTGTGGGGTCCCCTCAAAACCCAAACCTGTAGAATCCTGTGGGGTCCCCTCAAAACCCAAACCTGTAGGGTCCTGTGGGTCCCCTCAAAACCCAAACCTGTAGGGTCCTGTGGGGTCCCCTCAAAACCCAAACCTGTAGGATCCTGTGGGGTCCCCTCAAAACCCAAACCTGTAGGGTCCTGTGGGGTCCCCTCAAAACCCAAACCTGTAGGGTCCTGTGGGGTCCCCTCAAAACCCAAACCTGTAGGATTCTGTGGGGTCCTCCCAAAACTCAAACCAGTCCATTGAAAGGACAGTACACATTGCTTACTAAACTTGTATATTGTTCCTTTACAAAAAAACATGGCGTGGCGTCACTGTTAAAATTAATTTTAATGCACTTAATCCCAATATAATATCCGATTTTGTGTAAACATTATAAAGGATCGGGTTTCATCGAGTAAACAGATACCAAACATGTCACCCCTTATAACTGACTGCATTTGTGGAAAGGTGAAGAGCCATGGAACCTCAAATTGTCCATAGGGGCCCTTCAAAAGTGTTTACAGTTCACTTCCACCCTCATGTGTGCACAGGGGGGAGGGGCTGCTTTATAATTGTTTTACATTTATTTTATTATCTTTTGAATTGTTTAACAATGTTTTTTATTTACTTTTATTGCTGTCACAAGGGGGCTAACAAGTCCCAGTGAGATAGTATGAACAGATGACGGGTTCTCCTTATGGAGACATCAGGGGACTATTAGACCTCTAATATCTCCCCTGTCCCCCACTGCAGCTAATAAAGCACAGACCATGCTTGAGTAACCCCTTTCCCAGCTATAAAATCTGGGGAATGACAGCTCCGCCCCCTATGGTGATGAAATGCTCGTCTCTTCTGGGTTCATTAGTCACAGAGGAGATTTGGTACTGGAAGTTCTGTGGCCCCCCAGCTCCCTGGAAGAACAGTAGAGCCCAGAGGCCATGGTGAATAGAGGCAGAGGGGGAGGGGCACTTCCAAGTGCAGTAAAAGTGATCAGATGGCTCTACAGCCTCACCGATCATTTTCACCAAAAGACAGTTACTGTCTGAAAAACTTCTACTGAGATCACAGATAGAGCTGCAGCCATGAGATTGTTTTATCTTCTTACACGCAGACTGTTTATAAGGAATGTATGGACAGGAAATGGTTAAAGGAATTGTGTATTTATAATGTTTCCATAAAGAGGAATCCTGTCTCCCATCCCCCGTCCATGTGATCACAGCAGATATACAGTATGTACTGTAGAAGACAGATGGAAGGGTGGAGATGTCTATGTATACCCCAGACCAGGGGTGGCCAGTGGAATTTTTTTGGGGGGGCAGCAAACAGTATGCCAACCCCCCTCGGCCGGTCGGTCAGTAGCACTTACCCCATCGCCGGGAGCTTCCCCTGTCGGCGGCCTCCAGTTCTCCTCTTGTCCACAGGTCATCATGGCGACGGGGGCGGCTTCCTCCTCCCTCCTCCTATGTGGCCACCACAGGGGGGCACTGTGGACAGTGTGAACAGGCTATGCCACGCCCTTTAATTTGATAACATATACTAGGGCTGGGAAAGAATGGACTTTATAGACAGACTTCAAAATGTATAAGAAAATCTATAATTAGAATGATAAGAAGAAGATATTAGACACACATGAGATAACATACATGTAAAAGTGATTAAAGCCTCTCCCTGGTCCACCATCCTTCCAGAAACCTAGACTTCAAGGATACAATGGGGGGCCGAGGGAGATTCTGAGTACAGCAAATAACCCAAAGGTAATAGTATAAATGGTGACCTAGACAGGTCACTTCCTAGAGGGGGTCAGAAATGGTCACATAAGACGACTCAGATGAGGTCATAACTGATTTTATAGATATACGGAGCTTGCTGGACTTCACACCAATAAATGAACTTCTTCTGGAGATACATCAATACATATTAGACATGAGCACTGCCGAAAAATTGGTTTGTTTTCATTTTTGTGTCATTTGGAATTCGAAAATCCAAAGTTTTCCAGATTTTCTTTCTTATTTCTGAATTTTCGCAATTTTAAATTTACGAATTTTCTAATTTACGAATTTTCGAATTCTCTAATTTTCGAATTTACGAATTTACAATCTTTTTAATTTACAAATTTACAGATTTTCGATTTCTCAGATTTCTAAAATGTACAAATTTAGCAATTTTCGAATTTACGAATGTACGAATTTTCACATTTTAAAATTTTTGAATTTACAAATTTCGGAAATTCGAAAATTCGAATTTTGGAAATATGAAAATTCAATATTCTGAAATTCTGAAATTCTAAAATTTGAATTTTTGGATTTCTGAATTTACGAATTCTGAATTTTCAAATTTCCAAAAAAAAGCAAAAAAGAATGAAACAAAAATGAAAATGAACTATTTTTTTGTCAGTGCACATCTTTAGTGTTCTGCCTCCTTGGCAGCAAAGGCACTGTTCTAATATATATTAGGCAACTTGTTTAGTTCAGAATTTGTTTTTTAACAAACTTTGACAAATTTATTAATTTGTAAATATCCAAATTAATGAAAAACCCATTTAATAAATTTTTGAATGAATTAAAAATTTGAATATTAAAAAATGTGTTAATTCGTAAATTTAAAGTTTAAAAATTCATAAATTGGAAATTTAAAAATTTCAAAATTCTTAAAGTGGAAATTTGAAAATTTGTAAATTCATTAATTTGTCAATTCAAAAATTAGTAAATTTGTAAATTGGAAATTCGAAAATTGGTAAATTGGAAAATTTGAAAATTAGAAAATTTGTAAATTCTTGAAATCCAAAAATTGGTAAATTTCTAAATACGGAAATTCAAGATTCAAACATTCATAAATTTGAAAATTCGTAAATGCAAAAATGTGGAAATTCGAAATTCAAAAATCCAGAAATTCGAAAATTTGTAAATTTGAAAATTTGGAAAATCGAATTTAAAAATACCAAAAATCCAAAAATCCAGAAATTAAAAAAATTCATAAATTTGAAATATGAAAATTCATAAATGTGTAAATTCAAAAAATTGAAAATTAGTAAATTCAAAAAATTTTAAATTCAAAAATTTGAAAATTTGTAAACTGGAAATTTGAAGATTTTAAAATTCATAATTTCATCAATTCAAAAATTTAAAAATTAGTAAATTTGTAAATTGGAAATTTGAAATTTTGTACATTCGGAAATTTGTAATCCAAAAATTGGTAAATTTGTAAATCCAGAAATTTAAGATTCGAACATTCATAAATTTGAAAATTTGTAAATTAAAAAATGTGGAAAATAAAAAAATTTTGAAATTCCGAAAATCCAAAAATACGGAAATTAGAAAATTCTAAAATAAGAAAGAAAATCCGGAAAATTTCAAATTTTCAAAAAATTTGAATTTTGAATAAAACAAAAACTAAAACAAACACATTTTTCGGCAGTGCTCATGTCTAATATGTATTGATGTAGCTCCAGAAGAAGCTCATTTATTGGTGTGAAGTCCAGCAAGCTCCGTATATCTATAAAATCAGTTCTGACCTCACCTGAGTCGTCTTATGTGACCATTTCTGACCCCCTCTAGGAAATGACCTGTCTAGGTCACCATTTATACTATTACCTTTGGGTTATTTGCTGTACTCAGAATCTCCCTCGGCCCCCCATTGTATCCTTGAAGTCCAGGTTTCTGGATGGATGGTGGACCAGGGAGAGGCTTTCATCACTTTTACATGTATGTTATCTCATGTGTGTCTAATATCTTCTTCTTATCATTCTAATTATAGATTTTCTTATACATTTTGAAGTCTGTCTATAAAGTCCATTCTTTCCCAGCCCTAGTATATATTATCACGGCTCATATTAGGGACCATTCAAACTATCTCTAGTACAGTATAATGGAATACTATGCACTTAGGTACTACAACCATTTTGGGCCTTTTTTAAATAAATTATACTCTAATATTTATTTCTAGAATTTAGAATTGATGTTGCGGGTCCTGTTCCAAACTTGGGTCTAGTGAAAATAATTTAGTCCTGAGCACATAAAGGAACAACAATCTTTTAGAGTTCTTGTTTGTGAATAAATGACTCTCTAATGTTGATTTTTAGATTTTTTGGGCCCCGGTGTAAATAATTGAATACTGTGCACATAAACACAGCAATCTTTTGGAGGATTTTTCCTGTGATTTAGTGACAATCTAATGTTGGTTTCTTGTCTTTAAAAATGTAAATTTATTTACATTTTTTTAATAACTTTTTTTTTTAATGTCTGTTAGAGGTCCTGTTCATTTTGGGGTCTAGTACAAATCATTTATTCCGGCCCAAAAAGAAGTAGAACATTTTGGGGGCATTTTTTCTGTTAATAAATGACAATGAAATGTTGATTTCTAGATTGTAATATGGATGTTGGGGTCTTGTTGAAAATGGGCCGTAGTGCAAATAATGTAATACTGCGCACGTAGGGAACTCCATGTTTTTATCATCTTTTTTTCTGTAAGTAAATTAAACTTTAATGTTGATTTTAACAGTTTTCAATGTGTGTTGGGAGTCCTTTATAAATTGGGACCTCGTGCACATAGTTTTATAGAGCACACATAGGGGCCACAATAAATTGTATTTGTGATATTTTGTGTGAATAAATGAAACTATAATGTTGGTTTTTAGATATTAAATTGTCTGGTCCTGTTCAAACTAATCGTAGTGCAAATCATTGAACACTGTGCACTCAGGAATTACAATTTATGGGCAGATTTTTACATGAAAAAAATGACTCTCATGTTGATTTCTCGCTCTTAGAATGGATATCGGGGGTGCTGTTCAAGATTGCAGCCTAGTCCAAATAATGGAATACGGCACATATACATGCTACTATCGTTTATAGAATTTTTTTGTGAATAAATTAAACTTTCTAGCCTAGTGCACATAATTGAATAGAGTTGTTACATGTGAGTTGATGTGAAATCTCCAATAACAGATGTAAATAACATTGTAATTGGGAATATTTTGACCATTGAGTGTGTCCTTCCATTATACCGCTCCTAGCTTCCCCAATTGGTGTTACTGTGAATATTTTTCTTCTTCAAAGACCCGCTATTGCTTTTCCTTATCACATCTCACATGGGTCGTAAACAGGAGCCTTATTTGAATCCTCCGATCAGGCTGCACCCCATATATAATTGCAAGTTGTAGTGACCAATCAGGGAGCATTATATTAGCTACTGTACAGAAAGGAGAGAGGTATATAGTTACATAGTTAGTCAGGTTGAAAAAAGACACAAGTCCATCCAGTTCAACCATAAAAAAAAAAAATAAATAAATAAAATAAAAAATATATCGTACAATCCAATATACCCAATTCTATACCCACAGTTGATCCAGAGGAAGGCAAAAAACCCCAGCAGAGCATGCTCCAATTTGCTACAGCAGGGGAAAAAATTCCTTCCTGATCCCCCGAGAGGCAAACGGATTTTCCCTGGATCACCTTTACCTATAAATGTCAGTACCCAGTTATATTATGTACATTTAGGAAAGTATCCAGGCCTTTCCTAAAGCAATCTACTGAGCTGGCCAGAACCACCTCAGGAGGGAGTTTATTCCACATTTTCACAGCTCTTACTGTGAAGAAACCTTTCCGTATTTGGAGATGAAATCCCTTTTCTTCTAGACGTAAAGAGTGCCCCCTTGTCCTCTGTGTTGACCTAAAGAGAATAACTCAACACCAAGTTCACTATATGGACCCCTTATATATTTGAACATGTTGATCATATCCCCCCTTATTCTCCTCTTCTCAAGAGTGAATAAATTCAGTTCCTCTAATCTTTCCTCATAGCTGAGCTCCTCCATGCCTCTTATCAGTTTGGTTGCCCTTCTCTGCACTTTCTCCAGTTCCCCGATATCCTTTTTGAGAACTGGTGCCCAAAACCGAACTACATATTCCAGATGAGGTCTTACTAATGATTTGAACAGGGGCAAAATGATATCTCTCTCTCTGGAGTCCATACCTCTCTTAATACAAGAAAGGACTTTGCTCGCTTTGGAAACTGCAGCTTGGCATTGCATGCTATTATTGAGCTTATGATCTACCAAAACCCCCAGATCCTTCTCCACTACAGATTCTCCCAGTTATACCCCCCCTAGCATGTATGATGCATATTCTTAGCCCCCAAGTGCATAACTTTACATTTCTCAACATTAAACCTCATCTGCCACATAGTCACACAATTAGACAGAGCACTGAGGTCGGCTTGTAAATTGGAGACATCCTGTAAGGACGTTATTCCACCGCATAGCTTGGTGTCATCTGCAAAGACAGAAATGTTACTTTTGATCCCAGACCCAATATCATTTATAAAGATATTAAAAAGTAAGGGTCCCAGCACTGAACCTTGGGGTACACCACTGATAACCTTAGAACATTCAGAGTAATGCCCCGTACACATGGTCGGACTTTGTTCGGACATTCCAACAACAAAATCCTAGGATTTTTTCCGACGGATGTTGGCTCAAACTTGTCTTGCATACACACGGTCGCACAAAGTTGTCGGAAAATCCGATCGTTCTAAACGCGGTGACGTAAAACACATACGTCAGGACTATAAACGGGGCAGTGGCCAATAGCTTTCATCTCTTTATTTATTCTGAGCATGCGTGGCACTTTGTCCGTCGGATTTGTGTACACACGATCGGAAATTCTGACAACGGATTTTGTTGTTGGAAAATTTTATATCCTGCTCTCAAACTTTGTGTGTCGGAAAATCCGATGGAAAATGTGTGATGGAGCCCACACACAGTCGGAATTTCCGACAACAAGGTCCTATCACACATTTTCCGTCAGAAAATTTGAGTGTACGTGTGTACGGGGCATAAGAATCATTAACCACTACTCTCTGAATTCTGTCTTTTAGCCAGTTTTCTATCCATTTACAAACTGATATTTTCAAGCCTGTAGAATTTACCTTACACATGAGCCGTGTGTGCGGAACTATATCGAACACTTTGGCAAAATCCAAATATACCACGTCCACAGCCACCCCTCTGTCCAAGGTTTTACTTACCTCTTCATAAAAAGAAATCAGGTTTGTCTGACAACTTCTGTCTTTCATGAATCCATGCTGTCTGTTTCTTAAAATGTTTTTTTTTTCCAGCAAGAACTCGTCTATGTGGTCTTTTATTAAACGCTCCAGTATCTTCCCAAGTGTAGAATTTAAACTAACAAGTCTATAGTTACTTGGTAAAGACTTTGATCCCTTTTTAAATATAGGCACCACGTTTGCCCTGCGCCAATCCAGTGGTACTATTCCCGTCATTAATGAGTCCCTAAAAATTAGATTCAATGGCTTTGAAATTAAAGAGCTCAATTCTTTAAGGATCCGTGGGTGGATGCCATCAGGTCCAGGTGCTTTATCCACCTTTATTCTGTCTAAATATTTCTGGACCATATCACTTTTGAGCCATTGTGGATCATTCAGGGCTGTATCAATACCACCCCCATTTTGGACATGAGCTCCCCCATGCTCTTTCATATACACAGAGCTGAAGAAAGTATTTAATAAATTAGCCTTCTCTTTGTCTCCAGTCACCCACTCTAGATTATTGTGTAAAGGGCCTACGTGCTCAGACCTGACCTTTTTACTATTAATATATTTGAGGAATTTTTGGGGGTTTGTCCTACTATCTTTTGCAATCTGTCGCTCGTTTTGAATTTTTGCATCCTTGCTTTCCTTTTTACATATTCTGTTAAATTCTTTGTAACATTTAAACGACATTAGTGTTCCTTCATTTTTATATTTTTTAAAAGCTCTTTTCTTATTGTTTATAGCTTTTTTAACTTTGACCGTGAGCCACATAGGTTTTATTTTTAGCCTTTTAAACTTATTGTATATTGGGAATATACTTTGCAATGAGGTCCCAAACAGTCTTTTTGAAGAATTCCCATTTTTGTTCTGTGTTTATCGATGCCAATATTCCCTCCCAGTCTAAATCCTGGAGAGCAGCCCTCATCCTTGGAAAATTTGCTCTCTTGAAGTTAAGTGTTTTTATCTTTCCCGTATGTATTTCTTGTTTAGAGCTAACATCAAATGAAATCATGTTATGATCACTGCTACCCAGGTGTTCCTTTATCTGAACATTAGTAATGATCTCTGCATGGTTTGAGATTACCAGGTCCAACAGAGCTTCATTCCTAGTTGGGGCCTCAATATGACTGCACCATAAAATTGTCTTGTAACAGGGTTTATAAAATGTTGCCCTTTAACTGTCCCAGCAGTGCCATTATTCCAGTCAATTTCTGGGTAGTTAAAGTGCCCCATTATTATCACCGTCCCAGCCCTTGCAGCTCTTTCCATAGTTTTTGACAATTCCTTTATTTAAATGCTTCTTCTTTCTTTTATCTTCTTTCTTCTATCTTCTATCTTCCTTCGGTTTCTTCCTCCATCTTCTTCTTCTTCTGGTTCTTCCTCCGGTGTTCTCATCCGGCATCTTCCTCTGCGGCATCTTCTCTTCATCTTCTTCTTTTCATCTTCTTCTCGGGCCACTCCGCATCCATGATTAGATTGGAGGCTCCCACTGTGTGACGCTTCTCCTCTTCTGACGGTTCTTAAATAATGGAGGGCGGGGGTCACCCCTAACGTCACAGAGAATGCTACAGGGAAGTCCCCGTCAAGTCCCTGTGCGTCAGATGGGGGCGGGGTCACTGGGTGGCCCCGCCCTCCGTTAGTTAAGATGATGATGTCATGAGTGACAAAACACATCAGGGTGGAGCCACACGACATACGTACACACACCAGGTCATTCAGGGAAAGCTAACAGGTTCCTATTGAAAGTAGCAGGAGATGCTGCTAGCCTGTTATTGCCTGATGTGATTTGTGAACACCGCTTGTCTATTTTCTATGTTTGTAAGTGTACACCCTGAAGGGGGAACATCTTCTTCCTCCTTTTTTCTATTATTAATAAAATCTTTAAATACAGGATTACGCTATGTTTTGCTCCTCTCTTTTTATTTTAAAACACTGAACATGCTGCAAGCTGTTTCGATCGCATATCGAGGGAGAACATTGGCGGTGATTCCTGTGGTTTATGACTAACACGCTAAAGATCAAGGTTCGATCCGGTAAGAGTTTCTGCAAGAGGGGGTTCCCTTGCACACCCCCCTCTTTTTCGAGCACGTGTGATGTGAAACATTGTGGAGTGAATACAACTATCCTTGATGATTACGTTCCATAGACTTTATAAGGACTCACTCACTTTCTTTTCAGCGATCATCCATGTTAGCAATTAAATGTGTACATGGACTTCATTATATTTGGTTTAGATTGTGCAGTTTATGACCAATCATTATATAAGCGCTGCTATTAGCTTTTTAGGCTTTTTTCATTTACGATCTTACAGTGTTTTTTCTAGTTTTAGAGGCACTATTTTAGGTAGCTGCTGTTGCCATTAATTATGGTTTTTGATATTCACTCTGCTTATAATATTCATTTCTCCTAAGCGCTCATTTTTAAATGTGACATTAGGCCTTGTCAGATTTATTTTTTTTATTTGAACTTTTATGTGTATTGTCGGGACCGGCAATTCATTAATAGCCGCAAGTAGTTTTAAATTACTTTTTTCCTTTGAAATGTCATTTTGCTGTCAGACTGTTCTAAACACGGGAAACATGCGCCCCTTTACAGGCATACTATAGACACCCCCCAGGTACAAAATTTAAAGTGATATTACACCTTTATTGTTTGACTTTAAGCATTATTAAAATCACTGCTCTCGGAAAAACGTCTGTTTTTAAGACTTTTTTTGCATTGATACATGTCCCCTGGGGCAGGACCCGGGTCCCCAAACCCTTTTTAGGACAATACCATGCAAATTAGCCTTAAAATGAGCACTTTTGATTTTGAACGTTTGAGTCCCATAGACTTCAATGGGGTTCTAACGTTCGTGCAAAGTTTTGGTCTGTTCGCAAGTTCTGGTGCAAACCGAACCGGGTGGTGTTCGGCTCATCCTTACACAGGTACAAGGGAGGACTGAAGATAATCCAGCAATTTGGCAGTGTCTGAGCTGGGCTTATATAGGGAAGTTTGAGGCCACTTCCTGTGTGTCTCCTGGACATTTTCCCACCTTTTTCCATCAGGTTGAGGTCACTTCCTGTGTGCCTCCTGAGCTTTTTCCTGCCTTTTTCCATCAGGTTGAGGTCACTTCCTGTGTGCCCCCTGGACATTTTCCTGCCCTTTTCCACCAGGTCTTCTGCATGGGTGCGGGTTGGCGCACTGAGGCATCTTCGGTGCATGCTCAGCTGGCACGGATTTCTTCTTGTGGCAACGTCCATGGATGGCTGTCCGGGATGAAGCTTGCTGAAAGAACCTCTGGAGAAAATCTGGAGCATGGATATGTGACTCGGGTTCCCAGGAATTCCCTTCAGGGCCGTAACCCCTCCACTGTACCAGAAATTGGCATCCGCGGCCCCTTCTACGGGAGTCCAGGATGGCCTCCACCTCATACTCCACAATCCCTTTAATCATAGAGGGAGGCGGAGGACGGGCCCCATGTTCCCCAAAGGGGTTCAGGGCCACGAGCTTCAGGAGGGAGGCATGGAAGACAGCGTGGATCCAGTGAGTTGAGGGCAGTTTGAGTTTGTAGACAACAGGATTGAATCAAGAGGGAAGTGCCCAATGAACTTAGGGCCCAATTTCTTGGAGGGACAGGCCAACTTCAAGTGCCTGGTAGAAAGCCAAACCTTGTCTCCTGGTTGAAGATCCAGGTCCCACTGCCGCCTTTGATCATAGATGGTCTCGTAATCCAGCTGTCCTTTGGCCATGGCATTCTTTGGGAGCTGTGTAGAAATTCCACTCTGTTCCAGACAGCCAGGATCAAAGCTGAAGCAGGTAGGACAGGGGAAAAAAGGGTGGTACCCCAGATTGGCGTAGAACGGTGATTGCTTAGTGGTAGAATGTATTGCGTTGTTTGCAAATTCTGCGCAAGGAATTAGGGACGTCCAATTGTCTTGGACAAAGATGGAGAAACAACGAAGGTACTGTTCAAGAGTTTGGTTTGTGCGTTCCGTTTGTCCATTGGTCTGAGGGTGGTAGGCCGAAGAGTAGTGGTTCTCGATGTCTAGAGCAAGACTGAGCTCCTTCCAGAATTTAGAGGTGAATTGGACCCCACGATCCGATACAATATTGCTGGGGACCCCATGGAGGCGTATGATCTCCTTGATAAAAGCCTGAGCTGTTTCTGGGGCGGAAGGAGTGCCAGTCAAAGGAATGAAATGAGCCATTTTTGTAAGGCAGTCAACAACAAATATGGATGTAAATCCATCAGAGGGTGGTAGTTCCACTATGTAATCCATGCTGATCTGTTCCCAGGGTCTGGAGGGAACAGGCAGGGGGCGTAGGAGACCCCATGATTTATTCTTTTCTGTTTTGCTGTAAATGCATACCGGGCAGGAATTGACGTAAGCGTGGCAGTCTGTCTTGAGGGTAAGCCACCAAAAGGTTTGCAATAGCAGATTAGTGGTTGTGGTCACCCTGAAATGCCCTGCTAACTTGTTGTCATGGCAGAGTTTGAGCACCAGAACTCTCAGTTAAAGGGGCAAAAAAAAGAGCATGGTCATGGAAGAAAAGGCCATCCTTTTCTTGCAGATGTTCTCCTGAGGGCAGTTGGTCTAGAGAGGAGGCCAGTTTAATCCTGGACAAGAGGTCATCCATAAGTAGGAAGAAATTATAGGCAGGGAGTATCGCGTCCGTCGTTGGCGAGTTATCTTATGTGGGATACATGCGGGATAGAGCATTAGGTTTACAATTCTTGGATCCCGGACGGTACGTGATAAGCATTTGAAATCGGGTGGCTTGTCTTGGTCTGAGACGTTTAGCTGTATGAAGTTATTCCAAATTCCTATGATCAGTCTATATAAGTATAGGGTGTGAGGCTCCTTCCAATAGATATCGCCATTCTTCCAGGGCCAGTTTAATAGGAAGGAGTTCCCATTCCCCTACATCATAGTTCCTTTTGGCTGGGGACAACTTCCCGGAAAAGACACCAGGATGCAACATGGCTGTGGTTTTGTGGCCCTGAGAAAGGACTGCCCCAACCACAATCTCTGAAGCTTCAACCTCCAACACGTAAGGCAGGGCTGGGTCATGATGACGAAGGGCCAGGGCAGAGGTGACTTGCTTCTTGAGTTTGTTGAAAGCCATTTGTGCTGAGGGGGACCACAGAAAATGCGTGTTTTGCTTGGTAAGTTGTGTGATAGGTGAAATTATTGACGAGAAGCCTTTGATGAATCTTCTATAAAAATTGGCGAATCCCACGAGCCTCTGGATGCTCTTACGGTCCGAGGGTACTGTCCATTCAAGAACCGCAGTTACCTTCTGTGGGTCCATGGATATGCCAGAAGTCAAAATAATGATGC
This sequence comes from Aquarana catesbeiana, assembly GCF_042186555.1. Lineage (NCBI taxonomy): Eukaryota > Metazoa > Chordata > Amphibia > Anura > Ranidae > Aquarana > Aquarana catesbeiana. Next base: position 15,396,361 of record NC_133324.1, on the reverse strand, counting down.
CAAGAAATTGTATGGTATCTTTCTCAAACTCACATTTTTCAAGCTTGGCGTAGAGTTTATGAGCTTGTGTCTGGGCTGGGCTTATATAGGGAAGTTTGAGGTCACTTCCTGTGCACCTCTTGGGCATTTTAAAGCCTTTTCCCATCAGGTTGAGGTCACTTCCTGTGTGCCTCCTGGGCATTTTCCTGCCTTTTTCCATCAGGTCTTCTGCGTAGGTGTGGGTTGGCGCACTGAGGTGTCTTTGGCACATGCTTAGTTGGCACGGATTGTCTCTTGTGGCAACGCGCCATTGGTGCATGCATAGTAAGCCCTGGACTCCTACAGGTAGGTTTAGGTAATCAGGGTTTCGTTTTGCACCAGATAAATTGTAAAGTTTTTTGTTGTAAAATACTTAAGAAATGCGATGGGATCGTGGTGGGAAGCACTCTAAAAAGGTATAGAATTTTTGGGAGGATAGACATTTTTATCACTGTAATTCTACCCATCCATGCCAGAGGTAAGGTTGGCCAATTTGTGAGGAGTTTATTAAGCTGTGATAACATTGGCGGGTAGTTTGTTGCATAGAGCTCCATAGGATTAATTCCCAAATATGAGATATATGTCTTTGACCAGGTAAATGGTAAGGAATTAACTAATTGGGTTTGGATAGCAGGTGGTAATAAAATATTTAGGGCTTTTGATTTGTGAGAATTTATCGAGAGGCCCGATATTTGTTCAAATTTGGAGAGGATATCTAGAAGAGTTGGTGCTGATATTATAGGTAAGGTAAGAAATACTAGGACATCGTCTGCAAACATACATAGTTTATAATGATAACCCCCAAGTTCTAGTCCTCTGATGTTTGAATTGGATCAAATGAGTTGGGCTAGGGGTTCAATTGCCAGAGCAAGTAGGAGAGGGGTGTAACGAGCCCCTGCTCACTTGGCTCCACTCTCCTGACACTCCTCTGCGGCTATAGAATCAGATTGCAGATCGCAACATCTGATGGTTCGGTCATCCGATGCTCCAGAATTCGAACTATGTGCCGTTCTAATCCAGTTGTGATAGCTCAGAACAAACACCAGGCAGGCTGTATGTAAGTTCAAACAGGAATCTCACTTTTATTGGATGCACACAACACACTTTTATACACAGCAGATTGAACACCCTGCCCCCAACAACCACTTTCCTATTGGTCAATTGTAAAGTACCCTCTAGTCCTCAATTAGATCCTCTTGGCCATGCAAATGACGACTTGAAACAGGGTCAGCAGGGATTGGTCCGATAGCTTGAATAGGAGGACTGATATGTGTAATGACACAGAGAAGCCCCAGGTGGTAATTAAAGTACATAAACAAATGGTCAAACACAGAACAATGCCTTCCTTCCAGACCATGGAGCCGTCTGGTGGGGGTTAGCCTTAATACAGGGCGGAAGACCCACCACTGTGTAATAGGATCAAAGGAGAAATACTTCAGTATTCCAAGGTTAATGACAAGGGGAAAGGGGGCAACCTTGTCTAGTACCTCTCTCAATATTGAAGGGGTAGGATTTAAATCCTGAATAGGAAATATATGCTTTCGGGTGCTGATACAGGGTGGTGATCTATCTCAGGAAATGTGAACCGAATCCCCATTGATTAAGGATAGAGTGTAGATAAGGCCACCACAATGAGTCAAATGCCTTTCGTATGTCTAACAAAAGGAAACATGTAGGAATACGGCAGGAATGCGCTACATGAACTAGGAGTGTAGCTCGTGTATATATTGTCACCTGCCTGTCTAAAGGGGATAAATCCAGTTTGGTCTTTCTGAATTAGAGAGCCAATAATGGGGTTAAGTCTGGAGGAGGGAATTTTGGCTAGGATCTTGATATCAATGTTAAGGATGGATATCGGTCTATAGTTAGACCAAGATGTATCATCTGTGTTGGGTTTAGGAATCATGGAGATAGAGGCGGTGAATGATTCAGTACAGAAATAGTGACCATTAAGGAGGGAGTTAACGGCATTAACCATGAGGGGAGATAGTAGAGATGTAAAATGTGTGTAGTAAGTGGCTGAAAGGCCATCAATACATGGGCGTTTACGTAATTTGAGTGATTTTATAGCGGTTTGTATTTCTATTTCGGTGATAGGTTTCTCTATAGTTTCCTGGTGGAATGAGGAGAGTGAGGGGAGATGGATTGTAGATAAAAGTGTGGTCAGACGAGATTGGTCAAATATATTTGTATCCTTGTATAATTCAGTTAGTTTTTTATGAAATTCATTAAGAATTGTTAATGGGTTGATAGTATAGATATCTTTAGTAAGTTTTAAGCGGATAGGTTTTGGGGTATAATTGGTCTTTCGTAATGCCAATGCCAGCAAAGTGTCTGGTTTGTTATAAAAAGTATGTTTAGATCCATGAAGAGGTTTTTCAGCCGAATCGGTCAGGAAAAGGTCAAGTTCCAGTCGTGTTTTATCGTAAACAAGTTTATTTGACGGAGAGGGTGTAGTCTGAAAATTTTCCAAAGCTTTATAAAATGCTTCTTCTAGGCGTTTATGAATTTGTTGTTTTTTCTTACGGTGGTGGATGCTTGACTGGTACAAACCCCTCTGATATAAGGTTTGAGAGCTTCCCAACTGGTCAAGGGGTCTGTAACAGTAGCATTGTTGTGGAAAAGATAATCCTTTATGGCTTTCTCTAATTCTCGTAGATATGTAGAATTTGCCAACAGACTATCATTGATGTAACAAGTACCATGATTGGGTCTTGGACCCAAGCAGGAAAGAGTTGTTACAACTACGTTAAGGTCTGACCAAGTACCTGGTATACTATGTGAGTCTAGAATGAGTGCAGAGGTACTAACAGGAACAAAAAGATGGTCTATGCGGGAAAATTGTTTATGGAGATGGGAATAATGAGTGTATTGTCGCTTTGCAGGATTATGTTCTCGCCAGGTATCAAGAAGAGAGTATTGCCTTATGAGTCGCTGGTAGGAATGTTTAGGTGTGGCAGTTGGGGTTGGGGATTTGTCAAGGAATGGGTATAATATTTGGTTTTAGTCACCGCCAATTATAAGAGTACCTTATTTATGTGAATCAACAACTGAAAAAAGATGGGAAAGAAATTACAGTGGGTTTTTGTTAGGAGCATAATAAGAGAAAATCGTAACTTCACTATCTAATAGTAGTCCGGATAAGATCAGGTATCTACCCTCAGTGTTATACGGTGGAAAGCAATTAGGACTCCTCTTTTTTTAGTATTGGCCTAAGCCGTATAAACTTGGGGGTATTAAAAAACGACAAAAAAATTTTGGTAAAGGTTATGAGATAAAGTGTGTATCTTGTAGGCAAACCAAATGTGCCGATAGTTTGGTAAAAAAGTTAAAAGCTTTAGTGCGTTTCGGGGGAGAGTTGAGACCTTGTACATTAAGAGTCAATATATTCAGGGAGGACATTGCTTGATACAGATGAGATCTAGTAGAAAGATACTATATTTGAAACCAGGGATTTCCTCTCTGGAGGTGAGAAGGTTAGGGAAGGTCAGGTTATTCTGTAAGGTAGGAATATGAGAGGGAATTCAACGGGGGTTGTACAGCATATATAAAACACTAATATAATAGGTATTTAAGAGAAGCTACCTGAAAAAGTAAACAGAATATAAAAGAAAAAGTGCTCCTAATTGGAGCGAGTATCAAAGGGGTGGTGATAAATCACCAACCAGTGGATATAAATGTTCCAAAGAGCGTCCAAATCAATGTTGGGCACTCAAAGGAATGAATGGAGGTGCAGTGGGCTGTCTCCGGGACTACGACATTTCATTAATAATAACTGTTTAATCAACGAGTCATAAGTATAGAATAGGTTTAATGTAAGTGTTGTATACTATGAGATTAAGTAGGATAATTCCAAATAATAGTTATAATGTAGAATTATTAAAAGGATATTAAACTAATGAGTAGACAAAGGGTAGTCTCTGCATGTGGACAAAGCCGACAACTAAGCCTACTCATCAATGAGTAACTAACAGTGTTTGTAAGGAAATTGAATTTGAATATTTAAAAATGAAAGCCTTTATTTTCAGGGTATAACTTGTAGGGGTCTAAATATCTACGTCTATAAATTCAATAGGAAGTAACTGGTCAGATAAACTCTATAGAGCCAGGTAGTATTGAATAGAATAACTCAAATGAGAGAAATCTTGTCATTGAGAATCTACCTTATGCCCCGTACACACGGTCGGATTTTCCGATGGACAATGTCCGATCGGAGCGTGTTGTCGGAAATTCCGACCGTGTGTGGGCGCCATCGGACATTTTCCATCGGATTTTCCGACACACAAAGTTGGACAGCAGGAGATAAAATTTTCCGACAACAAAATCCAATTGCGTCAATTCCGACCGTGTGTGGCCTGTTCCGACGCACAAAGTGCCACGCATGCTCAGAAGAAATTCCGACACGGGACAGCTCGTTCTGGTAAACTTAGCGTTCGCAATGGATACAGCACTTTCGTCACGCTGCAATGTAAAAAATGGTTTAATACAGCGCACTCTCTTCTTCTTTATAATGTGACAAGAATTAAGTAGTTTTGCTGCTCATATTCACACAGACTTCTCACAAACTTTTATTTGTGTTTTTTTAGTGGGATTCCCTCAATATATTGTTATTAGTTGTCACATCTGACAGTTTTATATTTTTTAGGTTTTTTTTTTTGTTTTTAAGCCTTTTTTTTTTTAAATGTTTGGATTTTTTCCAAGGCTGATCTTTGTTCAATGTTATTTTTATTTTTACTCCAGAATATTTTTGTGTGTGTTTTGTGTGTCAAGTTACCCCAACACCATTGATATCTTTTATTATTTAATCTCCAGGAGATTGTTTGTTGTTGGTGTCCCTTGTTCATTTCACATTGTATATTTGAAATGTACCTGAATCCTCACAAACCAACTGTCATTTTTGAAGTAAAACACATAGGAGAGTATAATTCAAAACAAAAATCCTTTATTAAGGGATCAGAACCAAACAAAGAGGAAGGCAACACTGGATCAACATGAGAAATTAGCGAAGCCTGGGACCCCCACGGCAGACATCAATTCTTAAACCTCAAAATTGGTGGCCTGAGGAGTCCATATGTAAGGGAGGGCAGTCTGGTCCGGGATTCACAGAGACTCGGATAGCAGCAGATGACATCTGTGTCCCCAGGCTGTGGTACCACAAGAGGCTGCATCTTTTGGCCGACCAGACTGGATCCAGGGCAATCACTCTCTGGTCTTCCTTTCACGCTTCCTTCCGGGCTGTGGCTGTGCAGGTGGAGATGTGGCAGGAGGAGGAGTAGGACCTGGAGGAGGAGGAGGACTGGGGGGACCTGGAGGAGGACTGGGAGGACCTGGAGGAGAGGGAGGAGGAGGAGGAGGACCTGCAGGAGGAGGAGGAGGACCATCCCAAAGCTGTGTGTAAGGTGTAATTTGGCCCCTCGCACCTTTCTCCAGAGCCTGTGATATGAGGGCCTGACACAAGGCTTTTTGGCCCTCCTCCATCCTCTGCATTTTATATGCTATGAAGGCAGCAATGTTCTCCTGCCTGGTCTGTGGTGCTCCCAGGACCTCTGTAGCCCTCCAAAAGAATCTGATAGCCGCCTCCTCTAGGGCACTCGTCCTACTGCCACTTTCTGTTTTCAGGTGTAGGGGAGGGACCTTGATATCAGCCAGCCGGCTCGGCCCAGCCACCTCCTGGCTGAGACTTCCCTGTGTATGAAAAAGGGACATGGTTTTAGTTTTTGCATCATCAATCACAATCCTTAATTAGTACTCCCAACTAACATCTAGTTAACATCATTGATTGGACAACCAGCAATATTTAGAGGAATGCTATACCTGGCTCAAGCTGGGCTCCTCCACATGTGGCCTGGAAGGCCCAGGTTGGGCGTCAGAAGCCTCAGCCAGGGGGGAAGGAAGCGTGGAAGGAAGACTGGAGAGGGATGGCCTGGGTTCAGTCTGGCCTGCCAGAAAGTGCAGCCTGTCGTAGTACAACATCCTGGGGACATAGATGTCATCTGCTGCTCCGGATCTCTGTGAATCCAGGACTTTCTTGCGCTCCCTCAGATATGTGCTCCTCAGGCCACCAATGAAGATCTTTAAATAGGTGATGTCTGCCGTGGGGATCACCTGCTTCACAATTTCACACAATTGCTTCAGTGCTGCCTTCCTCTTTGCTTGGTTCTTGAAATGGGGGTGGGTAATCTCCCACAGACAGGGCAGCTCCCTTAGCATATCAATGAATAGTGACATGAAGTCAGTATCTCTCATTAAGATATCCATGTTCACTGCAAGACACAACACAAGACAAAGCCTAATGTCACACCAAACTCTCCTAATCTTGTTACAATATAGGCCTCAATCTAGAAGCTGTATAGGCACAAGTTTGTCTCTTACCTTCGTTCTTACGATCGGCGTGTCCAATGCTCCTTCCTCCGCTCACAGATCGTACGTAATACGCACGCGTGTTACGCTTTATACACACTGCGCATGCGTGTAACTCCGCCCGCCCCTGACGTTCTTTCTAGTGTATTCCCCGCCCCTTTTCGTTCGGCGCAGTGGGGGAAGAGCATGATGGCGGACATACAGCAGGTGCATGCTAATTGTAGCAACGAGGAGGAGGAGGGGGAAAGGGCGGATCCAGGCACGTCCCGATCCAGAAGGAGACGTTTTAAGGCCACAAATATGTCGTTTGGGGAGATGTTGGAGATGGTACACATCATGAGGAAGTCCGACTATGACGGAAAATATGGGCCTTACCCCAACCCCAACATCCGAAAGGCCAAAATCATTGGTAAAGTGGTCAGGAGTCTAGAGCGGAATTTCGGGGTACGAAGGTCTAAAGATCAGCTCAGGAAGCGGTGGTCGGACCTGAAGTTGAGAGAGCCAGAGCAGTACCGAAAGATCCGGAGAGTGCTGCAAAAAGGTAAGTAGTTGTGCTGTGTTCATATTCTTTCTGTCTTTATTACGTTCGTTCTGCTCCATATGCTTTTATTAATTGTAACGTTTAAAAGGGCAACTTTAATGTTCATGGGCCCATTATTCGTTCGTATCAAACATTTTTATTTCGGCCTCTAGAACACCATTGTTTAGGCCATATGCATTTTCACACATTTTTTTGGGCCTACTTGGATGCCAAAGATTAGTTTGTGTAGATGGGTTTGTTACTAGAATGAAATGACAACTAGATTGTGTGTAAGGAGAGGACACTGAGCAGCTGTTTTCACATCTGGACACTGGAGCACTAGTGTGGGACACAAGAACACCATTTTTATTAGGGGGGGCCACACAGGTGCTCCAGTGTATACTATAGGGGGGTCTCCATCTGTGAAGCTTGTACCAAACATGTAAAGTATTGCAGCTTGACAAAGGGCAATAAAAAAAATATACATCTTGGAACTCGGCTAAAATAGACAATTGTACCCCACTTCCGAGCAATGTTTCCTATTTCTAGTTCTGCCATCAAATATCTGTGTGCTAATTATACCATTTTTGTTTTACATAGGGGAGAAAAGACTCGGAGGACAGCCCTCATCCGAGGAGACCACAGACACCCCACCTATGGAAGAAGGTGAAATACCCCCAAACGAAGAAGAAAAGCAGGAGGAAGAAGAAGACGTGGTGGAGATTGGCACCACAACAGGTGAGTGTCTGCGACCACAGGCTCAGGTAAACGAGATGGATGGTGGCAGTTTTTTGAGACCTTTTTTTTTGTTCTTTATCTCTTTTTAGGTGATCGTGATGTGAGGGATCCTGAACGCTTTACTTCAGAAAGTGCCCAGATACTTATCGGGGAGATCATGGGGTGTAATCTCCAATTGCATAACATCCAGAACCAAATCAATGATGTTATTAAAAAAAATAATAACATCATTGATGTTTTGGGGCGAATTTAAACCCCACAAAATCACCTGTTTTATTAATGTGGTCCAATCTTTCAAAATTTTTTAAAATGTTTAGAAAAGCCAAATTTGGAGGATGCACACAGTGTGCCAACATGTGATATCTGCCATCACGGGAGATCAATGGACGCGTTTTGGGGGTGCAACACCTTCCTCAATTATAAAGTCGCATTGAGGAAAGGCTTGCTCCCCCAAAACACGTCCCTTGATCCCCCCTGATGGCAGATAGCACATGTTGACATTCGTAAATTGGTGTGCATCTTCCAAATTTGGCTTTTCAAGGGGTGATTTCCCCCCATCTGAACGCTAGATCAAACCCAGTTCCTAAATACTGATGTCTGATCTAGCCTTCAGGCTTTACCATATGTGAACTTTGTAAGTTCAAGTTTTTTGGCTTTCTTGTTGGTTTTACAAAGGCCTGTTTTATCTGAAATGGATATTTCGATTTTTGATAATGCTACTGCAAACATTGTTATACAACAAACATGTTGGTTTGTTTTAAAAACCTTTGGTAAATGCGCATGTGATTGTGCAGGTATAAAAAAGTGCCTTACTCAAGAATGTGTGGATTATTGTCTCAACACTACAACACTTTTGGGGTGATGTAATTGTTGTTTTATGCACAAATGGGGGTTATTTCCTAAGGGCAAATCCTCTTTGCACTACAAGTGCAGGTTCAGTGCAGTTGCAAGTGCACTTGTAGTGAAATGTGTTTTTGCATTTAGGAAGTATCAGCCAACACTGTTTTCTATAAGGTTACCCAATTACGACATTTTCTGCACTCAACACATTTCTGTCAGGGTCAGCTAAAACAAACACAAGCAGTAAATGTCCACCAATAATTTCTTTGGGTTGTTTTTTATTTGAAAAAGGTGTCACATATTGTCTGGCATATTGATAGCCCCCCTACCCGCAAAGAACTCCAGGTATCGTAACCGGACATCACGGGCATTCAGGGAGGGCAAGCCAGGACGGCCACTTTCAAGTGCCGTCATTGTGGATGTATTTGGGATTCTGGCCTCAGGCCCAACTGAGCCAGCATAGTTGGCTGAATGTTTTTGTAGAAAATTATGGAGAACACAGCAGGAAAGTATAATATGGTTCAGTTTATACTCCGCCATATGGATGGGTGTCATAAATAATCGGAACCGGCTGGCCAGGATTCCAAATGTGTTCTCCACCACTCTTCGGGCTCTGGCCAGCCGGTAATTAAAAACCCTCTGTTCCGGGGTGAGGGTCCTCATCGGGAATGGCCGCATCAGGTGGTCCCCCAGCGCAAACGCTTCATCAGCGACGAACACAAATGGGAGACCTTCAACATTGTCCTCTGGAGGTGGCAAGTCCAAGCTGCCATTCTGGAGACGCCTGTAGAACTCCGTCTGGGCGATCACTCCACCATCGGACATCCGGCCATTCTTCCCCACATCCACATACAAGAAGTCGTAATTAGCCGACACCACCGCCAACATCACTATACTATTGAACCCCTTATAGTTGAAATAGTACGACCCCGAGTTGGGTGGTGGGATGATGTGGACGTGTTTCCCATCAATTGCCCCTCCGCAGTTAGGAAAGTCCCACCGCTGGGCAAAGTGGGAGGCCACAGTCTGCCATTCCTGTGGCGTGGAAGGAAACTGTTGAGGAAAAAACAATAAACATTACTATTTTTTCACAGAAACCTGGCAAGCAGATTATACACAAACATTATGGGGCAACCTCCAGATAGCATTTAATAAGGGGAATTTAACAAGGCCAAAGTATAAGGTACACCTATCATATTCCCCCTCCCCCCCTCTCATGGGCCATTTCTAACATTATGGGGGGGGGGGAACTCTTGGACAGGTAACCCTCTTCACTTCATTGAGAGATGAATGCCTAAATACAGGGTATTACTTGGAACAGCCCCTCCTTAGTTACACTATTGGCAGCCCACTGGACAGGTAAGAAGTGTCATAATACAAAGATATAAATACACACTGTACACATTTCAGTACATTTGGACATTCTGCTATTACCTATCAAGATAATAATAGGATACAAAAACTTTAAACAGTACCATTGGAAAGTATACAGGCAGGCCCTTGCACTATATGCTTTGGGGAATTCATCCATAAATCTGACCAGTAAAGAGATGGGTATAGTGTGTATGGGTTGGGAAAATCAGCAAATAGAAGATTGAGGATAGAGAATTGGGATCAGCTGACTTAGCAGTTGGGGGAGGGAGGGTTACTAAAAATTTGGGGACACCACAAAAAAAAGCCTCTGGCACTCTGCCTGAATTTAAATCAAAAATAACATTTCCAAACATTTTAGGGGGTGTTTGGGGTAAAGCACTACTATAGAGCTGATAAAATACATTGTTAAGTAACTACATGAGGTGAATATAGGGCAGGAGACACCATGCTGGAGAGGTTATTGAAGGGCAAATATGTATGAAGGACCTAAAATAATAATTACATAAAAATCCTGCATGCATGAGAACAAAGGGGACATTCACAGCATATTACAATCATGGTAATTAGGGAATGAGGGAAGAAATACAATATATTATCAAACATTAAATACAATAAAATGGGATATAAAAGGATAAAAATCTTACCTTCATATACTCCTTCTGCAGGACCTGGATGATGGCAGAACAGGTCTCTGGGATAATGATCCCCAGAGCCTGGGGGGAGATGCCTGTCGAGAACTTCAAGTCCTGCAGACTTCTCCCTGTGGCCAAATACCGCAAGGTAGCGACCAACCTCTGCTCCGGAGTGATGGCTTGCCTCATGCAGGTATCCTGCCTGCTGATATAGGGGGTCAGCGAAGCCAACAAACGGTGAAATACGGGGTCCGTCATCCTGAGAAAGTTCCTGAAATCATCAGGATTATTCTCACGGATCTCACGGAGCAAAGGCATATGACAGAACTGGTCACGCTGAAGCAACCAATTCTTGGTCCATGAACTCCTCCCCACCCTGTTCATGGACTGGACTTGTGTCAAGGTCAGGACCCCAACACCAAGCCCCCGCACAGCACGAACTCTATGAGGAGTACGCATACGCAACATGGCTAGAAAACGGTCGGCTGCTCAGAACGAAGTAACAGAACGCACTGAAGAACAGCAAGGCCTGTGAAGAGCGACCTGAAAAACAGCAACGAGCGGGCAAGATCACACAGAAAACTCTGATACGAACTGACTGCATGCACTGAAGACCAGATACAAACCCACAAGCACAAACTGAACGGCAGAAAACGATCTGAAAGCCACGAGTCTGAAAAAGCGCGAATCGTCTCTCACCAAACTTTTACTAACACGAGATTAGCAAAAGGAGCCCAAAGGGTGCCGCGCTTGGTTCTGAACCGGCCTTTTCTAGTCTCGTCGTACGTGGTGTACGTCACCGCGTTGTTGACGATCGGAAATTCCGACAACTTTGTGCGACCGTGTGTAGGCAAAACAAGTTTGAGCCAACATCCGTCGGAAAAAATCCGAGGATTTTGTTGTCGGAATGTCCGAACAAAGTCCGACCGTGTGTACGGGGCATTAGAGATAATTTAGGAGTATAGACTCTGTTTAGTGTTACCTCTAGGGTGCAATGTATGTTATGTTGAAAGGGTTAAGTTCTATAAAAAGAACAGAAAATAAAAACATAGGTATCACCCATTTAGAATAGGTCAGTCTGTAATGTCTTCTTCTTCAGGTGGTGGTGAAGCAAAGCGTCCTCTTTTGTGAGGGCTGAGCGGGACCTGAGCCACCCAAGGGTCCTGGAGGTTTTGAAGCTGTTGAGAGGAAGAAGAGTTCATTCGACGCTTGGGTCCAAATGTTATTATTGCAGGTGCTGACAGGCGGAGTTCTTGAATAGTGGTGAGAAGCTCTTTTGTCAATTTTCAGGTATATAAAGTTCCTTTATAGGAAAAGCGAAGAGAGAAGAGGAAACCCCAACAATAAGATATGCGTGGTATTGGAGAACTTGCAGGTGTGGTTTCATTTCTTTGCATTTAATTGGTGTAAATTGAGATAAGTCTTGGAAAATTTGGTATCTATGTCCCTGGAAAATCAAGGATTCTTTATTTCTTGCTCCTTCCATCATTTGTTACTTCCTTTCATTATGATATCTCTAGGGGGTCCATCTTCTTTATGTGAAATTAGGGCTCTGTGAATTCTGTCCATTTCTAGATGTTCGATTGGGATAGATGGAGCAAGTTCTTGAAAAAGTGCTGTTATTGTTGATTGTAAATCCTCAATATCTTCAGGAATACCGCAGATTTGCAGATTTGATCTTCTGGCCCCTATTCTCAAAATCTTCAAGACGAGTTTGAAGGGTAATATAATTATCTTTAAAGGGACTCCAATTCTTTTGTATGTGTTGAGGTTGTGATGTCAAATTCATCTACCCTCTGTTCTAGAATAGAGGTGTATCTGCCAACCTCACAAATCTCATGGGTTAGTTTGTCTGTAATGGCATCTGAGGTGTTCTGTAATGCCTTATGAAGGACCCTTTCAAATTGGGCAAGCAGGTCAGGGCCAATTGGGGAATTTTGCAGGGCAATAGGGGTCATACCTGTATCAAAATCAGGTCCTCCGTATTGTGTTGAGGAGGGAGACCTGTTTTGTTTCTGTGTGCCAGGCTGTGAGGTGAGGTAAGATTGAGCCACCGCCATTTTAGATGCGGCTTTTGTCAGCGATTCTTGAGGCTTTGCTGATTTTAATTTTCTTCTGCTATACATGCCGTCAATATATGTCCACTCACTCTGGGAAGAAATTAGGCACTGTGTGGAGGGTTTAGTTTGGTATGACTCGGTATATTGAGCTGTCAGGTCCTGGTCGGTGCAGGGCTCTAGGCAAACATGTCCTGCCTAGATGGCTTCACGCATGTGCCCCCACAACCGCCATTTTATTCTCTAGGGTGTTAGAAAAAATATATATATGTTTAAGTAATTTTCTAGCAAAAAAATAGGATTTTTTAAGACAGCTTACCTGTAAAATCCTTTTCTTTCGATGGACATCACAGGACACAGAGCCACAGTAATTACTGATGGGTTATATAGGGTATCACTGGTGATTGGACACTGGCACACCCTATCAGAAAGTTCAACCCCCTATATAATCCCTCCCCTTGCAGGGATACCTCAGTTTTGTAGCCAAGCAATATAGTGTATTAGAAGAGGGGCGGGACCTCTGTGTCCCGTGATGTCCATCGAAATAAAAGGATTTTACAGGTAAGCTGTCTTAAAAAATCCTATTTTCTTTCTCGAACATCACGGGACACAGAGCCACAGTAATTACTGATAGGATGTCCCAGAGCAATGCTATCTGAGGGGGGGAACCACGACCAAGTAGGGTGCAATCAGACCTGAGGACCCTGTACTGCTGCCTGCAGCACACTACGCCCAAAGGCGATATCCTCATGCCTTCTCACATCCACCTGATAGAATCTGGTGAATGTATGGACTGAAGACCAGGTTGCGGCCTTACAGATTTGAGCCATAGAGGCCTGGTGATGCACTGCTCAAGAAGCACCAATAGCCCTTGTGGAATGTGCCCTGATCTGAAACGGAGGAATCTTCTGTTTCAAACCTTAAGCCTGAATAATCAACTGATGAATCCATTTAGAAATGGTAGCTTTTGATGCTGCCTGTCCTCTATTGGGACCCTCTGGCAGCACGAACAAAACATCCGTTTCACGAATCTGAGCAGTTGCCTCGAGATAGGCCTTGACTGCTCTTACTACATCCAACGAATGTAGTGATCTCTCTTCCAGGGAACAGGGATCTGGAGAAAAGGAAGGCAGAACAATGTCTTGGTTTAAATGAAAATCAGAAACCACCTTTGGTAAAAAACTAGGATGAGGGCGCAGTACCACTCTACCCTTGTGTACAATCAAATAAGGCTCCTTACAGGAAAGGGCTGCTAATTCTGAAACTCTTCTAGCAGAAGAGATGGCTACCAGAAAAATGAACTTCCTTGTCAACAAGACCAAAGGAATCTGACTTATTGGTTCAAAAGGCTGTTGCTGTAACACAGCCAGGACCAAGTTCAAGTCCCAGGGGTTTAGGGGCGCCCTAACCGGAGAATTAAGATGCGTCACCCCCTGTATAAAGTTTCGGACCAAAGTGGCAATTGAAATAATGCTGATAAGGCAGAGACCTGGCCCTTGATGGTACTCAAGGCCAGCTTCATCTCTAAACCCAATTGTAGAAAATCAAGAATTCTACCTATCACATATTTTCTGGGATGCCAACCCCTGGATTCACACCAGGCTACATAAGCTTTCCAGACTCTATGATAAATCATTCTGGAAGCTGGCTTCCTTGCATTGATCAAGGTAGATATCACAGGACCTGAAAGCCCACGACTCTTCAGAACGTGGGTCTCAATAGTCAAACCGTCAAATTTAGCATTTGTAAGGCAAGATGGAACACTGGACCTTGAGATAACAGGTCTGGGCGTACCGGTAGTGTCCACGGGGAACCCATCGTCATCCTTGCTATTTCTGCATACCACGTCCTTCTGGGCCAAGCGGGGGCCCCCAGAAGTACTGCCTTCATTACCTGCCTGATTCTGCGAAGAAGTCGCAGCAGTAGCAGAATAGGCGGGAATGCATAAATCAGTAAGAACCGATGCCACGGAGTCACCAACGCATCCATCCCGCATGCAAGAGGATCTTTCGTCCTTGCCACAAAACTGTCTTTCTTTTTGTTGAATCAGGATGCAAAGAGATCTACATCTGGAACTCCCCATCTTTGGCATATGGCCCAAAAGACGTCGGGATGCAGAGACCATTCCCCTGGAAGTAACTTCTGGCGACTTAAATAGTCCGCCTGCCAGTTCTCTATACCTGGAATGAAAACTGCCAATATGCATGGCACATGCCTCTCTGCCCAGACTAAGATCTGGTTCACCTCTTTTTGAGCAGCTCAGCTCCTGGTGCCTCCCTGATGATTGACATAGGGCACTGCTGTGGCATTGTCGGACTGGATCCTGACCAGGCAACCCTGTAACCCTTTTCTGATAGTCCAGGCCTTTAGGGCTAGACATACCGCACGGATTTCCAGAATGTTGATGGGTAAGGTCCTCTCTGTCTTGGACCATACCCCCTGAACCGCAGACTGTTCCAGAACTGCTCCCCAACCTGACAGACTGGCATCTGTTGTTACCACCATCCAGGTAACCGGTAGAAAGGATTTCCCCTTCTGCAGGTTTTCGGGTATGAGCCACCAATTGAGGCTCTGACGCACCGCATGCGACAGGTGCATCGGAAAGTCTAACGCCTGAACCTTCTTGTTCCAGGCCGACAGAATACTGTGTTGCAGTAGTCTTGAATGGAACTGAGCATAAGGAACTGCTTCGAATGAAGACACCATCTTCCCTAGCAACCTCATACAAAGGCGGACAGAAGGACCCTTCTTGGTCCTGACTGCCAGAATCAGCTCCCTTAAAGCAGTGATCTTTGCCTGAGGTAGAAATACTTTCTCCTGGCTTGTATTTATGATCAGACCTAAATACTCCAGTCTTCTTACTGGTTTTAGGAAAGACTTTTCTAGGTTGAGGATCCAACCTAGGTGTTCCAGATACTTGACTGTGGTTCTCAAGTACCTGTTCAAGGAGGCTACCGACTGGTCTATTAGTAGCAGGTCGTCTAGGTATGCTATGACAGCTATACCCTGAACCCTTAATCTGGCCAGAGGAGGGGCCAAGACCTTTGTGAACACCCGAGGTGCAGTGGCTATCCAAAAACGTAGAGCCACAAACTGAAAATGGCGCCCTCCTATCTCGAAGCGCAGAAACTTCTGATGAGCAGGAAAAATGGGCACATGCAGATATGCATCTCTGATGTCTATCGATGCAAGAAATTCTCCTCCCTGCAGGGTGGAGACTACTGTCCTAATTGATTCCATGCGGAAGGACTGAATCCTTAGGAATCGGTTCAGATCCCTTAAATCCAGAATGGGTCTGACATCCATCCCCATTTGGTTTTTGGACCGTAAAAAGGTTGGAATAGAAGCCCAATCCCTGGTCCTTTGCGGGAACCATCAACCTCCTGCTACAAAAGTCGCTCCAATGCTAGAAGGAGCGACTGCTTCTTTTCTGGGTCTCTGGGAACACTTGATCTGAGGAGAGGGAAATTCCTGAAACTCCAGCTTGTACCCTAAGGTTACTGTGAAGATTACCCATCTGTCCTGGAAATCCTCCTGCCAGAGCTCTGAGAACTGTCACAGTCTTCCCCCCACTCGAGTGAGCGGGGGCGCCCCTTCATGAAGAGGTCTTAGTGTTTTGCCTAGTAGGCTTCTTCCCCCAGGACTTCTTTTGTTCCTGGGGTTGACTCTTGTTTCTGAAACCAGACGGAGGAAGCCGTCGAGACTGCCTGGAGGCTGAAGCCCCTGGCACTGGGGAAAGAGTCCGTCTGAAAGAGGGACGCTTACTCTTCTTCTTGACAGGTAAGAGAGTACTTTTCCCACCAGAGATTTTCTTGATATAGTCATCCAAGTCTTCTCCAAACAACCTTGCACCACGAAACGGAAACCCAGCCAGTAGCTTCTTACATGGTGCTTCGGCTGACCAATTTTTCAACCATAGGATTCTACGTATATGCACCAACCCCAGTGAAAGACGAGAGGTTTGCACGATAGAATCTCTGATGGCGTCAACAACGTAACATAAGGCCGCAGGAAGGTTAGCCAACCCCTGGGCCTGCTGTTCAGGTAAAACTTTGATGACCTGCTTAACATGGTCTCTTAAGTATTGACAGACCCCAATCGCTGCCACTGCAGGTTGAGCCACTGAACCTGCCAAGGAGAAAACATCCTTCAATAGGGATTCCATCTTTTTATCTACAGGATCCCTGAGCATCTGAGCATTGTCTACAGGACAAGTCAGACTATTATTTACGGAAGAAATGGCGGCATCAATGGCCGGTATCCCCCACATTTTAATAAACTTTTCTTCCACCGGATAAAGTGTTAAAAACTTTTTCGGCGGAAAAAAACGTTTGTCTGGGTGATCCCACTCAGAATAAATGAGCTTTTCAAGTAAATTATGAACAGGAAAAGCATGTGCTGTTTGAGGAGGCTTCAGTGACCCCAAAGAAGAAGAGGGTTCTTTAACTGATTCAGATACGGGCAACTTGAATGTGGAGCGGACCAATCCAGTAAGGATCTGCACTAAGACTTTCTCCTCCTGGGAAGTCGCAGAGGGTCCCTCTCCACCTGATTCCTCCGAAGAGGAATCATCTGTCCCATCCCAATCCTCTGAAAGGGATTTGTCTCCCTTATCCCAGGGCTCCTCTTCCTGAGGGTCTTGGGAAACAGAGGAAGGCCTAGTGCATTTTCTTCCACTGAGTGAAGATGTAATCACGGCCATTAATCTTTCCTCTAAACCTCTAATGGTTGAGGAAAAAACCTCCTGAGTAATGTATACAGGGGCTGAAGTGCCGGAGGCAGGTATAGCCCCTGACCCCAATGGCTCCCTCTGGCTAGCCATCCCTCAGGGGGGTAGGATGATGCAGAAAGGGGGTCCTCAGAACCCGACCAAGATCCCCTAGTGTCTTTGGTTCTTGGGGTGTTTGAACCTCTTCTACCCATAGTGCAAAGCAACAAGGTGGAGGTATCACAAAATGAACACTGACTGCTGAGCGATGTAGTCCAGCTAAAAGCCCTGGTGTTACCTTAGTAAATGCTGCCTAGGAGAATGCCTGTGTCCCACCTTACATGCAACCGTCAGCTCTGTGTCCCTCCAGAAGGCTGTGTGCACCTGTACAGAGTGCTTTTAAATAGCCTGCAGCTGGCCTGAGTGGGCGTCTAAGCACCTGTGCTGACGCCCCGCCCCCCCTACCGCCCCCCCCTCGAATTTCGAAAAAACGAGCGCTTCCCGCGCTGGCCGACCCTCCGGAAACAATATGGAGAAGGCTGTGGGGAGGGGGAGGAAGGAGAGAGGCCGGTAATGATGGAGCCTGACCTGTAATGGCGATAATGGCAGGAATAGCGGTGGTGCTCGAACGGTGTACAACCGCTTTTCAGACACCTGTGGCCTCCCCCTAGCCTGGGGGGAACATTCATGCATGAGAAATCCCCCATCCCATCCTACCTGGAGCCGGTCAGAGACGCTGTGCAGCGTGAGAACACTGAGACCGACATCAGCATGACAAGGTATGTGCTCTTGGCAGCCCCCGGTTGTCACAATAGGCATAGCATGCATTTACCTTAAAGGAGAAAACCTACTAGAATTAAAAAACTCTGTGGAATCTCCTATTACCTTATCCAGCCACAGGGTTCTGTTATACAGACCCAATCTTCACCTCTCACGGTGGGCTCCTTTTGGAAAACCGTCAGAGACTGGGGCCCCCTACAAATAAGGGGATCCTGTAGTTCTGGACCTGTAAAGCACCCGGCTAGAAATTAGGCTAGAATAACCATTTTCTAATATGCGGGGTCCAGCTCTCTATAAAGAGAAGCGTTACAGGTAAAACCTTGTTTCTTCAGACACAGGGCCCGGGTACCATCCAATTCGGCCACGAAAGGACACTTTGAATGGATCCGGTTCGCCTGGCTTGCCCCAGTATAGGATATGGGATATTCCCCTTGAAGCTCAGCACAGGACATCTTTACACGTCCATCACCTAAGACACTGGTGTAAAAACTGAGGTATCCCTGCAAGGGGAGGGATTATATAGGGGGTTGAACTTTCTGATAGGGTGTGCCAGTGTCCAATCACCAGTGATACCCTATATAACCCATCAGTAATTACTGTGGCTCTGTGTTCCGTGTTTTTCGAGAAAGAAAAATGATTTTAACTTGCAAACAACAAGTGTCAAAAAGAGGCTTGGTCCTTAAGTGGTTAAAATATATTTTTAATTTTCATTGTTATTTTTCATTTTGATGGTTTCAATTTAATCACTTCAATACCAGGCACTTTACCCCCTTCCCGCCCAAGCCGATTTTCAGCTTTCAGCGCTGTTGCATTTTGAATGGCAATTGCGTGGTCATGCTACACTGTACCAAAACAAAATTTTTATTTTGTTGCCACAAATAGAGTTTTCTTTTGGTGGTATTTGATCACCTCTGGGGTTTTTATTTTTTGCTAAACAAATTAAAAAATATTTTTGAGAAAAAAGTTTTTCTTTGTTTCTGTTATAAAATTTTGTAAATAAGTACATTTTCTCCTTCTCTGATGGGCACCCTGATGTGGCTGCATTGAAGGGCACTGATGGGCCCTGATGAGGTGGCACTGATGAACATGGATGGGCACTGATAGGTGGCACTGATGGACACTATTGGGTGGCACTGATAGATAGCACTGATGGGCATCACTGATATGGAGGCACTGGCAGGCATTGCTGATGGGCACTGATTGGCATTATATATGTGGGCACTGATTGGCATCAAATGTAGGGACTGATTTGCATCCCTGGAGGCCATGGGTGGCATACCTGGTGGTTATTAGTGGTGGGCATCTCTGGTAGCCATGGGTGGCATCCCTTGTGGTCCTGGGTGGGCATCCTCGGGGGGGCTACGATTCAACACCGTAGCCGATCGGGCCGAATCCAAGATGGCGGGCGCCACAAAGCCACACACTCCAGGCACAGAGGAGCTCTCCAAAATCAGGCAAACCTTGGCTCCAGCTACCTTAATCTTCACCCCAGGGACTCACGTGAGTAACCACCAGACCGTGGCCCGCTCCCGGCCTCCACAGAATCCTTTATTGTACACTGTATGGAGGATCTCCTGGACTCCCCTCTAGGGCCTCCCCCTGTCCATACAACAGACATGCCTTTTACATCTGACATGTTCCCCAACTCCATCCTCACAGCTCCTGACCTTTTCATGAAACTGTCAGATCTGCTGGACAGGGGACTAGCACAAACAGCAACCAAAATCACCGGTGATATCCGGGGGGACTTCCAAAACCTGGGATCCAGGATGGAAGCTATAGAAAGTAAATTGGACTTAACTATCTCCAAAACTAAGCAGAACTCTGACCACATCCAGGTTCCCCAGGATCAACTAGACACAGCCTTATCCAGGATTTACGACCTGGAAAATAGGTCCAGGAGACAGAACTTCCAAATCAGAGGCCTCCTGGAATCAATCACTGACACCACGTCTGTCATGCAAGGTTTCCTCAAACAATTGATTCCCAACATCCCACCATTGGAGATAGACCGGGCCCATGGGACCCTGGGCCCCCAAGAAAAGATGGCTCCCCCAGGGACATATTGCTGAAACCCCATTTCTTCTCCATTAAGGAAGAAGTGATGAAGCTGCGTCACTTTCAATACCCCTAACTTGCCGAGGGCATGCCATTCAAGTGTTTGCTGACATCTCGCCAACCGCTATTCAAAAAAGGAGATCTTTGAAACCCCTTCTAACAGTGCTATCTCAACGTGACATTCAAAGACAAGACACATTCCTTCCACAGCTTCCAGGATGGCGAACGTCTCCTCCTAGATCTCAGTCTCATCTCGCAAGAAGTGGCTATGGACTTTGCTAACTCAAGATTCAAATCAGCCAAGTGTCCCTCTCCCTCGAGCCCCGTGATGACTGTCTGGAACAAACCTAATCCAAAACACTCCAAGGACTCTAGACCCCCCTGATAGCTCAGGCCCAAACCCTGACACCAATTCCATTATTTCTCCTCCCAAGACCAGGAGGTCACAGGGTGGTTAGCCCTCAGTTCCCATTTTCACCACTCACTAGTTCTTAGTTTATATCAAGTTAACTGTTTTTGAATTTACACAAGTTAGACCTGTATTGCCTGAACATTTCTTTATTTTTACTCTGTTTAGGTCGAACCACTGACTCACTCTGTGCTGTGACCCTGAATTTCTGAGACGTTTGGGTCCTTCCCTAATAGGTGGGAGGAGGCAAACTCCCCCATGACTACGTGCCTGGGATCATAAGGTCCCCCTTACCTTAGCATTCTTTTACAGTTGTTATTTTTTGGTGTGCTGAGGCTGAGGCAGTATTGCAGTGCCTCCCCCTACCCCATGGACTTGGTTTTACCTTATCCCTGGATTAGGTTTCCACCCCTCTTTGAGGAAGTGGACATGTTTTGCAGTCTCCCAGGCAGCAGGCTGCGCTATGCTTACTGTCTACTCAGGCTTCCCGGAGGCCTGAGTACCTTACCCTATCCTCTCTTCCTTTTCTTCCTTCTCACCACTCTCTCTCTCTTTCAGCCAACCGCCAGACCCTGTGCAGAACACCTTCCTGCCGGGAGGTTTTAGCTTCCTAGCACGCAAGCCACCAGGACCAGTCTTACTGCTTCTCACAGGTAAGTGATGGTAGATTGGGTATAGATATGATCCTCAAGCTCCATGACGAGTAAGGCATTACAAGCTGCTCCCTTAAGAGTAGCAATTCATAATGCCCAAGGTTTAAACTCCCCCATCCAAACACAGAAAGGTCCTAGATTACATGAGATCCCATAAAATAGATGTTCTCTTTCTACAGGAAACGCATTTTCCGATCCAGTACAAACCATCATTTATCCATGCTCGGTTCCCTCTATTTTTCCTGTCCAATGCAGAGGACAAAACCAGAGGGGTGGCTATTCTCATCTCGAGGAGCTGTAGGTTCTCCTTGAGTTCAGAACAAAGAGACCCTGAGGGCAGATTCCCCCTGATTAAAGGGACCATAGATGGTCACCTCTACGCCTTTGTGTCCTACTACGCCCCTAATGCCGGCCAATCAAAATTTTTCGATGCACTCTTTAAGACCCTAGGTCCCCAGCTAGAAGGTTCTGTAGTCTTCGTGGGGGACTTTAATACAGCCTTCGATCAAGGTCTAGACAAAGCTAAACCTTCCCACGCTCAAATTATTTGCCCAACCAGGAGCTGCTCCAAGATTGCCAAAATTATCTTTCAGCTTGGCCTCACCAATATTTGGAGAGAGTTGAACCCCACAGAAAAAGACTACACGCACTTCTCCCATTCACACACTCCTATGCCTGGATTTATCACCTTTTGGTCTCTAACGCTTTAATCCCCTCAGTGCTTAAAGCGCATATTACAGATACGGTCTGGTCAGACCACTCCATGGTCCTTATTACTATCCGCAACCGCCCCCCCCCAACCTAAATTTCCCCACCCTAAATGACCCAATCAGAAAACTCAAAAGAGAAAAATCTCTCATAGAATACTTCACCCTAAACAATGTTAACAGTGTTTCAGCTGAAACTCTATGGGCGGCGCATAAAGCCACAATAAGGGGCAAAATCATACAAATTGCCACCCAACTAAAAAGAGCAAAATGTGCAGATATCAAGAAATTGGAGAAGAATTTCTCCTCTCTCTGAGTAGAGCACAAGGAAGACCCATCTCGAGTCCCCACCTCCCTCCTAGATACAGCCCGCCTGGAACTTAGCACTGACAGCCGATGCAGAGAAAAGCATTAGATGAAGTCGGGCGAGATATTATCATCTAAGAGATAAGACAAGCTCCCTCCTGGCCTCCAGGCTTACACCTCATGCCCGTACTTACTCCTTCCCTAAAATTAGGATAGCAGGTAAACCCCCGATGGTGAACCCATTGACCACTATGCAGGCCTTCCACAAGTTCTATGAGAACCTATACAGTGTACAGCAAGCGGAAAGTGCCTCGGATCTATCTAACTTTCTTGATAATCTTCCAATCCCCACTTTGGCGGCAGAACATAGAGACAGACTCAAAGCCCCCTTCTTTAGAGAGGAGGTGTTAGAGGTGATTAAAAACTCAGAGAAAAACTCTGCCCCGGGACCAGATGGGTTTTCCATTCACTACTACAAAGCATTTGCGACTACTGTACATGGCTAAATTTTTTAATGCTAAAACCAAAGGCAACCCTCTCGACACAGTTAAACTCCACGTTTATAACCGTCATCCCAAAACCACATAAAGACCCGGGTGAGGTTAGCAATTATAGACCAATATTCCTGATTAATAATGATTTAAAGATCATGGCTAAAGTCATGGCCGGTCGCCTTGCCTCCCTTATAGGAGCATATATTCATAAAGATCAAGTGGGGTTTATCCCAGGAAGACAGGGCCCGGACCAAATTAGGAGAGCAGTAGACATTGTCTCCCTCTTACAGTCAGGTTGGGATGGCGGGTCTTAACAGGCCGGTAAGCTGTTGTCGTTGGATCTCCAAAAGGCATTTGACTCTGACTCTTGGCCTTATCTGTTTGCCGTATGGACCACTGGGGATTTGGCCCTCGATTTACAGGCCTTCTCAGGTCATTATATTCCACGCTTGAAGCTAGGATTCGCCTATAGGGCCTCTAATCAGATCCAATTAAAATTGCTAAAGGCACTCGCCAAGGCTACCCATTATCTCCATTATTCTTTGCCATAGCAATAAAATCCCTGGCAATTGCCATCCACACAAACCCAAATATAGCGGGGGTCAAGTGTGGCCCAAAAACACATAAATGTGGTCTCTTCGCAGATGACCTACTCCTCTTTATCACCTCCCCGGTCACCTCCCTCCCCGTGGTGTGCAAACTACTAGAGGGATTTTCTAAGGTCTCTGGACTGCGGGTAAACTACACCAAATCACAAGCACTCAATGTCTCTCTCCAACCGTCCCTGGTGGCCCAGCTGAAGGAATCTTTTCAATTTGAATGCAGCAAATCTACCATTAGGTAGGGATAAACCTCACGCCAAAGTTTGACCAACTATATTCCGCTAACTATCCCCCCATGTACCAGAAGCTAGAAACAGACATTAAAGCCTGGTCCCAATATGAACTCTCTTGGTTGGGCAAAATTAACTCCGTCGAAATGACCCTCCTCCCGAGGCTCTTATACCTTTTTTGCTCTCTTCCAATTCTAAAGAAAAGATCATTTACACACATTTCAAAACAAAATCATTAAATTTGTCTTTGGTAAGTCAGGCCACTGACTCACATGAAACACACTTTTCAGATTAAGGACTAAAGGGGGCCTGGGTCTCTGGTATTACCAGGCCACGAGATTTGTCCAGCTTTCTACTGTATACTCTAAATTGGTTAAACTGGACTGGGTGGACATGGAGTTGTCCATGGGTGGTCCCATCTCACACCCTAGATATTCTCCTCTGGTGTCCAACAACAAATCTCCCTCCCATTCTTTCCCTCTCCCTGTCCCACGTTATAGCCTTGTGGGATAAGCTCAAGCGGTCCTCCTCCCTTGTGTCTGATTGCTCGCCTTTGGCTCACATATTCCACAACCCAGACTTTAGCCAGGAATGGAAATTAGGGTCTTCAAGTGGTGTCTGGATAAGGAGATGTACCGGATCGGACACTTTTTCACTTCTGTGGGCCCCATCTTGCTCGCTTACTATATTAAGAAACTGGACCTACCTGATTCGGAATGGTTCAGGTTCTGGCAAATATCTCATTACCTCCACTCTATCTGGTTGACGAAACCTAAATCCCCTCAATTTACACCCTATGAACAATGGTGTGGTCAAGTCATTGAGAAGAGGGGGGCATTTCCATAATTTACTCGTCACTTGCCCAATCCATCTCAAAACCCCCTTACATGACAGCTTGGGAGGCTAACCTTCAGGAAGAATGGGATCTGGACACTTGGCACAGGGCCTTCTCTAGATCCTATAAAGGTATCCTCAACACTTCCCTCATGGAAGCTAGTTTGAAAGTCATCACTAGATGGTACATGACTCCCTCTAAACTCTCCACTATCTTCCCTTCGGTGTCACCTCTCTGTTTTCGAGTGTGTCAGATGAAGGGAACCATGTTACGTGTGTGGTGGTACTGTCCCAAGATCAGAAGTTTTTGGAACAGAATCTTCCAAATAATGTCCAAGGTAACAGGGATCTCAATTCTCAAGTCTCCTTCAACGGCCCTCCTGAACTTCCAAATCCCTAAAATTCCAAAATACTCTCAAAAACGTATCTTCTTTATCCTCTCAGGCTCTAAACTCACCATAGCCAAAGCTTGGAAGCTCCCCAGAGTCTCAATTCCGGCAGCCAAACATAAGATCTCATGGATTATGTCTCAAGAGAATATGGTGAGCTCCCTACTGGATACTTCCCACCAGTTCCAGGAGACTTGGGATTCCTGGGCCAACTGCATAGGAATTAAAAAAAATCACCTGTTTTCTCCCAATATTAAAGGTTACCAAGGGTTCTCTGGCGGCTGAGCCTCTTCTTTCCTGTCCTCCTTTTTCCACCTTTTCTTTCCCTACAGGTCCCTCCTTCCCATATTACAGTTCTGTCCTTGATACATGATGACACATAAAGAACACTAGGAGCTATGTCAAATACTTTATTTCTCATTATGTTTGCCTTGTCTGATATTTTGCTAGAGAATCTTCAATGACTGGAACCAAGAAAGGGAGGCCCCGCCGATCCCCTCCTGCAGAGCAAGCTCCCTCTCAGGGTATAGTTGGTGGAAGTGCTTTGGTCTCCCCTCTTGGTCTCCTTAGCCCTAAGTGGAAGAAATATACCATAAGACAGCTTTTCAATACCCTAGTTTAACCACTTGCCGACCGCCTAACGACGATATACGTCGGCAGAATGGCACGGGCAGGCAGAATCACGTACCTGTACGTGATCTGCCTTCCGCGGGCGGGGTGTCCGGTCGGACCCCCCCGGTGCCAGCGGCGGTCGGCATTTGTCTGGGAGCGTTGAGAGGCGAGGGGGAGGCCATCCGATCGTGGCCCCCCCTCGCGATCGCTCCCAGCCAATGGGAATCCTCCCCTGCCTGTACACACAGGCAGAGGATTTGATGTCATCTCTCCTCGGCTCGGCAGTTTCCGTTCCGGCGCCGAGGAGAGAAGACATGTGAGTGCACAAACACTACACACACACACAGTAGAACATGCCAGGCATACTTTACACCCCCGATCCCCCCGATCCCCCCGATCGCCCCCTGATCACCCCCCAATCACCCCTCCCCCCTCCCTGTCACACTGACACCAAGCAGTATTTTTTTTTTTTCTGATTACTGCATGGTGTCAGTTTGTGACAGTTACTGTGTTAGGGCAGTGAGTGTTAGCCGCCTGTAGGTCTAGGATACCCCCCTAACCCCCCTAATAAAGTTTTAACCCCTTGATTACCCCCTATCGCCAGTGTCGCTAAGCGATCATTTTTCTGATCGCTGTATTAGTGTCGCTGGTGACGCTAGTTAGGGAGGTAAATATTTAGGTTCGCCGTCAGCATTTTATAGCGTCAGGGACCCCCATATAATATCTAATAAATGTTTTAACCCCTTGATTGCCCCCTAGTTAACCCTTTCACCACTGATCACCGTATAACCGTTAGGGTTGATGCTGGTTAGTTTGTTTATTTTTTATAGTGTCAGGGCACCCGCCGTTTATTACCGAATAAAGGTTTAGCCCCCTGATCGCCCGGCGGTGATATGCGTCGCCCCAAGCAGCGTCAGATTAGCGCCAGTACCGCTAACACCCACGCACGCAGCATACGCCTCCCTTAGTGGTATAGTATCTGAACGGATCAATATCTGATCCGATCAGATCTATACTAGCGTCACCAGCAGTTTAGGGTTCCCAAAAACGCAGTGTTAGCGGGATCAGCCCAGATACCTGCTAGCACCTGCGTTTTTCCCCTCCGCCCGGCCTGGCCCAGCCCACCCAAGTGCAGTATCGATCGATCACTGTCACTTACAAAACACTAAACGCATAACTGCAGCGTTCGCAGAGTCAGGCCTGATCCCTGCGATCGCTAACAGTTTTTTTGGTAGCGTTTTGGTGAACTGGCAAGCACCAGCCCCAGGCAGCGTCAGATTAGCGCCAGTACCGCTAACACCCACGCACGCACCGTACACCTCCCTTAGTGGTATATTATCTGAACGGATCAATATCTGATCCGATCAGATCTACACTGGCATCCCCCGCAGTTTAGGGTTCCCAAAAACGCAGTGTTAGCGGGATCAGCCCAGATACCTGCTAGCACCTGCGGTTTGCCTCTCCGCCCGGCCCAGCCCAGCCCACCCAAGTGCAGTATCGATCGATCACTGTCACTTACAAAACACTAAATGCATAACTGCAGCGTTCGCAGAGTCAAGCCTGATCCCTGTGATCGCTAACAGTTTTTTTGGTAGCGTTTTGGTGAACTGGCAAGCACCAGCGGCCTAGTACACCCCGGTCATAGTCAAACCAGCACTGCAGTAACACTTGGTGACGTGGCGAGTTCCATAAGTGCAGTTCAAGCTGGTGAGGTGGCAAGCACAAGTAGTGTCCCGCTGCCACCAAAAAGACAAACACAGGCCCGTCGTGCCCATAATGCCCTTCCTGCTGCATTCGCCAATCCTAATTGGGAACCCACCGCTTCTGCAGCGCCCGTACTTCCCCCATTCACATCCCCAACCAAATGCAGTCAGCTGCATGAGAGGCATTTTCTTCATGTCCTCCCGAGTACCCCTACCCAACGACCCCCCCCAAAAAAGATGTTGTGTCTGCAGCAAGCGCGGATATAGGCGTGACACCCGCTATTATTGTCCCTCCTGTCCTGACAATCCTGGTCTTTGCATTGGTGAATGTTTTGAACGCTACCATTCACTAGTTGAGTATTAGCGTAGGGTACAGCATTGCACAGACTAGGCACACTTTCACAGGGTCTCCCAAGATGCCATCGCATTTTGAGAGACCCGAACCTGGAACCGGTTACAGTTATAAAAGTTACAGTTACAAAAAAAGTGTAAAAAAAAAAAAAAAAACACATACAAAAATATAAAATAACAAAAAATAGTTGTCGTTTTATTGTTCTCTCTCTCTCTATTCTCTCTATTGTGCTGCTCTTTTTTACTGTATTCTATTCTGCAATGTTTTATTGT
The DNA here is from genome assembly GCF_042186555.1 of Aquarana catesbeiana. Classification (NCBI taxonomy): domain Eukaryota; kingdom Metazoa; phylum Chordata; class Amphibia; order Anura; family Ranidae; genus Aquarana; species Aquarana catesbeiana. The sequence continues at coordinate 15,368,713 of NC_133324.1, read as the reverse complement.
TGTTATGTTTTATCGTGTTTGCTCTTCAGGTATGCAATTTCTTATACTTTACCGTTTACTGTGCTTTATTGTTAACCATTTTTTTGTCTTCAGGTACGCCATTCACGACTTTGAATGGTTATACCAGAATGATGCCTGCCGGTTTTGGTATAATCTTGGTATCATTCTTTTCAGCCAGCGGTCGGCTTTCATGTAAAAGCAATCCTAGCAGCTAATTAGCCTCTAGACTGCTATTACAAGCAGTGGGAGGGAATGACCCCCCCCACCGTCTTCGGTGTTTTTCTCTGGCTCTCCTGTCTCAACAGGGAACCTGAGAATGCAGCAGGTGATTCAGCCAGCTGACCATAGAGCTGATCAGAGACCAGATTGGCTCCAAACATCTCTATGGCCTAAGAAACCGGAAGCTACGAGCATTTTATGACTTAGATTTCGCCGGATGTAAACAGCGCCATTGGGAAATTTGGAAAGTATTTTATCACACCGATCTTGGTGTGGTCAGATGCTTTGAGGGCAGAGGAGAAATCTAGGGTCTAATAGACCCCAATTTTTTCAAAAAAGAGTACCTGTCACTACCTATTGCTATGATAGGGGATATTTACATTCCCGGAGATAACAATAAAAATGATTTAAAAAAAAAAAATGAAAACAACAGTTTAAAAATAAGATAAAAAAGCAAAAAATAATAAAGAAAATAAAAAAGGACCCCTGTCCCCCCTGCTCTCGCGCTAAGGCGAACGCAAGCGTCGGTCTGGCGTCAAATGTAAACAGCAATTGCACCATGCATGTGAGGTATCACCGCGAAGGTCAGATTGAGGGCAGTAATTTTAGCAGTAGACCTCCTCTGTAAATCTAAAGTGGTAACCTGTAAAGGCTTTTAAAGGCTTTTAAAAATGTATTTAGTTTGTCGCCACTGCACGTTTGTGCGCAATTTTAAAGCGTGTCATGTTTGGTATCCATGTACTCGGCCTAAGATCATCTTTTTTATTTCATCAAACATTTGGGCAATATAGTGTGTTTTAGTGCATTAAAATTTAAAAAAGTGTGTTTTTTCCCCCAAAAATGTGTTTGAAAAATCGCTGCGCATATACTGTGTGAAAAAAAAATGAAACACCCACCATTTTAATCTGTAGGGCATTTGCTTTAAAAAAATATATAATGTGTGGGGGTTCAAAGTAATTTTCTTGCAAAAAAAAATAATTTTTTCATGTAATCAAAAAGTGTCAGAAAGGGCTTTGTCTTCAAGTGGTTAGAAGAGTGGGTGATGTGTGACATAAGCTTCTAGATGTTGTGCATAAAATGCCAGGACAGTTCAAAATCCCCCCAAATGACCCAATTTTGGAAAGTAGACACCCCAAGCTATTTGCTGAGAGGCAGAGTCCATGGAATATTTTATTTTGTGACACAAGTTGCGGGAAAGAGACAATTCTTTTTTTTTTTTTTTTTTGTCACTAAATGATATATTGCTCAAACATGCCATGGGAATATGTGAAGTAAAATCAAAAATGTACGCCCTTAGAAATCCTGAAGGCGGTGATTGGTTTTCGGGGCCCTGTACGCGGCTAGGCTCCCAAAAAGTCCTACACATGTGGTATCCCCGTACTCAGGAGAAGCAGCTAAATGTATTTTGGGGTGCAATTCCACATATGCCCATGGCCTGTGTGAGCAATATATCATTTAGTGACAACTTTTTGTAATTTTTTTTTTTTTTGTCATTATTCAATCACTTGGGACAAAAAAAATGAATATTCAATGGGCTCAACATGCCTCTCAGCAATTTCCTTGGGGTGTCTACTTTCCAAAATGGGGTCATTTGTGGGGGTTTTGTACTGCCCTGCCATTTTAGCACCTCAAGAAACGACATAGGCAGTCATAAATTAAAGGCTGTGGAAATTCCAGAAAATGTACCCTAGTTTGTAGGCGCTATAACTTTTGCGCAAACCAATAAATATACACTTATTGACATTTTTTTTACCAAAGACATGTGGTCAAATACATTTTGGCCTAAATGTATGACTAAAATTGAGTTTATTGGATTTTTTTAGAACAAAAAGTAGAAAATATCATTTTTTTTTCAAAATTTTCGGTCTTTTTCCGTGTATAGCACAAAAAATAAAAACGGCAGAGGTGATCAAATACCATCAAAAGAAAGCTCTATTTGTGGGAAGAAAAGGACGCAAATTTCGTTAGGGTACAGCATTGCATGACCGCACAATTAGCAGTTGACGCAGTGCCAAATTGTAAAAAGTGCTCTGGTCAGGAAGGGGGTAAATCCTTCCGGGGCTGAAGTGGTTAAAGCAGAGTGCTCCGGTTATTGTCTCTTAGTAAATGTCGCTGGATGTTTTCTTTATGTTTTTTATGTCATCGCATTTATGTGCCTTGTTACTTTTATGAAAATTCAATAAAAATCTTTGAAGGAAAAGCCAATACATGGCTTTTCCTGTTTACATCGTGATCAGCTGTGATTGGACACAGCTGATCACATGGTAAAGAGCCTCCGTCAGAGGCACTTTACACAGATTGGAGATGCGGTATGTCATACTGACACACAGCACCACCGATCACCGGGCTGTATGCTCCCACGGGCACGTGCCAACTTGTTATCCTGATCACGTCATATGACATCCAGTCAGGAAAACACATCCACATCATATTATTTTATAGCGGGTGGGAAGTGGTTAAGCATCAGTAAATCACTGTTCATTTCAAAATTATGTTTTTTAACAAACTTTTTTTCATTGGTACGTGTCCCCCAGGGCAGTACCTGGACCCCCATTACCATTGTATGCCCAATTACTTGCATATAAGCCTTCAAAATGGCCACTTTTGATTTTTACAGTTCAGGTCTCATAGACTTCAATGGAGGTTCATTATACGATTCCGAACTTTTGCGAAGTTTGAAAGTTCTGCCGCAAACCGAAACGGGGGTCATTTGGCCCATGTCTAATCTTGACCAGGGTTATTCTTCCCATGACCCCCAGGGGAAGTCTTGCCCATGACTGCGTACAAATTTTAAATTAGGTGAATAGTGGTTTAATGTTGTTGGTAGTGTACTCCTGCAACTCTCTGGTGAGTTGGACCCCCAGGTATTGGACAGCTGCCACTCTGCTTAGTGGAAGAGAAGCTGAGCTTTGTGATGGTGGGTAAATGTCTAGGGGGCGGATTTGCAATTTTCCCCAATTAATACGTAACCCAGAATGTGCCCTGAGGGACCGGTGTCTTCTAAGTATAATTTCATGTTGTCGGCATGCATTCTAATAGTTTCTATGAGAGAGCATGACTGAAGACCATGGATATCGGGATGCGATTAAGTGAAATGGCCAGGGGTTCAGCCGCAAGAGCATATGTTAACGGGGACAATGGACATCCCTGTTAGACACCCACCCATTCACTGAAACACGGACAACCAGAGAGTAATAAAGTAATTGTACCAATATGATAACTTTAGGACTGAAGCCAAAACCCTGTAGACATTCCTAGAAGAATCCCTAATCTACATAATCAAACTCCTTGACGGTGTCTAGCACCAGATCCACATGGGTGCCTACTACATCATGATGGGCTTGGATATTCATGCACAGGCAACTGATTTTCATGGTAGCGTTTTTCCCAGGTATAAACCCCATTTGGTCAGGGTGTTTAAGTGGTAGGATAACTTGGTTTAGGCATATGGCCAGAACCTTTGTTAGGATTTTAATGCCCACATGTAGTGGAGAAATTGGGTGATATGATTCAGGTTAGTTGGGGTCCTTGCCTGGTTTAGAGATCATGGTATTCAAGGCCTCCCTCATGAAGTCTGGTAGGACAGCCACTTCAAAGATATATTTGTACAGGGACAACAATTTGGGGACTAAGACCTCAGAATAAGCAGCATAATCAAGTCAAGGGGAAGGCAGTCTCGTCCAGGGGCTTTAGCATGGGCAAGGGTGGCAATTGCAGTGGCAATTTCATCTGTGGAGAGGGGGCCTCAGGGGCAGAGTGTCCAAAGTAGTACCAGGGTCACTTGCAAGGAGTATAAGGATTTATAATATAAACAAAATTCTTCAGCAATCGGTGATGGACCAGTAATTTGGGTGCCCTGCATGTCCAACAAAGTAACAACCACCGGGGGCCTACAGTCTTGGTGGGCCAAGTGATCCATCAATTTACCAGCCCACTAACCCTGCTGAAAAATCACCTACAAAATAAAAGATTTTGTTTAGCTTTCTCATAGTGCACTTGGTCAACAAGGCGAGTTTGTGATTTCAACGCAGTGGAGTTGTCGGGAGAAGGATCCGCCACAAAAGTATCAGCGAGGAATGTCAGCCGGTTGGTGATTTTGGAGGAGGCTTTCAGATGGTTTATGCACCTAGATAATAGGGAGCGGACATATAATTTGAATATATTTAGAGTATTGCCACCAGATATGAAGGAGTGATCCTAAAGTTTCACATTGTCTCCAACACAGAGAGGATTTGTTGGGTTAGATCTTGGTTAATTTTTGTGGGGTAAGATACCAATAGTAGATTCATTTTTGTGAAGATTCCCAATGAGTAATGCAATGGGAATATTTCAGTGGGTAGGTTTGCGCTTGTTGCCATTGTTTAGGTGTAGAGGAAAAGAGAGATCGTTCCCAGGTTAACAGTAGTTTAGTTTTGTCCTGTTGATGTGGGGTAGACAGCAGTAGGTATATGGGGGAGAGTCCTTTGTGTAGATTTGGAGGAGATCTGAAAATGTCGAAGATGGAGTCTATAAGAGCCGAGCTGCCAATTGTTAAGAGATGACGGATCTGTAGGTATTTGAAGAATGATGAACGTGGAGTTGGGAAGGATAAGCACAGTTCTTAAAGGATCATAAGCGGTTTTGGAGGTAAAGTTGTCCGACCGTGAGTATTCCAGCTTGTTCCCAGGAACGAAGAGATAAGTCTGGTATGAGAGATTCCAGGGAGGATATAGGAATTTTTTGTAGGATTGCAAAAGATAAGCACCAAGATTGTCCCACTATGGGGGCCCAGACCCTGTATATTGCATTGACAGTGTCTACAAAGTGTTTCTGACGTTGAGGGTAAAGTGTCAAGGCTCCTAGAGATGCTATAGGATCAATTCCCAAAGCAGCTTTTTCAATTTGAGTCTTATAGGGCGTACACACGGTCAGACTTTGTTCGGACATTCCGACAACAAAATCCTAGGATTTTTTCCGACGGATGTTGGCTCAAACTTATCTTGCATACACACGGTCACACAAAGTTGTCGGAAAATCCGATCGTTCTGAACGCGGTGACGTAAAATACGTACGTCGGGACTATAAACGGGGCAGTGGCCAATAGTTTTCATCTCTTTATTTATTCTGAGCATGCGTGGCACTTTGTCCGTCGGATTTGTGTACACACGATCGGAATTTCCGACAACAGATTTTGCTGTCGGAAAATTTTATCTCCTGCTCTCCAACTTTGTGTGTCGGAAAATCCGATGGAAAATGTCCGATGGAGCCCACACACGGTCGGAATTTCCGACAACACGCTCCGATCGGACATTTTCCATCGGAAAATCCGACCGTGTGTACGGGGCATTAGATGTTGTAAAGCTGGGTCTCCACCAGGAGCATAAGTGGTTTAAAATTGTAGCTTTATAATACACAGTAATGTTAGGAGCTCCCAGACCTGTAAGTTTAGTAGGACGGAGGAGAATAGTGGCTTTAATTTGAGGGTGTTTGCCACACCAGATTAGCTTATTCAAAATGGATTGCAATTTTTTCAGATGGGCTGAAAGGGTATCGAAAGGGCTCTAAATACATATAAAATATGGGGGAGTACAAACATTTTAACTAGAGAAATACGTCCTGCCCAGGATGGGGTTGAGTTCTGGAGAGAAGAGGTAAGTTGAGTACTTTTGGAGATGAGAATGGAGAACTTATTGTGTAGTAGTTTGGAGCTGGAAGAGGATAATTGGATTCCTAAATATTGTAGGGAGGATAGTGGAGCCCCTGAGAAAGGCACTGTGGTCACAATGTGATGTTTGGAAATAGGAGTGAGGCCAATGGGGAGCATTTGACATTTGCCATAATTTAATGTGTATAAGGAGAGGGTGCCAAAATGATCAAGCAATTGGCAGAAGGGGAGGTAATGAGCGATAGAAAAAGTATGACATAGTCTGCATAGAGACCAATTTTATGTTGGGTGTCACCAACTTTTATTCCAGATATTAAAGGGCTGGTGCGGTTGTGTTCAGCTAGCGGCTCTATAAGGAGAGAAAAGATAATAGGGGAGAGAGGACAGCCTTGCTTCGTTCCATTTGTAATGGACAGTAGAGATGAGAGGAATCCGGAGGTCCAGAACTAGCTGTTGGGCATGTGTATAGGGTGGTGGATGGTGGATAGGATTCGTCCCTGGAAGCCAAACCTTCGTAACACTTCAGTCATGTATGTCCAATTTACTCTAAAGAATGCTTTTTCAGCATGAAGAGATATCATTGGAGAAGGGATGTTGTGATGTTTGGCCCATTGTATAAGGTTGATAGAGCTTCTGGTGCCATCAGAGGTCTGGTGACATGGGACAAATTGCATCTGGTTAGGATGGATAAGAGCTGGGGTGAATTGGAATATACAGTTGGCTAGAATTTTTGTAAATAGTTTGGTATCTGTATTAAGGAGGGAGATAGGGCGGTAGTTTGCTGGGTTGTCTGAGGGTTTGCCTGGTTTGGGTATGGTCACAATAGTGGATTCTAAGATGTCTTGGGGGCAGGACTTGCGATCAATGATGCTATTGAATGTGTCAGTTAGATAGGGAGTTAAACGTTCATGGAACTGTATGTAGTATTCGTTTACAAAGTCGTCAGAGCATGGGGATTTGTATAAGGGGAGGGATTTGATAGCTTTGCTAAGAATGCGCCCGGTTTATTGTGTAGTGTATAAAAGGAAAGACAGAGTTATTTTATGTAGTATTCAAAGGATCGATGAAATAGTGCCGAACGTTGAGATCTTAAGTCTCTTAGTTTGTCAGCAGTAGTGGGGTTAGTGTTTTGCTTATTTTGGGATTCTAGAAGACGTATTTAGGAGGTGAGTTGGGTAATGGACCTTAAGCGTTGGTGCTTCTCGTGGGCTGAGAATTTGAGAAATATACCTGTCATAAAGGCTTTATGGCTATTCCATAGGATCGTGGGGTCAGGAACTGAGCCAGAGTTGATTGCAAAGAAGTTTTCAAGAGCAGAGTCGATCTGTTTTTGGTAGTTAGGGTTGGTAAGAAGGGAGGAGTTAAGTTTCCATGGAGAGGGGGTGTTGCTTTTCATTGAAATAGAAAGTTCCAGGGTTATAGGGGAGTGGTCAGACCAAGTAATTCATCCGATGGAGGTTGAGGATTAGGGATGAGCTTCGTGTTCGAGTCGAACCCATGTTCGACTTGAACATCGGCTGTTCAATCGTTCGCCGAATTGCGAACGATATGGGCCGTTCGCGCCAAATTCGTGTGGCGCATCACGGCCCATAATTCACTGCAGCATCGCAGTGCATTGCTGGCTGATGATTGGCCAAGCATGCACTATGACCCGCATGCTTGGCCAATCACAGCGCCGTCGGTAGAGAGAGCTGTAATTGGCCAAAGCCAGGGTGGCTTTGGCCAATTATGGCTCAGGGGGTTTAGAACACGCCCCACACTATATAAGGCCACCTGCATGGCGGCCCTGTGTAGTGTGTTCCAGCGTGCTTAGATAGAGAGAGAGAGACAGTGTCATTTCATTTGAGTTAGCTAGATTAGGCAGGGCAGTCAGTGAGTTAGCTGCACTTATAGTGTATTGTGTATATATATGCATCCCAGGTGTTGTATATATATATATATATATATATATATATATATATATACTGTATTCAGTTTAGCTAGATCCGTTCCTGTTATCTTCCTACTGACAGGCAGGCTTGTCTTGTTACAGTATTTACAGCTACCTGAAGAAAATTGCTGGTGTTCTTTTGATCCTATTAGTACCACAGTCAGGCAGCTAGACTATTTTCAGTTAGTGTAGTGCATCCTCCTCACAGTGTTCAGTTAAAGCTACAAGTTAGTTTAGTGTGACCTCTGCACAGTGTTCAGCTAAAACTACAAGTTAGTGTAGTGCGTCCTGCTCACAGTGTTCAGCTAAAACTACAAGTTAGTGTATAAATAGCGAAGAAAGAGAAGGAAGGGATTTTAATGGTGCAAGGAGAATAAACAAAGGAAAATTATAAAAAACTATTTTTTAATTTTACATTCAGGGTTAAAATCAAATAGATTATACATAGTTCACAAATATTGTAAATGTCTATACAGTTACAGTGGTCAGACAGAAATCGAGTGGGTGTTTCACCACTAATCGGAACCAAACTTTTGTCACGGTACAAGTTAGTGTAGTGAGACCTCTGCACAGTGTTCAGCTAAAGCTACAAGTTAGTGTAGTGTGTCCTGCACACAGTGTTCAGCTAAAATTACAAGTTAGTGTAGTGCGACCTCTGCACAGTGTTCAGCTAAAACTACAAGTTAGTGTAGTGCGTCTTGCTCACAGTGTTCAGTTAAAACTACAAGTTAGTGTAGTGCGACCTCTGCACATTGTTCAGCTAAAACTACAAGTTAGTGTAGTGAGACCTCTGCACAGTGTTCAGCTAAAACTACAAGTTAGTGTAGTGAGACCTCTGCACAGTGTTCAGCTAAGGCTACAAGTTAGGGTAGTGCGTCCTGCTCACAGTGTTCAGCTAAAAATACAAGTTAGTGTAGTGCGACCTCTGCACAGTGTTCAGCTAAAACTACAAGTTAGTGTAGTGAGACCTCTGCACAGTGTTCAGCTAAAGCTACAAGTTAGTGTAGTGTGTCCTGCTCACAGTGTTCAGCTAAAATTACAAGTTAGTGTAGTGCGACCTCTGCACAGTGTTCAGCTAAAACTACAAGTTAGTGTAGTGCGTCTTGCTCACAGTGTTCAGCTAAAACTACAAGTTAGTGTAGTGAGACCTCTGCACAGTGTTCAGCTAAAGCTACAAGTTAGTGTAGTGCGTCCTGCTCACAGTGTTCAGCTAAAACTACAAGTTAGTGTAGGGAGACCTCTGCACAGTGTTCAGCTAAAGCTACAAGTTAGTGTAGTGCGTCCTGCTCACAGTGTTCAGCTAAAATTACAAGTTAGTGTAGTGCGACCTCTGCACAGTGTTCAGCTAAAACTACAAGTTAATGTAGTGAGACCTCTGCACAGTGTTCAGCTAAAGCTACAAGTTAGTGTAGTGCGTCTTGCTCACAGTGTTCAGCTAAAACTACAAGTTAGTGTAGTGAGACCTCTGCACAGTGTTCAGCTAAAGCTACAAGTTAGTGTAGTGCGTCCTGCTCACAGTGTTCAGCTAAAACTACAAGTTAGTGTAGTGCGACCTCTGCACAGTGTTCAGCTAAAACTACAGGTTAGTGTAATGAGACCTCTGCACTGTGTTCAGCTAAAGCTACAAGTTAGTGTAGTGTCGTGCTCACAGTGTTCAGCTAAAACTACAAGTTAGTGTAGTGCGACCTATGCACAGTGTTCAGCTAAAACTACAAGTTAGTGTAGTGAGACCTCTGCACAGTGTTCAGCTAAAGCTACAAGTTAGTGTACTGCGACCTCTGCACAGTGTTCAGCTAAAGCTACAAGTTAGTGTAGTGCGTCCTGCTCACAGTGTTCAGCTAAAACTACAAGTTAGTGTCTAGTGACCTCTGCACAGTGTGCAGCTAAAGCTACAAGTTAGTGTAGTGCGTCCTGCTCACAGTGTTCAGTTAAAACTACAAGTTAGTGTAGTGCGACCTCTGCACATTGTTCAGCTAAAACTACAAGTTAGTGTAGTGAGACCTCTGCACAGTGTTCAGCTAAAACTACAAGTTAGTGTAGTGAAACCTCTGCACAGTGTTCAGCTAAAGCTACAAGTTAGTGTAGTGCGTCCTGCTCACAGTGTTCAGCTAAAAATACAAGTTAGTGTAGTGCGACCTCTGCACAGTGTTCAGCAAAAACTGCAAGTTAGTGTAGTGAGACCTCTGCACAGTGTTCAGCTAAAGCTACAAGTTAGTGTAGTGCGTCCTGCTCACAGTGTTCAGCTAAAAATACAAGTTAGTGTAGTGTGATCTCTGCACAGTGTTCAGCTAAAACTACAAGTTAGTGTAGTGAGACCTCTGCACAGTGTTCAGCTAAAGCGTCAAGTTAGTGTAGTGCGTCCTGCTCACAGTATTCAGCTAAAACTGCAAGTTAGTGTAGTGTGACCTCTGCACAGTGTTCAGCTAAAACTACAAGTTAGTGTAGTGAGACCTCTGCACAGTGTTCATCTAAAGCTACAAGTTAGTGTACTGTGACCTCTGCACAGTGTTCAGCTAAAGCTACAAGTTAGTGTAGTGCGTCCTGCTCACAGTGTTCAGCTAAAACTACAAGTTAGTGTAGTGCGACCTCTGCACAGTGTTCAGCTAAAACTACAAGATAGTGTAGTGAGACCTCTGCACAGTGTTCAGCTAAAACTACAAGTTAGTGAAGTGAGACCTCTGCACAGTGTTCAGCTAAAGCTACAAGTTAGTGTAGTGCGTCTTGCTCACAGTGTTCAGCTAAAAATACAAGTTAGTGTAGTGCGACCTCTACACAGTGTTCAGCTAAAACTGCAAGTTAGTGTAGTGCAACCTCTGCACAGTGTTCAGCTAAAACTACAAGTTAGTGTAGTGAGACCTCTGCACAGTGTTCAGCTAAAGCTACAAGTTAGTGTAGTGCGACCTCTGCACAGTGTTCAGCTAAAGCTACAAGTTAGTGTAGTGCGTCTTGCTCACAGTGTTCAGCTAAAACTACAAGTTAGTGTCTAGCGACCTCTGCACAGTGTTCAGCTAAAGCTACAAGTTAGTGTAGTGAGACCTCTGCACGGTGTTCAGCTAAAGCTACAAGTTAGTGTAGTGCGTCCTCCTCACAGTGTTCAGCTAAACCTACAAGTTATTTTTTGCGCACAGTGTTCAGCTAAAGCTACCTGTAGAAGGTTGGTGGTGTTTTCCTGATCCTATCACTACTGCATGCAGCTAAATAAGCTACAAGCTATTTTTTGGCGAGCTCTGCACAGTGTTCACCTAAAGCTACCTGTAGAAGGTTGGTGGTGCTTTCCTGATCCTATCACTACCGCAGGCAGCTAAATAGGTTACAAGTTAGTTTTTTGCGAGCTCTGCACAGTGTTCAGCTAAAGCTACCTGTAGAAGGTTGGTGGTGTTTTCATACTACGGGCAGGCAGTTGATTTTGCTAGCTGCAGTATCAGTATATATATATATATATATATATATATATATATATATATATATCCCAGCTTTGTGCTGCTACAGGCCATTATTATGTCTTGAAGGCCAACAAGGAGAGGCAGACAGTCACAAGCCAATAAAAGTGGGAAAGCAGGCTCTGTGTCTAGAGGCAACAGTGGTCGTGGAGACGGTGGATCCTCATCAGCACATGGCCGTGGGACACGCTTGGCCTTTTTTTCGCCAGCTGGCTGTGTTGAGCCACAACATGCGGAAGACTTGGTCGAGTGGATGACCAAGCCGTCCTCATCCTCCTCATCCTCTCTCACCCATGCTCAGGGTACTTTGTCTGGCAAAGCAGCGGCCTCTTCCCTCGGCTCAATGTCATCAGTGACTCCTTCCCTAGCCCTACCATGTCCTCCTGAGGAGTCCCTCGAACTGTTTGACCACAGTGTTGGGTACATGCTCCAGCAGGATGCCCAGCGTTTGGAAGGCTCTGATGATGATACTGAGCTAGATGAAGGCAGTAACGTGAGCATGGACAGAGGGGGTGCCCAAGAAGGACAGCAATCTGACAGTCATGCTCCCCCTGCTGCAGCATACTGCCAGGTTTGCTTAAGTGATGAGGAGGGAAGAGATGATGAGGTCACTGACTCAACGTGGGTGCCTGATAGGAGAGAGGAGGAGGAGGAGGATTGTGTCAGTATGGAGGTGGAGCCTGGCACTCAGCATCAGCAGCAGTCTTTAAGGGATCAGTCCCAAGAAACACATGGACTTTTACATGGCTGGGAGGAGGTGGCTGTGGACCAGGTCGTCCCTAGTGACCCAGAAGGACCAATACTGGCTGGCAACCCTCCTTGATCCACGTTACAAGGGTAAGGTTGCGGACCTTATCTTACCATTGCAGAGGGAGGAGAGGATGAAACATCTTCGGGAGGCCTTGCAGAAAGGTCTGTGCAACGCGTTCCCAGAGACTGGGAGGTTACAAACTCCTGTTTCTGGACAATGTGTTGCTGAGGCTTCGGTCAGTCAAAGAAGGAGCGCTGGAGAAGGTGGCCGTCTGACCGATGCGTTCAGACAATTTTTTGGTCCGCAGCCCCAAGGTATGATCGGTTCCAGCAACCATCGCCAGCGTCTGTTTTACATGGTGCAGGAATACCTAGGGGCAAGATCTGACTTGGACACCTTTCCCACCGAAAATCCTCTGGGTTACTGGGTCTTGAGGATGGATCACTGGCCAGAGCTTGCACAGTATGCAATTGAGCTACTGGCCTGTCCAGCCTTCTTTCGGAACGCACATTCAGTGCTGCTGGAGGCTTTGTAACCGATCACAGGGTGCGTCTGTCCACCGACTCGGTCGATCGACTGACCTTCATAAAAATGAATCAGTCTTGGATCACCATCAGCTACCAAGCACCTGATGCTGATGTAACCGAATATTTTTTTTTTAAATCTCAGATCCCTTCAAAGACTGCCTATGCTGAGTGACTATCCCTGAGTAATTATCCTCTTCCTCCTCAATGATCACCTGATAGCTTGTGAGAACATTTTTGGTTCTGGGTGCCACCACCAGTGCCTAAGGCCCAATTTTTCAGCCCCTGTTTAACAGGGGCATGTAATTACAATTTTTGATGCAATACTTTGCAGCAGGGCTCATTTCTGCGTTCCAACTAGAGTATCTGTGAGGGGTTGCAGTGTTGTGGCACCAGCACCAGTGCCTAAGGCCCAATTTTTCAGCCCCTGTTTAACAGGGGAGTGTAATTACAATTTTTGATGCAATACTTTGCAGCAGGGCTCGTTTCTGCGTTCCAACTTGAGTATCTGTGAGGGGTTGCAGTGTTGTGGCACCAGTGCCTAAGGCCCAATTTTTCAGCCCCTGTTTAACAGGGGCATTTAATTACAATTCTTGATCTAATATTTCACAGCAGGGCCCGTTTTTGCGCCCACCAAGAGCGAGTGAGGACTTACAGTATTGTGGCACTAGCACCACCACCACCAAAGGCCCAATTTTTCTGACCCTGTTCAACAGGGGCATGTAATTACAATTCTTGATCTAATATTTCACAGCAGGGCCCTGTGAGGGCTTACAGTGTTGTGGCCACAACAACACCTAAGGCCCAAATTTCTGCTGAGTATATAGGGCAGGCCCCTACTTTCAAACATCCAACTTACAAATGACTCCTACTTGCAAACGAAAGGAGACAACAGGAAGTGAGATGAAATCTACCCCTAGGAAGGGAAATTCTCTCCTGTAAGAGTTAATATGGGTAAAACGTTTCTCCTTTCCACTGATGCTTTATCACCAATCCTTGTTTCACAAAAAAACCCAAATTTTCAAAAAACATTTGTCATTGGGACAAAAATTAGATGAAATCTTCGGAAGAGGAGCACAGACAGCAAAACAAATGTCACAGGGGTGATAACCCTTCCCTATGTTTTCCAAAAAGCTTAAAATAGATTTTTTGGCTGGAGCTAAACACATTAAAAATGTACCAGTTCAAAATTACAAAGAGATTCTACTTAACAACAAACCTACAGTCCCTGTCTTGTTTGCACCGCCTGTATACTGCTGTTCAGAGTATATAGGGCCTGGTGGCCCCATGCCTTTCTGTCTCACTGATTTTCATCCATATTGCCAGGACCTGACATTACATTAAAGCCGCAAGCAGTTTTAAATGACTTTTTTTCCTTTAAAAATTACATTTTGTGCAGGGACTGTTCTAAGCACCGGAAAACACCCGCCACTTTACAGGCATACTATAGACACCCCCCAGGTACGATATTTAAAGGAATATTTCACTTTTTTTTTTAAACTTTAAACATCATTAAAATCACTGCTCCTGAAAAAACGGACGTTTTTAAAAGTTATTTTTGCATTGATACATGTCCCTTGGGGCAGGACCCTGGTCCCCAAACCCTTTTTAGGACAATACCATGCAAATTAGCCTTTAAAATGAGCACTTTTGATTTTGAAGGTTCGAGTCCCATAGACATCAATGGGGTTCTAACGTTCCTGCAAATTTTCGATCCGTTCGCAGGTTCTGGTGCGAACCGAACCGGGGGGGTGTTCGGCTCATCGCTATTGAGGATACTCGTTGTAGAGTAAATTTGTCTACTAGAAGTAGATCGAGCCTGGAATATACTTTATTAGCAGAGGGGTAGAACGTTAAATATTTCTCTTTGCTATACATACATCACCACAGATCCAAAAGATCCTCCCGGGATATTAGAGAGTGTAGAGAAAACGTTGGTCTACATTTATTGTTGATTGAGTCCATGAAAGGATCAAGAACTTCATTGAAATCACCACATATGACTATTGGCGTGGACTTAAAGGGTTGGAGTTTAGTGAAGGTAGATTTAAAAAAGGATTTTTGGTGAGTGTTTTGTGCGTATAGGTTCACTAACGTTATTCCAAAGTTGTTAATTGTAGCTGTGAGCATGAAAACTCGACCGTTAGGGACATCATCTAAGGAGTGTTGGGAAAAGATATTGAGTCACAGACAGCCATCATAACTCCTATTTGTATGGAGTCCGTATTGGCAAAAAAAATATGGGGGAATTTCGGATGGGAGCATTTAGGTGGTTTAGAAGCCATGAAGTGTGTCTCTTGGACGCAGACTATGTCACATTTAGCTGAGAGTGACTCTTTCCACTAAAGGGGCTATTAAGCCCTTTTTAATTCAAAGATAATACTTTTAATGACATGAGTATATATGAGGGGGTTATAAGTGTACCAATTGTTTTCATTAGCATTGAGTAAGAAATTACCCTCCATGATACTACCATGTACATGGAGATTATTATACCAGATGTTTCAGTATAAAGAACATGTTACAGCAAAATAACAATACCAAGCTCAAAGGAAGGAGGGGATAGAGAGGGGAAGAATGTGGGTGAGATAGTAGGTTATAAAGGTAGAATTTCAGAACTGTGCATAGCACAACAATACTCCAGGGTGGAGGACAGCAAATATAAAACCAGAAAGTAAGAACAAATATCAAACATCAGGTGGTTTGAAACTTTAGGAGCCTAGCACAGGGAAACAACTTTGTTAACTGTGCAGACTGTAAAGATCATTCAGAACGGTAGGATTAGGTGTTGTCCGCTCGTTTCCATGCATCTGATATGTATTGTGAGAATGCAGCGTTAGATGGGGTAGCGAGTGGGGGTGGGGATAGGCCCCAATTCTGAAGCTGTTTCAGGCCTTGTTTGAGGTGGTAAATGGTAACAGCTTTACCTTGGTAGGTAACAATAAGCTTGGTTGGGAATTCTCATTTGTATATGATGTGTTGCTCTCTCAAGGCAGATGTGATAGGCACAATTTCTTTGCACTTTTGGGACGTGGCAGCAAATATGTCTCCGTTGAGTGCTAAATGTGCATATGGCTCTGGGAATGCCGACATATTTTTGGTGGATAGGAGAATGCATTCCTCAGATTGGAAGAAGTGGAGTCTTGCCGGTAAATTACAAGGTTTTTCTGCTGGTATATGTGCAGGTTTGAAAATCCTGTGTGCCCTGTCGATCGTGAGATCCAGGGTGGTCAGTGAGGGGACCAGTATTTTAAAGAATTGTTGCAGGTAGGGGGTCAACTCTGCAGGTGTGATGGTTTCAGGGTTACCTCTAATTTTGGGGTTGTTTCTGCAAAAGGATCCTCTAAATCTGCCTTTTTTGTGGTGGTGCATTGTAGCTCTTCAGCTCTATGTTAGTGAGCATCAACCAATTCATTGTATGCGTGTTCCAGGGTATCTGTGCGTTCCCCTAGTCCATCAAATTGAGATTGTAAGTGGGAGATGGATTTATTGATATCTTTTTTGAGATATTTTTGTAAGGAGAGCAGCATATGTTTTTGCAAATTTTCAGAAACAGGGTTATCAGTGGTTGGCAAGGCAGAAAGGGTGGCTGTTTGATCTTGGTAAGAGTCTGGGTCATCATCATCATCATCATCATGATCATCTGATGCCTGCTGATAAGTGAGGTTTTTTTTTGCTTACCGGGCCCTGGTGAGAAGGTGAGGAGTGTGGAGAAGATTCTGCGCACTTGGTGCTGTCTCTGGGTCTGTTTCCCTTTGGAGTAGAGCAGTCCATATCTTCTGTTGCTGCTCTAGGAGAACCACACTGTGAGGCTGGGGGCGCCGCTCTGTGAGGTGAGACGGCGCCATTTTGCCTGTATGCGGACTGGGATCTGTTAAAGAATTCAGTGAGCTTGCGAGGCTCCAGTGGGTGATTTTTCCTCCCTGTCATGTACTGCATGGTCTCCGAGAACTAGGCTGCCATTCTTTGTCTGTGAATTGCGGCCGTGGCGGGTGTACTGAGTGAATTCTTCCCCATGCTGGCAGAGAGGAAGCTCTATACGGCCATTACAGTGCATGGCCAAGCTCCACCTCCTTAGGGAGAGCTTTTTTATTTTGTCATTGGTACATTCTTTGACCTGTGCAGCAGAAAATGTCAGCTTGTAGACCTTGTCTTGTCCCACTACACAATGTGATATCAAATAAAAAAACAGGTCTACAATATCATCTGTTGGATCACATATTTATTGTCAAAGTAGAAGGCACAAAAAGTCAGGCACAAAAAGTCAGACATCAATATAGAGACCTTGGCTTGCCTCACATGGAAAGGTTTCTAAACTGATTTCAAATTGTCAAATTTTCACTGGTAATTAGGATACTGCACAGCAAACAGCAATGTAAAATTGTCCAGCAGCAGGGTAGTTTTAATCATGGATAATAGGCCTAACTGGTGTATGCCTAACTTTTATCTTATCAGTTGGGATAGGGGGTTTGGTGAATAATGGGCGGTGGTTTAGGTGCACACTGTTCTTGCACTTAGTCTTTCAAAAGATCCAATTGCATGCTTCAAACAAAAGACAGCTTAATGAGTAGATATTGCTAATACATGCTAATATTCTGAAATATGCATTGCCATGGGGGACATGTACAGATGAAAAAAAAATAATAACCTCTCTCTACAAAGAGTTGTCAGCTGTCCCTAACAACACTGATAATAAAGCTGCTGTGACCCCACCTGTACATCGATAGGTCATCCATTCCTTCATCCATTCCTTGTGCACTGCATTAGAGGTTGTTGTCTATGTTGGTGGTGAACCTGCAAACTTTTCAGCCAAAAGTCACAAACTTTACAAATCCCAGAGATTCACCCCAAATCTATAGTAACTGCTGAACCTTATCCCTGCACCTGTATTTATACAGCATAATAATAATAATAATAATAATAATAATAATAATAAACATTTAATTCTTGGCCATCAAACTTCTCAGTTTTACTGTTTCATGTACAGTATATCATAATGGTATTTTTATAACCTTCACTTTTTACAGTGCTGACAAAGATGGATTCTGTGTATTTTATGTTTAAACTCTATAAGCAGATTCATATTCCAGTCTATCCATAATAAATAACAGAACCATTCTTTATAAACCTGACACTCTCACAGCCTTCAGCTGAGCCATGAAATCAGTGTCAGGATCCTGGGCTGATGTCAGTGATAATGAAGTCAGGAGAAGAGGAAGAACTCATTGGAGTCTATCAGAGACTTGACCATGTTGTCTTCAGATATCCACTTAGAATATTGTGGTTGTCGTCTTTGTGTGTGACCCCCTGCATATCTGACACCCAGAACTCTGCTCACCGCTGTGATATGACTATGAGGAATTATAAATTTGAGTACAAGTATTCTCAGGATGGAGACATCATTATAGGAGGGATATTCACTGTACATTCTGTAGTGTCAGAGTGGACCCAGAAGGGAAGTCTTATTAAAAATATCATGTGTTTAGCGTAAGTGAAATATGAAGAGCAAAGCTTCCAATCTAATCTACAGAGCTGTGTCTTTAGGAGATATGTGTGATAATGTGCAGGACTCATTCAGTCAGTTACACTGCATTTATATCAAATCAAAGTATATCATTGAATGTGTCAATGAAAACCATGTATGGCCCAT
Organism: Aquarana catesbeiana; assembly: GCF_042186555.1. NCBI lineage: Eukaryota > Metazoa > Chordata > Amphibia > Anura > Ranidae > Aquarana > Aquarana catesbeiana. Next base: position 15,350,555 of record NC_133324.1, on the reverse strand, counting down.
GCACAGTTAGGTGTTCCATTGCCGGGTGTTTATGCTCACATTCATTCATTATGAATAGCTACCAATGCACCACAATGGAAAAAAAATGCATGACCCTCTTTTTATTAAGGCAGCACACCTCAGAGCATGGTATCTTTATTATGGTGCCTAGAGCTGTGTTGTGTGTTGGGATCTACTGTACAATGTATTGTGGGTGCAATTCACAATGAATGGCACCGCATTGCACTGCCCATAGAGAAGGTGCTTTGTCATGCATTGTTATGTGTTAAGGTGTCAATTTTTACCACAATGCACAAGTGTGAATGGGACCTTCAATGACTTTGGCCCTTAATGACTCCATATCTATTTTTTCAATTTTGAATAGAGTTGGGAAGGATAAGGAATCCATGTCAGATTTTTACAGCTATCTGGTGCTCCATAAAGAGATTCCCCTCACAGAAATACTATATAATATTATTATGGTTCCTTAAAATGCGTATCCAACCAAAACCTTTTTTTGTTTTTGACAGCCAATGTCCAGGGCTCCATTAGATAGATTTTCCCTCACTCCCTGTCCTGCATATAACTTTTTACCATAGAAAGTGAAGGAATCTCTCCAATAGCAGCACAGAAATAAACACCATTTTTAGTAAAGTACTGGAAGGCTGGAATCCCTGTCAGTCTTGTATTTCTATCCGTGTCCCTTTTGCAGATTTTTCCTCTCTTCCTGTCTGGTAAAACTGTTGTCTGCAGGACAGGAAGTGAGGGGAAATCTCTCTAATGGAGCCCTGGACAGTGGCTGTCCAAAAGAAAAAAGGTTTTTGTTTGACATGATTTTTAGGGCACCACAATAACATTATATAGAATTTTTGTTTCTGATGGCTGTCATTACATTGACCTTTTCACCATCATGCACAATTTTAAGGCTTTACATGTTGGGTTTTTATTTACTCAAAACAACTTCAAATTTTATATTTTACCAAAAAGTTGGGTAATGCATCTCGTTTGTGTGCAGTAATATTACTTTTAGTACATTTTTTACTGAAAATATGCATTTGATAACCAGCTCTTCTCATATCATAAACAATTCAAACTACCACCATTGTATTCTGCAGGCTCTTTGCTTTCAGAAAATATATAATGTTTGGGGGGTTTAACTAATCATCAGGCATTTTGATATTTCACACCAAAGTGACTCTGGCAGTGAAAGGATTAAAGACAACGCAGTCACAGAAAATTTCCCATTAATCTGTTCTTGTTGTGGACTGACAATACCATTCTGTTTGTTAAATGAAACAACAAGGAATGGTGTCAGCCCTGTCAATTGTCTTTTGCTAAACTAAAGAATGTCTCCCCTTCTCTACAACATGGGAAGATTGTTTTGTTGATTAGACTCCTTGAGGTAACATAGCAGAGTAAACAGGAATACAAAAAAATAACACACCTTGGGGATGCCCTGACCCTGCTTGTGAAGTCGTGCATCTGCATGATGTACACAATCTACTACAGCAACATTAACATTTACAAACGAAAAAAAAAATATTTATATTATTGGAAAATTACAGCTTCAGCCATGTATCAAACAGCTGAGGGTTCACCTAATCTATGGAGACTCTTATCCCAGGTGAGGGGATCTGGTATAGATGGTAATGGTGGACCCCAAAAAATATGTATAATTACCCCTAAGGATGCATAAATGACCCTGATCCCTGATGAGGGTCTGATAAAGATGTCAAGGGGTACTCACAAAATGCATATAGCCTGCTCCATAAATAATCATACCAAACCAGTAGGGTCTGGTATGGCTTTTAAGGGGAAATTCCAGACAAAAAAAAGCATGTGGTTTTACCCAAAATCCACAAGTGATGCTTAGTGTATATGATCATCCCCCCTGTCTGGCCAGGAAAAGTGAAGTGAGACTTCAGCCTCCCCACCTGAACCATACCAGGCCACATACCCTCAGCATGGGGGGTACTTTGCCAGGAGGGCCTCATTGGCAAGCACCATAATGATGAGGACAAGAGCCTCTTCCCCACAACCCTGATCTGGTGGTTGTGGGGGGTCTGCATGCTCGGGGGCTTATTGAAAAAGGGAAACTCGAGATACAGCCCCCCATGTGAATGAGTAATAGGGCGTACACACGGTCAGACTTTGTTCGGACATTCCGACAACAAAATCCACGGATTTTTTCTGACGGATGTTGGCTCAAACTTGTCTTGCATACACACGGTCACACAAAGTTGTCGGAAAATCCGATCGTTCTGAACACGGTGACGTAAAACACGTACGTCGGGACTATAAACGGGGCAGTAGCCAATAGCTTTCATCTCTTTATTTATTCTGAGCATGCGTGGTACTTTGTCCGTCGGATTTGTGTACACACGATCGGAATTTCCAACAACGGATTTTGTTGTCGGAAAATTTTATCTCCTGCTCTCCAACTTTGTGTGTCGGAAAATCCGATGGAAAATGTCCGATGGCGCCCACACACGGTCGGAATTTCCGACAACACGCTCCGATCGGACATTTTCCATCGGAAAATCCGACCGTGTGTACGGGGCATATGAGGTACACAGTAGCCATATTCATTCATTGAAAAAGTGAAACAATAAACACACCACCATTGCCTAATCTCCAAACAAAATGTCTTCCAAACCTGGGTCTCATCCCTAGTCATCTCATCCCTAGTCATTACTCTGGTCACAAGAGCCAATAATATAATGGAATCAATAACCCATCCCCCTTTCTGAAAAAAAAAGGTGAGCTTACATCAGCCATATCGTTAATGTGTGGGATCTGTTATGGAGAGCTGAAAATACTGTGTAGGGAGAGGTACTTTTTTATTATTATGGTATTGGTACATGCCCCCCCCCCCCATCATAGCAGTGGCCAGTTCCAATCCCCTTTGTTTGACAATAGTTTGCCTATTAGCTCTAGAAATGGAGACAGAACTAAAAAAACAAGATTCTCCCCCATAGACTTCAGAGGGTTTGCTGACAGTTCCCAAACTTCAGAATTTAAGCAAGATTTGAGAAACTTTTCACAAACTAAACCCAGGAGGATTGTCTTATCTCTGGTCCTGACTGTCTTGTACGGCATGTCTGTAAGCTCCAACCAGTCCTGTAGTAAGTTTTAAGTCTCTGACCCTTTCCTCTAGTAAGTCTGCATTCTCTGACCTTCTTCTGTAGCATTACATATACTGAATATTATGTGCGGGTACTTGGTTATATCAGGGGCTACAGCTGAGGTCCTCTATACCTCCTAAATTGCCAACCACTGCTATAACTCATATAAGTACAGGAATGATTTAATTTCACTATGTATTTCATGAAGAAATGCACATGGCCACCAATCCCACCATAGATCTGTAGTTGAAATCTGTTATACATTTTGCCATAAAGAATTTCTGCTTGAATCCTTGTACTGTAGATCAATGCAAAACTATCCTTTTTCTGCAGGGTTTATAGCAGAGAATACAGACATCTATTGGCTTTTATATTTGCTATTGATGAAATAAACCGCATTCCAGATATTCTTCCCAACGTAACTCTGGGATACCATGTGTATGATTCTTGTGGACATGTGAATAAAGCTATAAAAGACGTTCTACAGATATTGTCTGGACATACAAAGGAAGCTCCAAATTATTCCTGTATGGAGCGGGGTGCCCTGGCTGGTTTCATTGGAGATCTTAATTCTGACACCACTCTCCAAATGGCACAGCTGCTGAATCTATATGGTTACACCCAGGTAAGAAAAGCAGAATTTCTTATATTACATAACGTTAGGACAGCTAGTCATCTTATGGTGAGGTGGGTCAAAAGGGTACAAATAACTTTTGTGGCAAAAGCACCAAAAAAGTATACCATTAAACAAGAAGGCAGCACTGTGTAGGATTGGGCCAATGGTTCAGTCCAATATTTGGCTGTTATGGCAATTGGACAAATGCCCGATAATCCCCGGCCATGGCCAAATTTGGTCAATAATGTCATTGCTTTCCCCGACCCTTCCCTGTCATGCGCGCCGGGTCTGTTGGGTTTTTAGTGTGGACAGGTTGGCAGGTGGCAGACATCATAAATACTGATGCGTTTACAGTGAGGGGTTTTTCTTGGGTTCTTTTTTTTAAGTAAAGGACTTGTCAAACATTTGGGTGTCTTTTATCTATAGTTAACTTTTTTTTTGCATGAGTAGGAGTACTATGTCCCTCTAGTGTTCTAAAATAGGGGGGCCGGTATCTGGAGGCCCCTTTATTTTTAAAAGCCTCCCACTTGCAGATGCCTACAACCATCGGGCCAGGGTTGTGGGGAGAAGGACTGTCTATCGGAGGATTTTGGATTCCACATATAATTGAAGGAGGACTTTTTTTTGTATGCCTTTCACTATTTGGGCTTGTTTTTTTCGCCCCATCGTTTTTTATCCTTCACTTTTTTCCATGCCACCTGAGCGTTGTTTACCCAATCCACACATTCACTTCTCATTATCACATTCAAACATTTTTTTTTTCATATTTACCTCATTACCCACACACAGTTTATGCATTTTTTCAGATCACCCTAGGTAGCCATCACTGGCTCAACATTTTTTTTTCCTTGTCAAAAGAAGTTTATTGAGTATACAATATTATAAAGATACATACAGTAAGTTTACAAGGATCTATAAAGTAAGCTCATTGTTTTACAGTAGGGTTTATATAGGTAAATATCATGAAATTTCAAATATTAAACATTGGGTTCACGTAAACCCAAATTAAAGATATATGTCATTTCCTTAGTTACTTTTGTAGGTATTTAAATGATTTATACCTACTATATATATTGTTTACAGGTAGAGTGTATATAGGTCAAATAAATTCTGATAATGAGCTTTAATCGTAAGGTGGAGAAAAGGAAAGAGAAAGAAGAAAAAGGGTAGAAAGGTAGAGGTATGGTCCACAAGGTTGTCCCGCTCGTCAGTTTATTATTCTTTTTAGTTCTCTTTGAAGCCTTAGAATGGGTGTCTCTGTAAGTCATTTAATCTGTTACCATGGCAACAGGACAGAGTCATTGAAGTTTGACAGGAACTGTTGTTTTATCCAAGGATGCCAAAGTTTTTCAAATTTTGGAATTTGATTTTGATCGATGGCTACCATCTTAGCATGGGACATTGTATTATTCATTCTGTGAATTGTTTCTGCTAGTACCAATGTAGGAGATTTCCATGCCTTAGCCACTGTTTGTTTTGCAGCCGTTATTAGTTGGATCATAAGTTTGAATTGAGAGAGTGTTAACCATTCCGGTTTTAGATTAAGTAAAGTTATATATGGATCTGGTTGTATTATTTTTTTAAATATTTTAGATGCAATCACGAAGACTTCCTTCCAGAAGGTTTGGATTACTGGGCACGTCCACCATATGTGTAAATATGTGCCTATTTCTGGGCATCCTCGAAAACAAAGAGCTGAGGTATTAGGTGAATATTTTGCCACTCTAGTGGGTACAAGGTACCAGCGAGTTAGGACTTTATAATTTGTCTCCAGTGCTAAGATGTTGGGTGAAGATGACTTAGATGTGAGCCATATGTTGGACCAGTCCGTGTCTTCTAAAGTTCGTCCCAGGTCCTCCTCCCACCTCTGAACGTAAGAGGGTCTATTAAGATTTGCTACTCCATATAATTGATTATAAAGTGATGAAATTGTACCTTTAGCAAATGGATCTTTTGTACAGATTGATTCAAAAATGGATAATTGGGATAATGGTGTATCCCCCTTTAGGAATGGTGTATAGAAATTTTTGATTTGGAGATATCTAAATATCTCAGAGTTTGGTAGATCATATTTTTCTCTAAGCGATGGGAATGAAAGGAATGATTTAGATGCTATGAAGTCATTTAGTGTCTGAATGCCTGATGTTGTCCAAGCTTTAAAAGAATTTGGGTAGATCCATGCCGGATAAAAGGCCGGATTTCTGATAAAAGAAAGGAGAGGATTGTGTGGAGATTGTAACTGATATTTGGTTTTTAGTTTATCCCAGAGAGATAAGAAGTGTTTAGTTATGGGATTATGAATTTTAAAGCGGTCTTTAGGATCAAGCCATAATAAGTTTGATATTATTAGAGGGTCATTTTCTGAAGCCTCTATAAATACCCATAATGGGATTTCCTGTTTTGCATGGTATTTGGACAGACTGGCCAAATGTGCTGCTCTGTAGTAGTTAGTAAAATTAGGGTATCCCAGGCCTCCTTTATTTTTGGAAAGATGTAGTGTGTGTATAGGTATACGTGGTTTAGAAGAGCCCCATATAAACAAAGTTGCTCTTTTTGTACTATTCTCAAAAAATAGGAAGGAATTGGAATAGGGAGGACTCTGAATAGATAAAGCAATTTGGGTAGAATAGTCATTTTGATTGCATTAATCTTCCCTATCCAGGATAAAGGAAGTTGTGACCATTGTTTTATTAGGTTTGTGATCTGTCTTAATACAGGAGGATAATTGTTTGAGAATAAGTCAGAATAAGATGCTGTTAAATGAATTCCAAGATATGGGATTGATTTTTCTGCCCATGTGAATGGGAGTGCAGCCCTAGCCTGGATCAATTCCATGTTTGTGAGTGAAATATTAAGCACTAGGCATTTCTTAGGATTAATCATAAGGCCGGATAGGGCTGCAAATCCATCAAAAGCTGGTATTAAGTTAGGACCAGAGACCTGTGGTGATGATAGAAAAAGTAATATATTGTCTGCAAATATACATAATTTGTGTGTAATACGTCCTACTTCAATGCCAGTTATAGTTTGGTTTGTTCTGATGTATTGGGCCATGGGTTCGAGTATAAGGGCAAATAATAAGGGAGATAATGGGCAACCCTGTCGGGTACCTCTTTCGATATTAAAAGGCATCAGATTTGTATCCAGCATATTTTATATAGGCTTTGGGTTTATTGTATAATGCTTTGATCCATGTTAAAAAGTGGGGTCCAAAACCCCATTTTTGTAATGAATATTGCATATATTGCCAGGATACTGTGTCAAATGCCCTCTTAATATCGAGAGATAGAAAACATAAAGGGATTTTCCGTTTTTTAGCAATATGTGTCAATAACACTGCTCTGCGTATATTATCGCCTGCCTGTTTATTTGGCATGAAGCCTACTTGATCTCTATGTATTAATTTTCCTATAATGCTATTGAGCAAAATTTTTTTTAACTCATGAACCAGCAGTATGTTTTGTGTCATCGGGGAGATTGGTTGTATGCGTCCTGCCGCACACGGCTTTAATTACCTCAGCTCCCAGGATAGACCATGTTTGGAACCTTGGATGCATGGTCGCAGTATTTTACCGCATTGGACCCTTTGTAAGTATTCAGGATGGGCAAATCTGCCTTTCCTTCATATTATTTATAACCAGACTAATGTCACCACTTTTTTATACCTTATAGATTAATTGAGCATCCGCCCCTGAAGAGTGTTTTTACACTAAACATGTCAGACATATGAGATGCTGACCCATATCTGTAATGAACATTCATGATGTTGATTTTTGTCTGTAATAGACTATCAATTTTTTTATTTTGAGGTATCAGTTACGGTCCCATTGTTTTATTTATTTATTCATACTCTTGCTGCTAGTGCTGCTCATATGTTAAATGTATATATGAATTTATCCCATGCAATTTAATAATTTATTGTTATAGAACCATTTATTTATGTATTTTTTACCCATGCCACACTTGTATGGTATGTGTGGGTGGATTAAATATGATTTAGTAGACCAGTGTTTATGTGGTTTCAAATATTGCCATGTTCTATATAATGTTCTTGATCAATAAAACTTGTACTTGTTTCAATCCAACTCCACAATGTCAGCCACCTCATTTAAAGTCCCACTCTTCCCTTTTTTCTTGTATATACATGTACTAGGGATGGAGGCATACTACATATGTGCCTCATCAAAAAGTCCCAATTTTCCCCCCTTTCTACTTGCAGACCCCTACAACCACCGGGCCAGGGTTGTGGGGAGAAGGACTATCTATCGGAGGATCTTGGATCCCACATATAATTGAAAGAGGACTTTTAGCACAAGTTTGTTTTGTTATTGAATTATTGTATTATTTCATATTCCATTGAGCAGTTGGGGAGATTACTGTGCCCATGGTGGTGGTATGGATATATTGTATATATAGAAGCACTGCATAATTCTACCATGTATACTGTATACTGTATATAGTGTATAAAGCCTTGTAAATCTGAATCTTATATGTACTGAAGTTGCTGTCAAAGTAGTTTTTGGGGATTGATACAATGTTTGTACACAGTGCAAGGAAAGTATTGGAAAGACTGATCAAAAGTAGTGTTTTTTTTTTGTCTATAACTTGAATAAAATATTGTTTGCAAGACAATTTTGCATTTTTAGCCCAAAAACTGATATACATCTAGATATAGATATAAATATATCTATAGATATAGATACATATCTATCTATCTATCTATCTATCTATCTATCTATCTATCTATCTATCTATCTATCTATCTATCTATCTATCTATCTATCTATCTATCTATCTATCTATCTATCTATCTATCTATCTATCTATCTATCTCAGTGTTTCTCAACTCCAGTCCTCAAGGCGCCCCAACAGGTCATGTTTTCAGGCTTGCCATTATTTTGCACAGGTGATTTGATCAGTTTCACTGCCTTAGTAATTACCACAGCTGTTTCATCTGAAGGAAATCCTGAAAACATGACCTGTTGGGGCGCCTTGAGGACTGGAGTTGAGAAACACTGATCTATCTATCTATCTATCTATCTATCTATCTATCTATCTATCTATCTATCTATCTATCTATCTATCTATCTATCTATCTATCTATCTATCTATCTATCTATCTATCTATCTATCTATCTATCTATCTATCTATCTATCTATCTATCTATCTATCTATCTATCCACACAGTATAAACAGTATATCACAGATTTGTTATCTGAAGAAATGAAAGTTATGCTTGAATAGACAGACCCATAGTGGAAATGTAATTGATCTGGTCCATAAAGGATATACAGATTCAGGAGCTGAGCTGGTAAGTGTGTTTAGACTCGGTTGTCCACCTCCAGCTAAAGCCAAAATCAGTCTTGCAGTGGGAGTGTCTGTCCAGTAAACTGATGATCAGGAGACCCCTAGGTGGGATTACAGGGGAAGAACTCTTATGCCCGTACACACGATCGGACATTGATCGGACATTCCGACAACAAAATCCATGTTTTTTTTCCAACGGATGTTGGCTCAAACTTGTTTTTCATACACACGGTCGCACAAAGTTGACGGAATTTCCAATCACCAAGAACGCGGTCACGTACACCACGTACGACAAGACTATAAAAGGGCAGTTCAGAACCAAGCGTGGCACCCTTTGGGCTCCTTTTGCTAATCTCGTGTTAGTAAAAGTTTGGTGAGAGACAATTCATGCTTTTCTCAGACTCATGGTTTTCAGATCATTTTCTGCTGTTCAGTTTGTGCTTGTGGGTTTGTATCTGGTCTCCAGTGCGTGCAGCGAGTAACACGTGACTCTTCTCATTGTGTTCTTGTTCGTTCGTTACTGTTTTTCAGGTCGCTCTTCACAGGCCTTGCTGTTCTTCAGTGCATTCTGTTACTTCGTTCTGAGCAGCAGACCATTTTCTAGCCATGTTGCGTATACGTACTACTCATAGAGTTCATTCTGTGCGGGGGCTTGGTGTTGGGGTCCTTACCTTGACACAAGCCCAGTCCGTGAACAGGGTGGGGAGGAGTTCATGGACCAAGAATTGGTTGCTCCAGCGTGACCAGTTCTGTCACATGCCTTTGCTCCGTGAGATCCGTGAGAATAATCCTAATGATTTCAGGAACTTTCTCCGGATGATGGACCCCATATTTCACCGTTTGTTGGCTTTGCTGACCCCTTATATCAGCAGGCAGGATACCTGCATGAGGCAAGCTATCACTCCAGAGCAGAGGCTAGTCGCCACCCTGCGGTACTTGGTGACGGGGAGCAGCCTGCAGGACCTCAAGTTCTCGACAGGCATCTCCCCCCAGGCTCTGGGGATCATTATCCCAGAGACCTGTTCTGCCATCATACAGGTCCTGCAGAACGAGTATATTAAGGTAAGATTTTTATCCTTTAATATCACATTTTATTGTATTTAATGTTTGATAATGTATTGTATTTCTTTCCTCATTCCCTAATTACCATGATTGTAATATGCTGTGAATGTTCCCTTTATCCTCATGCATGCTGGATTTTTATGTAATTGTTTTTTTTTTGTCCTTCATGCATATTTGCTTTCACTTACCTCCCCAGCATGCTCTCATGGCCCTATATTCACCTTGTGTAGTCACTTAACAATGTATTTTGTCAGCTCCATAGTAGTGCTTTACCCTAAATACCCCCTAAAATGTGTAAAATTGTGATTTGTGCTTTAAATTCAGGCAGAGTGCCAGAGGCTTTTTTTTGGGGTTAACAAAATCCTTTGCAGTTGGGATCCCCCCAACTGCTAACTCAGCTGATACCAATCATCTATCTGCTGACTTTGTCAAACCCATACACACTATACCCACCTCTTTTGTGGTCAGATTTATGGATGAATTCCCCAAAGCATGTAGTGCAAGGGCCTGCCGGAATACTTTCAAATGGTACTGTTTCAAGTTTTTGTATCCTATTATTATCTTGATAGGTAATAGCAGAATGTAAAAATGTGCTAAAATGTGTACAGTGTGTATTTCTATCTTTGTATTATCACACTTCTTACCTGTCCAGTGGGCTGCCAATATTGTAAGTAAGGAGGGGCTGCCCAAAGTAATACACATTATTTAGGCATTCATCTCTCAATAAAGTGGAGAGGGTTACCTGTCCAAAACATCCCCCCCATAAAATTTTAGAAATGGCCCATGAGGGGGGGAATCTGATAGGTGGACCTTATACCTTGGTCTTTAAATACTCCCTAAAATAAATGTTATACTCATGTTGGCCAAGAATGTTTGTGTCTAATCTGCTTTCCATGTTTATGTGCAAAATTATTAATTCATTTTTCTTGTTTGACTCCACAGTTTCCTTCCAACCCACAGGAATGGCAGACTGTGGCCTCCCACTTTGCCCAGCCGTGGGACTTTCCTAACTGCGGAGGGGCAATTGATGGGAAATACGTCCACATCATCCCACCACCCAACTCGGGGTCATACTATTACAACTATAAGGGGTTCAATAGTATTGTGATGTTGGTGGTGGTGTCGGCTACTTACGAGTTCCTGTATGTGGACGTAGGGAAGAATGGCCGGATGTCAGATGGTGGAGTCATCGCCCAGACGGAGTTATACAGGTGTCTCCAGAATGGCAGCTTGGACTTGCCACCTCCAGAAGACAATGTGGAAGGACTTTCCCTATGAGGACCCTCACCCCTGACCAGAGGGTTTTTACTTACCGGCTGGCCAGAGCCAGAAGAGTGGTGGAGAACACGTTTGGAATCATGGCCAGCCGGTTCTGCCTATTTCTTACACCCATACATATGGCGGAGTATAAACTCAATCATATAATCCTGGCTTGCTGTGTTCTCCACAACTTTGTAAGGAGAAATTCTGCGAACTATGCTGGCTCAGTTGGGCCTGAATCCGGAATTCAACTAAATGAACCAACCCTGATGGCGCTTGAAGCTGGCCATCCTGGCTTGCCCCCCCTGATTGCTCGCGAAGTCCGTCTAAGATACCTTGAATACTTTGCGAGTAGGGAGGCCATCAATCAATAGGTTCTGCCTATTTCTTACACCCATACATATGGCGGAGTATAAACTCAATCATATAATCCTGGCTTGCTGTGTTCTCCACAACTTTGTAAGGAGAAATTCTGCGAACTATGCTGGCTCAGTTGGGCCTGAATCCGGAATTCAACTAAATGAACCAACCCTGATGGCGCTTGAAGCTGGCCATCCTGGCTTGCCCCCCCTGATTGCCCGCGAAGTCCGTCTAAGATACCTTGAATACTTTGCGAGTAGGGAGGCCATCAATATGCCAGACAATGTCTGAGACATTTTTTAAATAAAAAAATAATTTTAACTACTAAAATATTTGCTGACATTTACTGCTTGTGTTTCTTTTAACTGACCCTGACTGAAATATGGGTAGTCCTGAAAATGGCATGATTGTGTAACATTAGAAAGCACTGTTGGGTGTTATTTACTAAAGGCAAAGACAGTTTGCACTACAAGTGCACTTGAGCCTGCACTGAAACTGCACTGGAAGTGCAAAGCGGATTTGCCCTTAGGAAATAACCCCCATTGTCACAGAAAACCACAATTTAACCACAAAAAAAGTTTTGGAGCATTGAAACAATAATCCACACATTCTTGATTATCAATCTTTTTAATACCAGCACAATCACATGTGCATTTATAAAAGTTTTTAAAACAAACCAACATGTTTGTTGTATAACAATTTTTTGGGTCACATTAATAAAAGTAGAATTGTCCATTTTAGGTAAAACAGGCATGTTTCAAACCAACAAGAAATACACAAATCTGGAACTTACAAAGTTCAACTTTTATAGAAATTGAAGGCAATATCAGACATGAGTATTTATAAACTGTGTTTGATATCGCGTTCAGATGGGGCGGAGTCACCCATGGAAAAGCCAAATTTTGAAGATGCACACAAACTGCCTAATGTCAACATGTGCTAGCTGCCATCATGGGGGATCAAGGGACGTGTTTTGTGGGTGCAACCCCTTCCTCTCAGCTACATTATTATTGAGGAAGAGGTTGCACTCCCAAAACACCTACATTGATCTCCCGTGATGGCAGATAGCACATGTTGACACACTGTGTGCATCTTCAAAATTTGGCTTTTCTCAAATATGTCAAAAAATGTGAAACATTTTTAGATTCAAAAAACCACAAAAAAGTAAGGGATTTGGAGGTGTTTTAAACTCTCCCTAAAACATCAATGATGGTCTTCATTTTGTTTTGAACATCATTGATGTTTTTCTCGATGTTTTCTAAGTCCCTATTACACCCCATGATCTCCCCGATCAGGATCTGTGCACTTTCACTGGTGAAATGACCTGGATCCACAACATCGCGATCACCTAAAAATACAGAAACAAAAACCATGTATTATAAATATGCCAGCATCCATCTCTTACCTGAGCCTTTGGTGGCAGACACTCACCTGTTGTGGTGACAATTTCCACCACGTCTCCCTCCTCCTCCTCTTGTTGGCTTTGGGGATTTCACCTTCTTCCTGAGGTGGGGGGTCTGTTGTCTCCTCGGATGAGTGGTGTCCTCCAAGTCTTTTATCCCCTATGTAAAAAAAAATAGGTATACTTAGCACACAAATATTTGATGACAGAAATAGGAATATGAAACATTGCTTGGAAGTGGGGTACAATTGTCTGTTTTGGCAGAGTTCCAAGATGAAGAAATATTTTGGTCCTTTGTCAAGCTTGAATACTTACCTGTTTTGTACAAGCTTTACAGATGGCGACACCCCTATAGTATACACTGGAGCACCTGTGTGGCACCCCCTTATAAAAAGGGTGATCTTGTGTCCCACACGAGTGCTCCAGATGTGTAAACAGCTGCTGAGTGTCCTTACACAGAATCTAGTTTGCATTACATTCTAGTTCCAAACCCATCTAGATGCCAAAATTTAGTTAACAGAAGTATGCCTGAAAAAATGGTTAGAACTGCATCTGGACAAAACATGGTGTTTTCTATGCCGAACGAACAAATAATGTGCCCATGAACAAGAAAGTTGCCATTTTAAACTGTACAACAGTTAATAAAGGCACATGGAGCAGCACGAACATAATAAAACTAAAGAATAGGAACACAGCACAACTACTTACTTTTTTGCAGCACTCTCCTGATCCTTCTGTACTGCTCATGCTCTCTTAATTTGAAGTCTGACCACCGCTTCCTGAGTTGATATTTCGATCGCCGTACCCCAAAATTCCGGTGCAGACTCTTGACCACTTTCGCCATTATCTTGGCCTTTCTGACATTGGGGTTGGGGTAAGGTCCATACTCCCCATCATAGTTAGCCCTCTTCAGGATGTCGACCATCTCTAACGTCTCCCCAAAGGACATATTTGAGGCCTTAAATCGTCTCCTCCAGGATCAGGACGTTTCTGGTTCTGGGCTTTCCTCCTCCTCCTCCTCATTGCTGTAATTATCAGACACCTGCTGTGTCTCCGCCATGTGCTCTTCCCCACTGCGCCAAACGAGAAGGGGCAGGGGGAATAGACTAGAAAGAACGTCAGGGGCGGGCAGAGTTTCACGCATGTGCAGTGTATATAAAGCGTAATGTGCGTGCGTAGTACGTACGATCTGTGAGCTGAGGAAGGAGTATCGGAGGCACCGATCGTGATAACGAAGGTAAGATTTAAAATTGGGTCTATAATGTTTCTAGATTGAGGCCTGTATTTGGACAAGTTTAGAAGAATTTAGGCTGACATTAGGGTTTGTCTTGTGTTGTGTCTTGCAGTGAAAATGGATATCTTGAAGGATCAGGATTTTATCTGCATATTCATAGATATGTTCAGGGAGCTGCCCTGTCTGTGGCAGGTAAACCACCCTGATTATAAGATCCAAACAAAGAGGAAGGCAGCACTGTATAATTTGCTGCAATTTTTGAAGCCAGTGATCCCCACGGCAGACATCCCCTATTTGAAGGCCCTAATTGGTGGCATGAGGGGCACTTATCTAAGGGAGTGCAAGAAGGTCCAGGATTCCCAAAGATCAGCAGCAGCAGATGACGTTTATGTCCCCAGGCTGTGGTACTATGACAGGCTGCATTTTCTGGCAGGTCAGACTGAACCCAGGCCAGCACTCTCCACTCTTCCTTCCATGCTTCCTTCCCCCCAGCTGAGGCTTCTGACGCCCAACCTGAGCCTTCCAGGCAGCAACATGTGGAGGAGCCCGGCTTGAGCCAGGTATAGCATTCTTCTAAATATTGCTGGTTGTCCAATTAATGATGTTAAATAGATTTTAGTTTGGAGTACTAATTTATGATTGTGATCGATGAACCAAAAACTAAAACGATGTCCCTTTTTCATACACAGGGAAGTCTCAGCCAGGAGGTGGCCAGACCAAGCAGGCTGCCTGACACACAGGTCCCTCCCCTCCGCCTTCAAAGACAAAGTGGCAGGAAGAGGAGTAACCTGGAGGAGGCTGCAATAGGCCTATTTTGGAAGGCTACTGAGGCCCTCAGAACACCCCACAGTGTGGAAGAGGATTTTGCAGAGCTAACTGCATGCAAAATGATGCAAATGGAGGAGGGCCAATGACTCTTATGTGAGTTTGTAATTTTAGAAGCTCTAAATAAGGGGTTGAGGGGCCAACTCACATGTGAAACCCACATTTGTCAGCTCACCCATGGTCCTCCTCCTCCTCCTCCAGGTCCTCCTCCTCCTCCTCCTCCAGGTCCTACTCCTCCTCCTGCCACACCTCCAACACCAGAGCCACAGCCGGGAAGGAAGCATGTAAGGAAGACCAGAGAGTGATGACCTGGGTTCAGTCTGGTCTGGCAAAATATGCAGCCTCTTGTATGACCACAGCCTGGGAACATACATGTCATCTGCTGCATGATCTCTTGGACTTCTGGACCAACCTTCACTCCCTTAGATATGGACTCCTCAGGCCACCAATTTTGCTATAAAATAATTGATGTCTGCCCTGGGGGCCAAAAGCTTCGCCAATGTATGATGTTTATCCAGCGTTGCCTCCCTCTTTGTTTGATTCAGAGCCCTTAATAAAGGAATTTTTGTTTCAATTATACTCGCCTATGTGTGTTTTCCTTCAAAAAGGACAGTTTGTTTGTGAGGAGGCAGGGACATTTCTAAACTACAATGTCAAATTAACAAGAAACACCAACACCAAGCAATCTCCTTGAGATTAAATAATACAAGATAATAATGGTGTTGTGGCAACTTGACACACAAAACACACCCAAAAATATTCTGGAGTAAAAAAAATAAATAAATAACACGATCAGGCTTTAAAAAAATACCAAAAAAAAAAATTGTCAGATGTGACAAATCAAAATATATTGATGAAATCACGATAAATAATAAAGAAAGAAGTTTGTGAGAAGTCTGTGTGAATATGAGCAGCAAAACTGCTTCATTCTTCTAGCATTATAAAGTAGAAGAGAGTGCGCTGCATTAAACAATTTAAAACACTGCAGCCTGACGAAAGTGCTATATCCATTCCAAACGCTAATTTTACCAGACCGAACAGTTCCGTCTCTGAATTTATTCTGAGCATGCGTGGCACTTGTCGGAAGTATGTCGGAATTGGCCACACATGGTCGGAAGTGACGCGATCGGATTTTGTTGTCGGAAAATTTTATAGCCTGCTCTCAAACTTTGTGTGTTGGAAAATCCGATGGAGCCCACACACGGTCAGAATTTCCGACAACAAGCTCCGATCGCACATTTTCCATCTGAAAATCCGACTGTGTGTATGGGGCATTAGAGGGGAATTTATCAAAACTGGAGCAGCCAGAATCTGGGACAGTTGTGTATGACAACCAGCTACTATCTTTCATCTTCAAAGCTTATCATCTTCAAAGCTTAAATAAACAAGCTGAAAATAGAGGCTGATTGGTTGCTGCAGATTTTCTGGCTGATCCAGTTTTGATAAATTCCCAATGAATTTCATATTATCAGCTTTCACTGATGGCTGTAATCATTTATGAAATAATACATTTATTCTTACATCTTTATCTGATTGGTCCAGCGAAATAAAAGCGCCACTAAATTCTGCTTATAGATCTCTTGTAGACAGCTCAGATGACATGTTTGTTACTCTCTAAAAACCATTAAAATATTTTCTAAGGTTTTCTTCTGTTCATTTAGATATTAAGAGTTCCACATTAATTATACAGACTAGACATGTGCACTGACAAAAAATGTATTCATTTTTGTTTCATTTGTTTTTTTGCTTTTTTTCAGAAATTCAAGAATTTAAAAATTTTTAAATTCGGAAAATTAGAAAATTCGTTAATTCAGAAATTTCAGAAATTGAAAAATTTGGAAATTCAGAAATTTTGTCAAAATTCATAAACAAAACTAATTTGGAACGAAACGAATTGCACAGGTCTAATGCCGCGTACACACGGTCAGACTTTTCGGCTACAAAAGTCCGACAGCCCGTCCGACAGACTTTCGACGGACCTTTGGCGGACTTGTGGCGGACTTGTGGCAGACTTTCTAACGAACGGACTTGCCTACATACGATCACACAAAAGTCCGATGAATTCGTACGTGATGACGTACACCGGACTAAAATAAGGAAGTTGATAGCCAGTAGCCAATAGCATGGGTTTTTGTCCGTCGGACTAGCATACAGACGAGCGGATTTCTGGGTCCGGCATAGTTACGACGTAAAGATTTGAAGCATGTTTCAAATCTAAAGTCCGTCAGATTTGCGGCTGGAAAAGTCCGCTGAAAGTCTGGGGAAGCCCACACATGATCGGATTGTCAGCCGGCTTTGGTCCGTCGGTGTCCGTCGGACTTTTGTAGACGAAAAGTCCGACCGTGTGTACGCCCCATTATACAGACTGTTTTATTTGTTTTTAGATTAGTTATGGAGCCAGAGATACTTTACTGAGTGATAGAAAGATGTATCCAAACTTTTTCTGGACAGTTCCAGATGATGAGATGCAATATGTGGCCATAGCAAAGTTACTGGAAAGGTTGAAGTGGAACTGGGTCGGGATCCTTACATCTGATGATGAATACGGAGAGAGGGAGATCCGACAACTCAGCAAACATTTATCTAGTCATGGAATTTGTATTGAATTCAAGATTCTGGTGTCTGTAAAGAATTATGATACAATTCCTCCAGAGCTGCAGACCTCAACTACGGAAGTTCTTATTATTTGTGGCTCATTTAGTATGATTTATTACAAGTTTTTGGATAATAATGTCCCTTATTACATGGAGAAAACATTTATTCTACCAGATTCTTGGTCAATGAGTGAAACGTTTTTTTCTCTCAGTAACTGCAGCTTGGTAATTGCATACCCTCATCTCTACATAAAAGGGAAAGCTGAAATATTTGTATAGAATTTATCCATCCAGCCGCCAAAATGACCCCCTGATAGAGGATATTCTCATAACTGAATATGGATGCTTTTCAAAAAACCAAATGAAAAATGTCCTTATTTCACTCTCAGTTAGACGTCCTCTTAGGAACTGCAGTTTGGAGACACATCTACTTAATTTATATTATTTTGATGAGAAAACATCCTATAAAGTGTATATTGCAGTCTACATTTTGGCTCTAGCATTACATGACATGAATTTCTCTTTTAAAAAAATAACAAAAAAGCTGAAATAAATCCACACACACTAAAGTATAAGGTGAGAGCGTCCAATGAAAGTTTACTCGTATATTTTTGTACTCGGTCAGTTCAGTACTGGAACACAATGTGCCCAGACAAAAATTACACCCAGTTTAGGTTCATGTTTAGTTTAGAGGTGTTTAACCCTCTCACTTCTGGAGCTGTTTTTTTAATATTTGCACCCCTGTTAAAAAAATCATTTTAGTCTTGAAGATTATATAAAACCCCCAAACAGTATACAGTATATATTCTGAAAGCAGAGACCCTGGAGAAAAAATGCTTGTTGTATCATCTTTTTTCGGTCACATAATATGAGTGTAATGGTTTACCAAATGTAATCTTTTGTTTTCAGTAAAAGATACACAAAGTTCATTTTAGGGCATACAAATGTAATATATTACCCACGTATTTGGTAAAATATAAAAGATGAGGTTGCACTGAATAAATAGATAGTCAGTATGTGAAGTCTTAAAATGACCGGCACCTCTGAAATGGTGACAAACTTTAGTAACTTCACTTTTCCATAGGTAATGCTTTAAAGGCTAAGTTCACCTTTTGGAACATGTTACATGGCACATCAGTATTTAGAGTGTAACATGTTCCCTCACTCCCCATGCCAGCGGGTATGGGGTTCATTGCCCTCAAAACTGCAGCCACATTTAAAATAAGAGCTCTGCCCACACATCCATGTTATTCATTCACAAGAATCTGAGAATGAATAAACTACAAGTCCTGGCTTCTATCGTGGCAGACAGATTTGTAGTATCGATGGACTGTGATTGTGCTGATCAGTGCACTCGTTGTCCATTCACAAGGCCTCCAGCTTTGTAACAAAAATCCTGTACAGATGTATGGGCACAAAGCTGAAGGACTTGTCTGCAGGAGCCTGATATTGCACCCATGATCCACTCATACTAGATAACTGATAACAGGTCTAAAATTATTGTTCTCACTCCAGCATGCGTGTTGATAACATGTGCAAAAAAATTGAAGCTTTAGTGTGCAGGCGCCCCTCCCATCTGTGTTTATTTTTGTATATGCGTGTATGTGGGGGTGGGGGGAGGTTCATATATATGTATTTCGAGGGGTTAAAGTGATTGAAATTAACTTTATTTTCTTACACTTTATTTTTTATCACATGAGGACACAAGTCAAATCTGGGTTCGACTCAAACACGAAGCTCATCCTTAGTGCTGAAAACTGAAAAAATGGTGGTGATGCGGGGGCGGGGGGGGGGGGGTGTCAGGTCAGCCTATTCTTGAGGTGGTTAAAAACGGAATAACTAATAGAAAAAAAAAGAAAACGAAAACAGAGCACCAATTTTTTTCGCCCCAGCTACATCACTAGCTTAGTCTCTAAATACCAACCTACTCGCTCTCTTCGTTCCTCTCAAGACCTCCTGCTCTCTAGCTCCCTTGTCACCTCCTCCCATGCTCGCCTCCAGGCCTTTTCCAAAGCCTCTCCAATCCTATGGAACTCCTTACCCCAATCTGTCCGCTTATCTCCTACTTTATTAGCTTTCAGAAGATCCCTGAAAAACCTTCTCTTCAGAGAAGCCTATCCTACCCACACCTAACAACTGTATTTTCATTTTTTCCATCAGTTCATCCCCCACAGTTATTACCTTTTGTTTCCACTTGACCCTCCCTTCTAGATTGTAAGCTCTAACGAGCAGGGCCCTCTGATCCCTCCTGTATTGATTTGTATTGTAAGT
Source organism: Aquarana catesbeiana (assembly GCF_042186555.1). Classification (NCBI taxonomy): domain Eukaryota; kingdom Metazoa; phylum Chordata; class Amphibia; order Anura; family Ranidae; genus Aquarana; species Aquarana catesbeiana. The sequence continues at coordinate 15,330,519 of NC_133324.1, read as the reverse complement.
GTACTGTCTGCCCCATGTTGTAAAGCACTGCGCAAACTGTTGGCGCTATATAAATCCTGTATAATAATAATAATAATATATGCATCCCAGGTGTTGTGTATATATATATATATATATATATATACACACAACACCTGGGATGCATATATTATTATTATTATTATTATGTTATCTTCCTACTGTCTTGTTACAGTATTTACAGCTACTTGAAGAAAATTGCTGGTGTTCTTTTGATCCTATTAGTACCACAGTCAGGCAGCTAGACTATTTACAGTTAGTGTAGTGCATCCTCCTCAGAGTGTTCAGTTAAAGCTACAAGTTAGTTTAGTGTGACCTCTGCACAATGTTCAGCTAAAACTACAAGTTAGTGTAGTGCATCCTCCTCACAGTGTTCAGCTAAAGCTACAAGTTAGTTTAGTGTGACCTCTGCACAGTGTACAGCTAAAGCTACAAGTTAGGGTAGTGCGTCCTCCTCACAGTGTTCAGCTAAAACTACAAGTTAGTGTAGTGCGTCCTCTGCACAGTGTTCAGCTAAAGCTACAAGTTAGTATAGTGCGACCTCTGCACAGTGTTCAGCTAAAACTACAAGTTAGTGTAGTGCGACCTCTGCACAGTGTTCAGCTAAAGCTACAAGTTAGTGTAGTGCGTCCTCTGCACAGTGTTCAGCTAAAACTACAAGTTAGTGTAGTGCGACCTCTGCACAGTGTTCAGCTAAAGCTACAAGTTAGTGTAGTGCGTCCTCTGAACAGTGTTCAGCTAAATCTACAAGTTAGTGTAGTGCGTCCTCTGAACAGTGTTCAGCTAAAACTACAAGTTAGTATAGTGCATCCTCTGAACAGTGTTCAGCTACAACTACAAGTTAGTGTAGTGCGACCTCTACACAGTGTTCAGCTAAAGCTACAAGTTAGTGTAGTGCGTCCTCTGAACAGTGTTCAGCTAAAGCTACAAGTTAGTGTAGTGCGTCCTCCTCACAGTGTTTAGCTAAAACTACAAGTTAGTTTTTGCGAGCTCTGCACAGTGTTCACCTAAATCTACCTGTCGAAGGTTGGTGGTGTTTTCCTGATCCTATCACTACCGCAGGCAGCTAAATAATCTACAAGTTAGTTTTTTGAGAGCTCTGCACAGTGTTCAGCTAAAACTACAAGTTAGTGTAGTGCGAGCTCTGCACAGTGTTCAGCTAAAGCTACCTGTAGAAGGTTGGTGGTGTTTTCCTGATCCTATCACTACTGCAGACAGCTAAATAAGCTACAAGTTAGTTTTTTGCAAGCTCTGCACAGTGTTCACCTAAAACTACCTGTAGAAGGTTGGTGGTGTTTTCCTGATCCTGTAAGCCTGGGTACCTGCCCAAGAACCGCTGCACCACCAAGTTAAGGACGTGAGCCAAACAGGGCACATGGGTCATTTGTCCCTGTCGGAGGGCAGAGAGGAGGGTGGTGCCATTGTCGTAAACCACCATTTCTGCCTTAAGTTGGCGTGGCGTCAACCACCTCTGAACCTGCCCCTGCAGAGCTGACAGAACCTCTGCCCCAGTGTGGCTCCTGTCCCCCAAGCACACCAGCTCAAGCACCGCATGGCATCTTTTGGCATGCATAATTGCGTAGCCCCTTGAACGGCTACGGAGCACCGCTGGTTCCGAGGACAAAGCACAGGAAGAGACCATGGAGGAAGAAGAAGAGTAGGGGGTGGAGGAGAGAGGTGTGTCACAATCATTAGTAGTGGCATTTTGGAGGCGTGGTGGTGAAACAACCTCCAACACTACTGCACCTTGTCCTGCATCATATAATGCCAGTGCTCGGCTGGCAGACCTCCAAAAGGCATTTAACCTGCCGAAGAACTGCCTAATCTGTGACATGCCCCCAGGTGGAACTCAACGTTGGCCGTGCTGCAGCGGCTGCACATGCAGCAGAGGGCCATCATTGAGTACCTGTGCGACTATGGCACCAGGACAGGGTCAGGGGAGCTTGTTTTTTTTCCCATGCCAGTGGGCCATGATCATGACCAAAATTTGTTTTAGTAAATCAGCCCCATTGTGAAACAGGACCTGAGCCTACTTGCTGTACTTTGTACCCCAAAAATATATTTTAATTGTTTTGCCACAAACCACAGTCTTATACAGACACATAAACGTAGTTACATATTTGATAAGGTTGAATGAAGACACCAGTCCATCCAGTTTAACCTGTGTGTGTGTGTTTATGCCACTACCATAATCATGTATATTGCATTCACTAAGATGTCCATCTAAATGTTTTATTAACATTCTCTGACGCCACCAACTGTGAAAGGGAGTTCCACATCCTTATCGATCTAACAGTAAAGAACCCCTTACAGAGTTTACGGTTAAATCACTTCTCAACCAACTTCTTTGAGTGGCTGTGTATCTTCTTAAGAAACCTGAGGCTGTATAGTTTACTCTCTATGTTAGAATCACCATTTAAAATTGGCATATTGTGATCATATCTGCTCATAAGTGCTTCTCCAGGGAGAAAAGGTTTAATGTTTGTAGTCATTCTTCATAACTGAGGTCCTCCAGCCCCCTTATTAGCTTTGTTCCCCTTCTCTGGACTCTCTACAGTCCAGCACATCCTTCCTGAGGACTGGTGACCAGAACTAGATGGCACATTTTCCAAGGCCCTGGCAAGGGTTGGGTCTTTTCTCTGCTTGGTACCAAAATTTTCCTTGTGCACATTAAGGTCAGCAAACTGCAATGTAGCCTCAGATTCAGCAGATGGCTGTCCAGCTCCACTGGTTGTGGGGACCTCCTCAGGCTCCTCCAGCTCTCCTGCCATAACTGAGAAAGGAAAACCCGGGGAGCCCTGAGAAGAGCCCCCTGAACCCGCATGGTCAGTAGCAGCCAGGACTTCTGGCTCTGTCACTGAGTCAGCTACTGCGACCGGGTGGGGACGATCCCACAGTTCCCAAAACTCAGGGAAGTCCCTACCAATGATGGCCTCGTGCACCAAGTGGGGCACAAGTCCGCCAGGATGGGTCACCTTACCTAAGCCAGTTTTAAACTGAACAGTGGCTATAGGATATTCACGGGTATCCCCATGTACACAGATCACAGCAACTTTTTTAGCATGCAAATTCACAGTTTCAACCATCTCAGCTGTAACCAAAGTCACTAGACTTCCAGAGTCCAGCAAGGCCGTAATAGGCTTATTATTAACAGTCATTTGGCACATGTGTTTTCCCATACTTGGTGCTGCAGTGCATGAAACAGCAGCAAACATAGACTGCCTTCTAATAGATAGATCACACTGCATTGGTTCATCTGTCAATGGACAGTTTGCTGCAACATGTCCCAGTTCTTGGCAACGAAAACACCTGATGTTTCCCCAGTTTGGTTTGCTGACAGGCAGTAGCTTCCCTTGTTTGGGACGCCAAACTTCAGTCCTGTCACCAAAAATCCTCCCCCCTATTTCCTTGCCATGCTTACCACCCACTTCCCCTGGAACAGTCTTACCAGTTGCCTGGGGAGACCGTAGCTTTGGGTGGAAAGTCCGTGTGGCTGTAGGGGTGGTGACCAGGCTCACTGCAGCAAAGTACCTTTCAACGAGTTCCACGAGGTTGTCCGCCGAGTTGGGGTCTCCTTGACTCACTCACTTCTGCAGGGGAATTGGTAGTGACCTCAGGAACCGGTCCATGACCACACGCTCCACCATTTGTGGCCCAGACAGGGACTCCGGCTGTAGCCATTTCCTCATCAAGTGAATTAGGTCGAACATCTGCGATCTTGGGGGCCTCTGGTCTTGGAAAAAACAGTTGTGGACCTGCTGTGCTTGAACTTCCAAGGTGACACCAAGTCGCGCCAGGATTTCCCGCTTGACCTTTTCATAGTCTCCTGCTTCTGCTGACTCCAAATCACAGTAGAAATATAAATAGATGAATCCACGCTTAGGACAATGTAAGAGCTGCTGCCTATCCCTAATTAGTTCCCCAAGGGGTCTAATTACAAAGATATAATAGATAGTGTGGGAGTACAAATGGCGCTGCCCTATCTTATAAATTAATCCAAAGTGGGTATAAATGTCATAAGTTTGAGGAATACGCACAGAAGTCACTGGTTTATGTTCCTAAGACTGAATAAACAGCACATATACTGAACTTTGCTTTTTACATCATATGGCTATATTAACTCTCCGGTTTTAGATGGATAGTATATTTTAAGAAGTCCATTATCACTTGCCAAGAAAAGTAATAGACTGTAAACAAATTTCTATGTACGATTTCTATGGTATTTAATATTCATTATATTTATTGCAAATCTCATTAGAGATCCTACCACTGATACACTGATCAATATCTCTGGGAGCGATATAACATTTGCACCGACATTTATTTCACATATGTTTTTCATTTAAAGGGAGGTCCCCTCTAACGGGCCATACTGTCACAATACTTTTGAACCCTGGGGTTAATTTTGACCTAATTTTATATTTTGTATAGAAACTGTGAACGTTAATAACTTCTGCACTGACACTCTAATTCACACATGTTTTTCACTCAATAAGAATTTTTTTCCTCTTGCAGGCGCCATATTGTCACAATACTTTTGAATTTTGGGGTTATTTTTGACTATACCAATTAATTTTTTGTAGTATTAATTTTCTCACATTATTTACCTAATTCCAAACCTGAGAGACACTTTTAATATTGGGGTGATAGAAGTTTAATTTTGGATGAGATAGTACTTATTTATTTACTAATTTATTTATTATTATTTTTTGTTCTTCACATATATGGTCATTATTCTGGTTTAAAAAGACACAAAGAAACAAACAAAGGCGCCTCTAAGTGCAGAAGATTAACAATTTTAATGCCCCAAACTGGGTTAAAAACACTTACAGAATAGAAGTGGTAATCAGGCACATCATAAGTGAAGCTGCATTGGAAGGGGTCACGGTCAGAGGAAGCCTTCAGAGGGGATGGATGTAGTCACTGAAAACAGCGGTGTGGGACACAAGGAGCCGCTGTGAAGCCGGCGTCGTCAGCATGGAAAGACGGCGAACCCGGAAGTGATGTCATCCGCTGAGCGGCTCTGTAACCAGCCTGAACCGCAAACAAACAGCCTGGGCGAGGATGTGATGTCATCAATAAGGGACGCGTTTCGGAACCATCAATCGTTCCTTTTTCAACCTATGGCCATACTGATGACTGAGAAGGATATATATACACACCCACTAGCAGTGGATTGGCCGGGGGGCGGGGGCAGCAAAAGTTTAATAACGATGAGTCCATTTAATGCATATGAATGAGTGTGAATAAATAAATACCTGCAACAGCATTCTTAAAAACATTCTGAAAAACATTCTGAAAAACATTCTAAAAAACGGGGCAAAAGAAAAAGGAGAAGTATAATAAAATAAGAAAAGGAGTTTAGAACAATGGGAATTAAAAAACAGATCTATAAAATGTCTAACAGTGACCGGTCCTAGAACCTGCAATGCACATAACAGAATGTGGACAATGAGAGCAGGCAGGATGATATCAATATTAAGCTGTAGACCAAAAGGGGACATACGTGAAAATAATACTATCAATAATTTATCATATAAAAAAGTGTATTGGATATTTTTATTAAATGTTTTAGCTCCTGGAGGGTTAAACGAGGATTTTGAAGTTAGTGCCATACTTTAACATGACATCTCCTTTCTGTAGATAGTAATTTAGGCTCCTCTCCTCTAATATCCCTTCTTATTATTCTCATGTGAACCCCTCCATTTTAAACACTTTTTTATACGATAAATTATTGATAGTATTATTGTCACGTATGTCCCCTTTTGGTCTACAGCTTAATATTGATATCATCCTGCCTGCTCTCATTGTCCACATTCTGTTATGTGCATTGCAGGTTCTAGGACCGGTCACTGTTAGACATTTTATAGATCTGTTTTTTAATTCCCATTGTTCTAAACTCCTTTTCTTATTTTATTATACTTCTCCTTTTTCTTTTACCCCGTTTTTTAGAATGTTTTTCAGAATGTTTTTCAGAATGTTTTTAAGAATGCTGTTGCAGGTATTTATTTATTCACACTCATTCATATGCATTAAATGGACTCATCGTTATTAAACTTTTGCTGCCCCCGCCCCCCGGCCAATCCACTGCTAGTGGGTGTGTATATATATCCTTCTCAGTCATCAGTATGGCCATAGGTTGAAAAAGGAACGATTGATGGTTCCGAAACGCGTCCCTTATTGATGACATCACATCCTCGCCCAGGCTGTTTGTTTGCGGTTCAGGCTGGTTACAGAGCCGCTCAGCGGATGACATCACTTCCGGGTTCGCTGTCTTTCCATGCTGACGACGCCGGCTTCACAGCGGCTCCTTGTGTCCCACACCGCTGTTTTCAGTGACTACATCCATCCCCTCTGAAGGCTTCCTCTGACCGTGACCCCTTCCAATGCAGCTTCACTTATGATGTGCCTGATTACCACTTCTATTCTGTAAGTGTTTTTAACCCAGTTTGGGGCATTAAAACTGTTAATCTTCTGCACTTAGAGGCGCCTTTGTTTGTTTCTTTGTGTCATTATAGAGCCTGCTTCAGTCTTTTAAAGCTGCAGCCCTTTTTGCTGAAGATCATCCCACCATCCTTACCAACACTTTCCTCTTCATTTTGGACTACCTACTTTTAATAGAGACACTATTTGGACTACGTTAGTCCTGTGCGCCCTATATACTTTTTTATTTTCCATTGTTCCATATGAAGCCACATTTAGGTTGACGCACGGACTTTATGTATTCATGCATTATATCGTTGGTCTCTTCTTATATTTTTTTTCCATCTTTGCCTACAAATTTTATATGTACATGCATATGCATAATTTTATGATTAACTCCATTATTATTTAAAGCAACCATGTGTGTATTTTCACTGCACAGCATTTTTATTTATTATTATCTTTAATTATTTGCATCTTCTCATTATTAATTCATTTTTTTTTTTTTTAATATTATTTTCTCCTTTATTTCTCATCCATTATTTTTAATTTTTTCTTTTTGTTTTTTCCATCACATCTCTCTTTTCCCCTCCCTTGTCATGGATTTTCTGTCCGAAATAGATTCCCTGAAGTATTCAAAAATAAATGACCTTTTAGCCATTATACCCAAAGGTTTCTTTATACCTATACCACATTTTTCTCATGTAGAATACAAATCTCTCTGTTCACTATTTCGCAAACTAGAGAGGTTAGTCATCTCCGCCAACCAGCAGTGGTGGGATGAATTTTTCCTTCTTAAATATTTGTCCGCTCATATTACTCCTAGGGGCCTAAGAATTTTAAAAACATGCTCCTTCTTAGACCCAGAGTCACAAAGAGAATGGTCCTCCATATCTGAATTTTGCACTAATAAATGGATCAAAATTATCTCCGCACAGAGACATATTAAATATGAACAATGTTTCCACCAAATAAAAACAGTATTTTCCCAAATTGCAGACCTTACCACTCATTTACCATCTCTATGGCTGTCTATCCTGACCAAATTAACCCATAAGAAGGAAGACATTCTGATTAAACACAAATTGGGGAAATTTAGCAGAGATTTGAAAGACTATAGTAGCAATAACATCTTCTCTTGGAAACGTAAATCTGCTCACGATCTTCCATCCCTCATGGATATCAACCCTTTTGCCACTATTGTCCCTCGTAGAATCATTCCTCTCAAAAAAACATCCATTTCCAATATAACAGTTACTTCCGAATCAAGTATACAGAATAAGGAAGTTAGCATTACTGTTCTGGCACCCACGTTGTCATCCACCACTGATAGTTCGGGTCTTGCCCAGCTCACACAGGCAACACCCCTCACTCCTATCCATACTACATCCAACACCTCTGATCCCCTTTCATGTCCAACCACCATTACAGATAGTCAACAGAACACCACGGTAAATAATACATGTACCCCATCTAGAGCATCTCCTGGTCCTCCTGTGTCCTTTGGCCCCAACTCCTCACTTATGACACCTTTGGCCACCATTCCATCCTCAGAGCCAGCTGCGGTCCCCCTTTTTTAGTGTTCGACCCTCCTCGGACAAAACCACAAAAAAGAAAACACGCAGAAGAGGATGTCGAGGCAGAGGCAACAAGCTTCACCTCAGACCCCAGCAAAAAGAGAGTACTGTTAAAATCTTCAACCTCTCCACCCATGTCTTAACTGAAGACGAAATTTCCCTACTTAATCGAGGTCTGAACTTTGCTCCATCAGCTGCACCCAATCCCTTCCTTCTCTTTAAGGACTTGAACAAATTTGTCCGCCTCCTTACCTTAAAGAGATTCTTCAACATTCAATCCAACAAACACCGTTCACATAATGATCCCAACACACCCGATGTGTCCCAGAACACCACTGAGGCCCATACAGATAGTGATCTCCTCTCCATCTTAGAAGACTTATATAGTCATCCCCCTACTTTATCGTCCCCTTCAGTAGATCACGAGAATGACTTTGTGTTGTACACACAACACCTGATTACCTCTCTACCTATTCAAAACACCACCTTCAAACCCTCCTCGGTTTTCTATCCTACCCAGTCCAAAGGTTCATGCATTGATGCCTTTTATCGCATTGTCCACGCAGAAATACAGGCACTGTGTAAAAACAACAATAATAAAAATAAAAAATCCATTTCCAATCTTACTTATCATGAACAAAGAGCCCTTGACACACTTACCAACAATTTAGATCTGGTCATAAAAAGCGCCAATAAAGGGGGAGGTATAGTGATACAAAACAGAGCTGACTATGTCTCTGAAGCCATCCGATTACTATCTGATACCAACACATACATCAGACTTCATAAAGACCCCTTACCCTTATTCACCATTGAAGCTTCCTCTCTAGTAAAAAGGGCATTAAATGATAATATCATTTCACAGCAAGAGGCCTCTTTCCTAGTCAAAGAAATACATTTCACCCCCTACTTCTACCACCTACCGAAGGTGCATAAAGACCTTAAAACACCACCAGGGCGACCGATTGTGGCATCTATGGATAGCATCAGCAGCGGACTCTCACAATACATAGATCAATTCCTTCAGCCATTGGCCCAATCCCTCCAGTCTCACATAAGAGATGGTGTTCACTTACTGGAAACTTTAACCACGTACTCTTGGGATAACAACTATCACTGGGCTTCTTTAGATGTCCAATCTTTATACACATCCATACCTCATGAAGTGGGCCTCAACGCCCTACAGTTTTTTCTCTGTCAAGACCCCATGCTAAATCCAAGACAGGCTTCCTTCATTGTTGAAGCCACTTCCTTCTGTCTTACTCATAACTATTTTAAATTTGAGGACAATTTCTTTCTGCAACTACAAGGGACAGCTATGGGGGCGCATTTTGCACCCTCGTATGCGAACCTCACCATGGGGCATTGGGAGCACCTATATATATGGAACAACAATCATTTCTTCTCCCACATTGTTTTTTATGGCCGCTATATAGATGACGTGATCATCATTTGGGATGGCAATGCATCAACATTCTCGGATTTTGTGACATATTGTAATACCAACAACATGGGCCTTACTTTCACCTCCGTCATTGATCAAAATAAGTTAGCCTTCCTGGACCTTGAACTTTTTTGGATAGGTAAAGAGATCCATGCCAAAAATTTCACCAAGCCTACAGCTGGAAATTCATTCCTCCACTATAAAAGTTGTCATCACCCCCTATGGCTAAACAATGTACCTAAGAGTCAGTTCTGTAGGCTAAAAAAGAACTGTACTCTGAAGAGCGACTATGACACTGAAGGTGAAATTTTGAAAGCTAAGTTTCTCGAAAAAGGCTTCCCTGTTGATCTTGTTGACTCAGCTTATCAACAATACAAGAGCACATCGCCCATTGAGAACCCTCACCCACGTCCCAATACCCAGAAAGATAATCTACGATTCATCACCCAATTCCATACCCAACACAAACAAATGGAAAATATTATCAAAAAACATTGGCCTTTGCTACTACAAGACGAACATCTACTCCCCACTCTGCCCAGCAGACCTCAATTTGCCTACAGAAAGGCACCCAACATTAAAAGTAAGGTAGCGACTAGCAAACTTAGGGCCAAACCTCTGCCTCCGGGCCACCACATGCCTACGTTTTTAGCTATTTCTGGGATGTATCAGTGCCGTAAGCCCCTCTGCAAGACTTGCAGCTTTGTGACACATGGCCAGAAAGACTTTCACGTCAAAGGCAAAACATACCCAATAAAGGGTTTTCACACATGTTCATCTGACCATGTCATATATTGCCTCACATGTCCCTGTGGTCTATTCTATGTAGGGCGCACTATCCGGCCACTACGGAAACGGTTTGGAGAACATCGCCGTTTAATTGAAGGTGGACTAGATAACCATAGTGTCCCCAGACATTATCTTCACACCCATGATAAGTCCACGAGTGGCCTTAAAGTATGGATCATTGAGGCAATGCCAAAAGATCTCCCCCCTGCTGAACGTTATAGACGCCTATGCCACAGAGAAATGTATTGGATATTTTTATTAAATGTTTTAGCTCCTGGAGGGTTAAACAAGGATTTTGAAGTTAGTGCCATACTTTAACATGACATCTCCTTTCTGTAGATAGTAATTTAGGCTCCTCTCCTCTAATATCCCTTCTTATTATTCTCATGTGAACCCCTCCATTTTAAACACTTTTTTATACGATAAATTATTGATAGTATTATTGTCACGTATGTCCCCTTTTGGTCTACAGCTTAATATTGATATCATCCTGCCTGCTCTCATTGTCCACATTCTGTTATGTGCATTGCAGGTTCTAGGACCGGTCACTGTTAGACATTTTATAGATCTGTTTTTTAATTCCCATTGTTCTAAACTCCTTTTCTTATTTTATTATACTTCTGCTTTTTCTTTTGCCCCGTTTTTTAGAATGTTTTTCAGAATGTTTTTCAGAATGTTTTTAAGAATACTGTTGCAGGTATTTATTTATTCACACTCATTCATATGCATTAAATGGACTCATCGTTATTAAACTTTTGCTGCCCCCGCCCCCCGGCCAATCCACTGCTAGTGGGTGTGTATATATATCCTTCTCAGTCATCAGTATGGCCATAGGTTGAAAAAGGAACGATTGATGGTTCCGAAACGCGTCCCTTATTGATGACATCACATCCTCGCCCAGGCTGTTTGTTTGCGGTTCAGGCTGGTTACAGAGCCGCTCAGCGGATGACATCACTTCCGGGTTCGCCGTCTTTCCATGCTGACGACGCCGGCTTCACAGCGGCTCCTTGTGTCCCACACCGCTGTTTTCAGTGACTACATCCATCCCCTCTGAAGGCTTCCTCTGACCGTGACCCCTTCCAATGCAGCTTCATTTATGATGTGCCTGATTACCACTTCTATTCTGTAAGTGTTTTTAACCCAGTTTGGGGCATTAAAATTGTTAATCTTCTGCACTTAGAGGCGCCTTTGTTTGTTTCTTTGTGTCATTATAGAGCCTGCTTCAGTCTTTTAAAGCTGCAGCCCTTTTTGCTGAAGATCATCCCACCATCCTTACCAACACTTTCCTCTTCATTTTGGACTACCTACTTTTAATAGAGACACTATTTGGACTACGTTAGTCCTGTGCGCCCTATATACTTTTTTATTTTCCATTATTCTGGTTTAGACCATATTACGTCATTTAGTGGTGGAGCCCCTATATATTACAGCTTATTGAACACAGATTGTAGCTTATGACATTTATACCCACTTTGGATTAATTTATAAGATAGGGCAGCGCCATTTGTACTCCCACACTATCTACCAAATCATAGTAGGCCTTCTGCGATTCTCCAGACACAAGGGGGCGACCAGTCCTGCCCACTGGGCTTTGGGCCAACCTTCCCTATCAGCGGTCCGTTCAAACGTTAGGAGAAAGGCCTCTGGATCATCATCTGCAGTCATCTTAGAAAGAAAGCGACCCACTTGGATGGCTGAGGGCTTGTCTCCAACAACATCAACTTTAGCAGGTGACCACTGTGCTAGCGTCTCAACAACCTCAGTCAAGGTTTTTCTATCCGCTTTTGCATCAGTGGCTAGCTGCTCAAACAGCCTCTGCGATTGTTTCTGTACAGCACCAATCTGTTGGCGTAGCGCCTTGGTTTGTTCCTGTGTGATAGCGTTGGCTTGCTGTTGTGCAGCGTGTGCTTGCTGCTGTGCAGCATTGGATAACACCAATTGTTTTAGGATTTCCTCCATGTTTAGTCACTCTAGGTACTTGCCTTTTAAGTAGTAACTTACTACAGCTGGTCGCAGTCTCCACCATATGTAACCTGGGGGACAGGTAGCAGGTAAAAAGCTCCCTGGGATGAGCAGTCTTTCAGGCACAGATACCAAATGCAGTGAAGTAGTGACAAAACAGTGCAGTGTTTATTTGTGATATATACAAGTCTATATACAGGAGCTGTACAGTGTTCCAAACACAAATAGGAACAAAAATAGCCAAAAACAAAACCTAGCTGTGTCTAGGCACTAACTAAATAATATTTACAGATTATAACTACCAGGCTGAGCAAGCCTACAGCTTGTCAGCTTCCACATTCACAGCTTAATAGCTTCCACCAACCTTTTGCTCTCCTACACAGACGTTGTCTGAGGTTCCCAGGCCAAGAGCAAAGGCTGTCTGCTTAGGTGCTCAGGTGAGCTTAAATTAGCCTGGGGGAGAGGACCAAGACTTGAACTGGACCATGGATCAGAGATCCCTGAACGTGTATGAGAGGAGCCTGGGAGATGTATAAACCCCGAATAGGACTTTTCCTGGCTTTCTCTGGGACGCTCTGCTACAAAATACAATATATATATATATATATATATATATATATATATATATATATATATATATATACATATATGCTCTGCATCCAGTGTAGCCTATATCAACAGTGCATTCTGTGGTGTACTGTTTCTAATACTTTTCTGGTGGTGTACACAGTACACAATACAGTGTAGCCATACAGCCATACAGTGTAGTGTGGTGTTGCAAAAAAAATATACATCATGTCCGCAAGGCCACCAAGGAGAGGCAGACACTCACAGACCACTAAAGGAGGGCAAACAGGCTCTGTGCCTACAGTCAACAGTGCTGGTCGTGGACATGGTGAATCCTCTGCAAGTGGCCGTGGGGCACGCTTGTCCTTTTTTTCTTCTGCTGGCTGTGTTATTGAGCCACAACATGCAGAAGAGTTGGTGGAGTACATAACAAAGCCGTCCTCATCCTCCTCATCCTCTGTCACCCAGGCTCAGAGTCGTTTTCCTTCCAATGCAGCTATCAAAGCGGCCTATTCCACCGGCTCCTTGTCCACAGTCACTGCTTCTGTAGCCCCACCATCATGCATGGAGGAGTCTCCAGAATTATTCGACCACAGTGTTGGGTAAATGCTGCTGGAAGATGTGCAGCGATTTGATGCATTCTGTGGTGTACTATTTCTAATCTATTTCAGGCAGTGTATTTGATATATATATATATATATATATATATATATATATATATATATATATATATATATATATATATATATATAGTCTAGTATATATATATATATACTCTGCAGCATCCAGTCAGTGTAGCCTAGATCTACATTCTACAGTGCATTCCATGGTGTACTATTTATAATCTACTTCAGACGGTGTATTTGATATATATATACGGATAGTCTAATATATATATATATATATATATATATATATATATATATATATATATATATATATATATATATATACATACTCTGCAGCATCCAGTGTAGCCTAAATCTACAGTGCATTCCGTGGTGTACTGTTTCTACTACTTTTCTGGTAGTGTACACAGTACACAATACAGTGCAGCCAAAGTGCAGTTGCTACTACTTTTCTGGTGGTGTACACATTACACAATACAGTGCAGCCGTAGTGCAGTTGCTACTACTTTCCTGGTGGTGTACACATTACACAATACAGTGCAACTGTAGTGCAGTTGCTACTACAGTACCTGACCGCGAGATTGTGTTTCCAGCGCGATACCATCGCGCTGGTTCTCGGCGACAGGGTACTGTGAATGTCGCGCTGGCTCACTCATCGGAAAAGGAAAACTTTGTTTTCCTTCCGCGATGAGTGACAGGCAGTGCTGACAGCTGTCTGGTATGAATCCTGAGGCGGGAACACCGCGCCAAATTTTAAATGAAAAAACCGGCGTTGGTTCCCCCCTCGGGGGCATACCAGGCCCTTAGGTCTGGCATGGATTGTAAGGGGAACCCCCTATGCAGAAAAATTGGCGTGGGGGTCCCCCCAAATCCATACCAGACCCTTATCCGAGCACGCAGCCTGGCCGGCCAGGAAGGGGGGTGGGGATGAGCGAGCGCCCCCCCCTCCTGAGCCGTACCAGGCCGCATGCCCTCAACATGGGGGGTGGGTGCCTTGGGGGAGGGGGGTGCCCTGCGGGCCCCCCCACCCCAAAGCACCTTGTCCCCATGTTGATGAGGACAAGGGCCTCTTCCCGACAACCCTGGCCGTTGGTTGTCGGGGTCTGCGGGCGGGGGGCTTATCGGAATCCGGGAGCCCCCCTTAATAAGGGGGCCCCCAGATCCCGGCCCCCCACCCTGTGTGAATGAGTTTGGGGTACATGGTAACCCTACCCATTTACCTAGGGAAAAGTGTCAGTATAAAAAAAAACACAGTACACAGGTTTTAAGAATAATTTATTAGTCAGCTCCGGGATCTTCTTCCGACTTCGGGGGGTCTCCTTCCGACTTCTCCCGGTGTTCGACCTCTTCTCCCGGGCCCCGCCGCTATCTTCTTCCAGCTCTATTGCCAGCGAGGGGCCCGGTCTGCTGCCGCTGTCTTGTCGCCGCTGTCTTGTCGCCGCTGTCTTGTCGCCGCTGTCTCACCGCTTCTTCTCTTCTTTTCTTCTTCCCCGATGTTGACACGACGCTCTCTCCGGCTCGAATGCTGTGTGCGAGCAGCGGAGCCATTTATATAGGCGGTAGCCCCGCCCCCTTATGACGTCATGGTCCCAGCATGCGCAGGGACTCTGGGGTCACGCCCCCTTATGACCCCAGAGTCCCTGCGCATGCTGGGACCATGACGTCGTAAGGGGGCGGGGTTACCGCCTATATAAATGGCTCCGCAGCTCGCACACAGCATTCGAGACGGAGAGAGCGTCGTGTCAACATCGGGGAAGAAGAAAAGAAGAGAAGAAGCGGCGAGACAGCGGCGACAAGACAGCGGCGACAAGACAGCGGCAGCAGACCGGGCCCCTCGCTGGCAATAGAGCTGGAAGAAGATAGCGGCGGGGCCCGGGAGAAGAGGCCGAACACCGGGAGAAGTCGGAAGGAGACCCCCCGAAGTCGGAAGAAGATCCCGGAGCTGACTAATAAATTATTCTTAAAACCTGTGTACTGTGTTTTTTTTTATACTGACACTTTTCCCTAGGTGAATGGGTAGGGGTACCATGTACCCCAAACTCATTCACACAGGGTGGGGGGCCGGGATCTGGGGGCCTCCTTATTAAGGGGGGCTCCCGGATTCCGATAAGCCCCCCGCCCGCAGACCCCGACAACCAACGGCCAGGGTTGTCGGGAAGAGGCCCTTGTCCTCATCAACATGGGGACAAGGTGCTTTGGGGTGGGGGGGGCCCGCAGGGCGCCCCCCCTCCCCCAAGGCACCCACCCCCCCATGTTGAGGGCATGCGGCCTGGTACGGCTCAGGAGGGGGGGCGCTCGCTCGTCCCCACCCCCTTTCCTGCCTGGCCAGGCTGCGTGCTCGGATAAGGGTCTGGTATGGATTTGGGGGGGACCCCCACGCCGATTTTTCGGCATAGGGGGTTCCCCTTACAATCCATGCCAGACCTAAGGGCCTGGCATGTCCCCGAGGGGGGAACCAACGCCGGTTTTTTCATTTAAAATTTGGCGCGGTGTTCCCGCCTCAGGATTCATACTAGACAGCTGTCAGCACTGCCTGTCACTCATCGCGGAAGGAAAACAAAGTTTTCCTTTCCCGATGAGTGAGCCATCTCGGCGCTGGCTCCTGCGACGGGGCTCGTAGGTGTCAAATCTCGCCGAGAAGTGCGGCGAGATTGACACAATATCGCGGTCACCTACTGTACTTTTATGGTGGTGTACACAGTACACAATACAGTGCAACCATATTGCAGTTGCTACTACACTTCTGGTGGTATACACATTACACAATACAGTGCAACCGCAGTGCAGTTGCTACTAATTTTCTCGTGGTGTACACATTACACAATACAGTGCAGCCGTAGTGCAGTTGCTACTACACTTCTGGTGGTGTACACATTACACAATACAGTGCAGCCGTAGTGCAGTTGCTACTACATTTCTGGTGGTGTACACATTACACAATACAGTGCAGCTGTAGTGCAGTTGCTACTACTTTTCTGGTTGTGTACACAGTACACAATACAGTGCAACCGTAGTGTAGTTGCTACCACTTTTCTGGTGGTGTACACATTACACAATACAGTGCAGTGTAGTGTTGCAAAACAAAATATACATTGTGTCCGGAAGGCCACCAAGGAAATGCAGATGCTCACAGGCCACTAAAATAGGGCAAGCAGGTTCTGTGTCTACATTCAACAGTGCTGGTCGTGGACATGGTGCATCCTCTGCAGGTAGCCGTGGGGCACGATTGTCCTTTTTTTCTGCTGCTGGCCGTGTTATTGAGCCAGAACATGCAGAAGAGTCGGTGGAGTGGATAAAAAAGCCATCCTCATCCTCCTCATCCTCTGTCACCCAGGCTCAGAGTAGTTTGCCTTCCAATACAGCTGCCAAAGTGGCCTCTTCCACTGGCTCCTTGTGCACAGTCACCCCTTCTGTAGCCCCACCATCATGCACGGAGGAGTCCCCCGAACTATTCGACCACAGTGTCAGGTACATTCTGCTGGAGGATGCGCAGCGATTAGAAGGCTTCAATGTTGGTTCCCAGGTTGAGGAAGGGAGTAACATGAGCCTAGAAAGAGGGGTGCCCAAGAAGGACAAGGTAGTAATGTTCCCCCAGCTGCAGCATACTGCCAAGGTTGCTCCAGTGATGAGGAGGGAAGGGATTATGAGGTCACTGACTCTACTTGGGTGCCTGATAGAAGAGAGGAGGAGGAAGAGGCACAATTCCAGTGCTGCAGGATGTCCTCTAGGGGGCAGCTTAAGGGCAGCCATCCTATTGCATCACACCGCAGAGCTCCGCAGGTGCAGGGTGCTGCTGACTCTCCACTGACTTTGAAAAGTTCCTTGGTGTGGGCCTTTTTCGACACGTGTGCAGCAGATCACACCATTTCTGTTTGTAACCTATGTCTGAAGCGGATCAAGCATGGCCAGAACAGCAGCTGCTTGGGCACCACATGCTTGACCAGACATATGACGACCTCCCATGCAGTCCATTGGCAACAGCACTTGAAAGACCCACATCAAAGAAAATGGCGGACTTCTCCTTGCTCCTCATCTGGGATCTCCAACCCTACTATACCTCCAGCCCTCTCAAAAACCTGCACTGAGAGGAATGAAGGTATAGCAATAGGTGTCCTAAGTACTTGCAGCCAATCTGCTAGCAGTACACCACCATCTGATTTTAGCAGGCAAATTTCCCTACCCCAGTTGCTGAACCGTAAAAAGAAATCCGGTCTAAGCCATCCACATGCTCAGCATTTGAATGCTGGCTTGGCCAAATTGCTAGCACTGCAACTGCTGCCTTTTTATCTAGTAGACTCTGCCCCCTTTTATGAATTTGTGGTAGGTTCCAAAATGCCATTTATTTTCAGACAAGGCCATTCTGGCTCTATACGGGCATGTGGAAGGCAATGTTTTGACATCGTTGGACTGGGCGGTCAGTAGTAAGGTTCATATTACCTCTGAGTCATGGTCCAGCAGGCATGGGCAGGGACGATACCTTTCCTTCACAGTGCACAGGGTAACTCTGCTGGTAGCTGGGAAGGATGCAGGACAGGGTTCAGTATTGTTGGAGCTTGTTCCGCCACCACACCTCCAAAATGCTAGTGGTGATTCTGCCACAGCTCTCTCCTCCACCCCCTCCTCTTCTTCTTCCTCTATGGCCTCTTCTGCAGATTTGTCCTCTGAACCAGTGGTGCTCCATAAGTATTCAAGGGGCTACGCAAGCACTCAGGCAGAAATATGCCATACGGTACTTGAGTTGGTCTGCTTAGGGGAAAGGAGCCACACTGGGGCAGAGATTCTGTCAGCTCTGCAGGGGAGGCTCAGAGGTGGTTGACGCCACACCAGCTTCAGCCAGGAATGGTTGTATGCGACAATGGCACCAACCTTCTCTCCGCCCTCTGACAGGGACACTTGACCCATGTTCCATGTTTGGCACACGTCCTGAATGGTGGTGCAGCAATTCTAGAGCAGGTACCCAGGCTTACAGGATCTCCTGAGGCAGGCCAGAAAAGTCTGTGGTCATTTCCGCCGGTCATACAATGCCAAGGCTCGGCTGGCTGACATTCAAAGGGAATGCAACCTGCCCACCAACCATCTCATTTGTGACATGCTCACAAGGTGGAACTCAACAAATGCTGCAGCGGCTGCACACGCAGCAGAGGGCCATCAATGAGTACCTGTGTGAGTATGGCACCAGGACAGAGTCAGGGGAGCTTGGCTTATTTTTGCCACCCAAACTAGGTGTGGAAACTGGAAAGTTTAAATTGTGTATATTATAAATTAGTAGCAGATGCTTTGAACCTTGTGTGTGTACACATATTCCACGGTGTGGTGCTACAAACTTATGGTGTCTATTAACAATTAAAACTAATTCAAACGAAAAAAATGGGTGAGTGAATGAAGAAATAAAAGAGAAAAGAAAAAATATGTGTTACAACCTCTGGCACCTAGTTTGTGGTGGTTTTTGAATGTGTCTAAATTGTGTTACAACCTCTACAATATTGTTTTAGAAGGTCTTCTTATATGGCAAAGTGCTCAGAAAGAGTCAGTCCTTATTGAAAGACAATATTGTTTAATGGTCTTCTTATTCAGGCGCTGGCTTGGTGATAGTGCTTCTTAATCGTGCTCCTAATGTGCATACACTCACCGAATAGCCCCACCCCTGCAGGAGTATTACACGGTCACAGTATCTGCCACTGTGTAGCAACCCTTGGCAGCTCTGGTCCATGCTTTAAATGTTGTCTAGCGACTTTTAATAAGTTCAGGTATTTCCTACTGGTTGGAATATTTACTTTTCATGTTTTATTTGCAATCAGATCACTAGAGGAGAAATCAGTTCTCTGTGTACACTGAGACACATGACAAAGTCTTTCCTTTGGTATTAGTCTTATTTAAATGGACCTTTGAACTGCTGCAAATACAAATTGTGTTGCCACAATCAGCACTTTTCATTGTGGCTGGGAGGAGGTAGTTACAGATCATGTGATCCTTAGTGACCCAGAGAACTCAGAATCAAATGCCTCTGCAAACTTAAGCTGCATGGCCTCCCTGATTCTGCAAAGCCTGCAAAAGGACCCCAGGATTCGTGGTATCCAGGAGAAGGATCTTTTTTGGCTGACAACTCTTCTTGATCCATGTTACAAGGGTAAGGTTGCAGAACTCATCCTGCTTTCGCAGAGGGAGCAGAGGATGAAACACCTTCAGGAGGCCTTGAAGAAAGGTTTGTGCAATGCATTTCCAGACCCTGGGAGGTTACAATTTCCTGGTGTTGGACAATGTGTTGCTGAGGCTTCGTTCAGTCAGAGGAAGTGCGGTGGAGAAGGTGGCCGGCTGACCAATGCCTTTAACTGGTTCAATACAGGGAATTTTCACCCCCTTCCTTCCCAGACCAATTTTTAGTTTTCAGTGCTGTCGCACTTTAAACGACAATTGCGCGGTCGTGCGACGTTGTACCCAAAAAAAATTGACGGCCTTTTTTCCCCACAAATAGAGCTTTCTTTTGATGGTATTTGATCACCTCTGCGTTTTTTATTTTTTGCGCTATAAACAAAAGAAGAGCGACAATTTTGAAAAAAAACACAATATTTTTTACTTTTTGCTATAATAAATATCCCAATTTAAAAAAAAAAAAAAATTTCCTCAGTTTCAGCCGATACGTATTCTTCTACATTTTTTTGGTAAAAAAAAACGCAATAAGCGTATATTGATTGGTTTGCGCAAAAGTTATAGCGTCTACAAAATACGGGATAGATTTATGGCATTTAAAAAAATATATATTTATTTATTTTTTTTACTAGTAATGGCGCCATTGCAATTTTTTTCGTGACTGCGACATTATGGCGGACACATCGGACACTTTTGACACATTTTTGGGACCATTCACATTTATACAGTGATCAATGCTGTAAAATTGCATTGATTACTGTATAAATGTATCAGGCAGTGAAGGGGTTAACCACTAGGGGGACACAAGGGGTTAATTGTGTTTCCTAAGGGAGTGATTCTAACTGTAGGGGGAGGGGACGCACAAGGGGAGGAGACCGATCAGTGTTCCTCTGTACTGGGAACACAGATCGGTCTCCTCTCAACTGACAGGATGTGGATCTGTGTGTTTACACACACAGATCCACGGTCCGGCCTGGTTAACGGGCAATCGCGTGTGCCCGGCGAACATCGCGGCCGCCGGGCACACGCACCGGGTCCCGAGCAACGCGATGGGCGCGCGCGCCCCCTAGGCGGCCGGGAAGCCCAGGCCGTCATATGATGTCCACCCAGGATGGGAGATCCCATCTGTGGACGTCATTTGTCTATGGCCGGGTAGCGAAGTGGTTAAACAATTTTCCAGTCCTCAGCACTAAGGTCTGATCAGTTCAAGCAACCATCACCAGCGTCTGAATTACATGGTGCAGGAATATCTAGGGGCAAGAGCAGACTTGGAGACCTTTCCAACAGACATCCACTGGATTACTCGGTCTTGAGGATGGACCACTGGCCAGAACTAGCTCAATATGCAATTGAGCTACTGGCCTGTCCTGCATCCAGCATGCTTCCTGAATGCACATTCAGTGCTACAGGAGGGTTTGTAATGGATCAAAGAGTGTGCCTGTCCACAGACTCTGTTGATAGGCTCACATTCATAAAAATGAATCAGTCTTGGTTTAGCAGCTATCAAGCACCTGATGCTGATGTAACTGATTGAATTTGCTATGGATGTGGGATCCCTTGAAGACTGCTTATGCTGACCATCCTATTCCTCCTCAATTTTGATGATGCTAGCTTTCAACAATATTTTTTGTTTAGGGCACCACCACCCCCATCCAAGGCCCAATTTTTCTGCCCCTGTTTAACAGGGGCATATAATTACAATTTTTTATATAATATTTCACAGCAGGGCCGATTCCTGCACCCACCAAGAGTAACTGTGAGGGCTTACAGTGTTCTGGTACCACCAACACCTAAGACCCAATTTTCTGCATAGTATATAGGGCAGGTCGTATAGTACTGCTGTTCAGAGTATATAGTGCCTGGGGGCCCCCACGCCATTTTTTTATAAATTTGGTGTGGGGTTCCCCCTTAATATCCATACCAGACCCAAAGGGCCTGGTAATGGACTGGGGGGGACCCATGCCATTTTTTCAATGATTTTCATCTATATTGCGGGGACCTGACAATATATTACAGCCACAAGTAGTTTTAAATGACATTTTTTACTTTAGAAATGTAATTTTGCTGTGGTATTGTTCTAAACATGTGAAAAATGCGCTACTTTACAGGCATACTAAGGATGCCCCCCCAGGCATGATATTTAAAGGAATATTTTGTTTTTATTGTTTCACTTTAAGCATTATTAAAATCACTGCTCCCGAAAAAAACAGCAGTTTTTAAAACTTTTTTTGCATTGATACATGTCCCCTGGGGCAGTATATAAGCCTTTAAAATTAGCACTTTTGATTTTTCACGTTCGAGTCCCATAGACTTTAACGGTGTTCGCATGTTCAAACTAATTTTTTGCCTGTTCGCATGTTCTGCTGCGAACCGAACTGGAGGGTGGTTCGGCTCATCCCTAACGGATATATTCTTTCTATTTTATTCTATTCTATTCTAATTTTAAAATTTACATTTTGGAAGATGGCTATATACTTTCTATATTATTCTATTGTATTCAATTTTCAAACTTATGAAGACAGCTATATTCTTTCTGTTTTATTCTACTTCTATTTTAATCTATTCAACTTTAGATTTTTGGATTTCAGCTATATTCTTTCTATTTTAGTCTATTTTATTCAAAATAAAAACTTTGATATTTGAAATTGAATTTTGGATGACAGCTATATTTTTCATTTTGTTCTTTTCTATTCTTATTTCTATTATTAATTTTAGAAGATGGCTATACTTTCTATTCTTTTGTATTCAAAATTTGAAATTAAAATTTCAAAGTTTGAATTTCAGAAGATGGCTATATTCTTTTTATATTCTTTTATTATATTCTTTTCTGTTCAAAATTTGAATTTCAGAAGAGGGCTATATTCTTTCTATTTTTTTCTATTCTATTCTATTTTAAATTATGAAATTCAAATTTCCAAAGACAGCTATATTCTTTTTATTTATTTTTTTTCTATCCAATTCTTTTCTATTCAAGAATACAATTTTGAAATGTAAGATTTGAATTTTGGAAGACAGATGTATATTTTATATTTTAGTTTGTTCTATTTGAAATACTAATTTTGGAAATCGGCTACATTCTTTCTATTTTTTTCTATTCTATTATATTCAAAATTCAAAATTTTAATTTCAAAATTCATATCTCGAAAGTCAGGGATATAATTTTTCTATTTTATTCTATTCTATTTGAAGTTATCATTTTGTAAGATGGCTATATTCTTTCTCTTTAACGCTATTCTTTTCAATTCAAACTTTGAAAGTCAAAATGAGAATTTTGAACAAAAGCTATATTCTTTCTATTTTAGTCTGTTCTTTTCTTTTCAAAATTTGAAATTCAAATTTCAGAAGATGGTTATATTCTTTCTATTTTAATCTTTTCAATTATTTTCTATTCAAAATTCTCATTTTGAAATGTAAAAATTGGAATTTTAAGGAAAAAGATATTTAGTTTTTCTATTTCATTTTATTCTATTTGAAATACTAATTTTGAAAACCCGCTACATTCATTCTACCATATTCTATTCTATTCAAGATTTGAATTTCAAAATTCAAATTTTGAAAGTTAGCTATGTCTTTTTTTCTATTTTATTTTATTCTATTTGAGATTTTAATTTCAGGAGATGGCTATATTCTTTCTATTCTATTCAAAATGTAATTTTTTAAATTTTAATTTTAGAAGATGGCTAAATTCATTCTACTTTACTCTATTCTATTCAATTCAAATTTTGAATTTTGAAATTCAAAATTCAAATTTTGGACAAAAGCTATATTATTTCTATTTTATTCTATTCTAATCTAAATTTGATTGTTCAACTTTTGGAAGATGGCTATATTCTTTCTATATTATTCTATTATTTTCTATTCAAAAGTCATATTTCAAAATTTTATTTTATCATATTTGAAATATAAATTTTGGAAAATGGCTATATTCTTTTATTTGATTCTATTCTATTAAAATTTCAAATATGGGAAAATGGCTATATTCTTTCTGTTCTATTTTATTCAAATTTCAAATTTTGGAAGATGGCTATATTCTTTCTTTTTTATTCTACTCCATTCTATTTTAATCTATTCAACTTTAGATTTTTGGATGACAGCTATATTCTTTCTATTTTAGTCTATTTTATTCAAAATAAAAACTTTGATATTTGGAATCGAGTTTTGGATGACAGCTATATTTTTTTATTTTATTCTTTTCTATTCTAAATCTGAAATTCAATTTTTTAATTTAAATTTTGGAAGTTGGCTAAATATTTTTCTATATTCTATTCTGTTGCATTTGAAATGATTAATTTCAGAAGATGGCTATACTTTCTATTCTTTTGTATTCAAAATTTGAAATTAAAATTTCAAAGTTTGAATTTCAGAAGAAGGCTATATTCTTTTTATATTCTTTTATTATATTCTTTTCTGTTCAAAATTTGAATTTCAGAAGAGGGTTATATTCTTTTTATTTTTTTCTATTCTATTCTATTTAAAATTATGAAATTCAAATTTCCGAAGACAGCTATATTCTTTTTATTTATTTTTTTTCTATCCAATTCTTTTCTATTCAAGAATACAATTTTGAAATGTAAGATTTGAATTTTGGAAGACAGATGTATATTTTATATTTTAGTTTGTTCTATTTGAAATACTAATTTTGGAAATTGGCTACATTCTTTCTATTTTATTCTGTTCTATTATATTCAAAATTCAAAATTTTAATTTCAAAATTCATATCTCAAAAGTCAGGGATATATTTTTTCTATTTTATTCTATTCTATTTGAAGTTATAATTTTGTAAGATGGCTATATTCTTTCTCTTTAACGC
Organism: Aquarana catesbeiana; assembly: GCF_042186555.1. Taxonomy (NCBI): domain Eukaryota; kingdom Metazoa; phylum Chordata; class Amphibia; order Anura; family Ranidae; genus Aquarana; species Aquarana catesbeiana. The sequence goes on along the minus strand of NC_133324.1, from coordinate 15,306,153 downwards.
TATTCTTTTCAATTCAAACTTTGAAATTCAAAATGAGAATTTTGAACAAAAGCTATATTCTTTCTATTTTAGTCTGTTCTTTTCTTTTCAAAATTTGAAATTCAAATTTCAGAAGATGGTTATATTCTTTCTATTTTAATCTTTTCAATTATTTTCTATTCAAAATTCTCATTTTGAAATGTAAAAATTGGAATTTTAAGGAAAAAGATATTTAGTTTTTCTATTTCATTTTATTCTATTTGAAATACTAATTTTGAAAACCCGCTACATTCATTCTACCATATTCTATTCTATTCAAGATTTGAATTTCAAAATTCAAATTTTGAAAGTTAGCTATGTCTTTTTTTCTATTTTATTTTATTCTATTTGAGATTTTAATTTCAGGAGATGGCTATATTCTTTCTATTCTATTCAAAATGTAATTTTTTAAATTTTAATTTTAGAAGATGGCTAAATTCATTCTACTTTACTCTATTCTATTCAATTCAAATTTTGAATTTTGAAATTCAAAATTCAAATTTTGGACAAAAGCTATATTATTTCTATTGTATTCTATTCTAATCTAAATTTGATTGTTCAACTTTTGGAAGATGGCTATATTCTTTCTATATTATTCTATTATTTTCTATTCAAAAGTCATATTTCAAAATTTTATTTTATCATATTTGAAATATAAATTTTGGAAAATGGCTATATTCTTTTATTTGATTCTATTCTATTAAAATTTCAAATATGGGAAAATGGCTATATTCTTTCTGTTCTATTTTATTCAAATTTCAAATTTTGGAAGATGGCTATATTCTTTTTTTTTTTTTATTCTACTCCATTCTATTTTAATCTATTCAACTTTAGATTTTTGGATGACAGCTATATTCTTTCTATTTTAGTCTATTTTATTCAAAATAAAAACTTTGATATTTGGAATCGAGTTTTGGATGACAGCTATATTTTTTTATTTTATTCTTTTCTATTCTAAATCTGAAATTCAATTTTTTAATTTAAATTTTGGAAGTTGGCTAAATATTTTTCTATATTCTATTCTGTTGCATTTGAAATGATTAATTTCAGAAGATGGCTATACTTTCTATTCTTTTGTATTCAAAATTTGAAATTAAAATTTCAAAGTTTGAATTTCAGAAGAAGGCTATATACTTTTTATATTCTTTTATTATATTCTTTTCTGTTCAAAATTTGAATTTCAGAAGAGGGTTATATTCTTTTTATTTTTTTCTATTCTATTCTATTTTAAATTATGAAATTCAAATTTCCGAAGACAGCTATATTCTTTTTATTTATTTTTTTTTCTATCCAATTCTTTTCTATTCAAGAATACAATTTTGAAATGTAAGATTTGAATTTTGGAAGACAGATGTATATTTTATATTTTAGTTTGTTCTATTTGAAATACTAATTTTGGAAATCGGCTACATTCTTTCTATTTTATTCTGTTCTATTATATTCAAAATTCAAAATTTTAATTTCAAAATTCATATCTCGAAAGTCAGGGATATATTTTTTCTATTTTATTCTATTCTATTTGAAGTTATAATTTTGTAAGATGGCTATATTCTTTCTCTTTAACGCTATTCTTTTCAATTCAAACTTTGAAATTCAAAATGAGAATTTTGAACAAAAGCTATATTCTTTCTATTTTAGTCTGTTCTTTTCTTTTCAAAATTTGAAATTCAAATTTCAGAAGATGGTTATATTCTTTCTATTTTAATCTTTTCAATTATTTTCTATTCAAAATTCTCATTTTGAAATGTAAAAATTGGAATTTTAAGGAAAAAGATATTTAGTTTTTCTATTTCATTTTATTCTATTTGAAATACTAATTTTGAAAACCTGCTACATTCATTCTACCATATTCTATTCTATTCAAGATTTGAATTTCAAAATTCAAATTTTGAAAGTTAGCTATGTCTTTTTTTCTATTTTATTTTATTCTATTTGAGATTTTAATTTCAGGAGATGGCTATATTCTTTCTATTCTATTCAAAATGTAATTTTTTAAATTTTAATTTTAGAAGATGGCTAAATTCATTCTACTTTACTCTATTCTATTCAATTCAAATTTTGAATTTTGAAATTCAAAATTCAAATTTTGGACAAAAGCTATATTATTTCTATTTTATTCTATTCTAATCTAAATTTGATTGTTCAACTTTTGGAAGATGGCTATATTCTTTATATATTATTCTATTATTTTCTATTCAAAAGACATATTTCAAAATTTTATTTTATCATATTTGAAATATAAATTTTGGAAAATGGCTATATTCGTTTATTTGATTCTATTCTATTAAAATTTCAAATATGGGAAAATGGCTATATTCTTTCTGTTCTATTTTATTCAAATTTCAAATTTTGGAAGATGGCTATATTCTTTCTTTTTTATTCTACTCCATTCTATTTTAATCTATTCAACTTTAGATTTTTGGATGACAGCTATATTCTTTCTATTTTAGTCTATTTTATTCAAAATAAAAACTTTGATATTTGGAATTGAGTTTTGGATGACAGCTATATTTTTTTATTTTATTCTTTTCTATTCTAAATCTGAAATTCAATTTTTTAATTTAAATTTTGGAAGTTGGCTAAATATTTTTCTATATTCTATTCTGTTGCATTTGAAATGATTAATTTCAGAAGATGGCTATACTTTCTATTCTTTTGTATTCAAAATTTGAAATTAAAATTTCAAAGTTTGAATTTCAGAAGAAGGCTATATACTTTTTATATTCTTTTATTATATTCTTTTCTGTTCAAAATTTGAATTTCAGAAGAGGGTTATATTCTTTTTATTTTTTTCTATTCTATTCTATTTTAAATTATGAAATTCAAATTTCCGAAGACAGCTATATTCTTTTTATTTATTTTTTTTTCTATCCAATTCTTTTCTATTCAAGAATACAATTTTGAAATGTAAGATTTGAATTTTGGAAGACAGATGTATATTTTATATTTTAGTTTGTTCTATTTGAAATACTAATTTTGGAAATCGGCTACATTCTTTCTATTTTATTCTGTTCTATTATATTCAAAATTCAAAATTTTAATTTCAAAATTCATATCTCAAAAGTCAGGGATATATTTTTTCTATTTTATTCTATTCTATTTGAAGTTATAATTTTGTAAGATGGCTATATTCTTTCTCTTTAACGCTATTCTTTTCAATTCAAACTTTGAAATTCAAAATGAGAATTTTGAACAAAAGCTATATTCTTTCTATTTTAGTCTGTTCTTTTCTTTTCAAAATTTGAAATTCAAATTTCAGAAGATGGTTATATTCTTTCTATTTTAATCTTTTCAATTATTTTCTATTCAAAATTCTCATTTTGAAATGTAAAAATTGGAATTTTAAGGAAAAAGATATTTAGTTTTTCTATTTCATTTTATTCTATTTGAAATACTAATTTTGAAAACCCGCTACATTCATTCTACCATATTCTATTCTATTCAAGATTTGAATTTCAAAATTCAAATTTTGAAAGTTAGCTATGTCTTTTTTTCTATTTTATTTTATTCTATTTGAGATTTTAATTTCAGGAGATGGCTATATTCTTTCTATTCTATTCAAAATGTAATTTTTTAAATTTTAATTTTAGAAGATGGCTAAATTCATTCTACTTTACTCTATTCTATTCAATTCAAATTTTGAATTTTGAAATTCAAAATTCAAATTTTGGACAAAAGCTATATTATTTCTATTGTATTCTATTCTAATCTAAATTTGATTGTTCAACTTTTGGAAGATGGCTATATTCTTTCTATATTATTCTATTATTTTCTATTCAAAAGTCATATTTCAAAATTTTATTTTATCATATTTGAAATATAAATTTTGGAAAATGGCTATATTCTTTTATTTGATTCTATTCTATTAAAATTTCAAATATGGGAAAATGGCTATATTCTTTCTGTTCTATTTTATTCAAATTTCAAATTTTGGAAGATGGCTATATTCTTTTTTTTTTTTTATTCTACTCCATTCTATTTTAATCTATTCAACTTTAGATTTTTGGATGACAGCTATATTCTTTCTATTTTAGTCTATTTTATTCAAAATAAAAACTTTGATATTTGGAATCGAGTTTTGGATGACAGCTATATTTTTTTATTTTATTCTTTTCTATTCTAAATCTGAAATTCAATTTTTTAATTTAAATTTTGGAAGTTGGCTAAATATTTTTCTATATTCTATTCTGTTGCATTTGAAATGATTAATTTCAGAAGATGGCTATACTTTCTATTCTTTTGTATTCAAAATTTGAAATTAAAATTTCAAAGTTTGAATTTCAGAAGAAGGCTATATACTTTTTATATTCTTTTATTATATTCTTTTCTGTTCAAAATTTGAATTTCAGAAGAGGGTTATATTCTTTTTATTTTTTTCTATTCTATTCTATTTTAAATTATGAAATTCAAATTTCCGAAGACAGCTATATTCTTTTTATTTATTTTTTTTTCTATCCAATTCTTTTCTATTCAAGAATACAATTTTGAAATGTAAGATTTGAATTTTGGAAGACAGATGTATATTTTATATTTTAGTTTGTTCTATTTGAAATACTAATTTTGGAAATCGGCTACATTCTTTCTATTTTATTCTGTTCTATTATATTCAAAATTCAAAATTTTAATTTCAAAATTCATATCTCGAAAGTCAGGGATATATTTTTTCTATTTTATTCTATTCTATTTGAAGTTATAATTTTGTAAGATGGCTATATTCTTTCTCTTTAACGCTATTCTTTTCAATTCAAACTTTGAAATTCAAAATGAGAATTTTGAACAAAAGCTATATTCTTTCTATTTTAGTCTGTTCTTTTCTTTTCAAAATTTGAAATTCAAATTTCAGAAGATGGTTATATTCTTTCTATTTTAATCTTTTCAATTATTTTCTATTCAAAATTCTCATTTTGAAATGTAAAAATTGGAATTTTAAGGAAAAAGATATTTAGTTTTTCTATTTCATTTTATTCTATTTGAAATACTAATTTTGAAAACCTGCTACATTCATTCTACCATATTCTATTCTATTCAAGATTTGAATTTCAAAATTCAAATTTTGAAAGTTAGCTATGTCTTTTTTTCTATTTTATTTTATTCTATTTGAGATTTTAATTTCAGGAGATGGCTATATTCTTTCTATTCTATTCAAAATGTAATTTTTTAAATTTTAATTTTAGAAGATGGCTAAATTCATTCTACTTTACTCTATTCTATTCAATTCAAATTTTGAATTTTGAAATTCAAAATTCAAATTTTGGACAAAAGCTATATTATTTCTATTTTATTCTATTCTAATCTAAATTTGATTGTTCAACTTTTGGAAGATGGCTATATTCTTTATATATTATTCTATTATTTTCTATTCAAAAGACATATTTCAAAATTTTATTTTATCATATTTGAAATATAAATTTTGGAAAATGGCTATATTCGTTTATTTGATTCTATTCTATTAAAATTTCAAATATGGGAAAATGGCTATATTCTTTCTGTTCTATTTTATTCAAATTTCAAATTTTGGAAGATGGCTATATTCTTTCTTTTTTATTCTACTCCATTCTATTTTAATCTATTCAACTTTAGATTTTTGGATGACAGCTATATTCTTTCTATTTTAGTCTATTTTATTCAAAATAAAAACTTTGATATTTGGAATTGAGTTTTGGATGACAGCTATATTTTTTTATTTTATTCTTTTCTATTCTAAATCTGAAATTCAATTTTTGTATTTAAATTTTGGAAGTTGGCTAAATATTTTTCTATATTCTATTCTGTTGCATTTGAAATGATTAATTTCAGAAGATGGCTATACTTTCTATTCTTTTGTATTCAAAATTTGAAATTAAAATTTCAAAGTTTGAATTTCAGAAGAAGGCTATATTCTTTTTATATTCTTTTATTATATTCTTTTCTGTTCAAAATTTGAATTTCAGAAGAGGGTTATATTCTTTTTATTTTTTTCTATTCTATTCTATTTTAAATTATGAAATTCAAATTTCCGAAGACAGCTATATTCTTTTTATTTATTTTTTTTCTATCCAATTCTTTTCTATTCAAGAATACAATTTTGAAATGTAAGATTTGAATTTTGGAAGACAGATGTATATTTTATATTTTAGTTTGTTCTATTTGAAATACTAATTTTGGAAATTGGCTACATTCTTTCTATTTTATTCTGTTCTATTATATTCAAAATTCAAAATTTTAATTTCAAAATTCATATCTCAAAAGTCAGGGATATATTTTTTCTATTTTATTCTATTCTATTTGAAGTTATAATTTTGTAAGATGGCTATATTCTTTCTCTTTAACGCTATTCTTTTCAATTCAAACTTTGAAATTCAAAATGAGAATTTTGAACAAAAGCTATATTCTTTCTATTTTAGTCTGTTCTTTTCTTTTCAAAATTTGAAATTCAAATTTCAGAAGATGGTTATATTCTTTCTATTTTAATCTTTTCAATTATTTTCTATTCAAAATTCTCATTTTGAAATGTAAAAATTGGAATTTTAAGGAAAAAGATATTTAGTTTTTCTATTTCATTTTATTCTATTTGAAATACTAATTTTGAAAACCCGCTACATTCATTCTACCATATTCTATTCTATTCAAGATTTGAATTTCAAAATTCAAATTTTGAAAGTTAGCTATGTCTTTTTTTCTATTTTATTTTATTCTATTTGAGATTTTAATTTCAGGAGATGGCTATATTCTTTCTATTCTATTCAAAATGTAATTTTTTAAATTTTAATTTTAGAAGATGGCTAAATTCATTCTACTTTACTCTATTCTATTCAATTCAAATTTTGAATTTTGAAATTCAAAATTCAAATTTTGGACAAAAGCTATATTATTTCTATTGTATTCTATTCTAATCTAAATTTGATTGTTCAACTTTTGGAAGATGGCTATATTCTTTCTATATTATTCTATTATTTTCTATTCAAAAGTCATATTTCAAAATTTTATTTTATCATATTTGAAATATAAATTTTGGAAAATGGCTATATTCTTTTATTTGATTCTATTCTATTAAAATTTCAAATATGGGAAAATGGCTATATTCTTTCTGTTCTATTTTATTCAAATTTCAAATTTTGGAAGATGGCTATATTCTTTTTTTTTTTTTATTCTACTCCATTCTATTTTAATCTATTCAACTTTAGATTTTTGGATGACAGCTATATTCTTTCTATTTTAGTCTATTTTATTCAAAATAAAAACTTTGATATTTGGAATCGAGTTTTGGATGACAGCTATATTTTTTTATTTTATTCTTTTCTATTCTAAATCTGAAATTCAATTTTTTAATTTAAATTTTGGAAGTTGGCTAAATATTTTTCTATATTCTATTCTGTTGCATTTGAAATGATTAATTTCAGAAGATGGCTATACTTTCTATTCTTTTGTATTCAAAATTTGAAATTAAAATTTCAAAGTTTGAATTTCAGAAGAAGGCTATATACTTTTTATATTCTTTTATTATATTCTTTTCTGTTCAAAATTTGAATTTCAGAAGAGGGTTATATTCTTTTTATTTTTTTCTATTCTATTCTATTTTAAATTATGAAATTCAAATTTCCGAAGACAGCTATATTCTTTTTATTTATTTTTTTTTCTATCCAATTCTTTTCTATTCAAGAATACAATTTTGAAATGTAAGATTTGAATTTTGGAAGACAGATGTATATTTTATATTTTAGTTTGTTCTATTTGAAATACTAATTTTGGAAATCGGCTACATTCTTTCTATTTTATTCTGTTCTATTATATTCAAAATTCAAAATTTTAATTTCAAAATTCATATCTCGAAAGTCAGGGATATATTTTTTCTATTTTATTCTATTCTATTTGAAGTTATAATTTTGTAAGATGGCTATATTCTTTCTCTTTAACGCTATTCTTTTCAATTCAAACTTTGAAATTCAAAATGAGAATTTTGAACAAAAGCTATATTCTTTCTATTTTAGTCTGTTCTTTTCTTTTCAAAATTTGAAATTCAAATTTCAGAAGATGGTTATATTCTTTCTATTTTAATCTTTTCAATTATTTTCTATTCAAAATTCTCATTTTGAAATGTAAAAATTGGAATTTTAAGGAAAAAGATATTTAGTTTTTCTATTTCATTTTATTCTATTTGAAATACTAATTTTGAAAACCTGCTACATTCATTCTACCATATTCTATTCTATTCAAGATTTGAATTTCAAAATTCAAATTTTGAAAGTTAGCTATGTCTTTTTTTCTATTTTATTTTATTCTATTTGAGATTTTAATTTCAGGAGATGGCTATATTCTTTCTATTCTATTCAAAATGTAATTTTTTAAATTTTAATTTTAGAAGATGGCTAAATTCATTCTACTTTACTCTATTCTATTCAATTCAAATTTTGAATTTTGAAATTCAAAATTCAAATTTTGGACAAAAGCTATATTATTTCTATTTTATTCTATTCTAATCTAAATTTGATTGTTCAACTTTTGGAAGATGGCTATATTCTTTATATATTATTCTATTATTTTCTATTCAAAAGACATATTTCAAAATTTTATTTTATCATATTTGAAATATAAATTTTGGAAAATGGCTATATTCGTTTATTTGATTCTATTCTATTAAAATTTCAAATATGGGAAAATGGCTATATTCTTTCTGTTCTATTTTATTCAAATTTCAAATTTTGGAAGATGGCTATATTCTTTCTTTTTTATTCTACTCCATTCTATTTTAATCTATTCAACTTTAGATTTTTGGATGACAGCTATATTCTTTCTATTTTAGTCTATTTTATTCAAAATAAAAACTTTGATATTTGGAATTGAGTTTTGGATGACAGCTATATTTTTTTATTTTATTCTTTTCTATTCTAAATCTGAAATTCAATTTTTTAATTTAAATTTTGGAAGTTGGCTAAATATTTTTCTATATTCTATTCTGTTGCATTTGAAATGATTAATTTCAGAAGATGGCTATACTTTCTATTCTTTTGTATTCAAAATTTGAAATTAAAATTTCAAAGTTTGAATTTCAGAAGAAGGCTATATACTTTTTATATTCTTTTATTATATTCTTTTCTGTTCAAAATTTGAATTTCAGAAGAGGGTTATATTCTTTTTATTTTTTTCTATTCTATTCTATTTTAAATTATGAAATTCAAATTTCCGAAGACAGCTATATTCTTTTTATTTATTTTTTTTTCTATCCAATTCTTTTCTATTCAAGAATACAATTTTGAAATGTAAGATTTGAATTTTGGAAGACAGATGTATATTTTATATTTTAGTTTGTTCTATTTGAAATACTAATTTTGGAAATCGGCTACATTCTTTCTATTTTATTCTGTTCTATTATATTCAAAATTCAAAATTTTAATTTCAAAATTCATATCTCAAAAGTCAGGGATATATTTTTTCTATTTTATTCTATTCTATTTGAAGTTATAATTTTGTAAGATGGCTATATTCTTTCTCTTTAACGCTATTCTTTTCAATTCAAACTTTGAAATTCAAAATGAGAATTTTGAACAAAAGCTATATTCTTTCTATTTTAGTCTGTTCTTTTCTTTTCAAAATTTGAAATTCAAATTTCAGAAGATGGTTATATTCTTTCTATTTTAATCTTTTCAATTATTTTCTATTCAAAATTCTCATTTTGAAATGTAAAAATTGGAATTTTAAGGAAAAAGATATTTAGTTTTTCTATTTCATTTTATTCTATTTGAAATACTAATTTTGAAAACCCGCTACATTCATTCTACCATATTCTATTCTATTCAAGATTTGAATTTCAAAATTCAAATTTTGAAAGTTAGCTATGTCTTTTTTTCTATTTTATTTTATTCTATTTGAGATTTTAATTTCAGGAGATGGCTATATTCTTTCTATTCTATTCAAAATGTAATTTTTTAAATTTTAATTTTAGAAGATGGCTAAATTCATTCTACTTTACTCTATTCTATTCAATTCAAATTTTGAATTTTGAAATTCAAAATTCAAATTTTGGACAAAAGCTATATTATTTCTATTGTATTCTATTCTAATCTAAATTTGATTGTTCAACTTTTGGAAGATGGCTATATTCTTTCTATATTATTCTATTATTTTCTATTCAAAAGTCATATTTCAAAATTTTATTTTATCATATTTGAAATATAAATTTTGGAAAATGGCTATATTCTTTTATTTGATTCTATTCTATTAAAATTTCAAATATGGGAAAATGGCTATATTCTTTCTGTTCTATTTTATTCAAATTTCAAATTTTGGAAGATGGCTATATTCTTTTTTTTTTTTTATTCTACTCCATTCTATTTTAATCTATTCAACTTTAGATTTTTGGATGACAGCTATATTCTTTCTATTTTAGTCTATTTTATTCAAAATAAAAACTTTGATATTTGGAATCGAGTTTTGGATGACAGCTATATTTTTTTATTTTATTCTTTTCTATTCTAAATCTGAAATTCAATTTTTTAATTTAAATTTTGGAAGTTGGCTAAATATTTTTCTATATTCTATTCTGTTGCATTTGAAATGATTAATTTCAGAAGATGGCTATACTTTCTATTCTTTTGTATTCAAAATTTGAAATTAAAATTTCAAAGTTTGAATTTCAGAAGAAGGCTATATACTTTTTATATTCTTTTATTATATTCTTTTCTGTTCAAAATTTGAATTTCAGAAGAGGGTTATATTCTTTTTATTTTTTTCTATTCTATTCTATTTTAAATTATGAAATTCAAATTTCCGAAGACAGCTATATTCTTTTTATTTATTTTTTTTTCTATCCAATTCTTTTCTATTCAAGAATACAATTTTGAAATGTAAGATTTGAATTTTGGAAGACAGATGTATATTTTATATTTTAGTTTGTTCTATTTGAAATACTAATTTTGGAAATCGGCTACATTCTTTCTATTTTATTCTGTTCTATTATATTCAAAATTCAAAATTTTAATTTCAAAATTCATATCTCGAAAGTCAGGGATATATTTTTTCTATTTTATTCTATTCTATTTGAAGTTATAATTTTGTAAGATGGCTATATTCTTTCTCTTTAACGCTATTCTTTTCAATTCAAACTTTGAAATTCAAAATGAGAATTTTGAACAAAAGCTATATTCTTTCTATTTTAGTCTGTTCTTTTCTTTTCAAAATTTGAAATTCAAATTTCAGAAGATGGTTATATTCTTTCTATTTTAATCTTTTCAATTATTTTCTATTCAAAATTCTCATTTTGAAATGTAAAAATTGGAATTTTAAGGAAAAAGATATTTAGTTTTTCTATTTCATTTTATTCTATTTGAAATACTAATTTTGAAAACCTGCTACATTCATTCTACCATATTCTATTCTATTCAAGATTTGAATTTCAAAATTCAAATTTTGAAAGTTAGCTATGTCTTTTTTTCTATTTTATTTTATTCTATTTGAGATTTTAATTTCAGGAGATGGCTATATTCTTTCTATTCTATTCAAAATGTAATTTTTTAAATTTTAATTTTAGAAGATGGCTAAATTCATTCTACTTTACTCTATTCTATTCAATTCAAATTTTGAATTTTGAAATTCAAAATTCAAATTTTGGACAAAAGCTATATTATTTCTATTTTATTCTATTCTAATCTAAATTTGATTGTTCAACTTTTGGAAGATGGCTATATTCTTTATATATTATTCTATTATTTTCTATTCAAAAGACATATTTCAAAATTTTATTTTATCATATTTGAAATATAAATTTTGGAAAATGGCTATATTCGTTTATTTGATTCTATTCTATTAAAATTTCAAATATGGGAAAATGGCTATATTCTTTCTGTTCTATTTTATTCAAATTTCAAATTTTGGAAGATGGCTATATTCTTTCTTTTTTATTCTACTCCATTCTATTTTAATCTATTCAACTTTAGATTTTTGGATGACAGCTATATTCTTTCTATTTTAGTCTATTTTATTCAAAATAAAAACTTTGATATTTGGAATTGAGTTTTGGATGACAGCTATATTTTTTTATTTTATTCTTTTCTATTCTAAATCTGAAATTCAATTTTTGTATTTAAATTTTGGAAGTTGGCTAAATATTTTTCTATATTCTATTCTGTTGCATTTGAAATGATTAATTTCAGAAGATGGCTATACTTTCTATTCTTTTGTATTCAAAATTTGAAATTAAAATTTCAAAGTTTGAATTTCAGAAGAAGGCTATATTCTTTTTATATTCTTTTATTATATTCTTTTCTGTTCAAAATTTGAATTTCAGAAGAGGGTTATATTCTTTTTATTTTTTTCTATTCTATTCTATTTTAAATTATGAAATTCAAATTTCCGAAGACAGCTATATTCTTTTTATTTATTTTTTTTCTATCCAATTCTTTTCTATTCAAGAATACAATTTTGAAATGTAAGATTTGAATTTTGGAAGACAGATGTATATTTTATATTTTAGTTTGTTCTATTTGAAATACTAATTTTGGAAATTGGCTACATTCTTTCTATTTTATTCTGTTCTATTATATTCAAAATTCAAAATTTTAATTTCAAAATTCATATCTCAAAAGTCAGGGATATATTTTTTCTATTTTATTCTATTCTATTTGAAGTTATAATTTTGTAAGATGGCTATATTCTTTCTCTTTAACGCTATTCTTTTCAATTCAAACTTTGAAATTCAAAATGAGAATTTTGAACAAAAGCTATATTCTTTCTATTTTAGTCTGTTCTTTTCTTTTCAAAATTTGAAATTCAAATTTCAGAAGATGGTTATATTCTTTCTATTTTAATCTTTTCAATTATTTTCTATTCAAAATTCTCATTTTGAAATGTAAAAATTGGAATTTTAAGGAAAAAGATATTTAGTTTTTCTATTTCATTTTATTCTATTTGAAATACTAATTTTGAAAACCCGCTACATTCATTCTACCATATTCTATTCTATTCAAGATTTGAATTTCAAAATTCAAATTTTGAAAGTTAGCTATGTCTTTTTTTCTATTTTATTTTATTCTATTTGAGATTTTAATTTCAGGAGATGGCTATATTCTTTCTATTCTATTCAAAATGTAATTTTTTAAATTTTAATTTTAGAAGATGGCTAAATTCATTCTACTTTACTCTATTCTATTCAATTCAAATTTTGAATTTTGAAATTCAAAATTCAAATTTTGGACAAAAGCTATATTATTTCTATTTTATTCTATTCTAATCTAAATTTGATTGTTCAACTTTTGGAAGATGGCTATATTCTTTCTATATTATTCTATTATTTTCTATTCAAAAGTCATATTTCAAAATTTTATTTTATCATATTTGAAATATATATTTTGGAAAATGGCTATATTCTTTTATTTGATTCTATTCTATTAAAATTTCAAATATGGGAAAATGGCTATATTCTTTCTGTTCTATTTTATTCAAATTTCAAATTTTGGAAGATGGCTATATTCTTTCTTTTTTATTCTACTCCATTCTATTCAGGGATTTAGTTGTATCCGAATCTCTGAATGAATATGTGGCAAATAGTAACACATTTTGTTGAAATTCATTAAAATTTGTTTTTTTTTATTAGTTTTCTAATGAATTACAAATTTTCTGAACAATTACAAGGCGGATCAGTCGAAAAATGATCGACCGATTCAAATTCTGTATGAAGAATAGCTGGTTAGTAAGCAGCAAGTCAGGAAGCCAGCTGCCACATCCTTAACCCTTTCATGACTAAGCCTATTTTTGAAATTTGGTGTTTACAAGTTAAAATCCGTATTTTTTGCTAGAAAATTACTTAGAACCCCCAAACATTATATATATATTTTTTAGCAGAGAATCTAGAGAATAAAATGGCGATTGTTGCAATATTTTTTATCACACGGTATTTGTGCGGCGGTGTTTTAAACGCAAATTTTTGAAAAAGTGACACTCATGAATTTTAAAAAACAGTAAAGTTACCCCAATTTTTTTGTATAATGTGAAAGATGATGTTACGCCGAGTAAATAGATACCAAACATGTCACCCTTTATAATTGCACGCACTCGTGGAATGGCGACGAACTACGGTACCTATGAATTTCCATAGGCGACGCTTTAAAAATTTTTTACGGTTACCAGGTTTGAGCTACAGAGGAGGTCTAGGGCTAGAATTATTGCTCTCGCTCTGACGATCGCGGTGATACCTCACATGTGTGGTTTGAACACCGTTTACATATGCGGGCGCGACTTCCATATGCGTTTTCTTCGCTGCGCGAGCTCGCGGGGACAGGGGCACTTTAAAAATGTTTTTTTTTAAATTTATTTTATTTATTTTTGTACTTTATAAATTGTGTTTAAAATTTTTTTTTTTTTTTACTTTTATTGCTGTCACAAGCAATGTAAACATCCCTTGTGACAGTAATAGGTGATGACAGGTACTCTTTATGGAGGGATGGGGGGTCTAAAAGACCCCCCATCCCTCCTTTACACTTCAAAGTATTCAGATCACCGAAAACGGCGATTCTGAATACTGTGTACTTTTTAAAATTCGGCGCCATTGGCAGCCGAGTAAACGGGAAGTGACGTCATGACGTCGCTTCCGCGTTTACAATGAGAAGGCTGGAACGAAGCCGCTCGCAGCTTCGTTCCAGCCCGCCCCCAGCCGCTGAAGGCAGCCGAATGGACACCGGGCCTCCCGATCGCATGGGAGGCCCGGCAACAGCGGCGGGAGGCGGCGGGAGGGGGGATGTCCCCTCCCGCTCCTCCGGTATAACAGCCGAGCGGCTTTTAGCCGCATCGGTTGTTATACACGGGTAGCCGATCGCCTGCTGTAAACAACGGTACCGGGATGATGCCTGCAGCTGCGGGCATCATCCCGGTATAACCCCAGAAAGCCGAGTACGCATATATGCGTACGGTCGGCGGGAAGGGGTTATCAACCGATGACTCATCAGCTGTCAGAGGGCTTCCCCACTGACAGCTGAAATGTAAACAAAGCAATACCAGCAAAACAGAAATGTTAAAAAAATGGCGTAGGGTTCCCCCCAAAATCCATACCAGACCCTTATCTGATCATGTAGCCCAGCAGGTCAGGAAAGGGGGGTGAGTGAGTGCCCCACCTCCTGAACCATATCAGACCACATGCCCTCAACATGGGGGGTGCTTTGGGGTGGGGGGGCTCTGTTTTTGTCACAATTTCACCTAGCATATAACTCCTGGACCTGAATACAATGCCCATACACTCCAGAAAGGTTTTGTATGTCTTTTCTTTTGGCCATACTAATTGTTTGGTGTCATATATTCCTTTTATCCCCTCCTACCATTTATATACATTATCGTATGTAGCCATTCTAGAAATAATGTAAGGAAACTTCAGTTTCTTACTTCAGCTAATACCAATCAGGAGTATGAAATTAAAGATCTTATAACCTGTGACACCACATATGTAGTATATGCCTTAATATGCCCATGTGGTTTTATGCAAATAGGACAATCTAAACGTACATTAATTGTGAGACATCTCTAACATCCTAAAAGGTTGCAAGTATCATAGCGTATCAGAACATTATAGATGCTACCGTGCAAGAGACCCGTCCTCCCTCCAATTTTGGGGTGTGGAGAGGGTGTCTCCCACTTGGAGAGGATCCAACTGGGTAAGGGGTCTCTTGAAGTGTGAAACAAAATGGATTTACTCTTTATGAACTTTAGTGCCAGAAGGGTTAAACATCAAACTTGACATCGATTGCTTTATCAGTGATTACTGAGAATTTTAATATGAAAAATGTGAAAAATGGTCACATACTTAATATTGATTTGCACTATTTCTAGCACTGCAGCGCCTGTGGACGGCACCTGTGAAAGGAACCTTCCCAATAGAAGTTTATACATATTTGCACGTGTTTTTTAAATGCTAAATGCTTGATATATTTTTGGGGTTTTTTTTATTAATTTTGTATGCACTACAGTTGCACTTTATTGGATTTATTCAGGCTGTCAGCGCTGTGGTACTTATACCCTTTTTTTCCCTAAGAATTTTAATAGAGAATTTTTTAGGTTGTAACTCAGATAATTTAGAATAAAATGTAATTTTATAATATTAATGCACTGTTTATTGTATGTAATATATATTGAACAGGATAGGTTATGATTTGGCAATAGAAGTAATTGTAACATTCCTCCAGACCTCGCAAACACCCCAGTGTTAATATTGCACTTTATAGTTAGTATGTAATCTATTGGTATATAATTAGTGTCAAAACTTTAAATATATAATTGGATGGATCTTATCAGATAAACAGCAATAACTTCCAGGACCATCATAATAGTAAAACATTGATAAAACACTTTTTGAGAGTTAAAGGGTTAACAGCACTAGTGGATAATTTTCAGTTTGGTGTGTGTAGAGTTAATAGTCCAGATGGATAAAAGACATTGCACTAAATGAGATAATGCAATTAAATGTGACAGACTTTAAGATCTGGTAGTTGTTTGAGGGTAAGGAGGAGATGAGTAAAAAAGCCGAGATACAGCACCATATAGCCAATCCCCATTGATGAAGTCAGAAAATTATGAAAAGTGGAGCTCAGTTCATGTGTTGATCATGGGAGAGTGTGGAAGGTGACTTCACTGACAGTTGAAACCAGTATGGAGGTGGTGAGACTGGGATGAGTTGTGGCCTATCTGATACCTACCCATTTACATGCAATGTACAAGATGATTTTAAATGTGAGTTGTTTACTTGGATTTTAATAAATGTTTTATGGGATTAATGCACTATTGGAGGCTTTTTTTTTCTCTCACACACATGTGATGAGATGAGACCTGCTGATTGTGGAGTGAGACTTCCAGGTGGATACTGAACTAAAATCTTAGGGGGAAATGGCTCTATTTAATCTTACTGATGGTGGATATAAGATGTATTATTCCTGGCTCTACTCACATAGAGAGTTGACTGTTAATCACAAACTTTCCTGAATTGAATCACTTTGAAGATTTATTTTTGATTTATACAACATTATATTGCCAGCTGTATAGACTTATTTGTATTATTTTCATGTTTGGTTATATCACTTGCAGATATATGATTGTCCACTGCATAGTAGCAGTGGTTGCATTACTGTGGAATTGATTATTGGTTGGTACACTAATATTAATGTCACAACATTTTTTGGATTTATTATTTAAGTAGCAGCACTGGAATATTAACACTATAGGTGAATTTTGGAATCCTAAGCGCACACAAAATGTTCTTCTTTATAGTATGTGTAATTCCTGACATTTAGCTATGACTTTATGATACCTACAACTTCCTCTTCCTTTCACTTGTTTTAATGTTCTTTTTGTAAAAATTTCAATTACGAATCTATGCTTAAATTTTTTTCCCCAAAAACCTGTGGCAAAAAATGACTTAAAAAAAAAAACTCATTATGCCTCTTAGAAAATACCCTGGAGTGTTTGCTTTCCAAAATGTGGTCAGTTTATGGGGGTTTGTACTCTCCTGGTGCTCCAGGTCCTCCAAAAAGGTGATAGTTAGAAAAATTGATACATAGTTTAAACCCCAAAGATGTTTCTTGGGTTTTGGGCCCCTCTGTGCAGTGAGGCTGTGAAAAAGTCTCACACAGGTGGTATTCCCATTAACCACTTAAGCCCCGGACCATTTGGCTGCCCAAAGATCTGAACACTTTTTGCGATTCGGCACTGCGTCGCTTTAACTGACAATTGTGCGGTCGTGCGACATGGCTCCCAAACAAAATTGACATCCTTTTTTCCCCACAAATAGAGCTTTGTTTTGGTGTTATTTGGTCACCTCTGCGGTTTTTATTTTTTGCTATAAACAAAAAAATAGCGACAACTTTGAAAAACAACACATTATTTTTTTACTTTTTGCTATAATAAATATCCCCCCAAAAGTATAAAAAAACATTTTTTTCCTCAGTTTAGGCCGATACGTATTCTTCTACATATGTTTGGTAAAAAAATTGCAATAAGTGTTTATTGATTGGTTTGCGCAAAAGTTATGTCGTCTACACAATAGGGGATAGTTTTATGGCATTTTTATTAATATTTTTTTTCTACTAGTAATGGCGGCAATCAGTGATTTTTATTGTGACTGCGACATTATTGCGGACACATCGGACACTTTTGGCACGATTTTGGGACCATTCACATTTATAGGGAGCGGTGATCAGTGTCCTGTCACCAGGCAGAATGGGGAAATGCTTACTTACATAAGCATTTCCCTGTTCTTCCTCTCTGTGAGACGATCGCAGGTATACCCGCGGACATCGGGTCCGCGGGACCCGCAATCACACTCACGGAGGTCAGTGAGCCCGCAAACCGTTTCTTAAAGTGCAACGTTAATCTGCCTGTAATTGCCCTAATGCCGACATATATCGGCATGAGCCGGTCGGCAAGCATTTAATTATAAGTATGTTTTGTGTGAAAATAGCTTTTTAAAAAGACAACTTTATGACCAAAAAATTATATTTAGCTTCTTCATTTTCCAAAAAATTGTGACAAATAACTACAGCTCCAAAAAGGGATTATTTTGGGGGTATTGTACTGTCCTGGTGTTTTCAAGCCTCAAGAAATGAACACATCAAGATCAATTTTCAAATATACATACCATAGTTTGCAAACTTTATTACTTTTCCAAAAACTAAACAATATACATTCATTTGGGTTATTTTTTACCAAAGAAAAGTAGCAGAATGCATCTGGGTCTAAATTTATGAAAAAAGATTATTTATTTGCAAATATTTATAACAGAAACTAAGAAAATCTTTTATTTTTATTTTTTTATTTATATGACAAAAAAAATAAAAACCCAGTGGTGAATACCAGCAAAAGAAAATACCATCTGTCTCAAAAAATGAGAAAAAATTCATTTTTGTACAGTGTTGCATTACTGAGTAATTGTCATTCAAAGTGTAAAACTCGTTGAAAGATGAAAATTGGCCCTTGGCAGGAAATGGGTACAAATGTTCACTATTGAAGTGGTTAAAAAAACAAATAATAATAACAATATATTTTTTTATAAAACAAATAACATATACAATAATAACATAACTTTATATAAAAATCTACTTTTTATTAAAGCAGCTGATAATAGGGGGTGAAATAATTCTAATTTATATGCAATTCCACTTTAAGATTCCATTTTATTCAAATGTTTGTCACTAGAATAACGTATTTAACCACTTCATCTCTCACAATTGTTCACCCCCTATGGACAGAACAATGTATCCATTTGTGCTATGGGCCTATTTATTCAGTGATATTTTTGATAGTAATAAAGATAACAATATAAATATAAACATATATTGTTGTTTTAACCAGTTCCCATCTGGCCTATGGGTGAATGATGCTGGGGCCGGCCTCTCATCGATCCAGGTAAACGTCATATGACACACAGTGGCACGACCTGTCACTGGCTGCATCCACCGGACACCAATAACTGATCACTATACTGGCCCACTGCCAAGACCATGTGACTGCTGTAACCAATCACAGCAGGTCACATGACAGTTGCAAATATAGTTGGGGGAACAGTTCGGTCCGAACATCGCCTGCTCAGCGGTTTGGCTGCACAGTGCATTCTAAACCCTGATTGGGCAAAGCTTTGCCCAATCATGGCACAGTGAATAGCTAGTTGTTAAGAAGTGGGGCCAGAAAGCTGGCCACCGTGTCTTTAACAAACACAAACCGGTAAATCTAATCAGCAATTTCTTGAGGGTTGATCATTTTGTGTAGTGTATTATGGTGGAGCAAATATTGGATTCTTGATTTGGATTGTGCCGTCTTGACCCTGTTGGCTAGGAATTTCCCTGCGTGGTTGACAATGGCATAGAATTTTAGCTTTAGGCGTCTGTGGTGTTTGTCGTATTGTTGCATTAACAGGATTCTCAATTCCTCTCTAAGTTTTCGAAGGGAGGCTGACAGTGTGGGTGACGGTGCAGTTTTTTTATTCTAAAGTATGGATTTCAGTGATAAGTTTGTTCAGGTGAAGATCATAGCATCTCTTGGCTCTGGCTCCTTGTTGTATGAGTATACCCCTTATGTACACTTTGTGTGCGTTCCACAGGGTGTGGGAGTCATCGACTGAACCTTCATTAAGGGCAAAGAAGTCCCTGAGAGGTTGGGCTATTGATTTTGAACTTTCAGGTTCTTGTATTACCCATATATTGCAATGCCAGATGGGGGTTGAAGGGAGGACACCCTGCTCAGTAATAGCATTATATATACAGCAGGATGATCTGACCATGTTATTCCGTGTATACTTGAGGAGGACAACTTTTGTAACAATCATTTGTCAATTAAAAACATGTCAATACGGGAGTACATATGGTGTCTGGGGGAGAAATAAGTGAAATAATTTTTGTGTGCATGCTGGCACCTCCAGACAGCATAAAGCTCCTCAGTATGCAATAGATGACGTAGTGAGGATTTGCTGTTTGGGGCGTTAGAGGAGTCCATGTGAGGATCTGGTGTGAGGTTGAAAGCTCTGCAGAGTAACAAGTGTCCATATTTGATTGAGTTTATATGTTTTAGCAGTCTGTGAAGGAATCTCAGTTAGTGCAGATTGGGAGTGTATATTTCCACCAAGGTGTAAGGGCAAGAATTTATGTAGCATGTGAGAATAATGTATCAAACCTCACTGTCCAGGACAGAATCTTTAAATTGGAATGCCAAAGTGTTTATTATAGCCAGGAGCACCCGTCTTTTTTCTTGTCAGATGAAAAAGAGAGAAAGACATGTGGGTATTGCTTGTGGGAGCATTTTAGATTTTTGGAGGCAAAGTGCATTTTCTGTAAACTTAAGATGTCAGCATGGTTCTTTAAGAACTCTTTCCACATTGAGTAACGTTTAGCCAGTTGGTTTAGGCCTTTAGCATTCAGGGACAGACAGTTAATGGTCATAGTGAGTAATTACTTGTGGTGCTTATAAAAGGAGACCAGCACTTACTGCGGTGTTTGTGGTGTAGATGATGCCCGGGTGTTGCGATATGATCTGGCGTCCTTTTGTCTGTAGAGGTGGGAGGAAGTCTTGGCATCTGATGAAGATGTAATCTGGTAGATTGTAGATTTCGCAGTGATTCATCAGTAGGAAGTATGAAGATGTCTCTGGTGTTGGTTGTTGTACCGCCAGAACATATAGAGAAACAAAGCAGAACAAACTGTAATAGGAACAAACAAGGTGTTAAGATAAATAGAGAATCCTCGGAGGAACTTGTGATCATTATTTACTGTTCATAGAATATGGGGAAAACTGAAAGGATATCCATACATGACTTTAGCCTGGGGATGGCTGTAATGGATCTGTATATGGATGTTTTAGGAGTCTCAGTTGGGGTGTTTTTTCTTCGAGTATCATTTGTGGGAGTCGGACACAAACTGCCATTCAGATTGGATGCTTGAGGCCCTGTCAACCTGGATAGGGTGTGGGGGTGATTCCAGTATGATGCCCCTTTGCCGAAGAACTGTCAGACCCTCATCAAGAATTTATATAGTAGTGGTGGCTCCATTGTGAGTGATGGAGAGTGTTGCCAGATATTTACACTTGTGTGGAATATGATTATTTGCATAGGACTTTGATTATGGTGGCCAGATTGCAGCGGCATTGAAGGGTGTGTCTGGAGAGGTAAGGGAGAAGTTGCATTAAGGCGTATTGAGCTGGAGCCGGTCAGGTTTGCAGACTGCATCTAAAAGAAATTCTTTTGCGTGGTAATAGTGCAATATAAGTAAGACATCTCTAGGTACATCCCTTGCTAGTAAGGATGGTTTTGGCACCCTGTGGACTCTATCTCCCGTGAGTTCCAATGCAGATGGAACCCTAGTCGGTGGGCGCTAGGGTAGAGAACATATCTTGAACATACTGTGGGAGCTTGGCAGTAGGTACTGTTTTAGGAATACCTCTGATTTTTAGGTTATTCCTTCTGGATCTGTATTCAAGGTCCCCTAATTTATCTTTGTTCCAGGAGATTTCATTTTTATGTGCACTATGCGCATCCGCCATAGTGTTGAAGGAGTTAGAATACTCTCCTATAGATTCTCTCCCTAGCACCTGAACCTCCGCATTTTTTTTAGTTCAAATATTTTTATTGGGTTTTTCAGATATATAACAAAGTAGTACATCAACATTTTGGTTCAATAATTTCATTCTACACATATATAAGACTTATATAAGTGACCAAAATACCTTACCAGTATCTATTATGATTTGTTCACAGTACAATACAATACAACTAATAGTGTATTACTCTTGAATAATAAATTATGGCTTGTTTACCCCAAACAGGAAGATTCTGTAAACAAGGGTAGGTCGCTAAACATTAGGAAAGGAAGAAAGGAAGGAAAAAGCAGAGGAAGATACCGTATTAGTTCAATCTCTTATGCCGCATACACACGGTCGGACTTTTCGCCTACAAAAGTCCGACGGACGCCGCCGGACCAAATTCGACGGACAATTCGACCGTGTGTGGTTTCCATCGGACTTCCGACGGACCGGTTCAGTCGGAAATCTGACGTACTTTAGATTTGAAACTTGCTTCAAATCTTTACGTCGTAACTCCGCTGGACTCAGTTCCTGACGGAAAGCCCGTTCGTCTGTATGCTGGTCCGACGGACCAGATATGAAGGAGGAGCAGGGTATTGCATCTCGCGCTCACTGCAATAGGAAGAACAAATTTTCCTATTGCGGCGAGTGCGGGGGGGCATCCCAGGCCCTTAGGTCTGGTATGGAACTGTAAGGGGAACCCCCTAAGCCAAAAAAACGGCGTGGGTGTCCCCCCAAGATCCATACCAGACCCCGATCCGAGCACGCAGCCCGGCTGGTCAGGAAAGGGGGTGGGGACGAGCGAGCGCCCCCCTCCTGAACCGTACCATGCCGCATGCCCTCAACAAGAGGGCCCCCAGATCCTGGACCCCCACTATGTGTGAATGAGTATGGGGTACATGGTACGCCTACCCATTCACCTAGGGAAAAAGTGTCAATAATAAAACACACTACACAGGTTTTTAAAGTAATTTATTAGACAGCTCCGGGGGGTCTTCTTCCGGCTTCAGGAGTCTTCTTTCGACTTCAGGGGTCCCTCTGGTTTCTCTTCTCCCGGTTGGTTCTTCTCCGCTCTCTCTGGCCTCTGTTCCCGGTGTTCCAGTTCTTCTGCCGGCTCCTCCGCTGTCTTCATGCCACTCTTTTGCCAGCGGAGGTCTGGACTTCTGGCCTGTGGCTTCTGGGCTTCTTCTCTTCTTCCGATGTTGACACGACGGTCTCTCCGGCTGGAATGCTTTCTGAGAGCTCCGATGTGACTTATATAGGCGAAGACCCCGCCCCCTTATGCTGTCACAGTCCCTGGGCATGCTGGGACTGTGATGTTTTAGGGGGTGTGGTCAACATCACTTATTACTCTCAACAAGACATTTAACAAACAGATAAGGAGTACAGCAGTTAATATTCAATGCACCACTTTAAATGTCATTTACATTTCCCAGCACCATGCCCAAATTTCTCACTCTGTCTTTCTCCCTCTCCTCAAACTCCTCTGGTTGCTCAGGTTGTAATGGGCACCTTGTTACTGTGTGCCCCCTTATCCTAGTTTCAGCTTCTATAACCTGTAATGACTTGTCAACAACGGTCTTGACTGGGTAATGTACATTTAATCTGAACACCAACACATCCGTGATCTCTGCCAACTGGAGTTTGTAACCAAGAAATTCTCTCCTATACCCTGGCCCTACTACTTTGACCAAACCCCAGCCTCCTTCCTGTATACCGAACAGCAGTCCACAAACACACTCAAGACATGACATAACCAACAACAAGATATGTGAAATACAAGATTACTTAGATCCTCATGGGATCTCCGTGCCGCTGTGCGTGTTCCTGACACCCCTCCTGGTCGCCCGTGCTTCACCGCACAATTATTTATTCCCCCAGGAGGAGTTTCTCCACGTCAATTATCCTCGTCCGTGACTATATAATCAATCCCTCATTCCCAACAGCCGCCACAAGACACAAGATCAACAGAACAGAACATACAAGAATACAGGCGGCAGATATAATTAATGCAGTTTCCTTATTATATCAATAGACTTCAGGCAAGATATATCACCAGTCTTTGCTGACCATGGGAACCCAATATCGACACAGAGACTAACCAGTCAGGATAAACAGTAGACAAGATATTGAAAAGTGTCTTACCGTTTTTTCAGAGGTGATCAATCTCCATCCTGTCCGTGTTGGTCCGTCCCGGTCTCCTCTGGATCGGCTATCCCTTCAGAGCTCAAAGCCCCACATTGGGTGCCAAATTGTTTTGGATTGGACCACCGAACCGTCTGAAATTTTTATATCTGCTCCCCGGCCAAATTGGTTTCGATATGGAGTGTGAACACTCTGAAATAATTCATTCTGAGACACTCACAGCTCAGTGTAAAGTTACTTCTGCTTTATTGTTTCCTCTTTTCACTGCTTTTTATAATATCAGCTGGACATTCATGTCAGACAAAGCAAGGCATATACCAAACGTAATATTGTGACAATGTATAAGCTTTCAGCTAGGTTATGTCCATATAGGGGGTAGCAATCGATCATAGCTATGTAAGGTAACTTCCTTCGGACAGGAGGCACAATCTTCTTAACTCTTTGCAGTCCAGTTTCACAATAAGGGAGGGGTGAGCTCGCAACAAGATCTTTGAGTAAGGTCAAGGCTGATAAGCAGTAGCAATCACAAATATATATATATATATTGAAATAGTCATTCATCCTGATACTCTAATCACATCCATTACAGTTGTAGGGTGGATCATTTGTTCTTGGGGTATATAAATTAGAGCATGTTATTATTCATACAATACATTTTAAATATATTTTAAAGTGACTGGATATCTTGGTTAGGCCACAACATAAGAGGGAGAGATAAAGTAGATTTAATCTTGAAGTAGAAATGAGATTATACTATCTGAGAAGCAATAGCCATAAATATTGCACAGTGGCTGGACAAGGCTGGAATATAATGCCGCTTATACACAATCCGAATTTTCCAACAACAAAAACGTGGATTTTTTTCTGAAGGATGTTGGCTCAAACTTGTCTTGCATACATACGGCCACACAAATGAAATTCTGAACGTAAGAACGCGGTGACGTACAAGACGTATGATGAGCCAAGAAAAAGGAAGTTCAATAGCCAGTGCAGCTCCTTCTGCTTGATTCTGAGCATGCGTGATGTGCGATGGACTTGTGTACACATGATCGGACTTTCCGACAACAAGTGAAGTTGGTGGAAAATTTGAGAACCTGTTCTCAAACATTTGTGGCCGGAAATTCCGACAGCAAATGTTCGATGGAGCATACACATGGTCAGACTTTTTGACAACAGGCTCACATTGAACATTTCCCGACCGAAAGTCCGACCGTGTGTATGCGGCATTAGAGGGAGAGGCAAGGCAGGTTTTATTTTAAAATATAAATTAGAAAGTATTATTTAAAATAAAATAGCTACAAACATTTACAGAGGCTGAACAGTATGTAAGCAGCTTGGTTAGGCCATAATATAAAAAAGGAGCGAAAAGTCAGTTTTTATAAATAGAAATGGATCAATGGAAAAAAAAGTTTTAAAAACGGACGTTTTTTCGGGAGCAGTGCTTTTAATGATGCTTAAAGTGACAACACTGTAAAGCCTCACAGATACTTTTGTTGAGCGCAGCAACAAGCCCTGCTGTGAAATATTAGATCAAAAATTGTAATTACACACCTCTGTTAAACAGGGGCATAAAATTTGGACCTTAGGCAGTGCTGGTGGTGCCACAACACTGCAATCCCTCACAGATACTCTTGTTGAATGCAGGAACGAGCCCTGCTGTTAAATATTTGATCAAAAATTGTAATTACACGCCCCTGTTAAACAGGGGCAGAAAAATTGGGCCTTAGGCAGTGGGAGTGTTGGCACAACCCTTCAAACCCTCACAGATACTCTTGTTGAGCGCAGGAACGAGTCCTGCTGCAAAATATTACAGAAAAAATTATAATTACATGCCCCTGTTAAATATAAGTAAAATATTATTCGATGGGGTCTGACAAAGCATTGATAATCAGATGTATCATAAGTTCTTACCCACTCCTACTGTTGAGGAAAAGAGTCTGGCCGTCCAAGGAGGAAGTGGAGGGATCACACCCAAATCCAACCTCATTAAATCCCCGGGTCGGGGATCATGTTCCCTGATGTGTCTTCCCGGCAGGATGGGGAGCTCAGTTACCTGCGCTCCCCTTGTCTCTCCCCTTGGATGGCCGGATTCCCGGATCGGCCGCCCATGGGCATGATTACCCTGCCGGCGGCATCCCCCATCACCTTCACCGTTGCGTGCGGTGTGCGCACACGTGCGGGTCTCGTGTGCGTGCGGCCTCATGACGTCACGTATTTTACGGCGAAGGTGACAACAGATGTCAGGGCTTCGCCTTGATGGACGCCGAGGGAGCCACACGAGGCCTGCCAATGGCGGCCACAGCCTCCCTCTACACACCGGGGTTAAGGGGCGGAAGAAACGATACCTGTTGTTAATTTCAGTACTAATTAAGTACACTTTTTAATGAGGGTGGATTTGGGTGTGATCCCTCCACTTCCTCCTTGGACGGCCAGACTCTTTTCCTCAACAGTAGGAGTGAGTAAGAACTTATGATACATCTGATTATCAATGCTGTGTCAGACCCCATCGAATAATATTTTACTTATATTTAATTTTGATTTATGTGCACACCAGCTCTGGATGCCGTAGACTTAGATACTTGGCAACATCATGCACTTTTTCCTTAAATTCACACATCACACATACACTCATTTGTTTTTTTTTTGTTTATGTTTTTTTCTCTGCTGTTTAAACACTCACTCGCATCATTTTCATGCGCATTCCTTTTTTCACATAGACTTAGATACTTGGCAATATCATGCACTTTTTCCTTAAATTCACACATCACACATACACTCATTTGTTTTGTTTTTTGTTTTTGTTTTTGTGTTTTTTTTTTGTTTTTTTTGTTTGTTTTTTGTTGTTTTTTTTTGCTGTTTAAACACTCACTCGCATCATTTTCATGCACATTCCTTTTTTCACATATATTTTACATGTCATTATTCACTGTGCACATCCCTCACTTCTCTTCCTATCACTGCCATTGTCAGCATTTAAAAACAAGGTCATCCCTGACATATTTTATATTAGTTATACCAATATAGTCACTTTACTCATTTTATTATCCTTCACATGATCAATTCAAGCTGTAATAGATTATTACAACACTTTCTGACCGCCCAACAGTTAAATCTAACCACTAACCTATATGGGTATATTCATGAGCTAACGCTCTGACAATTTTCGTAGGTTCTGGCCCCACCTCCCACGTGACGTGTTGGTGGGGGGGCAATTATACGTGTGACTCCTTGCAAGCCATATCAAGTGGATTCCTGTTTCCCCTTCTTCTGGGGTGCTGCTACGTGCGGGCACACTGGATGGTCTGGTTGCTATGTGGGGAGGCTCTGATCGAGGGGTACATCCAAACTCAGTGGTAATTATGTGCAAAGTGTTACTAAACATGTTGCTAAACAAACTTGCCTATGCTGTAATTCTTTTAAATAAGCTGGACATACTATTATAAATTTTTCTTTTTTCTTTAGCAAACTCATCCTCTGAAGAGACCCCAAAATTCATGGGTCGAAACGGGTCAGATATTGTTATGCAATAGCCTTATCACATGCTGTGTATAACCTATGTTTGCTATTATATGTATTTGGTATGGGTATTTTCCCACTTGAGCTCCCAATTTATATTTATATGTTGTTACATTTATTCATTACCCTTCAATAAAGAATTTTAATATTTTACTTAATGCCTTGCTTATATCTATAGCTAGCTGTCTAAAAACCCCGCTTGGGGGACTTTTTCCCATTTTTTTTGAAGGCGAGCCGATCAACCCAAGTCGGTGGACAGGCCCACTCTGTGATCAGTTACAAAGCCTCCAGCAGCACTGAATGTACATTACGAAAGAACGCTGGATGCGGGACAGGCCAGTAGCTCAATTGCATACTCTGCAAGCTCTGGCCAGTTATCCATCCTCAAGACCCAGTAACCCAGTGGATTTTCAGTTGGAAAGGTCTCCAGGTCTGATCTTGCCCCTAGGTATTCCTGCACCATGTACAACAGACGCTGGTGATGGTTGCTGGAACCGATCAGACCTTGGGGCTGCGGACTAAAAAATTGTCTGAACGCATCGGGCAGATGGCCACCTTCTCCACCTCTCCTTCTGTTACTGACAGAAGCCTCAGCAACACGTTATTCAGGAATACCAGGAAATTGTAACCTCTCAGTCTCTGGAAACGCATTGCACAAACCTTTCTGCAAGGCCTCCTGAAGATGTTTCATCCTCTGCTCCCTCTGCGACAGCTGGATAAGTTCCGCCACCTTACCCTTGTACTGGTTGCAAGCCAGTACTGATCCCTCTCCTTGATAGCACAAATCCGAGGGCCCTTTCGCAGGCTTTGCAGGGATCAGGGAGGCCATGCAGCATAGGTTTGCTGAGGCATTTGGTCCAGAATCCTCTGGCTCACTAAGGACGACCTGATCCGCAGCCACCTCCTGCCAGCCACGTACAAGTCCATGGGTTTCTGGGGACTGGAAATATATATATATATATATATATATATATATATATATATATATATATATATATATATATAACCCTGTGTATATATGTCCACACTGTCAGGGGAAAGAAAGTAACAAAACCTTCTGATGTAATGGAGACCCTCTCAGACACCACACTAGTTACAAGGCAAGCCATAAATGTGCCCTGACACCAATTCAGTAAAGCATTTGGGACACTTTTCTGGTGATGTGGTACCTTTGAAACAGTTGGTACCTAGTTTAGGAAAGCCTTGCAACAGGTTCAATAACAATTCTGATGGGTGTGACAGATTCAGGTAGCTATTAATTGCATCACTTTAAGAATCAATCACTATGGCTGTATTAAATGTAAAAATAATTACTGTCAGTTTACATATTAGGAAACTGGAGGTAAGTTAAACCAACTCTGAGTTGGCGTACAGAGAGATGTCAGTCTGCAGACTGGGGAATGTCTGTGGTGGGAAGATGTCATGAACGTGATGGCTTCCCACCCAGGGGTTGTGGGTTCATAGGATGCCACCTAGTGTGGACAGTCAGGCCTCAATGCCACCCCTGCATTGCCATCATGTGATAGAATCATATACCTGTTTCTGACAGGTACCTGGATTTCTGTCAGGTACTGATATTCCAGGGACTGTGTATATATAGTCAGTATGTGGCATATAATGAAAAGAAATGTCATCAAGGGAATGAAGAACCAATAATACTCCTCTGGTTCTGATATTTACATTAAAATGATTCTACAAACCTAACTGCACAGTCCCACCCACTGTAATCCTTATAGGAACTCACACATTCAGGTATTCATGTTTTACTTTCTGCAGCCCCTTCCTTCTTCCTGAGTGCTGAGTGGGAGATTCTTTCAACTATAGTCCCATGACCAGTCCCCGTCTTCTAATAAGAGGAAACCCACCGGGAACATCATTGTGGAAATCACTTTGTGAATCACATTGTCACATATTTCTTACATTTCATGACATCTGTGTGCCAACAACAAACAGAGGCCATGCTTAAAAGTTTGCACCAGGTTCGGGTAATCATAGCTGAGGTGTAAATGTAATTTTAATAAAAACAAAATTACATTTTTTATTTTACACTGTATATATTTCAGCAAACCCAAACATAAATATGGTGGCTGCATTTGATTTCTATATTTTCTGGATTTTTTTACTTTGATTTAATGTGGGGATTCTGCTAATAACACACTTCCTGTCCTCAGGTGACAACTCACTCATGTCCTGCTGTTCCTTTGCAAGTCCGCTCACTCTGTATATTTTGCTGCTTCGGATGGATATAAACATTCAATAATTAAAAAAACATTCCGTGACACATTGTAATAAAGATATCTTCTGGTCATACTAAAAAATTCTCTCTGCATTCATATTGTGATAAAGTGTACGATAGACAAGCTAGTGGAGTACAATCTGAATGTGACTTTTTTCATCAGGTCGGTGTCTGAGAGAGAACCACCAGTTTAGTTTGGCCGCACTACTGGAAAGCCCCATCCATGTAATACGGCACATTGCTGGGATCGCTGAACTCTTTTGTTCTTTCATTGTGTTTAGAGACCTATTTATATTATTTTGTCTCTCAGTATTTAGACATGTAACTGAAGCATGATATAATGTTTCAAAATATTTTTTAAAAAATTGTTCTATTTCCAGTATCATAAAAAACATTTCTATTCAGCATCCGGGCTTGAAGCCTCCAGTCCAATCAATGCAAGTATATTACAGGACATTTAGATTTTTACCATAAAATAGATTTTTGTGTGATTTTATCTAACATCCTGATGGCTTTGTACTATAAAATGTGCCCATATGTAAGTCAAGGTTCATCCATTCTTTTATATGTTACTGCTGACTGAGGAGAGATTCAACTCATTATATGTATTTCTCTTTTGACCATCACAGGTTAATAAGGATAAAATTTGGCTTCCCCGCTACAATGAATTTGCAGCAATTCCTCTTCATTCACAAAGTTTGCAAATCTTAGACCTTCGCCTGAGAAGTCTGCAGGTTCAGTAACAGAAATAAGGGACAACCTCTAATGCAGTGCATACTTATTGCCCCCAGTCAGCTGAGTCACAAAAGCCAATAATGTAAAGGAATGGATAACCCAGACTCCCTCTTATATAATGGTGGCCTTATGGAAGCCATATTGTTAGTGTGTGTCGGAGCTGTTAGGGACAGTCTGTGTAGGGAGAGATTTTCTATTTTGTCATTGATACATCCATCCTTGTCCCACTACACATTGTGATATCAAACAAAAACAGTCTACAATACCTTCTGCTATTTCACAGAATTATTGTCAGAGTAGAGGAAACAAAGTCAATGAAGAGACCTATCTGCAGTCATACAATGTAAAATTGTCCAGCAGCAGGATAGTTTTAATCAGGGATAATAGGCCTAACTGGTGTATGCCAACTTTTATCTTATCAGTTGGGATAGGGGGTTTGGTGAATGATGGGCGGTGGTTTAGGTGCACACTGTTCTTGCACTTAGTCTTTCAAATGATCCAGTGGCAGTCTTCGATGAAAAGCCAGTTTAACCACCTCAATACAGTGTACTTACACCCCCTTCCTGCCCAGACCAATTTTCAGCTTTCAGAGCTCTCACACTTTGAATGATAATTACTCAGTCATGCAACACTGTCCCCGTATGAAATTTGTGTCCTTTTTTTCACACAAATCACCATCTGGGATATCCACTGATCTCCCTGGATAGTCGATGTGATCTCTCTGGATGATGTATTTAACAGTATTACTTCTTAGGGTGCAGTGATATGTTGTCAGATCAAATTAGTATAAGGAGGTACTTTGGAAATTGCAGTCAGGGTGTCCAAGCTGAGGTGTCCTCCCATACACCAATAGACAATGTAGTCATCAGGAAAAAGAAGCAGCCAGCAACTCCATAACATCAAGCGTATTTATTGTAAAGCCTTCACAGTGAGTACAGTCAGCGGCAGAAGCTTTTCGGCAATAAGCCTTGTTCACAGCATTTACAATAAATACGCTTGATGTTATGGAGTTGCTGGCTGCTTCTTTTTCCTGATGACTACATCCAGGGAGGTCAGTGGATATCCCAGATGGTGATTGCCTGCTATTTATAACATTGAGGTAAGAGTTCTGGGAGACCAGACTGTTAAAGGAGCCACAACAGGATTATTATGAACAACCATCTTCACCTATTCTAACAGCCACAGAACTTCACCACTCCCCATTCACTGTAGCAATCACTGGACTTTGGTGTCACTATTTTATTGAAATTTTAAGCTGTGTTCTTTTTGATTTTTGTTTTTGGCCTACACAAGGTGATACACATCCAATTGCACATGAGTATATTAAGGATGTTGTTTGAGTATACACGGCAAGAATGAGACTACATCATCTACACATATCATTTGTATATGGTTATTGTAGATAGATGTCTAACACACAATTTATTTAATTTTATAATATTTAAAATACTCTCTATATGCCATATGGGATAATTTACTTTTAATCATATATCACTATTTGCGCAAAATCACTTCATTCACTTAGATTGTTTAGTGTTATGTGTTACACTTATAGATTTTGCTGTACCTTTATTTATATCACATATTGATCTAGTTCACTGCTTTAAAGTAGCACGAGAGCTTTTTTTATAACTATTCTAGGAGCATAAATTACACATCTCATTTCTTTCCTACCTATCACACTTTTAAAGGACAGCACCAGGACAATGGAATTACCCACAAAATGATCCCATTTTGGAAAGCAAACACCCCAACGTATATTCTATGAGGCATGGGCTGCAAATAGGTATTCTGATACTCTGATGGACTGCAGATAGGTACTCGGGTACTCTGATGGGTTGGAGACAGGTACTCGGGTAACTTGATGAGCTGCAGACAGGTATTCAGGTAATCTGATGGCCTGGTGACAGGTACTCGGGTACTCTGATGGCCTGGAGACAGGTGTAAGGGTACTCTGATGGGCTACAGATAGGTATTCAGGTACTCTGATGGGCTGGTGACTGGTATTCGGGTACTCTGAAGGGTGGTGACAGGTACTCAGGTGCTCGGTACTCATATGAACTGTGACAGGTACTCATATGGACTGTGAGAGGTACTCAGGAACTCTGTTACTCATATGGACTGTGACAGGTACTCAGGTATTCATATTGACTGTGACGGGTACTCGGGTACTCAGATGAACTGTGACAGGTAATTGGGTACTCAGATGGACTGTGACAGGTACTCAGATGAACTGTGACAGGTACTTGAGTACTCAGATGGACTGTGACAGGTACTCGGGTACTCATATGGAATGTGACAGGTACTCGGGTACTCAGATGAACTGTGACAGGTACTCATATGGGTTGTGACAGGTACTCAGATGAACTGTGACAGGTACTCATATGGACTGTGACAGGTACTTTGATGGGTGGTGACAGGTCCTCTTTATTGGGGGAGCAATCAGTGTGATTAGTGTACACTGTAAGCGGTGACGAGATGTTACCGCAATCTCCTTCTCACACACGATCGGTGTGTGAGGAGGAGAACCCGGTAACATCTCGTTACCGCTCTGTTTTCATTTAGTGATTGGCTGTGAAAAGATCACAGCCGATCACGTGGTAAACAGCCATCAACCAATGGCTGTTTACCAGCGTCAGTGATGAGCAGTGTTCCCGGGAACTCGCGATCGCGCCGTGCAAAGTGGGGCGGTACCATCTGTGATTGGCCGTGACTTCATCACGGCCAATCACATGGTAAACAGCCATGCCCAATGGCTGTTCACCCCCCTCGGTGGCGAGCGTTGTCTCCGTGACATGCCACCACTGAAGGTACAGGGATGCACACACACGATCTCACGCATTCCCTGTTTAAATGGACGGGTATCATATGACGCCCGCCCAGAATGAGAGCCACGCCACCTGGCTGTCATATGATGGCCAGTGGGTGGCAAGCGGTTAAAGGACAGATTGTCAGTATCACATTTATGTTCTGATTTATGCACTGCCATGGGGGACATGCACAGAGGAAAACATAAAAATAATAATAATTTCTCCTTATACAAAAGTGTCAGCTGTCCCTAAAAACACAGATAATATACTGTAGCTACTGTGACCCCACTCGTCTATCGATAGGTCATCCATTCCTTCATCTATTCCTTGTGTACTGCATTAGAGGTTGTTCTCTATTTTGGTGGTGAACCTGCAAACTTTTCAGCCAAAAGTTTGTGATTCACAAACCTTACAAATCCCAGAGATTCCCCACAAATCTATGGTAGCTGCTGAATCTCATCCCTACACTTATATTTATATAACAATTAAAATATTATGAATATTAATAATAAACATGGCATTCTTGGCCATCAAACTTCTAATTTTTACTGTTTCATGTACAATATATCATAATGATATTTTTATAACCTTCACTTTCTACAGTGCTGACAAAGATGGATTCTGTGTATTTTATGTTTTGCCTTTTTTTCCTACTCTCTAAGTAGATTCATATTCCAGTCCATCAGTAATAAATAACCAAATTATTCTTTATAAACCTGACACTCTCACAGCCTTCAGCTGAGCCATGAAGTCAGTGTCAGGATCCTGGGCTGATGTCAATGATAATGAAGTTAGGAGAAGAGGAAGAACTCATTGGAGTCTACCAGAGACTCGGCCATGTTGTCTTCAGATATCTACCTAGAATATTGTGGTTGTTGTCTTTGTATGTGACCCCCTGCACATCTGACACCCAGAACTCTAATCACCGCTGTGATATGACTATGAAGAATTATACATTTGAGTACAAGTATTCTCAGGATGGAGACATCATTATAGAAGGGATATTCGCTGTAAATTCTGTAGTGTCATGGTGGACTAATGATATACGCCTTATTGAAAATCTCCTGTGTTCATTGTAAGTGAAATATGAAGTGTAAAGCTTCCAATCTGATCTGCAGAGCTGTGTCATTAGGAGATATGTGTGATAATGTGCAGGACTCATTCGGTCTGTTATGCCCCGTACACACGGTCGGACATTGATCAAACATTCAGACAGCAAAATCCATGGATTTTTTCCGACGGATGTTGGCTCAAACTTGTCTTGCATACACACGGTTACACAAAGTTGTCGGAAAATACAATCGTTCTGAATGCGGTGATGTAAAATGACACACAATGACACATGGTCCGAATTTCCGACAAAAAGCTCCGATCATACATATTCCGTTGGAAAGTCCGACCGTGTGTACAGGGCATTACATTGCATTTATATCAAATCAAAGTACCGTATTTATCAGCGTATAACACACACTGGCATATAACACGCACCATAATTTTAAGAGGAAATTTTCAGGAAAAAAACTAATTTTAAATAAAAGAACTTTGAAGCAAAATAAGGGTAGCTTAGAACTTTTTTTTATTAATATTTATACAACATATAAGGTATATAACGTAACAGGAAAGTAAAATCAACTGTTTTACCGAAGAAACTTGGATTTTATGGTATATGTTTTAACAAAAGTTTAAAATCAGAAATTGGTGCTGTCTGGGAAACCAAGAAACTCTTCACTTCTATCTTCAAAATCGAACTGAACACTGCTGCATTGACTGCTACTGTCTTCATAAATCAGGTCGTCTTCTTTACCATCCAAAGCATTGCTTATGCCACATTTCTTAAAAGATTTGATAACAATATCTTCTTTAACTGCGTCCCACGAAGTCTTTATCCATTGACACACTTTTGAAATGCCAGGTCTTTTCATCCGCCCAGAATTTGTAACTTCTTTAACAAAGTACCCGGGCGCTTCTCCCACACATTTCTAATTCAAAGCCTCATGCCTTCTTCGTCCATCCAACCTTTAGGATGAACATACATGCAACGAGCCCCTGCTCACTCGGTTCCAATCTCCCGACACTCCTCTGTGGCTATAGAATCAGATTGCAGATCGCAACGTCTGATGGTTCGGTCAACCGATGCTCCGGGATTCGAACTACAGCTATGTGCCATTCTAATCCAGTTGTGATAGCTCAGAACAAACACCAGGCAGGCTGTATGTAAGTTCAAACAGGAATCTCACTTTTATTGATGCACACAACACACTTTTATACACAGCAGTTTGAACACCCCGTCCCCAACAACCAATTTCCTATTGGTCGATTGTAAAGTACACTTTAGTCTTCAATTAAGGTCCACTTGGCCATGCAAATGAGGACTTGAAACAGGGTCAGCAGGGATTGGTCCAATAGCTTGAATAGGAGGACTGATATGTGTAATGACACAGAGAAGCCCCAAGGGGTAATTAAAGTACATAAACAAACAGTCAAACACAGAACAATGCCTTCCTTCCAGACCATGGAGCCATCTGGAGGGGGTTAGCCTTAAGACAGGGCAGCAGATCCCCCCACTGTGTAATAGAATCAAAGGGAAATACTTCAGTATTCCAAGTTTCATGACAATACCCCCCCCGGAAAACAGTCCAACAGCCACAGTAGGACCCCGAACGGGTCAACTCGAGGATGTTGGAAAAGTAGTCTTAAGGTTCCAACAGTATGAATCGCACTGTAATATGGCAAATACAATTTCCCAGAGTCTGTGTCTCTTGGGGGGATATGGACCTGAATCCAAAGTAACACCACCTCAAGGGTCCTCAGGCATACAGCTCACAAAGAGCACTGTTCCCCCAAATACCAATCCCACGATCGGTCAGTAAGAGGCTAGCATTCAGTCCCCTCCAAAAGCCTCTATCCTGGCTCAGTCTGTCACATTTCTCCCTTGTCGGCAGATGACTAACACAAGAGGAGACCCCAGACGGATTTACTCCGAAGTTAGTCCATAGTTCCAGTCCCCTAATGCCTGTACCCCTACAGTACCCCAAACAAATTGTTCCATACAGAGCATTACTTACCCAGCCAACCTCTGCCTCTCTCAGAGAACATGCCCGCCACTGGGGACAGGCTTGGACTGGCCCTTCTCCCTGGAGTCCTTTCAGCCGCTGGAGAGAAGACAGGGTGACTGGTCTCACTCCATCATGCTGTTGGGGATCTGGGCTGACTGCCCAGCATCCCTGGAGTATACAAGTGGGGACTGAAGTCCCATCCACTTTTAGTAGGTGAAAATCCCACAGTGCTTGCAAACCATGGCTGACATCCTCCTGTCTCAGTGTCACACCATTTACTGGGGTTGTGTCAGTGGAGACCAAAGTCCCATCCACTACCACAGGAACTCCCTCTTCTGTTAGTTGAGTGCAGAGGCCAGCAGCACTCTGCCCTATTGCCAGCACTTCTGCTGGGGATTCCACATTCTCCGCTCTGGTTAACCGTTTGGGAGTGGAGGAAGCCAGCCTCCTGCCCCAACTGTGTAACTGCCATTTCATTCCCTCATCTGGCTGTTGGGACGCTATGTCTATGGTACTGTCTCCCAGGTGCACGGATCTTTGCTGGGGAGGAAAGACCGCTTCCTCCACCCTGGCCAACTGTTGGGGAGGGACGACGAATACCTCCTCTCCCTTCTCCCCCTGTTTCCTGATCTGCTGCTGGGAAGTAACCACCTCCTTCTCACCCTGAGCCTCCGGAACTGCCACAGATGTGGGGCAGAGGTCTTGGACCCTCTGTCCAGTGGCCAGCGCTTCAGCTGGGGAAGTTCCTTGTGATTCCACAGATACTGCTGTTGGTGCTGGGCAGAGCACAGTGAAGTTTGGCCCTAATAACAGCTCTTCTTCTCCTGGAGGCTCACCAGGTTGTTCTTACTCAGCAGAAAAGTCTATCAAATCCCCTGTCTCTGCAACTGGTGTCTGGGGATAAAGGTTCACCATCTCCTGTCCGTGGAACCCAGAAGATGCTATCAGTGCTGGGCAGAGGTTAGCAGAGCTCTGCCCTGTTGTCAGCACTTCAGCTTCGGGGATAGCGATCTCCACATTTTCCACTGCCGATTCTCTGGCATTCTGCTGGACAGGCACATTCCTCCATTCAAGATCATCCAATGCAGAAACAGGTTCATCAAGGTCAGTCAGCACTTGCTCCATCCACCAAAAGACCGAGCACACTGTTACTCTGCCACATTGTCGACTCTTCAGCCAGGATTTCAGAGTTGTCAACTGGTATTTCCTGATAGTCCCAGGCAAAGCGAGCCTCACTCTGCTGCTGAGCAGAGTCTAGCAGCTGTCTGTAGGCGATCTCTAGCTCCCATTCCTGAATGGCCAGAAACTCCAAATCTTCATGTGCCCAGTGCACTTCCGAGACATTCAGTCTTCACTCTCTGTGCTCCATTATTTCCTCCAAACGCCACTCCCGATCACTCCCAAAGTCAGGGTCCCTGGACAGCCTCCAGTACAACAATCCCAGGCCATTGTAGTCAAAGCCTTCCATGGGGCTGTCATCCGCTGTCCACGGGCACACTTGGGCTACATACCACTGGAGGGCTCTGTAGCTCTCGTCCAACCGCATTTCTGCCCGGATCAGCCTGCTTAACTCGGCTGTCCACTCCTGGTTCGGCTGTTCCCCCAATAACAGCATTCGCACTTCATACTGCGACCAGTACCTTACATGGATTGAGGGGAGAACTTTTCCCTGGTTTCGCTGCTCACGGGCTAGTGCTTCCTTCCAGAGTCCACAGCGGATAGAATCAAACCATCCCAGCAGGACCTGCTCTGATACTGGTCCTCTGTGCTGTATCTGCATCTCTCGCAACCTCCTTCTGAATTCCTCTTCCATGGTGGCTGGTATCTGTACCTCTCCTCTCCT
This sequence comes from Aquarana catesbeiana, assembly GCF_042186555.1. Lineage (NCBI taxonomy): Eukaryota > Metazoa > Chordata > Amphibia > Anura > Ranidae > Aquarana > Aquarana catesbeiana. Next base: position 15,267,783 of record NC_133324.1, on the reverse strand, counting down.
GCTATCTGGACCTTGGATCCAGGTGATGGTTTGGATGTGTTCACGGCAAGGAAGCACAATCTCACCGGTCCCTCCCGGCTCTCAAGTAAGTCTTTCAGTGTGGCTCTCCTGCAGGCTGGTTTGGAGTGTCCCAGTAACTGGCGAGCAAATCCCACGGCTGCCAACCAATGTAACAAGCCCCTTCTCACTCAAATCCACTCTCCCGACACTCCTCTGTGGCTATAGAATCAGATTGCAGATTGCAACGTCTGATGGTTCGGTCATCCGATGCTCCGGGATTCGAACTACAGCTATGTGCTATTCTAATCCAGTTGTGATAGCTCAGAACAAACACCAAGCAGGCTGTATGTAAGTTCAAACAGGAATCTCACTTTTATTGATGCACATAACACACTTTTGTACACAGCAGTTTGAACACCCCGCCCCCAACAACCACTTTCCTATTGGTCAATTGTAAAGTACACTTTAGTCTTCAATTAAGGTCCTCTTGGCCATGCAAATGAGAACTTGAAACAGGGTCAGCAGGGATTGATCCGATAGCTTGAATAGGAGGACTGATATGTGTAATGACAAAACAAAGCAAAGCAAACAGTCAAACACAGAACAATTCCTTCCTTCCAGACCATGGAGCCGTCTGGAGGGGGTTAGCCTTAAGACAGGGCAGCAGATCCCCCCCACTGTGTAATAGAATCAAAGGGAAATACTTCAGTATTCCAAGCTTCATGACAATGCACATTTATGCCACTTGGAATTTTTTCCTTTGGAAGAGTTTTTCTTTTAAAAATGACCAATGGTGGTAGCTTGTTTCCATCTGCGGTGCAGGCAAGGACCACGGTATAACAATTTTTTTCATGCCCTGAAGTTTTGATTGTTACGGTCTTGGCACCTTTTGTTTCCACTGCTTTATTTGAAGGAACATCAAAACTGAGGGGTTCTTTGTCCATGTTGCCGATTTGAGCAATTTCAAAATTGTGTCTTTTCCTTTGTTTGATAATAAAGCGAGAAAATGTATTATCTTCTCTTCATAATCATCCGGCATACGCTGGGCAATCCTGGTTCTTGTTCGCATCTGAAGCTCATGCCTCTTCATAAATCTTTGGCACCATGATGTTGTCCCTTTGAAATACTGTATTTGCAACTGTTTGCTGATTTTCACTGCTTCAATTATGATCATTTTTGTTGATAAAGCAATACCAGCTTTTCTATGATTTAGTACAAATTCCTTCAATTTTTCTTCTAATGTTGGCCATTTAACAATACCGCTGCGAAAATTGCATTTTGTTTTTGCTAATGTCTTGAGTTTTTCTTCTATTTTTCGCCACTCTCGTATTTTGCATTCTCTTGGTGGCTCTCCAAAATGCCTTGCTGCAGCCCTATTTCCATGTTGCTTGGCATATTCCACAACCTTTAACTTGAAACCAGCTGTATATGATCCACGCTTTTGTTTTGCTGCCATTAGGGATATCAGTAGTAGTGAAATACTGTTATGTCGCGTACACACGGTCGGATTTTCCAACGGAAAATGTGCAATCGGAGCGTGTTGTCGGAAATTCCGACCGTATGTGGACTCCATCAGACTTTTTCCATCGGATTTTCTGACACACAAAGTTTGAGAGCCGGCTATAAAATTTTCCGACTACAAAATCCGATTGCGTCAATTCCGACTGCTTGTGGACAATTCCGACGCACAAAGTGCCACGCATGCTCAGAAGAAATTCCGAGATGGAACAGCTCGGTCTGGTAAAATTAGCGTTCGGAATGGATAGAGCACTTTCGTCAGGCTGCAGTGTTTCAAATTGTTTAATACAACGCACTCTCTTCTTCTTTATAATGCAGGAAGAACGAAGTAGTTTTGCTGCTGATATTCACACAGACTTCTCACAAACTTCTTTCTTTATTATGTATCATGATTCCCTCAATACATTATGATTTGTCACATCTGACCAAAAATCTATATCATTATTTTTGTGTTTTTTTTTTTCATGGCTGATCTTGTTGTTATTTTTTTTTTTTTTAGTTATTTAACATCCAGAATATTTTTATGTGTGTTTTGTGTGTCAAGTTAACACAACACCATTATTATCTTGTATTATTTAATCTCAATGAGATTGTTTGTTGTTGGTGTCCCTTGTTAATTTCACATTGTATTTTTGAAATGTACCTGCCTCCTCACAAACAAACTGTCCTTTTTGAAGGAAAACACACATAGGCGAGTATAATTGAAACAAAAAAAAAACTTTATTAAGGGCACAGAACCAAACAAAGAAGGAGGCAATGCTGGAGAAACAGCAGAAATTGGTGAAGCCTTTGACCCCCAGGGCACACATCAACTATTTTCCTGCAAAATTGGTGGCCTAAGGAGTCCATATATAAGGGAGTGCAGTCTGGTCCAGAAGTCCCAGAGATCATGAAAGCAGCAGATGACATCTGTATCCCCAGGCTGTGGTCATACAAGAGCCTGCATCTTTTGCCAGATCAGACTGAACCCAGGGTCATCACTCTCTGGTCTTCCTTCCACGCTTCCTTCCACGCTGTGGCTGTGGTGGTGTAGTTGTGGCAGGAGGAGGAGGAGGGGGATGATGGTCCAACTCACACAGGTGGGTATTGGGTGTGATTTTGCCCCTCACCCCCTTAGTTAAGACTTTATAAAAAGGTCCTCACACAGCTGGCGTTGGCCCTCCTGCATGCCCTGCAGTTTGGTGGTAGCCATGCAGGCAAAGGCCTCTTCAGGAGTAGGATGGCTCTGAGGGACGCAGAAGCCTCCTGAATCAGCCTGAGCACTGAATCCTGCACGTGACTCCCCTTCCTGGGTCATTTAGTTGGAAGGCGGAGGGGAGGAACCTGCGATTCTGTCAGGCTCCTACTGGGCCCAGGCTTTCCCTGGCTGCCACTTAGCCCTGCCTCCTCCTGGCTGCCACTAACCACCATCTCCTCCTGGCTGCCACATTCCAGAGCCTCCTCCTGTGTGCCACATTCCAGAGCCTCGTCCTGGCTGAGGTCTTCCTGTGTATGAAAAAGAGACATAGTTTTAGTTTTTACTTCATCAATCACACACAATTTTCATCTCATGACTATTGCAAATTGAATGTTAACAAATATAACAGATTATCATTCTGAGCCCAGCATTTTTCATTCTTGTCCCAATTATTTTTGCCCGCTACTGTCTATTGATAAGTAAAACACTTTATTAATTCAGCAATTAGTGATCAACAATAACATCTAGTAAACATCATTTATTTATTGACCAGAAATCTGTAGAAGAATTCTATACCTGGCTCAAGCTGGGCTCCTCCACTTCTTCCTGGCTGGAAGTCCCAGGTTGGATGTCGGAAGCCTCAGCTGGGGTGGAAGGAAGAGTGGAAGGAAGGATTGAGAGGTATTCCCTGACTCCAGTCTGGTCTGACAGAAATCGCAGTCTCTCATAGTACCACAGCCTGGGGACATAAACGTCATCTGCTGCAGCTCTGGATCTCTGAGAATCCGTGACCTTCTTGCGCTCCCTAAGATAAGTGCTCCTCAGGCCACCAATTTTGGCTTTTAAATAGGGGATGGTTGCTGTGGGGACCACCGGCGTCACCAACTCCAGCAGTTTCTCCAGCACTGTCTGCCTCTTTTGTTTATGATCATAATGTGGATATTTCACCTGCCACAGACAGGGCAGCTCCCTGTATTTGTCAATGAACAGGGGGAGGAAGTTGTGGTCATTGAAGCCATCCATTTTATCTGCAAGACACAACACGAGACAAACCTTAATGTCAGGCAATACTCTCCTAATCTTGTTACAATATAGGCCTCAATCTAGAAGCAGTATAGGCCCAGGTTTAGATCTTACCTTCGTTATCACGATCGGAGCCTCCGATATTCCTTCCTCCGGTCACAGATCGTACCTACTACGCACGCGTGTTTCGCTTTATAGACACTGCGCATGCGTGAAACTCCGCCCTCACCTGATGTTCTTTCTAGTCTATTCCCTGCCCCTTCTCGTTCGGCGCAGTGGGGGAAGAGCACATGGCGGAGACACAGCAGGTGTCTGATAATTACAGCAACGAGGAGGAGGAAAGCCCGGAGCCAGAAACGTCCGGATCCAGAAGGAAATGATTTAAGGCATCAAATATGTTGTGACAGACCTAGCCGGGAAAGAGACTTTTGGAGGGGACTGTATGCTAGCCTCTTGCCGATCGATCGGGGGCCCTTGCATTTGGGGGAACGGTGCTCTTTGTGAGCTGTATGTCTGGGGACCCTTGAGGTGGTATTACTGTGGATTCGGGTCCTGGTCCCCCAGGACACACAGACTCTGGGGACCCTGGATTTGCCATATTGGAATAGTGGCTGATTCATAATGCTGGGACAGATACTGTTAGGAGATGCTGATGTAAATTCCAACACCTGTCTGTCTATTGTCTGCTAAAATGTGTATTGTAAATAAGTCTACCATGGGATCTAAGAGTCATTAGATCCCCATTGTTATTTGTGTTAATTAACTCTGCTATTGTGTGAAGAAGAGTCTATGTTGATTGTGATAATGTTGATTGGATTTTCTGAACTACAAGACGGCCAGTCTGGACTAACGGTCATGTCTGAGTCATCTAGGCTGTCTAAAGGGATTAGTTAATTAGCTCATGTTAATTAGGTTAATTAGGTTACAGCTGTATTGTTAGAGTAATATGAGCAGGAGGTCTGCACCTCCACTTTTAGTGTATAAAAGCCTGTATTTTGCAATAAAAGTTAGTCCTGGTTGAACTTGCATACAGCCTACCTGGTGTTTGTTCTGAGCTATCACAACTGGGTTAGAATGGCACAGAGCTGTAGTTCTAATCCCGGAGCATCGGATGACCGAGCAATCAGATGGTGCGATCTGCAATCTGATTCTATAGCAGTAGAGGAGTGTCGGGAGAGTGGAACCGAGCGAGCAAGGGGCTCGTTACATATGTCCTTTGGGGAGATGTTGGAGATGGTGGACATCCTGAAGAAGGCCGACTATGACGGGAAGTATGGACCTTACCCCAACCCCAATGTCAGAAAGGCCAAGATCATGGCGAAAGTGGTCAAGAGTATGCACCAGAATTTCGGGGTACGACGATCGAAAGATCAGCTCAGGAAGCGGTGGTCGGACCTCAAATTAAGAGAGCATGAGCAGTACAGAAGGATCCGGAGAGTGCTGCAAAAAAGTAAGTAGTTGTCCTGTGTTCCTATTCTTTATGTTTATTACGTTTGTGCTGCTCCATGTGCTTTTCTTAACTGTTGTCCAGTTTAAAATGGCAACTTTCATGTTCATGGGCACATTATTCGTTCGTATAAAACATTGTTCATTCGGCCTAGAAAACACCATTGTTTTGGCCATATGCATTTGCCAACATTTTTTATGGCCTACTTGTCTGAAAATAATTTGGTTGTGTAGATGGGTTTGTAACTAGAATGAAAAGCAGATTCTGTGTAAGGAGAGGACACTCAGCAGCAGTTTTCACATCTGGACGCTGGAGCACTAGTGTGGGACACAAGAACACCTTTTTTTATTAGGGGGTCCCACACAGGTGCTCCAGTGTATACTATAGGGGTGTCTCCATCTGTGAAGCTTGTACAAAACAGGTAAAGTATTGAAGCTTGACAAAGGACAATAAAAATTCTACATCTTGGAGCTCTGCCAAAACAGACAATTGTACCCCACTTCCAAGCAATGTTTCATATTCCTATTCTGCCATCAAATATCTGGGTGCTAAGTATACCTATTTTTTTTACATAGGGGATAAAAGACTCGGAGGACACCCCTCATCTGAGTGGAGACCAACCAAAGACAACAGGAGGAGGAGGAGGAGGAAGGAGACGTGGTGGAAATAGTCACCACAACAGGTAAGTGTCTGCGACCAAAGGCTCAGGTAAGAGATGGATGCCGCCATATTTATAATACATGGTGTTCTTTTGTTTCTATCTTTTTAGGTGATTGTGATGTTGTGGATCCAGGGCATTTCACCTCTGAAAGTGCACAGATCCTGATCGGGGAGATCATGGGGTGAAATAGGGACTTGGAAAACATCCAGAAAAACATCAATGATGTTCAAAAAAAATGAAGAACATCATTGATGTTTTAGGGAGAGTTTAAAAACAATCTAAATCCCTTCCCTTTTTTTGTTCTTTTGGTGATCCTAAAATGTATACCATTTTTTTACATATTATAGAAAAGCCAAATTTTGAAGATGCACACCGTGTGTCAACATGTGCTATCTGCCATCACGGGAGATCAATGGATGCGTTTTGGGGGTGCAACCCCTTCCTCAATAATAAAGTAGCTGTGAGGAAGGGGTTGCACCCACAAAACACGTCCCTTGATCTCCCGTGATGACAAGTAGCACATGTTGACATTCGGCAATTTGTGTGCATCTTCAAAATTTGGCTTTTCCTGGGGTGCCTTCACCCCATCTGAACGCAATATCAAACACAGTTTAGAAATACTCATGTCTGATATTGCCTTCAAGTTCTACCAAATGTGAACTTTGTAAGTTCAAGATTTGTGTCTTTCTTGTTAGTTTTAAACATGCCTGTTTTATCTTAAATGAACATTTCTACTTTTTCTAATGTGACCCCAAAAATTGTTATAAATATAAATTGTTGGTTTGTTTTAAAAACCTTTTACAAATGCACATGTGATTGTGTTGGTATTAAAAATTAAGAATTCTAGCCTCAGGCCCAACTGAGCCAGCATAGTTTGCAGAATGTTGCCATAAAAAGTTGTGGAGAACACAGCATGCCAGGATGATATGATTCAGTTTGTACGCCGCCATGTGTATGGGTGTAAGCAATAGGCGGAACTGGCTGGCCATGATTCCAAACGTGTTCTCCACCACTCTTCTGGCTCTGGTCAGCTGGTAATTAAAAACCCTCTGGTCCGGGGTGAGAGTCCTCATCGGGAATGGCCGCATAAGATGGTCCCCAGCGCAAAAGCTTCATCCGCAACGAAGATGAATGGGAGTCCTTCCACATTGTCTTCTGGAGGTGGCAAGTCCAAGCTGCCATTTTGGAGACGCCTGTAGAATTCCATCTGGGCAATGACTCCACCATCTGACATCCGGCCATTCTTTCCCATGTCCACATACAAGAACTCGTAAGTAGCCGACACCACCGCCAACATCACAATACTATTGAACCCCTTATATTTGCAATAGTATGACCCCAAGTTGGGTGGTGGGACGATGTGGACGTGTTTCCCATCAATTGCCCCTCCGCAGTTAGGAAAGTCCCACCACTGGGCAAAGTGGGAGGACACAGTCTGCCATTCCTGTGGGTTGGAAGGAAACTGTGGAGTCAAACAAGTAAAAAAATTAGTCATTTTGCACATAAACAGGGAAAGCAGAATAGACACAAACATTCTTGGCCAACATCAAGATAACATTTATTTGAGGGAGTTTTTAAAGACCAAAGTATAAGGTACACCTATCAGATCCCCCCCCATGGGCCATTTCTAACATTATAGGGGAGAGCTCTTGGACAGGTAACCCTCTCCACTTCATTGAGAGATGAATGCCTAAATAACGTGTATTACTTTGGCCAGCCCCTCCTTACTTTACACTATTGGCAGCTCACTGGACAGGTAAGAAGTGTCATAATACAAAGATATAAATACACACTGTACACATTTTAGCACATTTGGACATTCGGCTATTACCCAGCAAGATAATAATAGTATACAAAAACTTTATACAGTACCATTTGAAAGTATACAGGCAGGCCCTTGTACTACATGCTTTGGGGAATTCATCCATAAATATGACCACAAAAGAGGTGGGTATAGTGTGTATGGGTTTGGCAAAGTCAGCAGATAGATGATTGAGGATAGATAGAGAATTGGTATCAGCTGACTTAGCAGTTGGGGGAGGGAGGGTTCCAAATGATTTGGGCACCCCCCAAAAAAAGCCTCTGACACTCTGCATGAATTTTAAGCACCAATCAAATTTAAAAACATTTTTGGGGGTATTTAGGGTAAAGCACTACTATTGAGCTGATAAAATACATTGTTAAGTGACTACATGAGGTGAATATAGGGCCAGGAGACCATGCTGGGGAGGTAAGTGAAGGCAAATATGCATGAAGGACAAAAAAATAATTACATAAAAATCCAGCATGCATGAGAACAAAGGGGACATTCACAGCATATTCCAATCATGGTAATTAGGGAATGAGGAAAGAAATACAATATATTATCAAACATTAAATACAATAAAATGTGATGTTAAAGGATAAAAATCTTACCTTCATATACTCCTTCTGCAGGACCTGGATGATGGCAGAACAGGTCTCTGGGATAATGATCCCCAGAGCCTGGGGGGAGATGCCTGTCGAGAACTTAAGGTCCTGCAGGCTTCTCCCCGTCGCCAAGTACCGCAGGGTGGCAACTAGCCTCTGCTACGGAGTGATGGCTTGCCTCATGCAGGTATCCTGCCTGCTGATATAGGGGGTCAGCAAAGCCAACAAACGGTGAAATACGGGGTCCGTCATCCGGAGAAAGTTCCTGAAATCATCAGGATTATTCTCACAGATCTCACGGAGCAAAGGCATGTGACAGAACTGGTCACGCTGAAGCAACCAATTCTTGGTCCATGAACTCCTTCCCACCCTGTTCATGGACTGGGTTTGTGTCAAGGTAAGGACCCCAACACCAAGCCCCCGCACAGCACAAACTCTACGAGGAGTACGCATATGCAACATGGCTAGAAAACGGTCGGCTGCTCAGAATGAAGTAACAGAACGCACTGAAGAACAGCAAGGCCTGTGAAGAGCGACCTGAAAAACAGTAACGAACGAACAAGAACACAATGACAAGAGTCACGCATAACTCGCTGCACGCACTGAAGACCAGATACAAACCCACAAGCACAAACTGAACAGCAGAAAACCACGAGTCTGAAAAAGTGCGAATCGTCTCTCACCAAACTTTTACTAAGACGAGATTAGCAAAAGGAGCCCAAAGGGTGCCGTGCTTGGTTCTGAACTGCCCTTTTCTAGTCTCGTCGTACGTGTTTTACGTCACCGCGTTGTTGGCGATCGGAAATTCCGACAACTTTGTGCGACCGCGTGTATGCAAAACAACTTTGAGCCAACATCCGTCGGAAAAAATCCATGGATTTTGTTGTCGGAATGTCCGATCAATGTCTGATCATGTGCACGGGGCATTAGTACAGTAGTGAATGCAGTTGTTTAACTTAGGGCACTTATGATAGTGCAGAGTGCATAGTCTGGATGAGTCAGTGGTATTCTTTTTACCTAAATTTAATAAAAAAAGTAAGGTAGTATTGGGTGTGTAAATTTACCAGTACTCTGTTGTACTATCTGTGTGTTGCAGGATTGCTGTGTGTAGTATGGTATGGTAATATGGTAATAATGGTGTTATTATCATACTGGTGTAAGATCACTAGTGGACTAGTAGGGGCTAAAAACCCCAGCCTCTCTGTGTCTGTCTGCCCTCCCCCTCATCTCTTTGCTCCCCCCTGTCAGGCAGTGTGTGTCACTTTGCAGAGGGGGGACTAAGAAAAAACACACACCGTCAGACTCTCTGTCGCTTTGTCCGCCTTTAAAACATTTGTACCTAAAAGGGTACAAGTTCAGGACATCCCCACAGTGCCTGATGGGGAGGGGGCAAATAGACACACACTCTGTTTTGTAGGGATGGGGGAGCAGGGAGTGTGCATCTTTTAGCTCCCCTCCCTGCTGTCAGGCAGTGTAATTCTTTGCCCCCCTCCTTGCAGGCATCTTGTCACTCTGGTTCCCTTTAAGACCAGTGCACACACTGCTGCCTGCCCTGTACACTGCCAATTGAACTACTGGTATTTGAAAGGTATGCTTAGTGCCGGGTCACATTACTGTGCTCTGCGAGATCGCATGTGATTCACACCACACTGCAGATCACATGCAATGTCCGAGCTATGCGATTTCAGCCATACAGATTATATGGCTGAATTTGCATCGCATTCAGACCAAACTTGCACAGGACCCTTTTTTTGGTCCACACCAGAATTGGATCGCATGGGTGTTAACACCTATACGATCCAATTCATGTCTGAACTGTCAGTATGTGAGCTGAAATGGGGGTGTCATTAACAATGTGTTGACACGCCCCGCAGAACGCATATGGCAGTGTGAATTGCTGTTTGAGTCAGGTGCGATGTGGAAACCCGCAGTGGATTTGCAGGGTTCCCTCATCACACCAGTGTGAACCAGCACTCACCCTTTATATAATAGTGCTTGAGACTGTGTAATAATTCTGTCACTCAGCAGCTACCGTATATACCGGTATTTGATTAAGGCTCAGTTCGCACTTGTGCGATGCGGGAACACTGCGAATCCACTGCGGGTTCTCGCATCGAACCTGACTTGCACAACAGTTCACACTGCCATATGTGATCTGCGGGGAGTGTCAATACAAAGTTAATGACACCCCTATTTCAGCTCGCATATCGCACTGCAAACCGACAGTTCTGACATGAATCGGATCGCATGAGTGTGATCCAATTCTGGTGTGGACCACAAAAAAGGTCCTGTGCGAGTTTGGCCAGATTGTGATGTGATATCAGCCATACAATCAGTTTTGGCTGAAATCGCATCGCACTGACATCGCATGTGATTTACACTGCAGTGCGGTCTAAATCACATGCAATATCGCAGAGCACACAATTGTGAACCAGCACTGAGAGATTTTTGACATTCTCACTTCATTAATGACAGATTCTCCAGATTATCCTTCATTGACAGATTCTCCATTATTGGGAACTAACAATTCCCTATTACATTATTTCGGTTTAATTTCCTATTTCTTGGAAGGGCTGTATTCAGGGCTGGAACAAGGGTGTCATGTAAGGCAGTGTGTATACTGTATTTGCTCAACCTTCCTCCCCCCTCTCCCCCCCCCCCGCCGGAGACTTTTTCCCACGCTGCCATTTAAAATCCATTTGTACCTGCTTGCTCGAGTTGTGATTCCAGTCAGAGCTAAACTCCCGCGAGCCGTGCAGAGGGTTACCATGGTTATGCTCTGACGGCCGCGAGAGTTAGTGAAAGAAACTATTTCCTGTGTGTGTGCTGCGGTGGGGGATGGCTGCCGGAGCTCTGTAATGCTGAAGATGAGTGTCCCGGGACTCCCAGGTCCCCCAGGATGTCTGAGATTATGTCCACTCGCCATGCGATCGATATACACAGTATGTACCAATGCTTTTTTTTTATATATTGGCGTATAGCATGCACACCTGATTTTCACCCGATTTTCAGGGTGAAAAAGTGTGTATTATAAGCCGATAAATACGGTATATCCTTGAATATATTCATGAAAACCACTTATGGCCCATTCACATTTAGGTGTTCCATTGCCGGGTGTTAATGATCACATTCATTCATAATGAACAGCTGCCAATGTACCACAATGGATGAAAAAACACACATGACCTTTTTTTTAATAAGGCAGCACACCGCAGAGCATGGTATGTGTATTATGGTGCCTAGAGCTGTGTTGGGATCTACTGTACAATGTATTGGGGGGCAATTCACAATGAATGATACCACATGTCACTGCCCATAGAGAAGGTGCTTTGTTATGCATTGTTATGTGTTAAGGTGTAATTTTTACCACAATGCACAATGCAGAGTGGGGAAGGATAAAGAATCCCTGTCAGGTTTTTACTGCTATCTGGGGCTCCATTAGAGAGATTCCCCTCACTTCCTGTCCTGCAGATAACTTTTTACCATAGAAAGTGAGGGAATCTCTTCAATAGCAGCGCAGAAATAAACATATTTTTAGTAAAGTACTGGAAGGCTGGAATCCTTGTCAGCCTTGTATTTCTGTCCTTGTCCCTATTGCAGATTTTTCCTCTCTTCCTGTCTGGTAAAACTGTTATCTGCAGGACAAGAAGTGAGGGAAAATCTCTCTAATGGAGCCCTGGACAGTGGCTGTCCAAAAGAAAAAGGTTTTGGTTGGACATGAATTTTAAGGCACCACAATAACATTATATAGTATTTCTGTTTCTGATGGCCGGCATTACATTTACCTTTTCACCGGCATGCACAATTTTAAGGTTTTACATGTTGGGTTTCTATTTACTCAAAACAACTTCATATTTTATATTTTAGCAAAAAGTTGGGTAATGCATCTCGTTTGTGTGCAGTAACATTATTTTTTGTGTAATTTTTACTGAAAGTATGTATTTGATAAACAGCTCCTCTAATATCATAAACGATTTTAAACTACCACCATTATATTCTGCAGGGTCTTTACTTTCAGAAAATATATAATGTTTGGGGGTTTAACTAATCATCAGGCATTTTAATATTTCACACAAAAGCTGATCTGGCAGTGAAAGGATTAAAGACAACGCAGTCACAGAAAAATTCCCATTGATCTGTTCCTGTTGTGTAATGACAATACCGTTCTATTTGTTAAATAAAACAACAAGGAATGGTGTCAGCCCTGCCAAGTTTCTTTTGGTAAACTAAAGATTGTCTCCCCTTCTCCTCAACTCTACAACATGGGAGGATTGTTTTGTTAATTAGACACCTTGAGGTAGCATAAGCAGAGTGATGAGGAATACCAAAAAAAAAAAAAACACCTCTTGGGGTTGCCCTGACCCTGCCAGTAAAGTGGTGCATCTGCATGACGTATGCAACCTACTACAAAAACATTAACATTGACACTTTCTTTTTTAAATTGCTGGCAAATTAATGCTTCATCTATCTACCAAACAACTGAGGGTTCATCTAATCTATAGCAGACTCTTATCCCAGGTGAGGGGATCTGGTATAGATATTAATGGTGGACCCCACACAAAACAAAAAAGTGTATAATTCCCCCTAAGGATGTATAAATGACCCTTTACCCTGATGAGAGTCTGATAAAGATGTCAAGGGGTACCCACAAAATGGCATATGGCCTCCCCATAAATATGCATACCAGACCAGTAGGGATTTTAAGATGAAATTTCAGGCAAAAAAACAAACATGTGGTTCCACCCAAAATCCACATGTGACACGTACTGTATATGTGTGTATCATGCCCCCTGTCAGGCCAGGAAAAGGTAAGTGAGAATTCAGTCTCCCCACCTGAACCATACCAGGCCACATACCCTCAGCATGAGGGTACCTTGCCAGGAGGGCCAAGAGTACAAAAGCATCTTTCCCACAACACTGGTCTGGTGGTTGTGGGGGTCTGCATGCTGGGGGGGTTCATTGAAAACTATAAACCCGACATACAGGCCCTCCCCCTATGTGAATGAGTAAGAGGTACACAGTAGCCATACTCATTCATAGAATAAGTGAAAAAAATAAACACACCACAGTTTTTGACAAGTCCTTTTTTTAGCATTAAAAAAACCCACAATTCATCATCAATCAGTTTGTCCAACATTTCTGATCCAAACCGTCAACACAATGATTGATGGAGCAGATTATGTTGCCATCTGCCGGTTTCCTAAGAACCAGTTAGAAGGGAAGTGGTCACATTTAGTAGCGGTAGTAATACTGATGCCAAATGTATCACTTCAAGCTGGTGCCGGAGGTTTGACCGGACCACATTCAAAATAAGTTCAGTCGTTTGCCAAACCTCCACACAAGCAAAATTTGGTCCAAACTTGGGTTCAGACCAAACCAAAAGCTCATCGTTAGTCATTACACTGGTCACAAGAGCCAATAATATAAGAAAATCAATAACCCAACTCACTCTCTGAAAAAAGTTGAGCTTACATCAGCCATATTATTAATGTGTGGGATCTGTTAAGGAGAGCTGAAAATACTGTGTAGGGACCGACTTTTTTTTGTTATTATGGTATTGGTACATGTCCCCCCCCCCCCCCCCCCCCATCATGGCAGTGGCCAGTTCCCATGCATTTTGTTTGACAATAGTTTGCCTATTAGCTCTAGAAATGGACAGAACTAAAAAACAATATTCTCCCCCATAGACTTCAGGGGGTTTGCTGACAGTTCACAAACTTCAAAATGTCAGCAAGATTTGAGAAACTTTTCACAAACTAAACTCAGAAAGATTTTCTTATCTCTGGCCCTGAATGTCTCCCATGGCATGTCTCTAGGCTCCAACCAGTCCTATAGCAAGTCTCTGACCCTTTCCTCTAGTAAGTCTGCATTCTCTGACCTTCTTCTGCAGAATTAAATATACTGAATGTAATATGCAGCTACTTGGTGATATCAGGGGCTACAGCTGAGTTCCTCTATACCTCCTAATGGTCAATCACTGCTATAACTCATATAAGTGCAGGAATGATTGAATTTCAATATATGTTTCACAGAGCAATACACAAGGCCACCAATCCCACCTTAGATCTGCAATTGAAATGTGTTATAAATTTTGCCATAAAGAATTTCTGCTTGAATCCTTGTACTGTAGACCAACGCAAAACTATCCATTTTCTGCAGTATTTACCGGAGAGAATACAGACATCTCCTGGCTTTTTTTATTTGCTATTGATGAGATAAACAGCAGTCTATTCTGCCCAATGTAACTCTGGGATACCATATGTATGATTCTTGTGGACATGTGAATAAAGTTATAAAAGACGTTCTACAGATATTGTCTGGACATACAAAGGAAGCTCCAAATTATTCCTGTATGGAGCGGGGTGCCCTGGCTGGTTTCATTGGAGATCTCAATTCTGACACCACTCTCCAAATGGCCCAGATGCTGAATCTATATGGTTACACCCAGGTAAGAAAAGCAGAATTTCCTATATTTTTTAAAGTTAGGACAGCAGGGATGTAGGGATGGGCCAATGGTTCAGTCCAATCTTTGGCTGCTATGGCATTTGGACAATTCAGCCCCCTGATGATCATATTAAGAAGTAGTATTTCAGGAAGCTATGAGCCACCAAAGTCACCAATCTCATTGGCTTACATGGCCGTTAATCCCCAGCCATGGCCATATTTGGTCAATTATGTCATTACTATCCCCGTCCCTTCCCTGTCATGTGGCGCTGGGTCTGTTGGGTTTTTAGTGTTGACAGGTAGGCAGGCGGCATACATCATAAATAATTATGAATTTATAATGAGGTGCTTTTCTTGGGTTCTTTTTTTAAAAAAGGGCTTGTCAAACATTTGGGTGTCTTTATCTATAAGTTACTTTTTTGTGATTGAGTAAGAGTACTATGTCCCTCTTACTCATTCACATAGGGGTGGTCGGTTTCTGGAGGCCTCCTTATTTTAAAAAGGGCTTCTAGCTTTCAATAAGCCTCCTGCCTGCAGACCCCCACAACCACCAGACCAGGGTTGTGGGGAGAAGAACTATCTATTGGTGGATCTTAGAATTGAAAGAGGACTTTCAACACAAGTTTGTTTTGTTATTGAATTATTGTATTATTTCATATTCCATAGAATGAAAGAATGAAGAATTTGTATAGCGCTACAAATGCGAACTGAATCGCTTCAAGGCGCTTGATCCATCCTGAGTTGTCCTGCTTCTTAGAAGAGGTGAGTCTTGAGTTTTTTTCTGAAGGCAAGATGGTTTTCTTCCATGCGGATGTTAGTGGGTAGAGCATTCCATAGCCGTGGTCCTTGGACTGCGAATCTTCGTTCTCTATTTGATTTGTACCTGGACTTGGGAATGAGGAGGAGGTTTTGGTTCATTGATCATAGACTGCGATTAGGTGTGTAGTGTTTTATTTTCTCGCATAGGTATTGCGGAGCATTTCCTTGTGTGCATTTGTGGGTGAGGCAGAGGGTCTTGAATGTGATCCTTTACGGTTAGCCAGTGTAGGGTCCTCAGGGATGCAGATATGGATTCCCAGGGTTTTTTTCTGGTTACTAGTCTTGCTGCCCATGTTTTGGATGACTTGTAAGCGAGCAATCTGGTATTCAGTCCTATGTAGAGGGAGTTTGCATAGTCGAGTCGGGAATTGATGATTGTTCTGACTACTGCTGCTTTGTCCTCTTCTTGAATGAACGGGATGAGTCTACATAGTAGGCGGAGAAGATAATGAGAGCCGCTGACTACTGAACCTATTTGTGCATCCATCGACATTTCTGCTTCAAAGATGACTCCAAGACTTTTGGCCTTGGTGCTTGGGGAGATGGTCTGTCCAAGGATGGTGGGTGATGTCCATGGGGTCTTAGTTTTTGTATTATGGTTTGCGTGGAGGAGCAGAAGCTCTGTTTTGGATCTGTTGAGTTTGAGGGAGCTAGTGGTCATCCAGTCGTCTATCAGTGAGAGGCATTTTTCTAGTCGCTAATATTGGTCTTTTTGTCTGGTGATGCGAAAGTAGAGTTGAGTGTCGACAGCGTATGAATGAAAGCAGAGGTCTGATTTTCTCATGATTTTGAGGAGTGGATGGATGTAGATGTTGAAGAGCACGGGTGACAAAGGTGAACCTTGAGGGACTCCATAAGAGATAGCGTGGGTTTCAGAGGTGAAGGCTCCTAGTTTCACTGTCTGTGAAGGATTTCCTAAGAAGGATGCGAACCATGGTAGATCTGAATCTGTGACTCCTGCTACTTCTGTGAGGCGGTCGAGTAGGGTATTGTGGTCCACTGTGTCGAATGCTGTGCAGCAGCACCAGAAGACATGATTCTCCACCATCTGCTGCTTCTAGGGCATCGTCCCATATTTTGAGAAGTGCCGTTTTTGTGCCATGGCCTGGGCGGAAGCCTGATTGCAGTGGGTCCAAGAGTTTGTGTAAGTTCAGGTGGAGTTGTAGCTGTTGTACTAGTGCTTTCTCCGTGATCTTGGAGATGGTGTTAAGGCTTGTTATCGGTCTGCGGTGGTTAGGG
Source organism: Aquarana catesbeiana (assembly GCF_042186555.1). NCBI lineage: Eukaryota > Metazoa > Chordata > Amphibia > Anura > Ranidae > Aquarana > Aquarana catesbeiana. The sequence goes on along the minus strand of NC_133324.1, from coordinate 15,251,046 downwards.
TCTTTAGGATTGAGGTTAGGTTTCTTAAGGAGGGGTTTGACGGTGCCTTGCTTCAGGGAGATCGGAACAATCCCTTATTTGAACGAATGATTTATAAGATGTGTTGTAGTAGGAGTCAAGATGTTGGAACATTCTTTCAGGAGTTTTGTGGGAATGACGTTATTTGGTCACGTGCTGTCTCGGAAGCTTCTGATGATGTTTTTGGTGGTGTCAGTGGTGATTGGGATCAGTGAAAAATTTGGTGATTGTGCGATGTTCATATCGAGTCCCTCTCTTTGCTTAGGTTTTCTTCTGTTGAATTGTTTTCCGAATGTTGTCGATTTTGTTGATGAAAAAAAACTCATTGCAGAATTCTTGAGTTTCATTTGCTGGGGGCTCTGGGCAGGTGGGGTTCATAAAAAAAATATAAGGAGTTTTACCTGGATCAACCAAAATGAGTTGATGAGCAATTGGATTAACGGCTTGGACAGGCCTATTAAAACAAAGACAATGTTGTCACAGGAGTTAAAAACAAAGGGAGCCGCGGCTACACATCCCACACATTCACACCAGATATTCACCACTCGCTCAAACTATAAAGGACTGGTGAGTTGTTGGAAAGTCCAAAACAGAGTTAGAAGGTTATAATTGGATGGGTATTCCTTCAGAGAGACTCCCAGGTTGATTTGAACAAACGTGAACCAACAATATTGTATACTGGTTATGTGGGTGGACGATCTGGCGATATGGGTCTGATATAGCAATTATCAATACAGCTAGATCATTCAAATGGAAGTACAGACCATAAACATGTATAGATGATCAAATATTGCAGCATATGAACCAAGCAGCATTGCAAGGAAGTTCCTTTATCAGCAAAGGGTTGATGAAAACAAAATGCAGAGGCAGCGGATGTATTCCCGTGCAGATACCAACAGGGGAATGCTATGATAAGTATTGACATGTACTACAAGTGCTGAATGGGGCATAAAAGTTCTCACCAATCGCACAGAGTCCGTCATCAAGTAGTAGCATACCTTTGTCCCCGGGATGCGGTGGCCATGAGTGCAGTTCTGCACTGGCCAATAGATAGAGACAAATGGAGAGAAGTCCCTTGCTGTGTGGTCGCTGTCTCCATGTTGTTCGTTGCTGAAAGGAAAAAAGCCGTCAGCTGTTGGTTCTGTGCTAGGTACACCAGATCGTAAAGCACGCGGTTCCCAGTGACGTGCTGACGTCACGCTGCTGACGTGTTTCACCAGCCAATGAATGCTGTTTTCTTCAGAGCAGGGAGGAGTCAGAGAGGTAGGCTTAAATAGACTGTGAAGTGTGCAATTGCTGTTAATACCCACTAGATGTCATCCAAAACACCTCACATGCAAAACATTCAGCAAGGGAAAAACAGGTACTTCGCAAGTGCACTGACAAAACAATAACAAAGGGAAAGAAGGGAAAAAATTATGACTAAAAATGATGGCAAAGATGGAGAGAGTGAGAAGTTATACTCATTCATGAATTCAATTCCTCAAATATAGGAGTAAGAAAAAGGGGAAACAAGTTACTTCCATGTTGATATAAGAAGGGAAAAAAGGGGGGAAGGAGAGGGAGGGAAAGAGGAGGGTGGGGGGAGGGGGAAGAAAGGGGAGAAAGGAAGGGGAAGGGATTTTCCCATTCTCAGGAAGACATTTTACTTCTCTAAAAAAGGCTGTAAGCTACATTCGATATTTAACCCTTTGGTAACCAGAGAGTCCAAGTAGTAGGTCAACATCTTTTCCTTTTGGAGAAGAATGGTGTCAAAGTCACCTCTCCTGGGGGCAGGTTCAGCATGTAAATCCCTTTAACTGTAAGGCCTTTTGGATCACCGTTATGAAATTTGGGAAAATGTAGAGGGATCGGATCATCATCATCCTTTTTCTTAATACTACTGATGTGCTCGCCAATCCTGATGCGGAGTTGACATTTGGTTTTACCTATATAAATTTTTTGCAGGGACAGGTAAGCATATAGATGACGCGTGTAGTTGAACAATTGATAAACTGCTTGATTTTGTAATTTTTACCTCCGCTTGGATTGGCAAACACATCAGTATGGTATACATATTTGCAAATGGTACAGTGTCCACATGCATGCATGCTAGAAGGCGGTTTTGACCCAGTAAGCCAGTTTTTACTGATGGTCCACCTGTACTCGGAATGAACTAGGACATCACCTAGATTACGTGCCCTCGTTTTGTCAGTGCACTTGCGAAGTACCTGTTTTTCCCTTGCTGAATGTTTTGCATGTGAAGTGTTTCGGATGACATCTAGTGGGTATTAACAGCAATTGCACCCTTTACAGTCTATTTAAGCCTACCTCTCCGACTCCTCCCTGCTCTGAAGAAACCAGCGTTCATTGGCTGGTGAAACACGTCAGCAACGTTACGTCAGCACGTCACTGGGAACCGCGCACTTTACGATCTGGTGTACCTAGCACGGAACCAACAGCTGATGGCTGTTTTCCTTTCAGCAACGAACAACACGGAGACAGCGATCACACAGCGAGGGACTTCTCCCCATTTGTCTCTATCTATTGGCCAGTGCGGAGCGGCACTCATGGCCACAGCATATCGGGGACAAAGGTATGCTACTACTTGATGATGGACTCTGTGCGATTTGTGAGAACTTTTATGCCCTATTCAGCACTTGTAGTACATGTCAATACTTATCATAGCATCCCCCTGTGGGTGTCTGCACGGGAAATACATCTGCTGCCTCTGCATCTTGTTTTCATCAACCCTTTGCTGATAAAGGAACTTACATGCAATGCTGCTTGGTTCATATGCTGCAATATTTGATCATCTATACATGTTTATTGTCTGTACTTCCATTAGTTTGAGCGAGTGGTGAATATGTGGTGAATATCTGGTGTGAATGTGTGGGATGTGTAGCCGTGGCTCTCTTTGTTTTTAACTCCTGTGACAATGTTGTCTTTGTTTTAATAGGCCTGTGCAAGCCGTTTATCCAATTGCTCTCCCTTCCTTTTTGTATTTGTATTAATGATATTTTTGTGTATTAATAAAGCTTGTTTGTATTTATCTCAGTGTTCTGTGTTGACCCTCTTAAGAGAACTATCTTCTCTTTGTTTTTCCTAGATGGGGTTCATAGTCTGAGAGACTATTTTGAAAAGTTCCCGAGGGTGGTTTAAGGCTGTTGAGATGGTGTTTCAGAAGTGTTCTTTTTTGGTTTGAAGGTTGTTTGGTGATATTTCTTAGTGAACAGTTGAGGAGTGATCACTGTGATCACTGTGCACATGGTGGCGGTATGGATATTTTGTACATGTAGAAGGTAGGTAGGTCTGAATCTTATATGTACTGTAGTTGCTGTCAAAGTAGTTTTTGGGGAATTATTCAATATATATATATATCTATATAGATATCTATATCTAGATATCTATCTAGATATAGATATCTAGATAGATAGATAGATAGATAGATAGATAGATAGATAGATAGATAGATAGATAGATAGATAGATAGATAGATAGATAGATAGATATACAGTATATGCTGTAACTTACTTTGTTATCTGAAGAAATGAGAGTTATGGTTGAATATGGTTATGGTTGAATAGACAGACCCATGGTGGAAATGTGAAAATTGCTCTGGTCCATAAAGGATATACAGGTTCAGGAGCTGAGCTGGTAATTGTGTTTATACTCAGTTGTCCACCTCTAGCTAAAGCCAAAATCAGTCTTGCAGTGGCAGTGTCTGTCCAGAAAACTGATGATCAGGAGACCCCTAGGTGGGATTACAGGGGAAGAACTCTTAGAGGGGAATTTATCAAAACTGGAGCAGCCAGAATCTGGGGCAGTTATGGATGACAACCAATCAGCATCTATCTTTCATTTTCAAAGTTTAACTAAACAAACTGAAGATGGAGGCTGATTGGTTGCTTCAGATTCTGGCTGCTCCAGTTTTGATAAATTCCCCCTTAATGTCATATTATCAGCTTTCACTGATGGCTGTAATCATTTATGAAATAATACATTTACTCTTACATCTTTATCTTGTTGGTCTAGTGAAATAAAAGCACCATCTTATACATCTATTGTAGACAGCTCAGATGACATGTTTGTTGCTCTTAAAAAAAACAAACCCCCACCCCAAAAAAAACAGTAAAACATTTTCTAAGGTTTTCTTCTGCCCATTTGGATATTAAGAGTTCCACATTAATTATATAGACTATTTTCTTTCTTTCTAGATTAGTTATGGAGCCAGAGATACTTTACTGAGTGATAGAAAGATGTATCCAAACTTTTTCAGGACAGTTCCGGGTAATGAGATGCAATATGTGGCCATAGCAAAGTTACTGGAAAGGTTGAAGTGGAACTGGGTTGGGATCCTTACATCTGATGATGAATACGGAGAGCGGGAGATCCGACAACTCAGCAAACATTTATCTAATCATGGAATTTGTATTGAATTCAAGATTCTGGTGTCTATAAAGAATTATGATAAAATTCCTCCAGAGCTGCAGACCTCAACTACGGAAGTTCTTATTATTTGTGGCTCAGTTAGTATGATTTATTACACGTTTTTGTATATTAATGTCCCTTATTACACGGAGAAAACATTAATTCTACCAGCTTCTTGGTCAATGAGTGAAAAATTTTTCATTTTCAGTAACTGTAGCTTGGTGTTTACGTTCCCCCATCTCTACATGAAGGAATTGCTGGAATATTTTTATAGTATTTATCCATCCAGCCGCCCAAATGACCCACTGATGGAGGATATTCTCATATCTGAATATCAATGCTTTTCAGAAAACAAAATGAAAAATGTCCTTAGCCCACTCACAACCAGATCACCTCTTAGAAACTGCAGTTTGGAGACACTTCCACTTGATTTCGTTTTTCCTGAAGAGAAAACATCCTATAAAGTGTTTATCTCAGTCTACATTTTGGCTCAAGCATTACATGACATGGATTTCTCTTTTAAAATAAATAACAAAAAATCTGAAATAAATCCACACACACTAAAGTATAAGGTGAGAGCGTCCAATGAAAGATTACTCGTATCTTTTTATACTCGGTCAATTCAGTACTGGAACACAATGTGCCCAGACAAAAATTACACCCAGTTTAGGTTCATGTTTAGTTTAGAAGTGTTTAACCCTTTCACTTCTGGAGCTGTTTTTTTTTTGCACCCATGATAAAAAAATCATTTTAGGCCTGAAGATTATATAAAACTCCCAAACAGTATACAGTATATTTTCTGAAAGCAGAGACCCTGGAGAAACAATGCTTGCTGTATCATCTTTTTCTTTCACATGATATTAGTGCAATGGTTTACCAAATGTCATCTTTTGTTTTCAGTAAAAGATACACAAAGTTCATTTTAGGGCATACAAATGTAATATATTACCCTCTTATTTGGTAAAATATAAAAGATGAGGTTGCACTAAATAGATAGATAGCCAGTATGTCAAGTCTTAAAAAGACCGGCGCCTCTGAAATGGTGACAAACTTTAGTACCTTCACTTTTCCATAGGTAATGTTTTAAAGGCTAAGTTCACCTTTTGAAACATGTTACATGGCACATCAATATTTAGGGTGTAACATGTTCCAGCACATGTCCCCTCACCCCCAAACCTCCCATACCTGTGGGTAGGGGGTTCCTCTCCCCGAAAATCACACCCACATTTAAAATCAGCTCCGCCCACACAGCCATGTTATTCATTCACATGAATTTGTGAATGAATAAACCACAAGTTATAACTTCCATCGTGGCAGACAGAATTGTAGTATCGATGGACTGTGATTGTGCTGATCAGTGCACTTATTGTCCATTCACAAGCCTTCCAGCTTTTTTACAAAAAGCCTGTACAGATGTATGGGCAGAAAATTGAAGGACTTGTCTGTAGGAGCCTGACATTCCATCCATGATCCACTCATACCATATAACAGATAACAGGTCTAAAATTATTGTTCTCACTCCAGCATGCGTGTTTATAACATGTGCAGAAAAATGAAAGCTTTAGTGCGCAGGCGCCCCTCCCATCTGTGTTTATTTTTGTATATGTGTGTATGTGGGGGTGGGGGAGGTTCATATATATGTATTTTGAGGAGTTAAAGTGCTTGGAATTAACTTTATTTTCTTACACTTTATTGTTTATCACCGGAGAACATGAGTCCCCTATGTGATACTTTTTTGGGACAGGTTCCCTTTAATGAGACCACTGATGCCTCCCCTGCCCTCCATTAAACTAATGGAGTGCAGATCACACTTGTGACGGGAGTCACTTTGGGTAGGGTGCCAGAGAACTCCAGTCTGATCTGTGCTAGTCAGACTCGCTGTATAGCCACACTGGAATATTATATATATAAAGTATATTATGGGATGTATATCTCTGTGGAGGGGGGATTCCTCCAACAGCTCTCCTTGCTGATTGGACAGTTTACCCCACCCTGAATTCCAAAGAGAGGGGCGGTTGACCCCTGAGTTGTACTGTATATCTTTTTGTACATGTATTTTAATAAAGAGTCTGAGGTTTTTCACCCTACACTGAGTTACGGCTAGTAACTGGGTGGCGCTCTTTTTTGGTTTTCTTTTTTTTTCCCATTAGTTATTCCATCTTAGCCACCTCAAGAACGGGCTGTCCCCCCTCCCCATTCCTGCCCAGGCCATTTTCAGTTTTCAGCACTGTAACACTTTATATGACAATTACTTAGTCATGCAACGCTGTACCCAAATTTAATTTCATCTTTTTTTTTAAACAGATTTATTTTGGTAGGATTTAATCACCACCGAGTTTTTATGTTTTGCAATATAAATGAGAAAAATCTATTCTGGTTAAAAATGTTGGTTATAAAAATTTGCAAATAAATAACATGCGTTTATAAATTTAGACCAACATATATTCTGCTACATTTCTTGGGTAAAGATAATAAATTGATCAGTCCAGTTGTACTGATGGACCCATTTTTAAGGCCCTAAAATGACAGGACAATACCCCCCCAAATGACACATTTTTAAAAATAGACACCCCAATGCATTTAAGAGGCATTGTGAGATTTTGAAGTTGTATTTTTTTGTTACAATTTTTTGGAAAATTAATATTTTTTTTTTCACAAAGGTGTCATTTTAATAAGTTATTTCTCACACACGGCATAGGCATACCAATATACTTATACTTATACTTACTTATTTACACCCCAAAACACATTCTGCTATACCTCCTGAGTATGGGGATACCACATCTGTGATACAATTTTCACAGCCTAGATGTATAGAGGGGCACAAAATCCAAGGAGCACCATGGGGCTTTTAAGGGACATAAATTACACATCTAATTTCCTGACTACCTATCACATTTCTTGAGTCCCTGAGGTGCCAGGACAAGAGAATCACCAACAAAATCACCACATTTTGTTAATAAAACACTAGAAGGTTTTTTTTAAGAGGCATAGTTAGTGTGATTTTTTTCCATAATGACACTGCACTTACTATGGTGACAGTGTGTAAAAAAAATATTCATTTTTTTTAACATGTCACCAGAGCAGTGCAGTGTCACCATAGTGATGTTGTACTGCTGGGGGGGGGGGGGGGGGTGATAAGAACTTTTTTAACATTATGATTGCTTTATACAATCATGATCACTGTATAAGCAATCATTTCTTTTTTTTAAATCAAAAATAACGTTTATTGAGCATAACACAAAAAAGAATATACAGACATACGGGTAATCGGTGCAACTGGCACCACAGTTTCGAATCAATCCAATAGACAGATCAATATAAGCATGTCATAAGCATTTGGGTACTCTACAGAGCAGAAAAAACATAGGGGAGCAATGGGCTTTTACATGGAGAGGAAGAGAGTTACAGATAAAACACATGGAGTTAACTCTTGAGTATATACTTAGGTCTCTACATCACAAGTGGAGTCGTCCACCAGCTATCTGTCCCAAATTTTGTGGTACTTATCAGGGCATCCCCTGTGAGAATAAAGTCGTTTTTTATAAGGAAGGGTGACGTTAACGGCCCTAATCCACTGTTGTATCGTGGGTGGAGGTCCCCTCAGCCAGGTTCTGGCAATCTGTAGTCTAGCAAGGAATAATGTTTCCTGCAATAGGATATTTAAATATTTCTCACTTTCAGGGAGTGAGAGGAGTCCCAGCAGGCACTGTCGGGGACAGAGGGATAGCGGAGAGCCCATTCGGTCATGAAGAAATCGGACCACCTGGGTCCAAAACCCCTGTACGGATGGACAGGCCCAAATTGGATGGAAGAAGGATGCATTTAGATGATTACAGCTGGGACAGTTAGGATTGTGGCCAGGTCTATACTTAGAGATGCGGTGAGGTGTCAAGTAGGATCTATGAAGGATATAGAGGTTAGTATGGCGATCAGACAATTTGGGAGACACGGTTTTACAGTTGGCAAGAGCCTCCTCCCAGTCTTCATCTGACAGTGCGCCCAGGTCAGGCTCCCAACGGGATCTCAACCGCTGAGCGGTGGAGGTCGCTGAGGGCGTCATGAGGTATGTGTATAAGAGTGATATTAATTTTTGAGAATCTTCACCCAGAGCAAGGTCCACCAGCAGTGGGACTTCGAGACTCGGGAAAGAGCCCCCAAACTGTGTGCAAAGTGCGTGTCTAAGTTGAAGAAAGCGGAATAGCATGTGGTTAGGTAGGGCAAAATTATCTTTGAGGGCCTGGAAGGATTTTACCGACCCACCCGACACCACCTGTGACAGGTATATAATTCCCTTATCAACCCATAGTCCAGGGTCTGGAACAGATTGTAGCTCGGGCATGTGTGGATTGAACCATAGGGGCGTGTGGGAATGAGGGGAGGGTGCCTCTCCAATACACATTGCTAGCTGCCATATCTTGCAGTGGTGATATAACATTTGTGTCTTATGTTTATTTCGAATTGAATTGCGGGGGCCGCAAAATAGAATCTGGAAGGGGTGAAACATAGGGCCTGGGGTTTGGGAGCAAACTAATATGGAGTATCTTTCTCTGTCAGATTGGTTAAAGTGAAAAAAGTGGGAGATTTGAGATGCTACATAATAAAGGAAGAGATCAGGGAGTGCAGTGCCGCCCAGGTCGGTCGGGCATTTCAGAACCTGCCAGGACAGTTTATGGCGAGAGGATCCCCAGACAAACGTATTGATAATGGATTCCATAGATTTGAATATGCGTGGGGGAAGGTATAGCGGGGCCTGCCAGAAAATGTATAGGAGTTTGGGGAGGAGGATCATTTTTACTAAGTTTATGCGACCCATTACACCTAGGGGTAGTCGGGTCCATATTTGTGTTTTAGACTTCAAAAGAAGGAATAAGGGTTCTACATTGAGGGTGATGTAGTCCCGAAGGGATCTGGAAACAATCACACCCAAATATTTGATGTTGTTGGTCCTAACTAGTGGGAGTGCATCTTGAGCAGCCGTAGGGGCGCCCAGATCTAAAGGAAGGATATGGGACTTGGTCCAATTGATTTGGAGCCCAGAGAATGCTCCAAAGGCTGTAATAGTTTGCAGGGCTGTTTGGAGTGAAGGGCCGGCATCTGCAAGGTAGAGGAGCATGTCATCTGCGTAGAGGCTGATGACCTCTGTCAGTTGGCCACGTCTAAGGCCCCTAACACCGGAGTGGTTTCTAAGGGCTATAGCCGAAGGCTCGACTGCCAGGGCATACAGTAGGGGTGATATGGGGCATCCCTGGCGCGTACCACGAGAGAGTTGAAATGGGCGGGAAATTCTACCGTTGACCTGTATACGGGCTGTGGGGGCCTGATATAGAAGTTGAACCCATTTTATAAATTTCGGGCCGAAGCCGAATCTATGTAGACATTCCCAGAGATAACTCCATTCCACGGAGTCGAACGCCTTAGCGGCGTCTAGGCTGACTACTACTCTGGAGCCAATTTCCGTGTGTTGGGATTGAAGGTTCATATGGAGCCGCCTAAGGTTAAAGGCCCTATTTTTATTGGGCATAAATCCTGTCTGGTTGGGATGTATTAGACTAAAGATAACTTTGTTCAGGCGGAGAGCAAGGATTTTGGCCAGTATTTTTACGTCTAATTGGAGTAGGGATATGGGTCTATGTGATTCGGGGAGCAATGGGTCCTTACCTGGTTTAGGTATAAGGACAAAGAGGGCTTCACCCATGGATGACAGGAGTGTGTTGGAGTCAAAGATATGCGTATACAGTTTACTTAGTTTGGGAAGTAGAATTTCACTGAATTAACTATAGAATTCGAGGGGGAGGCCGTCTGAGCCAGGTGTTTTGGAAGCAGGTAGGTGAGCCAATGCTTCTGCTATGCAGTCGGTGGTGATAGGTGCTTCAAGCTGGGCGACCTGGGGAGAGGTGAGTGCTGGGAAGTCGATGTCTGAAAGCTCTTCATGAGTGTGGTGTGCGGTAGAGGAGTACAGGTCCGAATAAAAAGTCCTAGACTCCTCAGCCACCTGGTCAGGATTTGTCAATATGTCCCCCATCTTCGATTGGAGAGAAACCACCACTGGGGGTTTGTGATCCAGGTGCGCCATAAAGGCTAGGAGCCTTCCAGCTCATTCTCCAGATTCATAGGTACGTTGTTTACTGAAAAAGATACCCTGTTTGGCTTTTTGGAGGTGTAGTTGGTCTGTGAGTCTCATCTGTAGATGCAAGAGGGAGGTGTTAGTTGGTGTTGGATCATTTAGAAAGGCTTGTTCTAAGGTGTCTAGATGTTCCTCCGCTTGGTCCAACAAATGTCTAGAGGTTGCTTTGTGTCTATTTATGCGTGTGGATAATAACATGCGAGCATGCATTTTAAATGCCTCCCATACGGACCTGAATAGGGCAGAATCGTCATTTGTGCGGAAAAAATGGGCCAGCTCGAGTTGGACTGAGTCCAAATCTCTTAGGACATTGAGCCAAAATGTGTTTAGTCTCCAAACACGGGCCACAGGTAGGTTTGGCAAATGTAATCTGATCCAATATGGGGAGTGGTCCAATAGCACTCTAGTGTCAAATCCTACGTCTACAAGATGGGGAAGAAGGGAGGGAGTGAGGAAAATATAGTCTAAACGGGACATGGCTGAGCATGAGGAGGTGTAGCAAGAGAAGTGTATTTGTTGTGGGTGTTTGTGCCTCCATGTGTCTGTAAGAGCAAACTCCGTTAAAAATCTCCCAAATCTAGTGATGCTGGGTGTAGGGGCTGATGGAGCGGTCGTGCTCAATCGGTCTAAGTTAGGGGCGACAACCATATTAAAGTCCCCAGCCCAGATGGCCGGTACTGATGGATGTTGTGCCATGAATGTAACCCCATTCTGCAACATGTCAAAGGTGAACGGCGGGGGAACATACAATGCAAGGAGGAGCATCTCTAGGCCCCCGATGGAAGCATGCAAAAACAGTGAGCGTCCCTGGGGATCCGACCTTAATGCATGGAGTTGGAAGCTTACAGTTTTAGCTATAAGGATTGAAACTCTGCGAGAATTAGTGGTATAGGGGGCCTGGTACAGCCACCCCACCCAGGGCTTCTTGAGGCTCATCTGCTTCTGTCCTGCCAGATGAGTCTCAACAAGGATGGAGATGTCAGCCCGCTGAGATTTGAGGTGGGAAAGGACAGCCAAACGCTTGGCCCTGTCACCTAGGCCTCGGACATTCCATGTGGTTATTTTAAGTAAGGCCATAGTGCATATTCAATATACGTAATCGGATACCCAGGGAGCGGTAAACAGCATTAGACATTACAATCAACCCTTGATGTATACTATTGAAATAATCTTGTCTGCTGGGTATCCGAGGGGCAAAATGAACTCCTGGGAGATGCTGAACCAGCGTCCGCATTACCTTGCAGACCTGGGAGCAGCATGCATTGGAGGATAACCCAGCAGACTCGGTGGAAATGTTGTCATGCACAAACATGTCATTAGCAATACAAATGCAGCAGAGTACATATGATGTGTCATCTTGGATTCAGGAACAACAGAAAAAAAATGAGAGTGAAAAAATGTGTGGAAAATAAAACAGAACAAACATACTGCAACAGCACTGGTCCAGCTTGGCAGATTCAACACTCCGCCATACACTAACAGTGAGGGGGCAGAGGCCGGCCAGGGAAACAATATCGTGTGATTGTGAGTTGCGTGTAACTTGAATGTCACCACTGTAATGTGACCAACAGGGTTCGGGGGGTGAAAAAACTGGACAGTGCACGGCAGTGCAGAAAAAGCATCCAGTATCAGGGGATATGGTTGCAGGTGAGCCGCCCGAGGCATCTGGGTTAGGCCTGGTAGTGAGGGGGGAGAAAAAAGCAAGGGACTTGCAACCTGGGTAAAGGTAGAGCAGTATCAAAACGGAGCCTCAGCAAAAAAAGTCAGAGTTTGCAGGGGAGGCAAATAAAGAGATAGGAACAGTATAAAACTAACTCACTTTACCGAGGCCTGCAGGGTGGATGTGAGCTGTTCGATGAGGATTGTCAATCCGATTCGGGTATACGAGACCATCAGGACAATACATGGAGCGTGCAGGCTATAGGCGGGCCGGGACAGGCGCATCGAGTTGTTCCAGCCAGGAGAGAATGGCCTGGGGATCTTCGTAGAAGTGCGCTTTTCCTTCATGTACCACGCGGAGATGGGCTGGGAAGAGCATAGCGTACGGTAGATGGCGGACCTGGAGCAGCCGCTTCGCTTCAGTGAACCTTGCCCTCTTCTTCTGTACCTCGGCGGAAAAGTCCGGGAAGACCGCCACCATCACATTTCCGACCGGGATGTTTCCTCTCTCACGGGTGAGATGAAGGATGGTGTCCCGATCGCGGTAATTCAGGAGCTTGGCGATGAATGTCCGTGGGGGGGCTCCGGCGGGTGGGGGCTTTGCTGCCAGGTGATGCGCCCGCTCCACCACAAATGTGGAAGAGAAGGCCTCTCTTCCAAAGGTTTTAATGAGCAGATTCTCCAGGTATGTAGGGGGGTCAGCACCCTCGGATCTCTCGGGGAGCCCTACGAAGCGGAGATTACACCTGCGAAGGTGGTTCTCCATATCGTCTTGCTTAGAGAGGACGACATTGAGTTGGTGTTGTAATTGCTCAGCGGTAATCTGGAGTGGATGCACGTCGTCTTCCACCTGGCTGATGCGTCGCTCCGTCTCCGACACCCGGTCCCACAATTTGTGGATGTCTTGTCGGATTAAGGAAATGTCTACCTTTACCTCCTCAATCCTGGAGGTGAGGGTGGATTGGCACAGAGCAATGGCCTCAAGGACTTTGGCGGTGTCCCTAGATGCTTGTTCTTCTTCTTCAGGGGGGTCATCGGCGCCATCTTCCTCTCCCGGGTCTCGCTCCTCATGGCGGTACTTGTCCAGTTTGGCTATAGCACCGGATCTTTTAGGAGGCGACATAGTTGCTCAGGGTCAGGACGGTAGTCTGGTGTTTTAGAGCGGTGATTTGCGGTGGATTTAGCCCTCAGGATTAGGTAACAGGATAGGCCTCGAGCGGAGCTCTCACACTGCATGTCCTATTCCATGCAGCTCCAGACCACGCCCCCATAATAAGCAATCATTTCTAACTGTGTTTGGTATCATTCACAATGCCATCGTTTACTACTGTGATAGCTGTGATTGGCTGCAGCTATAGCATAGTACATTGTTGCTGTGATTTGCCTTGAACCATGTATTTGTTGTGACCAATCATGATTGACAGACATTGTTTACTATTGCTGACTGTGATTGGTAGAAACACCCAAACTGGGAGGCCATGTGGGTACATCCTCCCAAAATGACATTTGCCAGGATGTATATATGCAGTGGGCTGGCAGGAAAAGTTAAGCTAATAGTTTGGCACCCAAAAATGTTAAATGAAGAGCAGGAGATCCACATTCTGTTCTAGAAAGCCAGATCATTGCTGGTATTGTGAAGGACCTGGAGCACCCAGAGGGACACAATGATTCAATACACATAACTTTCCACTGCCAACTGTGATTTAAAGAGACAATTGTTCAACAGGATCTGAGCCTACTTGCTGTACTTTGTACCCTAAAAATTTGTTTTAATTGTTTTTTCCACAAACCACAATCTTATACAGACACATAAACCTAAGCACATAGTTACATAGTTGATAAGGTTGAATTAAGACACTAGTCCATCCAGTCTATTCTGTGTGTGTGTGTTTATGTCACTACCATATCCTTGTATATTGTATTCACTAAAATGTCCACCTCAAAGTTCTATCAACACTCTCTGACACCACCAACTGTGGAAGGGAGTTCTACATTCCTTAACAATCCAACAGTAAAGAACCCCTTATGGAGTTGAAGGTTAAACCACTTCTACCACTTACCACCACTTACTGAGTTAACCCCAGCCATCCACAAGTTGTTCCAGTCCTTGCTGCCTGATTCCCCACTGTCTGCATTTGCTTGTGACAGGCTGCACAGTGCTCTCCGTCCCAAACCCCCTGAAGATAAGCCTCCTAGGGACATAATTCTATGCCTCAAAGATTATCTGGTGAAAGAGGAGATTCTCAGGGCCTCCCGCAACACCCCTAACATCTTGCTGGAAGGTACTAAAATTCAAATATACCCAGATATATCTCCGGCCACCTTAGACAAATGCCAAAAACTTAAGGAGATTACCACTCCTTTTCAAGAAGCAAGAATTAGATACAGATGGGGGTTTCCCTTTAAACTCCAAGTCATCCACAACAGTTCCACATACACTGTAATCACTATCCAAGAAGGAAAGGAACTCCTGGTTAAACTAGGTCTCTTGGCCAAAGAAGATCTCCCTAGGATGCCATCCACCCCGTGCCCTTCTGCCATCTGGGCAACCCCATCACCACAGAGTGATCACAGATGACAAAGGCAGGAACTCAGAAGCTGCAGGTTTTAGTAGCTCAACACCAGCCTCCCTTACCGGCTCTTTTACCCTGTGTTTCCTTATTTTTTTATGTTGTTTTCCTTTTTTTTCTTTTCTCATATAACTTGGGACTTTTCCAGAACGGCTGAGATGCAACATGAACTGCCTCAGGAAGGGTGAGACAGTACTGGCCCCTTTTTCATTACCGGATCCCCTCTCCCTTCCACGGTATGTATGCACCTGTATGCACCAAATATATCCCAGACTGTTCCCCACTGTGCTGACGTACAGTGGCACCCGCTTGGTTGTTTCCCTACTCTTGCTGAACTCCACAGGCCCACAGGCTGAGGGATTCGGAAAGAAAAGAAAAAAGGGAAGTGGAACTTTTGGACCCCTCTCCTGGTACTATTTTTTCCTGGGTTAGCTTATTAGCCCCCCTTTTTTTTTGCTGGCCTGTGTACTCCAACCTTTTATTTTTATTTTTTATTTTTTATTTTATATTCCCTATACAGGCAACCAAGAGTGTTGGACAGTATTGTGCTACTGTTCAAGAGGTTTTTCCTTTAACAGATAATTATAGTATCCTTTTGTCGGGATGGTCTTTCCCCTCCCGACCCCAATGCTTTGTATTTTCGTTTTTCTGGTTTATTGTTTATTGTTTTTGGGTTACGGGACCTTACCTTTTGATGTCACAAAATATGTCCTTTCATGCATTATAGTCCTAACTGTATGCCTTGGTTACTGCAATCACCAGAAAGTTGTACCCCTAGTCATTTGGCCGGACATCCCCACCCTCCCAAGGTGGTGGACAATGGACATCAACTCCTTGGGATCGCTTCACGCTGATATGTGCCCTCCTGCCTTCCTACACTTACCATGGGTCTTAGATTATTATCCCATAACGTTAGGGGTTTCAACTCCCCACAAAAGCGAAAGAAGGCATTTAGTACATATAAACGCCTTCATGCTGATATTGTTCTCTTACAGGAGACTCACTTCTCCAAAAACAATCACCCCACATATTTTGATAGAGCATTTGGGCAAGGGTACTATACGACGTTTGGATCCAGATCCCGAGGGGAATGCAATATTTATTAAAAATGGTTTATTATTTGAAGCTCATAATATATACAAAGATCCCTCCAGCAGGTTTATCATCTTACAGGGCTCCTTACAGGGCAAGATGGTAACAAAAGGCAACGTGTACACCCCCAATGATTCTCAAGCATAATTTTCTAGGGCCTTCTTCCAGGTATTGGATAAATATAACTCCCCTCATCTGTTATTGGGCGGGGATTTCAATTTGATAGTGCATTCAGCCATGGATAGGAGCAGAACAGGCAGCACCTCTAACGCCTTCCCTAAAACTCTAAAATCACTGCTACACTCACATAATTTGGTGGACTCATGGAGAGCGCACAATGTCGGTGCCAGAGAGTACACTTTTTATTCTCACCCTCATGACAGCTACTCCAGATTGGACTATTTGTTTTGTTCTCCCATTTTACTAGCCAATTCTGCTACTGCTGCCATTCACTCCTGCCCGTGGTCAGATCACCAGTTGGTATCCCTTGACATTTCCCACATTGGCCTCAAACCCTCTGTCGCTGGGTGGAGACTTATTGAGTCTCTCCTCACTGACCCTAGCATTGTCTCACAGATCACAGATCAAAACACTTAGAGGACTACTTTGCCACCAATAATGTAGAAGACATATCACCCACCATTCTCTGGTGGTACAGTAATCAGAGGTCATTTAATCCAGTTGGCTGCTGAAAGGAAGAAACAAAGACTAATTGACATTACCAGACTCACTAATGAGCTTAATAAGTTATACCATTTACACACACAGAACCACTCCATCGATCTCCTACAACAGATTAACAACACTAGACTTGAGCCTGACAAAATCCTCTCTGCACAGACTGAAAAGACCCTTATGTGGTCGAAGGCTAAGTTCCTGTTACACAGTAATGCGGCCTCGGCCATGTTTGCGAGAAAGCTCAACCAATCTATCCAACCCCCCCATACTTATAAGTTAAGAAACCCCAAAGAGAGCTTAGTTTCCCACCCAACTGAGGTCCTGCAGATTTTCTGAAAATCTGCTCTCCCCCCCTCCACCACTCCTGACCCTGCCCTTAAGTCATGGCTAGATAATATCCCTCTCCCCAAACTAACTCATGAACACCTTCAAGTACTAAACGCCCCATGCGCAGACCTGGAAATTACCAAGATCATCAAATCCTTGAAACCCTCCAAAACCCCAGGTCCAGATGGGTACTCGGCCCCCTATTACAAGAAATTCATCGAAAATCTAACCCCATATCTAAAATCTAACTTCAATCACATTCTTAAAGGTAACATCTTCCCAGATGATATGCTTCATGCGAACATGTCTCTGATCCCAAAACCCAACAAGGACCACTCCCTACCTCAAAATTATAGGGCAATTTCAGTCATCAATACTGATCTGAAGATATTCGACAATCATTACTTCCTTAATCTCACCCGACCAAACAGGATTCATCCCGACCAGACAAATCACTGACAATATTAGACTGGCATCTAACATTATCCAAGATGCTGACCTACATTCCCGCAAAGTACTATTTCTGAGCCTGGACATTCACAAGGCCTTTGATAGTGTGCTATGGCCATACCTCGAACTGACTCTAGAAAAATGTGGCTTTGTGGGAGCCTTTGTTCATGGTTTTCGGGCACTATATCACTATCCCCGCACCCGGATTAGACTCCCAGGCTGTAACTCTGAATGTTTCATGTTAGGCAGGGGAACAAGACAAGGTTGCCCCCTGTCACCACTTTTATTTGCCCTCGCCATCGAACCCTTAGCCCGTTCCATTAGCTTAGACCCTAACATCAAAGGATATTTAAAAGGGGATCAAGAATTTAAATTAAGTCTATATGCGGACGATGTCCTCCTGTTCCTGTCCGACCCGATAGTCTCAATTCGCAACCTGATTTCAACCCTCCATACCTTCCAAGACCTCTCGGGTTTAGGGGTTAACATCTCTAAATGCTCTGCTCTTCCTATAAACTTCCCCCAACATATTACCTCTACAATTCAATCAAACTTTGGTTTTTCCATGGAAGGACAGTGCTTACCATACTTAGGGATCAAATTGGCACTTTCTCTTCACAAATTATACTTACCGTATTTATCGGCCTATAACACGCACTTTTTTCCCCTGAAAATCAGGGGAAAATCGTGGGTGCGTGTTATAGGCCGATCCCCGCCGATTTCTGTGTCATCGGAGCGATCGCGGCAATTGCCGCGGTCGCCGCCGACATACACAGCCGTGGGTAGATTCAAAAATGGCGCCGAGACTGCAGGGAGCCGAGATACACATACTCGAGTGTTCTCGGCTTTTTCCGGCGCCGCCGTCACGCCCAGTCCCGCCCCTGGACCTGTGTTATGTCCATCATAGGGCGGGACTGGGCGTGACTGTGAGCGGCGCCGAAAAAAGCCGAGAACACTCGGGTATGTGTATCTCGGCTCTTGTCGGATCCGAGATACACATACCCGAGTGTTCTCGGCTTTTTTCGGCGCCGCTCACAGTCACGCCCAGTCCCGCCCTATGATGGACATAACACAGGTCCAGGGGCGGGACTGGGCGTGTCGGCGGCGCCGGAAAAAGCCGAGAACACTCGAGTATGTGTATCTCGGCTCCCTGCAGTCTCGGTGCCATTTTTTGAATCTACACCGAGTGCACAAAGCTGCACTGACATGGCTGGACTGGGGCAGACCTGCACTAACGAAGCTGCACTGGGGCAAGGCTGCACTGAGGCAAGGCTGCACTGGGGCAAAGCTTCACTGACAAGGCTGCACTGGGGCAAAGCTTCACTGACAAGGCTGCACTGGGGCAAAGCTTCACTGACAAGGCTGCACTGGGGCAAAGCTGCACTGACAAGGCTGCACTGGGGCAAAGCTGCACTGACAAGGCTGCACTGACAAAGCTGCACTGACACTGAAAAGGCTGCAGATGGACAGATAAGGCTGCATTGATGGGCATTTTAATGTAAGTTTTTTTTTCCTTAAACTTCCCTCCTAAAAATTTTTTTTCCTTAAAATTCTCTCCTAAACTTGGGGTGCGTGTTATACGCCGGCGCGTGTTATACGCCGATAAATACGGTAGCTAACTATCCACCGGCATTTGCCAGTGTCAGAAAACCCTTAAACACCTGGAACTCATACCACATCACCTTCTTAGGCAGGATCCAGGCAATAAAAATGTTGATTCTCCCCAAACTTTTATTTTTTTTAGAGCTCTCTCCAATTATCTGTCTCGAAAAACAATTGAATTAATCCAAAGAGATATAAACAAATTTGTATGGCACAATAAAAAACCCAGATTAGGTAAGCAGATGATTTACAGACCTCGAGCTCGAGGTGGACTGGGCCTACCCAACCTTTGACACTATTACCTTTTGGACAGACTCCTACAGATGGCACAATGGCATATCTCCCCTCACAGAATCCCCTGGCTCAGTTTTGAACGGTCTTCCATAGCCCCTTACTCTTTACCAGGACTGTTATGGGCCACTGCAATTCACCCCAAAGATATCTCCCTCCTTAACTCAGTGGTGGGCCATTCCTTACACCTGTGGTCCCTATACAAAATAAATTCTCCCTACTCCCTCCTTATCCCAGATGGCCTCATTCATTGGTAACTAAGGATGAGCTTCGAGTTCGAGTCAAACTCATGTTCGACTCAAACATTGGCTGTTCGCAAGTTCGCCGAACAGCGAACAATTTGGGGTGTTCGCGGCAAATTTGAATGCCGCGGAACACCCTTTAAAAGTCTATAGGAGAAATCAAAAGTGCTAATTTTAAAGGCTTATATGCAAGTTATTGTCATAAAAAGTGTTTGGGGACCTGGGTCCTGCCCCAGGGGACATGGATCAATGCAAAAAAAAGTTTAAAAAAAGCCGTTTTTTCAGGAGCAGTGATTTTAATAATGCTTAAAGTCAAACAATAAAAGTGAAATATTCCTTTAAATTTCATAGCTGGGGGGTGTCTATAGTATGCCTGTAAAGGGGCGCATGTTTCCCGTGTTTAGAAGTCTGACAGCAAAATTACATTTGAAAGGAAAAAAGCCATTTAAAACTATGCGCGGCTATTGCATTGCCAGTCCGACAATACACATACAAGTTCATTGATAAAAATGGCATGGGAATTCCCCACAGGGTAACCCCGAACCATAATTTTAAAAAAATGACGTGGGGGTCCCCCTAAATTCCATACCAGGCCCTTCAGGTCTGGTATGGATATTAAGGGGAACCCTGGCCAAAATTTAAAAAAAAAAAATTACGTGGGGGTCCCCTCAAAAATCCATACCAGACCCTTATCCGAGCACGCAACCTGGCAGGCCGCAGGAAAAGAGGGGGGACAAGAGAGCGCCCCCCCTCCTGAACCGTACCAGGCCACATGCCCTCAACATTGGGAGGGTGCTTTGGGGTAGCCCCCCAAAACACCTTGTCCCCATGTTGATGAGGACAAGGGCCTCATCCCCACAACCCTGGCCGGTGGTTGTGGGGTCCGCGGGCGGGGGCTTATCGGAATCTGGAAGCCCCCTTTAACAAAGGGACCCCCAGATCCCGGCCCCCCCCCTGTGTGAAATGGTAAGGGGGTACAAGTACCCCTACCATTTCATTAAAAAACTGTCAAAAATGTTAAAAATGACAAGAGACAGTTTTTGACAATTCCTTTATTTAAATGCTTCTTCTTTCTTCTATCTTCCTTCATCTTCTTCTTCTTCTTCTGGTTCTTCTGGCTCTTCTGGTTCTTCCTCTGGCGTTCTCGTCCAGCATCTCCTCCGCGGCGTCTTCTATCTTCTTCTCCTCGGGCCGCTCCGCACCCATGGCATGGGGGGAGGCTCCAGCTCCTCTCTTCATCCTCTTCTCTTCTTCTTTTCTTCTCTTCTTCATTTTCTTCTCTGGGCCACTCCGCACCCATGCTGGCATGGAGGGAGGCTCCCGCTGTGTGACGGCGTCTCCTCGTCTGACGGTTCTTAAATAACGGGGGGCTGGGCCACCCGGAGACCCCGTCTGACGCATGGGACATGACGGGATTTCCCTGTGGCATTCCCCGTGACATCACAGGGAAGTCCCGTCAAGTCACCGTGCGTCAGAGGGGGGCGGGGTCACCGGGTGGCCCCGCCCCCCGTTATTTAAGAACCGTCAGATGAGGAGACACCATCACACAGTGGGAGCCTGCCACCATGCCAGCATGGGTGCAGAGCGGCCCGGAGAAGAAAATGAAGAAGAGAAGAAGAGAAGAAGAAAGGAAGATGAAGAAGAGAAGAAGAGGAAGAGAAGAGCGGGAGCCTCCCCCCATGCCATGGGTGCAGAGCGGCCCGAGGAGAAGAAGATAGAAGACGCCGCGGAGGAGATGCTGGACGAGAATGCCGGAGGAAGAACCAGAAGAGCCAGAAGAACCAGAAGAAGAAGAAGATGAAGGAAGATAGAAGAAAGAAGAAGCATTTAAATAAAGGAATTGTCAAAAACTGTCTCTTGTCATTTTTAACATTTTTGGCAGTTTTTCAGTGACATGGTAGGGGTACTTGTACCCCCTTACCATTTCACACAGGGGGGGGCAGGATCTGGGGGTCTCCTTGTTAAAGGGGGCTTCCAGATTCCGATAAGCCCCCCACCCGCAGACCCCCACAACCACCCGCCAGGGTTGTGGGGATGAGGCCCCTGTCCTCATCAACATGGGGACAAGGTGTTTAGGGGGGGCTACCCCAAAGCACCCTCCCAATGTTGAGGGCATGTGGCCTTGTACGGTTCAGGAGGGGGGGCGCTCTCTCGTCCCCCCCTCTTTTCCTGCGGCCTGCCAGGTTGCGTGCTCGGATAAGGGTCTGGTATGGATCTCTTGGGGGGACCCCACGCCGTTTTTTTTTTTTTGGCACGGGGTTCCCCTTAAAATCCATACCAGACCTGAAGGGCCTGTATGGAATTTAGGGGGACCCCCACGTCATTTTTTTTTTTTTTTTATTTTGGCAGGGGTTCCTATTAATATCCATACCAGACCTGAAGGGCCTGGTATGGAATTTAGGGGGACCCCCACGTCATTTTTTTTTAAATTATGGTTCGGGATTCCCCTGTGGGGAATTCCCATGCCGTTTTTATCAATGAACTTCTATGTGTATTGTTGGACCGGCAATGCAATAGCCGCGAGTAGTTTTAAATGGCTTTTTTACTTTCAAATGTCATTTTGCTGTCAGACTGTTCTAAACACGGGAAACATGCGCCCCTTTACAGGCATAATATAGACACCCCCAGCTATGAAATTTAAAGGAATATTACACTTTTATTGTTTGGCTCCCTCCAGAAGGATGGGGTGCTTCAATACTTCTTATCCTTACAATTCTCTCACTCTTTGCCTGGGTCAGAGTTCTACAAGTATCTTCAGATCAGACATTTTCACAACTCACACTTCCCTAGGTCAGATACCAACCTTACTAACACATTTGATGGCCTTTGTGGCCCCACATCCAGAGACAAAGGGACAATCTCACTATTATATGATTACTTGGGCAGCTTCGGCCTCCCAGATAAATCCTTCGCCATGGTCAGCTGGGAAGTGGAAACTGGTCAGGTGGTGTCCTCTGAGGAATGGATAGACAGGATAACTAATATGCATAAATGTACAAGGTTTGTAGCGGTTAAGGAAACAGTGATGAAGCTACACACAAGGTGGTATTACACCCCTGCAAAATTACATAAATTCTTCCCCGCTGTCGCAGAGAATTGCTTTAGAGGTTGCCCCAAACCGGGGACCCATCTACACATTTTTTGGAGTTGTATAGCTTTAAGGGACCTTTGGCAGAGATTTACAGCCAAGGTGGCAGAGATCACGGGGGTACCGATCACTATAACTCAGCAGATGGGCTTACTTTTTCGCAGACATCCCTGGGACCTCTCCCCACGAGCAAAAACTTTCCCACGCATTATTTAGTGTGGTCCACTGGTGTATAGCCCTGTTTTGGCACACTCCTGGGGTCCCATGGGACCAGGTCCTTAGAATGTTTGCAATTCAACTCATGGAGAAAATCTCCCATACAATCACGGACACTATGCATATTGATGATCTGAAATTTCCTTGAGCATACAGCATCCCCATAGAACAAATTGATACCGACCCTTTAAACTAATGGCACCATTTACGGTTTGCCCCAGATCGGTTTCCCGTAACCCTCTCTGTTCCACATGTTAGTGGTTGAATGTTCGCTTGTTTTTGTTCCTTTTGCTATTATTATTTACTGTTTACAAAATCTCTAACATATAGCATTATGGCATGAGTGTCAATAATTTGCGGAGAGACTCTCAAGCACTCTTTTTCAGGCTGCAGGACCACTCCTACATGGAGTCCTCCTCATGTATAC
This sequence comes from Aquarana catesbeiana, assembly GCF_042186555.1. Taxonomy (NCBI): domain Eukaryota; kingdom Metazoa; phylum Chordata; class Amphibia; order Anura; family Ranidae; genus Aquarana; species Aquarana catesbeiana. The sequence goes on along the minus strand of NC_133324.1, from coordinate 15,227,849 downwards.
ATTACTCTTTTAGTAACCCTAATGAAACCGATTATTGTATTTCTATTTGATATTGTGAAATCAAGAACTGTTATGTTACCATATTGCCTATATAGACTTTGGACTATGTTATGAGTCTTCAATTTCCACAATTAATGTAACCGACACACAATGTCTTTTTAACCAACCTTTAATAAAAACGTGTATTAAAAAAAAAGAGACCTGAGACTGAATTAGTATTATTATTATACATGATTTATATAGCGCCAACAGTTTACACAGCGCTTTACAATGTAGAGGGGGGACAGCACAATTACAGTACAATACAGAAGGGACAGGAGGGCCCTGCTCATAGAGCTTATATTCTAAAGGGAGAGGGTGGTGGTACAAAAGGTAAAAGGAGGAGGGAATGATTTGATGGGGATTTGATTGACTGATTGATGGATTTGATAGTTTACTCTCTATGTTAGAATCACCATTTAAAAATTGGCATATTGTGATCATATCTACTCATAAGTGCTTCTCCAGGGAGAATAGGTTTAATGTTTGTAGTCATTCTTCATAACTGAGGTCCTCCAGCCCCCTTATTGGCTGTGTTGCCCTTCTCTGGACTCCCTACAGTTTCAGCACATCCTTTCTGAGGACTGGTGACCAGAACTAGACGGCATACTCCAGATGTGGCCGAACCAGAGTTTTGTAAAGTGGTAGAATTAGTCTTATCTCTTTTTAATGCATGCTAATAGTCTGTTGGCCTTGCTTGCTTCACCTTGGCATTGCATGCTATTGCTGAGCCTGTGGTCTACAAAAATCTCCAGATCTTTTTCCATCCTCAATTCCTCCTGGGGTTTTCTCACTGATGAGAAACTTGGGTTCATATTTTTTAGCCCCCAAGTGCATTACTTTACATTTTTCAATAATAAACCTCAAGCACAAACATGTAAAAACTTGCAACTATACTTTAGTTTTTTAGAAGATAATATTTTTTTCCTCTTATTTTTAAAGGGCCCACTTCCGGTATCCACGTACTCAATAGAAAGCCTGCTGCTCCTCACACCTATATGCAGCTCTGCCGCAGCTCCATCCTCTGGGGACCAGGAACAGCGTTGTCATCTCTTCTTCTTCTTCTTCTCCTCCACCCGCTGCCTGTCTGTGTGTGTGTGCTCATTGTCCGCCCTGGACTGACTGGACCTGTGACACTGTCCTGGCCCAAAGCCGAGCCTGCTTCTGCAGGGGACAAGGATGGAGCTGCGGCAGAGCTGCATATAGGTGTGAGGAGTGGCAGGCTGCCATGTGAATGCCGTGATCTTCAACAAGCTTAGAGGCCTTGGCTGGGCTATAGCCATCTGCCCTATTAAGCTTGCCGTCTGGTAAGCTTAATCAACAGCTACGGTGGTTGGGCACACTGTTTGTATATGCACACTGCGGTGTTATTGCTATTTTTCATATTTTCAATGGACATTTTGTTTTTCCTCATGTCAACTACTATGGACTTCATTTTTAGCGCAGCTTTCCCCATATTCTTACAGTAAACAGTTTATCACAGTTACTGAAGTCACTTTTAATATATTTTTACATTGTAATCATGTCCTCTCTTAAAGAGTAACTCCACTTATGTTGGGAAAAAACCCTCCCCTCTGGGTGGTTTATGTACATTGCATGGATTTTACCAAACTTTGTTTCAGATTCATATCTTTTGTTACTCTAAAGTAATAGTTGTGTGTTTCTCTATGTCCATGTACCGGGTGAATGTGAATGGGAGTGGTTTATTATTTTGTAGCACCCTCTAGTGTGCTAGAGTAGGATTTTTGTAGTATAGATAAATTGATCAGGCTTGGCTAGTAGCCAAGCCTGTGTTGTTTTATCTGGGATGGTTGAGTGACTCAGGAAGGGCTGGATGCCTCACATGTAACATCTCTGAGACCTCCACCTACTTATGGAAACTTGCAAAAGATTCTAGAAGAATGGGAGTGGAGGTGAAAAGGAGCTGCCTGGAGTTGCGAACAGATGGGTTGGCAGGGGAAAGGCTCCCTCAAATACTCTGGGTGAGCCCAGCTGGGGCAGAGAAGTTCGAGTGGAAGCTGGAGATGGAGTGTTATGGTTGTTTGGGAGGGTAACCTCAGGCCTGGGCTTGCGTGCAAAGGGACCCTCTTCATGACACACAGAGATGTTCTGACTGGAGGCACAGGAGAAAGTGGAGGACAGTAGGAGAACACCGCTGAGCAAATCTCCAGGAAGGAAGACAGCCAGGTGGGCTGGTGAGTGTTACAGTCGGGGGGAAGAATTAAAGGCATGACTGAGAGGACTGGGAGAGAGCAGTCTGAGATGGATGCAGAGTCAGTCTAGGAGGACTGTGGAGTCTTGGCCAGGTGGGCTGGAGAAAGGGGCAGCTGCAGCCAGGTGGACTGGCAGTGTCTGAAGAGGTGGTGCTGGGATCAGTAGTCACAGGAGGAGGACAGCTAAGCACTAGGACTTTGCTACATAAACAAGGGGCCTGTGGTCCCCACCTGTAAAGGGTTTTTGCTAGTCATCTGACTGAGCCTTTGTCAGATCGTCCAAACAGTGCCAGCTGGTCCTGGGATTGTAGTTCTGCTAGCAAGATTTGTGCTGGAGGTAGAGGAGAAGTGTATATACAAACTGTATATAGTTGTGTCCCCGAAGAGTTATACTGCTTTAATCAAGTGGACATCCCATAATATCCAAGTTTATTAAATAAAGTAAAACAATAAAACATTAAACAAAGCACTAGGCTTTTCTTCTGACTAAAGTGTGCTGTAAAGATGTGCTGTGCCTGGCTGTGCAGGGTGGGGAATCCCTTTACACTTGTGGCTCCTTGGGGGGTGCATTACATATTTATCAATCAGCTGCTGCACCTGCAGGGATCTAATAAGGAAAATGACAGGGTCTGCATCCCTTTAGATGTGATTTCCCTTTGGGAGTATCTCACCAAAAATGACATTTTTGTTACATGGAATTCACTAAATCTGATTTGTATCTGATTTGTATCTGACTGATTTGTATTTGTATACTTCTGGGAAAATCAGTGAGCCAATCACACAATCAATAAATTACATTTCAGGGGGTGGGATGTTCTGTACACCATCTGTGTAAAGAATACCTCCAGGTGGCCATATTGCATTTTATTTGTTTTTTTTTTTTAAGTTTAAATATTGTTTATTGGAAAAGAAATAACAGTACAAAGGTATTAAATTGGCAATCGCCAAAAAAGATATCACAACAATGTTAATAACATTAGAAGCGAGGTATACATGTACCTGAAGCAGAGTCAGGCTCAAAATAAATGTGTAAACACCTATAAACTCTAGGGCATCATCAAACACTCTATCTCCCAGAAAATGGCTGCCTGAGGTCAGGATAGGGAAGCTAAAGCTCGCAGGTACCAGGACTCCTCTAGGGTAGGCCACGCACCCCGAATGGGAACCTGCTGTGTGCGGACCAACCGAGTGGAGCACTGGGGGTTCAAAGAGACCTTCCCTGGTCCCATCCCGAACTCACGGACCACCCATCGTTGAATAAGACAAAAACTCTGTCGTAACAATTAGTAACATTATGAGCCCAACAATAATGTAAGAAATAATATCACTTACAGTGGGGACTATCCCCAAAAATTGGAGGTGGTACATGCTGAACTACTATGTTGTGGATGTTTTCATTCCGAGAGTGTACAGCATTAAGAAGCAATTAAAGGAAGAGAAAGAAGGGAAGGAGAGTTCTGCAGGGTCCGTTACTCTTAACCTGTGCAAATAACTCTTAGTGGGGTTTAGAAAGAAGACAGTAGGAGGAAAGGGAGAGAAGGAGGAAGGACAGAGGGACTGAGCGGGGGAAGAGAGAAAGAGGTAGGGGAGTGTTAGGAGCAAGAATCCTCGCGGAGAAAGAGGAGGGCTCAGAGCTTCCTAGTACCTGGGGGCTACCTAGACATTATTTAGAATCAGGTAAGAAGTGATATACCCGAGAACCGAGCCCAGGGTTCCCAAATGATTTTGAATTTATTAGAGGTGTCTAAAATTCTGCTCGAGACCTCCTGCGTCATAATCCAGGAGATTTTCTGTTTGGCCTGGCGAAGGGATACCGAAGGTTTTTTCCAGGCGTGAGCTAGCGTTATCTTGGCCCCAAGCAGGATGAAGTGAATCAGAGACCGAGACAATTTAGGTACTTTCGGGATGTTGTCATTTAGGAGAGCTATGGTGGGGCTTTGTTTGACTACAAAGCCTGTGGATTTGCGGATGAGAGAAAAAATTCCATTCCAATACCCTCTAATTTTGGGACATTCCCAAAAAGTGTGAAGTAGGGAGCCTATATGGCCACAACCTCTGAAACATAGGGGCGATGAATGTGGATAAAATTTAGTAATACGAATGGGTACCAGATACCATCTGGTCATGACTTTAAGATCCGCCTCCACCAGAGAGGAACTAAGCATGCCCTTAAAGGATCGGGAGAAGCAAGTATGCCAAGTATCCATGTCCCAATCCAGTAGCAGATCCCGCTCCCATTGCAACATATAATTCGCTTTCTCCCGGGGCTCCGCTAGTGCAGAGTAGATTAGGGAAATTCCTCCCCTTACACCTATGGCTGAGGAGCACCAGAATTCGTAGGGAGTAACCGAGAGCGGGGCTGCCGAGCTTCTCCAGACCCCACGCAAAAAGTGTGATAATTGGTAATAGCAGAAAGTCTCTGATGCTGGCATCTCCAGTTTAGAAATGCAGTACTTAAGTGAAATAGGACCAGAGTTAATGAAGAATTGCCCTATTCTGTAAAGGCCCTTGTCGAGCCACCACCTAAAAGTCTCGATGTTCATACCCGGTGGGAATTGTGGGTTGTGGAAAATGTGTGCCAGGGGGAGCCAAGGGGAGGTCAGGTGATGTCTTTTATATAGTGTATCACACAGGGCCATTGAGTGAGACAAAGAGGGGGAAAGAATCGGAGGTCTGTCCTTTTGTGGTCTCCAAACCAGGAAGTCTAGGGTATGGTTGGGAATGGCCTGTCATTCTATATCCACCCAATCAGGCCTAGGGCCTTTAGAGTAAATAGCTGAAAATTGGCAAAGTTGTGCGGCTTGATAATACCACCATAAATTAGGGAGTCCTAGACCCCCTTTTTTCTTTGGACGGTATAGCACCTTTTTGGAGAAGCGATGTCCCTCCCCCCCCAGATAAATCTTGTGATTGAAGCCTGTAGTTTGTCCAGTGTGTGTTTTCGGATGGGGATAGGGAGGGAGCGAAAGAGATATAGGATCCTAGGGAGTAATGTCATTTTGACTGAATTTATTCTACCTAACCAGGACATTTTATACCGGGCCCAATGCGAGAGATCATCTGAGAGTTTCTTGAGCATTGGGGGGTAATTGTGGTGGTAGAGACGTTCTATTTTCGCTCATAAGAAGATACCTAAGTAGGGTAGGGAGGAATCGCACCAGGAGAAGGGGAAGTGAGTCTTGAGCCTCTCCACCAGGTCTTGGGGGGTAGAAATATTCAGAGCCATTGATTTGGCCATGTTGACCTGAAGTCCCGAAATGCAACCAAACGAGTTAAGTAGTTGTAGAATGTTGGGGGTGGAGACAAGGGGGGGGGTGACAAACAGGAGGACGTCATCGGCAAAGAGGGCGCATTTATGAGTCTTTTGGCCACATTGCACTCCATGAATGTCAGGGTTTTGTCTTATGGCAAGAGCCAAAGTTTCTATCGCTATTGCAAATAAGATCGGCGAAAGAGGGCAGCCTTGTCTAGTCCTCTGCAAAATAGAGAATTCTTCAGAAAGATGGCCTTGTATTTTAATGCGTGCTTTAGGGGAGGAATAAAGGGACGACATGGTGGTAATGAAGTCCGGGCCAAAGCCCCATTTCCGTAGAACAGTAAAAAGGTATGACCAAGTGACCGTGTCAAAGGCCTTTTGGAGGTCTATTGAAAGGACATATCCTGATTGAGAAGGCCCCCCATCCCATGATGATTGCATGAGGGAAATTAAGTCTACCGCTCTCCTGATCTGGTCCGGCCCCTGTCTTCCGGGGATAAACCCCACCTGGTCCTTGTCGATATAGTTAGCAATGAAGGAGGCCAGTCTGTTTGCTAGAATTTTCATCATAATCTTTAAATCATTATTAATCAGTGAGATTGGCCTATAGTTGCAAACATCACTGGGGTCCTTGCCCTGTTTGGGGATTGCTGATATGTATGCCAAGTTGGCTGTCAGTTCCAGGGAGGATTCCGCGCAAAAAGAATTAAAAAGACGAGCCAGATAAGGAGAGAGGGCGTCTGAAAAAGCTTTATAATAATGTGTGGAAAAGCCGTCAGGGCCTGGAGCTGATTCCGTTTTGAGGTTCTTTATGACTTCGTGAATTTCCTCCACCCTGAAGGGAGATTCCATAATGGACCTATCAGAGTCCGACAGTGTAGGAACATCGAGGCTATTCAGGAAGGAATCAATGGAGTCTGAGTTGTTAGGGTTAGGGGCTGAGTATAGCTTGGAATAAAAAGCCTGGAAGGTTTCCAAGATCTTTTGGGATCTGATCTTGGGCAGTGAGAAGGTTTTTATTTTGGGAGATAGTTTAGCGGCCAACTGGGGACCAATTTTATTTGCTTGAATATAGAATCTGCCGCTTAGCCAAGTCAGATGTTTATCTGCATTGGATGTAAGGGCCAGATTGAGTGCTACTCGGGAATCTTCCAACTTGGTCAGGGTTGCGGAAGATGGGTCAGCTTTATGAGACTTACTAAGGGAATGGAATTCCCTTTCCAGTTGCAAAATATCCGCTTTCCTTTCCTTTTTGAGTTGAGATGCCATTTGGATCATTTTCCCTCTCAGGACGGCTTTGTGTGCTCCCCAGAGGACACTTGGAGAAATATCTCCTGTGTCATTGAGACGGAAAAATTCCCTAATTTCTTTTTCTAAAATTATGCAGTGGACAGGGTTGGATAGTAGTGATTTACTTAGGCGCCATTGTGGAGGCCCAGAGGGCAAGAGGGAGCAAGAGATTTTAAGTGTCACTAAGGAGTGTTCTGACCAGGGGACTTCCTGTATGGAAGCATGGGATGCTGTGTGGATATCCGAATTTGGAAGGAATATATGGTCAATTCTGGCATAGGTATTATGAGGTGCCGAGAAATGGGTATAGTCTTTTGCCATGGGGTTTAGTTCCCTCCACACGTCTATCAAGCCCATGTCATGTAGAAGGCGGGTAATTCTGAGGTTTTGAGTGGGCGGATTCTTTAAACGAGATCTCCCATGAGAGGACTTGTCCAGCAGTTGATCAAAGGTGATGTTGGAGTCACCACCCATGATCACCCTGCCTTCCAGGTGAGGGGATAGGATCGACAGCATTAGGTGCGTAATAAGAGATAATAGAGTACAGAACCCCCCTATACTTCCTTTTATGAGAATGTACCTGCCCTCCGGATCCTTGATCATGTGTGTAAGAGAGAAGGGAGTACCTTTAGATAGGAGAATGGCCACACCTCTTTTTTTGGTATCAGCATTCGCCAGGAAAAAAGTCAGGAATGTGCGGTGTAGAAAGGTGGGGGTATAACTGGCTGGGAAATGGATTTCCTGGAGTAGAACAATATCGAGCCCTCTAGAGTGGTAGCTCTGAAAAGCCTTGCGGCGTTTAGAGGGGGAATTGAGTCCCTGGACATTATGCGAAGTTATTTTTAACGAATGTAGCTGGGTGGTCGGGTCAGCCATGGGTGCAAGGAGCATGGAGCGATATGAAGCAAAGGGAGCTTACCTGCACCACCAGGGAGTGGACGTCGGTTCGAAGAGGAATGGATTCACAATACTTCCTGAGGGCTGGGTTGGTAGGCGTGCTCCGCGAGGATTCCTGGAGAGAGTGGTACAGAGAGGGAGGGGAATGAGGAAGAGACAAAGGAAAGGAGAAGAAAGGAAAAGAGGAGAAAAGAGAAGAATAAGAAGAATGTAGATCATTAAGATTAATCAGGTATAATAATACCACAAACATTAAGTGCAAATCCAACAATTGAAGAAATCAAAACTAGAAAAATAATATAAAAAAGAAATAACCAAAACTCGGACTAGGACTACTAGTCCTAGTCCGGATTCCCCTTTGCGGGAAGCCTGGAGAAAAAAAAGGAGAGGGCAACCGCAAATTGGGTTGTCTACCCGATGTCACTAGAGGGGCACTGTGTCCCCTCAAGTCACAACAGAGAGGGTGGTATGCAAGGCAGCTCCGGCCCTCTGGATCCCCCTATGGGGAAATGAGAAAATGTGAGATCGGTCTCAAGGAAGAAGTGTTAACTAATTTGTAAGTGTAGGAGAACAAAAGGCATAAATTAGGTAACCGGGTCCAATAATGCTAAAAAAAAAAAAAAAAAAAAAAAAAAAAGAAAAAAGGAGTCACTGCGGTGGGGGAGGAGGCAAAATAAATAAATAAATAAATAAAAGGGTGGCAGTTGTATTATAAAGTATGCCATGCCGTAAGGTATATATTCCCATCGGGAGGATATGTTATAGCCCGGAAAGGAATCCCCGATAGTCATTAATAGGGCTAGGGGGGCCTAACTGCAGGCGAGGGCCGGCCTGGAGAGATTGTCAGAAGGTAGTTCAACGTAGGGATGCCCCTACTCAAAAGGGAAAATATGGTCCTTAGTCCAACAGGGAAGTTGGAAGAAGCAATTCCATTCCAGACGTAATGAGAAACATTTATCTTGTAGAGTGAGAGTCACGTAGCCGCTTTGGTATCTGCTTGTTCCACAGCGGAGTAAGGGGGCTACCCGGGGGGGGCACTTGGAAGAACCCGGGGTAGGTGTCTTGTGCAGAGGAGCCAGGGTCTGTGAAATCAGGCCTAGTTGCAGGAGCAAGCGCTCTCCATCCTGGAAGTTGGAGAAGTGGTAGGGAGTATCCTTGAAGTGAAATTGAAGGCGGAAAGGGAACAACCAGCGGTACTTGATGGAGTTTTGGGAGAGTATTACCAACAGTGGTTTGAGCGCTCTTCGTTTTTGAACCGTGGCTGGTGAGATGTCCGCAAAGATTTGAATCTTATGCCCTTGGAAGGACAGGTTGTCCATGTTGCGGGTTTTTCTCATGACCTCCTCCTTACCATACCATACACCATAATAATGGGGCTTGACCACGATGTCCCTCGGGAGGCCATCTTGGCGGGGAAGCTGGAGGGCTCTGTGTGCTCTGTCAAGTTCAAGTCTGTGACTTTGGATGTCTGGAATGAGATCTTTGAGAAATAATTGGATGGTGTTCGGTATATTCGTTACTGTTTCGGGTATCCCACGTATGCGGAAATTGTAATGTCTATTTCTGTTTTCCAAATCGTCTATTTTGGATAAGGCAGAATCTAGCTGGTCTTGTAAAGACTGAATACAGGCCGTGTTCTGGTTGGTGTGTGCAGCAGTGTTGTCCACCACCTGCTCAATCACATCTATGCGAGAGCCCAAGTTCTGTAGGTCAGCCTTAATCACAGTTGTAATCTGAGTGGCATTTTCAGCCAGACCTGCTGCCAGCATATCAGAAAAGCTCTGTAGTAAGAGCTGCATGTCCTGGGTCTGGGGCTGCTGTGAGGCAGAGGGATGAAGGGGCCCTGCTAGGCCTAGAGGAGAATGGAGCCTGGGTGGGTTGAAGAGGTCACCTAGTGTCCTGTTGGGGAGGGAGTCTGTGATAGCAGGGGGGATCCCTTGAGGTATGCTTTGACTCACTGTTGTTGCCAGCATGTCAGTGCGCTGCTGGATGGGGGATGGGTGCTCTGTGATCTCCATGCCGTCTCTCAGAGAAGCTGCGGTCGCCATCTTGGATGGGTCAGGGGCCGCCTGATTGAAGTTTAATTGGCGGCTCACCTCGCTCTTTTGTCTGCCGCCCAACATATAGGATTGGGCTAGGAAGGTTCGGTTGGCCCAGGAGATGGTTCGGTGCCGATCCCGCTCGATCTGAGTGCTCTGGGGGAAGAGAAGGGCCGGAGCGATGCCGAGCTCTCGATTAGAGCATCTCGATTAGAGCACCTGCCATATTGCATTTTACAGAACATTACAGAGCTGGAGATTGACAGAAAAGGTCATTTTAAAAAATATTAAATTACAATATGACTTGAGCAATTGTATACACTATATTATTATTTTTTTATTTGCTCATTTTTTTTCTCATGAAAGTGGAATTGCCCTTTAAGTGCCTCTTCTCTGGAGTGAATACCTGTAATCTATCAGTCCTCATAGCTGAGATCCTCCATCCTCCTTGGTAATTTTGTTGCCCTTTGCTGAACTCAGTGTATTGTAAAGGGGTAGAATTATTTATCTCTGAAATGTTCGCATTTGCAAAGCAAATAGTTTATAAATAGTCCCAATAAAATATATCTGATTATAAGTGCTCAGCAAACAGGTCATCTCATCCCGATGGTATTCTCTAAATGAGATATAACTAGATAAACAATCTATAATCAAAAAATGACTAAACGTTTTATATACTTGTTACCTATAATAATTTCTGTCTTTTTTTAAGCTGTCCCGCTATGTAAAAGAAGTCCAGTACAAGGATCCGAATGGCAGGGTTATGATTTTTAATGATAAAGGAGAACTGCCCAGCCCACTGGAAATTGTAAATTGGATTACAAGAATTAATGAGAGAAGTATCACTGATTGGATGCTTGTGGGACACTTTGATGGGTCCCTTTCAGAGGGTCAGCAACTTACACTAGAACCAGAGCAAATATCATGGAAAGGAGACAAGGTGAGTTACACTGGGGAAGCTGATCCAGAACTTACAAGAAGCATACTAGTTTTGACCCTAAAGCCCATCTCCAGACAAAACCTAACCCCCTCCCCCCATCCTGTTCATAGACGGTCAATATCTGCCCTGAGTCATTCCATGGTGATTAGATGAAGGTGTCAGTGCTGGCTGTGTGGATATGAACTACAAAACATCTTCTACATTACAGAACAAGTCCAGCTGAATGTGACTGACTACTACTAGCTACCCCCCTCCTCATCACACAGACCGAGACATAGACACTCATAGAAGGATCCCAACTCCTGAGTACAGATGAAGATAAAAGACTTTGGAGTGGAATGACCTCCAGTATTATCCATGGCCAGATTATTCCCAGACCTTATTCTGACTTAATCTGAAATAATCTGGCACATGGATCTTGACAGTTAGAGGTCCTCAATGCTGGCTGTGTGTTCAGAGGCAGCAATTGAGGACTTCTGATTCAGTGTGTGTGAATGCGCTACCCCTATAGTAACCACCACTTGTTCTCTTCCTACTAATCCGAAAGAATCACTTACATAAAATAGAATACAAAATCATATGCATAATCTTATAACAAATAAAAAAATATAACCATATATTGTCCAATACATAAAAAATCCTTCAAGCGTGCTGCCAAAAAAAGTCCTTTAGTAATCAATTGTGACTGGCGTGCTCCTATGTTCCTTCAGTGATCATATGTGACTGAGTGAAAAACCTCCACCATTCAGATTGGCCACTCACCAGATGTTTAATAAAGATGCACCTTTGGTTCATTCAAGGGATAACCACTCCACCTATGTAACTCTCCTCACCGGCTAAACTCGGACTCCAATGTTCCTCATTGGAGAGCATAAGGGATAAAAAACGATCATAGCGCAATATGCTTGAACTATTTATTTAAAATTACAGGAAAAGTATCAACTCACATTTAAAAGTGCCCTCGAGCTGGCACAAAGCTTATCCAGCAGTTATGGACGGGTACTGGGCTGTTTGCATGGTCCGCCTGGTGTTGTATTGCGGCCTCCACGCTCGGCTTGCGCTCCAAGCCTCGTTCCCGTTCACGTCCGGTCACCTGATGTGAAAAAACTCCCAACAGCCTCTACGCGTTTCGCATCATAGAATGCGTCATCAGGAAGCTGCCGTATGATTGGTTCACGTTCTATTTATATTGCGTGCGGCCGGAAGTGGATATTCCGCCATTTTAACTAAGGTAACATTCCCATCTGTGACTTCCTTCCTGTTATCGCCATTTTAACTAAGGGTTTAGCCCATTCTATATATTCTAAATATACACAACAATTATCCCTTTACTATCTTTACTTAAATTAAATATTTGGATATCTTTGTGGTCTAAATTATGACCCATCTATACCTGCTGGAGAGGCTTTTTACAAATCCTTAAACACATCACACCTATATAAAACATTTTGTATATTTTACCCATTCCGCTCTAAATATTGATCCATCAGCAATATGGGACAGCAAAAAACTTTTTTTGTTGTTATTTAAAAATTAACTTAAAATATACATACAACCCCTATTTTCCTTTATTTCATCACGTTTATAGTGGTTCTAACCATATAGAAATCAAAAAATACTATGAAAGTAAAATTAAAAATATATAAATAATAATAAAATAAAATAACAAAATAATACAAATAAAATCATAATGAAATAAAAAATAAAAAATAAATAAAAAATAAAAACTAAAATTAAAAATAAAAATAAAAATAAAAATAAAAAATAAAAAATAAAAAATAAATAAAAATAAAAATGAAAATAAAAATAAAAATAAAAATAAAAAATAAAAAATAAAAATTAAAAAATGAAAATAAAAATAAAAATAAAAATAAAAATAAAAAAATAAAAATAAAAAATAAAAAATAAAAAATAAAAAATAAATAAAAAATAATAAAAAATGAAAAATGAATATCCTAATAATTTTCCAAATAGCAGTTGATGTCAAGTTCCACGTTCAACCCCTTTGGCCTCATTGTGTCCATTTTGTATATCCAATGGGTTTCATTTCTAGATACCTCCCTTCTCCTGTTGTTGTTTCTCCAGTTTTTTTCTATTCTATCTATTCCATAGAACTTTAAATGTTGGGGGTTCCTACCGTGCACATCCCTGAAATGTTTGGATACACTGTGGTGTTTGAATCCTTTTTTGATGTTTCTGACATGTTCTCCTATTCTCACTGATAGGGCTCTGGTCGTTCTGCCCACGTACTGCAGTCCACAACTGCACTCCAGTACGTAGGTTACATGAGTGCTACAACATGTTATAAGTTTATCAATTTTATAGGTTAGCCCATTACTCCTTGACCTGAAATTCGTTATCTTTCTATCTCTTTTGTTAGTGGATTTGCACGCCTTGCATTTCCCACATCTAAAAAAACCTTCCTGATCGAAAAAAGTTGCCATAGTTTTAGGGGGGTCTGGTACATTTTTGACTATTTTGTCACGGATACTCCTTGCTCTCCTATATACGAATGTTGGTTTCTTTGGTAGGACCTTACTTAATTGTGGATCATTACTAATTATGGGCCAATATTTCTTTATGATGTTTTCTAATGTTCTGTATTGTTTACTGAATCCTGTTATAAATGGTATTTTGTCATTCTGGTTTTGGTTTCTGGTTTTATTAATTAATGTTGACTCCCTATCCATATTGGCTATTTTCAGGCGAGTTTCCTCCAGTGTCTCTCTTTTGTACCCCTTGTCCATAAATCTCTCTATTAAAATTAAAATGGGACTAGGACACATTTCAAAGAAACGGATCGAAATGGATACATACCGATGGGGAGCTGTCACCACCCCCATTGGAAAAAAGCAATCCCAAAAAGCCAGTTTATCAGGATAAGACGAAATTGTGATCAAATAGAGGATTATTTTCAGCAGACCGATATTTTAATGGAGAGATCAAAACATCATAAAGAAATATTGGCCCATAATTAGTAATGATCCACAATTAAGTAAGGTCCTACCAAAGAAACCAACATTCGTATATAGGAGAGCAAGGAGTATCCGTGACAAAATAGTCAAAAATGTACCAGACCCCCCTAAAACTATGGCAACTTTTTTCGATCAGGAAGGTTTTTTTAGATGTGGGAAATGCAAGGCGTGCAAATCCACTAACAAAAGAGATAGAAAGATAACGAATTTCAGGTCAAGGAGTAATGGGCTAACCTATAAAATTGATAAACTTATAACATGTTGTAGCACTCATGTAACCTACGTACTGGAGTGCAGTTGTGGACTGCAGTACGTGGGCAGAACGACCAGAGCCCTATCAGTGAGAATAGGAGAACATGTCAGAAACATCAAAAAAGGATTCAAACACCACAGTGTATCCAAACATTTCAGGGATGTGCACGGTAGGAACCCCCAACATTTAAAGTTCTATGGAATAGATAGAATAGAAAAAACTGGAGAAACAACAACAGGAGAAGGGAGGTGTCTAGAAATGAAACCCATTGGATATACAAAATGGACACAATGAGGCCAAAAGGGTTGAACGTGGAACTTGACATCAACTGCTATTTGGAAAATTATTAGGATATTCATTTTTCATTTTTTATTATTTTTTATTTATTTTTTATTTTTTATTTTTTATTTTTTATTTTTATTTTTTTATTTTTATTTTTATTTTTATTTTCATTTTTTAATTTTTATTTTTTATTTTTTATTTTTATTTTTATTTTTATTTTCATTTTTATTTTTATTTATTTTTTATTTTTTATTTTTTATTTTTATTTTTATTTTTATTTTTATTTTTAATTTTAATTTTTATTTTTTATTTATTTTTTATTTTTTATTTCATTATGATTTTATTTGTATTATTTTGTTATTTTATTTTATTATTATTTATATATTTTTAATTTTATTTAGAACCACTATAAACGTGATGAAATAAAGGAAAATAGGGGTTGTATGTATATTTTAAGTTAATTTTTAAATAACAACAAAAAAAGTTTTTTGCTGTCCCATATTGCTGATGGATCAATATTTAGAGCGGAATGGGTAAAATATACAAAATGTTTTATATAGGTGTGATGTGTTTAAGGATTTGTAAAAAGCCTCTCCAGCAGGTATAGATGGGTCATAATTTAGACCACAAAGATATCCAAATATTTAATTTAAGTAAAGATAGTAAAGGGATAATTGTTGTGTATATTTAGAATATATAGAATGGGCTAAACCCTTAGTTAAAATGGCGATAACAGGAAGGAAGTCACAGATGGGAATGTTACCTTAGTTAAAATGGCGGAATATCCACTTCCGGCCGCACGCAATATAAATAGAACGTGAACCAATCATACGGCAGCTTCCTGATGACGCATTCTATGATGCGAAACGCGTAGAGGCTGTTGGGAGTTTTTTCACATCAGGTGACCGGACGTGAACGGGAACGAGGCTTGGAGCGCAAGCCGAGCGTGGAGGCCGCAATACAACACCAGGCGGACCATGCAAACAGCCCAGTACCCGTCCATAACTGCTGGATAAGCTTTGTGCCAGCTCGAGGGCACTTTTAAATGTGAGTTGATACTTTTCCTGTAATTTTAAATAAATAGTTCAAGCATATTTCGCTATGATCGTTTTTTATCCCTTATGCTCTCCAATGAGGAACATTGGAGTCCGAGTTTAGCCGGTGAGGAGAGTTACATAGGTGGAGTGGTTATCCCTTGAATGAACCAAAGGTGCATCTTTATTAAACATCTGGTGAGTGGCCAATCTGAATGGTGGAGGTTTTTCACTCAGTCACATATGATCACTGAAGGAACATAGGAGCACGCCAGTCACAATTGATTACTAAAGGACTTTTTTTGGCAGCACGCTTGAAGGATTTTTTATGTATTGGACAATATATGGTTATATTTTTTTGTTTGTTATAAGATTATGCATATGATTTTGTATTCTATTTTATGTAAGTGATTCTTTCGGATTAGTAGGAAGAGAACAAGTGGTGGTTACTATAGGGGTAGCGCATTCACACACACTGAATCAGTATTTTTAGCCCATCTTAATGAAAGGTTTTTTTGAAAGCAGCAACCCTGACACATATGGTTAATATAGAAGTGTTTTTTGCGCCGGTGACACACATACACTAAATTGAGGACTTCTAACTGTCCAGATCCATGTGCCAAAGGCATCCTCCAAAAGGATCATTCCACAACTAGTTTTACTAGCAGCCCTGATGAAGGGGAAGTCTCTAGTCCCCTGAAACACGTTGGCCTCTTTTTAATGATGAAACTTCAAATAAAATACAAATTAATTATTTCTTTAATCACCAGGCGCTCCTTTATCCTCATTTCTTCTAACATTTTCAAATGGTCACAATGGCCACAATGACCACAGAGAACTATTTTTTTTTTCAATACATTTTTATTGAGTTTTCAGATATTAACAAGTCAATAAGAACATTTTGAACCAATAAGACAGTCCGATACACACAATTTACATCCAAACCAATAACAAATCAATATAAGGAAGCAAAAGAACAGAACATTTATCAAGCCAGAGAGTACACTGTTGTCTCGTTTTGTCCATACAGACCAATTTTTGTCAAATATTTTACAGTGCATAGAGTTGATTGCAATGAGTCACTCAAAAGTGTAATTTCAGTTTACTGCTCTCGTCACATCTGAGAGATTTATAGAGATATTATTTTTCCAATTGCAATGTATCAATACACGGGTCTCTAGGAGAATATGGGTGATTACTGGACTGAAACTGGGTGGGAATTTCTCTATTCCTAAGTGAAGGATTGTTAGTGCTGGGTCGGGAGGGGTTAAAATTCCTGTGATAGAGGAAATTAGATGGAATATTCAGTTCCATAGGCTTTTAATATTTGGGCACTACCAGAACATATGTAATACGTGTCCTATTTGGCCGAAGCTCCTCCAGCATTGTGGCAATGTTTCTTGGAAGTAGCTTGCTATTCTATATGGGGTGTAATGCCATCTATTTGCCAGTTTGATCATCAATTCCCAATGTTTAACACAGTGAGAAGATTTGTGGGTTTCTGTGAATGTATGTTGCCATTGTTCGTCTGAGAAAGTGGTGCCCAAGTCTGTCTCCCATTTCCCCATTGCTGTGGTTTTCTTAAATACTAGTTTGTTGTGGGTGAGGTTGTAAAATAATGATATTCCTTTTAAGTTGTGTTTGGGGGTTGAGTAAAATTGCCATACTTTGAATGGTATTTTTATCTTTGGAATCGGATATGATTTGAGGAAATGTGTTATTCATATACATGAGAATAGCATGTTGTTCAGCAGTTGGTACTGCATCAGTATTTGTTCTGCAGATTTAGGCTGAAGTCCATTAAAGAGGTCTGATATGTGTGTGATGCCATGAGCTGCCAGTTCCTTAACTGATAACATAGGAATTTTTGTTTCTAGAAGGTCAATTGGAAGCTTGTAATCTATCTTGCGTGCATCAGTGTGGTTTTGGTTTGGGAGGAATCTCCATGCCTGCAGTGATGTCTGAATGGGAGGGGATAGATTTTAAGTGTCCCATGGTATCCAGATGTCACCCATGAGAAGTGTTGTTAGGTCAGTCTTTGGGGAATTTGTCTTTTCTATGTCTACCCATAGTGGTTTATTACTCTTGTATAACCAGTGTTTAATATGGTCCAGTCTAACTGCCCAGAGATAGTCATATAAGTCCACTAGTCCAGCTCCTCCTACCTTTTTGTGTAGGGTGAGGTTATTGTGGGAGCATCTAGCTTTTTTGCCATCCCAAATGTATTTCCAGGGTGGTCTCTTGCATAGAAGCACCCTCCTCACAAACCACCAAGATGGTTCTCCAGCCTACGCCGTATCCCTGTGGCGACAATGAATGCCCCCCCTTAGTTCATCCTCTTCTATGCTCAATGTGAGTGAACACTAACTCTTTAACTGTTCAATCCGCCCAAACAGATCCTAGTCAGAAATCAACTGAAGGGGAGAGTACAGTCAGAAAAGGCTTTTGAACTCACATTAAGGGACGTTTATTTTTTGATACAACATTGCCTCTTCCTCCCTCTCTGTGCTCACAGGCCAGGTTCAGGCCAAACGGGAAGTTGTCTTTATATGTGGGGACCTCCAAAAAGTACAAGAACACACTAAGATCTTAGGAAACAGGGTGAGAGGATACTTTTCCTCCCATGGTAACAGAGATGAAGGCAGCTACCCCCACGTTTAATACTACTATCTCTAAAATTGAAGACATTGAGAATTGTTTACGCTCTAATAATGCCCGAGTGTTGGGCATTGTTCCGGCCCCCAGGCCATTCAAACCATGCTTTGTTAGCACTAGACGCAATCAAGGCCTTTGATTGTGTCGAATGGCCATATTTGTGGGCCATTCTTGATAAATTCAGGCTTGGCTCTGGTTTTTGTAATTGGGTCCGGTTGTTATACACTGCTTCGGGGGCATCAGTTAGAATGAATGGCTTTCAATCTCCTAGTTTTAGACTTTTCCGGGACACTAGGCAGAGGTGTCCGCTGTCTTCCCTGCTTTTTGCCCTGGCCATAGAGCCTTTGGCATGTCTTATATGGGCCTCTCCTGATGTTACTGGTCTGATTAGGGGAGACATGGAGGAAAATATATCACTATATGCGGATGATCTTCTCTTTTTCATGTCTAATGTCTGTTCATCCCTGCTGGTAGTAATGGAACACATTAAGGAATTTGCAAGGTTTTCTGGTCTAGGTATAAACTGGGAGAAATCCATGTTGATGCCTTTAGACCCTCTCACGGATCCACTACCACCTATACTTTCTCATTTTAAGGTTGTATCATCTATAAAATACTTGGGTATAACTATGTTGGACTCCCCACAGTCATATATTGTAGATAATATATTTCCATTACTTATTAGATTTCAAAATCAGAGTAAAACCTGGACTAAGCTCCCTCTATCGCTAATAGGTCGTATCAATTTAATAAAATTGATATGGATGCCTCAGCTTCTCTATTTTTTACATAATGCCCCGATTTGGATACCTATCCGGATCTTTATTAAGATAAACATATATATTTAGGGGATTAATATGGCAGAAAATAAACCCTTGTATCAAACTGGAGATTTTACAGTATCCTACAAATGCCGGTGGCCTGGCAGTTCCTAATCCAAGGCTATATTTTCTCACCTCCCAATTACAGCATTTTGCCAGATGGGAGTCTGAACAGATATCCTTTCCTGCTCGATGATTATTCTCTTTTGCATTTAAGGGTCGGTCTCCACTCTTTGTCCTCGATGGAGGGGGTGTTTCGCTTGCTGATATGCCTACTTGTATGTTAATCTGTAAAGTATAGGATACAGTTAAAAAAATGTTGGGTGTCTCATATCCCACTAGATACACTCCCATTTGGGAAAATGATAGACTTTCTCAAATTTTGGCTATTAGAGGCTTTCAGAGATGGGCAAAACTAGGAATAACTACTTTCGCTCAGCTATATCAGAATGGTATACTTAAATCCTTTGAAGACCTGAGGGGAGAGTTCTCTGTAGAATCCAACTGGTTTTACCAATTCCTTCAGTTAAGACATGCTCTACATGCCCAGTTTTCTTTTGCTAAGATATTTTCCCCCTCTATCCCTGTCTTAGACAAAATAGTTTGGGCAGGGTCAACAAAGGGTCTTACCTCGGTTACTTATAGGGTACTGCCAGATGGGTTTCTATTGAACTTCCCCATCCATTCTCGGGTTGGCTGGGAGAAAGATATTGATCCTATCTCTGAGGAGATTTGGGACGATGTCCTCCGGTCCCTGTGCAGGGTGTCTCTTTCTTCAGCACACAGACTGACACAGATTTTTATTCTCCATAGGGTCTATAGAACTCCGCAAATTCTCTGTGCAATTGGACTGAAATCTGAGCCAGCCTGTGCTAGATGCGATAACACAGGTACACTTGAAAGATAACAGGTACACTTGAGACTTCAAAGATACTGGGTGGAGGTGATTGGTATAAATAGGGTATTGGATATTAATATTCCGTTTGAACCGCTTATATGTATATTGGTTTACTGTGACACCTCTATCTACACCTCCCCCACTGGTAATACTATAAGGCGCGCACTTTTTGTTGCCTGTACTGTAGACAGATTGCTCTTAAGTGAACCTCTCCACATCCACCGACTGTGTCCGATTCCTTTTTTTTGTGTGTCATATATACTCTGAGTGGGGGGGGGGGTGGCGGGGCTTGTTCAAGGGAAGGGGTTTGGGGTTTTTTTTTTTTTTTTTTTTTTTCTGGGGCTTTTGGTTTGGTGTGATTTGTATTTTTGTGGTTTTGTCTGTATTGTGTCAATGTTGTTTACATATAAAATAATAGAAATGATTTGATTTAAAAAAATGTATTTCCAGATTAGATTAGACAGGGTTTTGAGATAATGGTGAGGTATATGGATTGGTAAAGTACGAAATATATATAAGATTTGTGGTAGGATCGACATTTTGAAGGTTGTTGTTTTGCCTAGCCAAGATCCTTTTTCGACATTTCTTTTAGTTGAGTTTCCAGTTTGGCTGTTAGCGGAGTCATGTCAGTTTCAGTTAATGTAGAGATTGTATTTGTCAGTGTAATTTCTAGGTATGTAATACCGTTCTTACTCCATGTATATGGGAGTTTTTTTTGTAGTGTATTTTGTGTGGATGGAGATACTCCTACGTTAAAAATTAGGGATTTAGTAAAGTTAACTTTGTAATATGACATTGTCCGCAAATAAAATCATAGTGTGCATACTAGAGCCAAACTGGAAACCTGTGATCTAGAGGTGTGTTCTAATGGCTTCAGCGGTGGTTCTATCATTAGATTAAAGATGGTTGGTGACAGGTTATTTTTCACTATAGTTAATAGTTTTGATGTTGTTTGTAGGTTGTTAGTTTCAATTTGATGTAATTGTCTGTGCTGCGTTATTTTGCAAAATATTCCTCAAGCTGCTGTGCCTACTAAATGTTTAAATTCTTAAGAGACTGTCCGTTTTAACTCCTGTTAATTTCCTCTGCAAAATGGTCAGACCTCTAAACCATATTCTGTTAGTGTCTCAAATTAACATACATGTGTTTTTTGCTTTCCTTGCTCTTTTCCAGGTCGTGTTTTGTTGACCAACAAAATTTGTAGCAAATTTTTATGTACTATGTGTTTTGTTAATAATTAGTTTTCCAGATGCATGCTCAATCTAAGTAATGCATTTTACACTCCCCCCCAAACAATTTTCTTACAACAGATTTCCCAGCTGCAGCTTAACTAAGCTGATTGGCATGGCAAAACTAAAAAAAATATTAGGTATTTTGGAGTTTTTTAAAGGCAAATTCACTCTGCAATACAAGTGTACTCACTGTAAATCTTAGGGGAAGCACTGGTGATTTTATCATCCAATCATGTAGAAGCAAAGATGATTTTTTTCATTTTCCTTGCATGTCCCCCTAGGATCTCCAGCAACTGCACTTCCAAGTGCACTTGTAGTGCAAAGTGGATTTGCCTTTAGTAAATAAACCCCAAAGTCCAAGATACCTAATAATTTGGGGTGTACAGAACAAAATTCTAGAGTGCAATTTACCTAATGGGGACATTAGTTAGATTGACCCGTGTGTCCCCAAGGAAAGACATTGGTAGGGTTTTACCCTCACTTCCTGTTTGGCTATGTGACAGGAAGTAAATAAATTTGAAGGCAAAACTGGCAAAATTTAGGAGGTGTCTTCACCCTATCAGGGGTGCAGACATCCCCAAAAACTGACAATACTTCCAATCCCTCTGCACTCTATCCCCAAGTAAAATAATAAAGGATTTCATTTAGTTTAACTTTGCAAAGACACCTTCCTAAGTTCAATTGTGATACATGCCAATGGCCCATTTAGACCTTGTTTAATATAAAACACCAGTTGCCTTTCACTAGAAACATTTGTTAGTCCAGTCCTGGAAATCTGCATCTGCTTTAGTATTAATTTCCATAAAATTGGGTTCCTGCAGTTAGATACTCCAAATGCATCTATATGCGCGACCGCTGTGTATGTAAGATGCGCAACTGCTTTGTGCACGGAGGTATGTACCCGTGGCGCATATCTGGTACCTAGAAGCGGTGGCCAGCACACAGGAATGACATCACGCCCCTACAGGAAGTTGCTTGTACTTCTGCTAATTTCTTCCCACCACCATGCCCCACTCTCTGAGGAAGAGATGATCCTTATTTGCAAATTAAGATATTTTTTCATTTATTTTTACATGGAGTGGTGTTTGTGTGGGTCATGTGTGTATGTCTAAATGATTTGGCCTCAAAACACACACCTACTTCCTGTGTACAGATTCACTTCTGGGCCAATGTATATTGCTTCCTGCTTCACTGTGTGTGTATATATAGATATATCTATAGATGTAGGTTCTTGTGTCCAACAGAAAAGAGAAGTTGGGTAGATGCCATACTCCCAATTCTGGAGGCATAATAATGGTCTAGCACAAGGGTCTTCAAACTACGGCCCTCCAGTTGTTCAAAAACTACAATTCCCATCATGCTTAGTCATGTCTGTGAATGTCAGAGTTTTACAATGCCTTGTGGGATGTGTAGTTCCACAACAGCTGGAGAGCCGTAGTTTGAAGATTCCTGATCCAGGTGGTTTTTCATGTGCCTTGTATAATGTCCAAGAAATATCGTTAGGAAAATATAAGTGGGTCATGGCACATCTACATTCCAAATTTGACACTTAAGATGGTTATGCACTATTCAATCTGATTGGCCAATCTCTGTACAACTCGATATTTAGGCAAAATAGGTAATAGGAAGACACACTTGTACAATTAATTAAAATTATAGGCAATCAAACAGGCCCCTACACTAAATATAACTTATTTAAGCTCTACATGATTACAGTGTAGGGTCACCTTCAAAGATCAAGATCTGAAAATATTTATTTATTGGTTTTAGAAACTCTTCTCTGTTCTTTGTAAAGTATTGAAAGATTTGGGTAAAAAAAAGAAAAAAAACACATCAAAAGGGTTAATTAACTGAGAACACCTACTAATTGCCTAACAAGACACATCCAATGAGATGAAATTAACCAATTGTATTGGTTGTGCGCTATTATCAATTAGAAACCCGCAGTTACCCTAGCAACAGTTGCAGTTTACATATGCAGGTATTTGTTATCGCTTTTTGCGCTTCAATGTGCGCCGGTTCACATGTTCAATTAATTACTTTTCTGGTGCACCAATTAATGTATGAGCTGGTGCAGTGCCTTCTTCTTAGTAAATCACCACCCTAGATTTCTATTTCTGGATTCTGGTTCAGAGCATATTCTGTGGTATCCAGACTAAAGAAGAAGGGCCACCTTCTGTAATGAATTATTAAAAGTGCAGCTCCAGTTTAAAAAGTCCTGCAATAAAGAATAAAGACCACCAACGATAAATGATCAGGTGGTGAAAAAGATATAGTCCCAGCACCAGCAGAGTGAAAAGGATGTTGAATACACTCGTCACCACCGTGTGAATCGAGGCAATCCTGCTTACCAGAAAAAAATTGACCCTTAAATTATAAAGAGTCAAAGATTGCATGTACCACGAGGATGAAAGGTCATCCAGACATCTGTTATAAGGTCACTCCAGCTCCTTCAAAACATGGAAATCCCAATTCCTAAGCAGGAAGCACATACTACAGGTGATGGGTGTGTATAGATACAGCAGCCATTTTCTTGGTCTCTCGTAGGGTGGAGACCCTCATCAGCAGTTGAGTTGTTCCAAAAAATGTGAGCAGGCTGGGCCTTCTGGTGTTATATTTAGACACTCCCCAGGTACCCCCTTTATGGCCAATGAACCCTTCCACACTACACACACTCCTGTCACCTTCTGGAATGGTCCATGTGTTTATACCAAGGTATGCATTCTACATCATTTTAAACACCAGAAGCTTAGCTTACTTACATACGTATTTTTGTTCTTGAATAGTTCATATTGTTCTATATTATCCTAGGTCCCAAGAGGTCAATGCTCCGAGCAATGTCTTCCAGGGTTCAGAAAATCCGTAGGAGAAGGATATCACCCATGTTGTTATAATTGTGCTCCATGTTCAGAAGGAGAAATATCAAACCATTCTGGTACGCTTTATGTTTCTTTAAATATAAACTCTGATATTGGATTAGAAAATGAAAACTTTCAAAGTCATTTAATGTGGTTCTGTGACCACTTTACAGTTCGCAGGCTGAACATCTCCCTAAATTGTGTAAAATTAATGATTACTGATGAAGCCTTTCTGCCTTTTTAGGGGAAAGATTGCTGCACTTTTCTTCTACCTCTGACCCTTCTGGGAATGTTGGAGGCTTTCTCAAGCAAGCAATGACAATCAGCTTCCTCTTACTGTCTGCCTGAGAACGCCTCCAACAGTTTCAGTAATGGTCCTGAAAATGATTACACGAAAGAGACCAAAACTGTCAAAAAGTTGCATTCTCGGTATACCATGCCTAATTGTATGTTTACCTATTCTTTACTCTACAGACAGTAAAAGCTGCAAGAAGTGTCCCGAAAATGAATGGCCTAATAAAGCTAAAACTATTTGTATTGACAAGGTCAATGAATATTTATCATACGAGGAGGACATTCTAGTTTTATTTTTTTCTGTAACCTCAGTCATATTTGCTACAACATCTCTCTTTATACTTGGACTATTTTTTTGGTTTCGGAGCACTCCCATAGTCAGAGCCAATAACCGGAACCTCAGCTTCATTCTGCTCCTCTCCCTCATACTGAGCTTCCTTTCTGTATTTCTGTTCCTTGGCCGTCCTGTGGATATTACCTGTATGCTGCAACAAGCCACTTTTGGAATTCCCTTCACTATCTCAGCATCTTCTATCCTAGCCAAAACCATCATGGTCTTCATTGCTTTTAAAGCCACCAGACCTGGAAGCTCTTGTAGAAAATGGGTGGGAGTCAAACTTCCCAATACAGTCATGTTATTCTGCTCATACATTCAGGTTATGAATTGCATTCTCTGGTTGTCCATCTCTCCACCATTTCAGGAGTATGACATGGACTCCTATCCTGGGAAGATCATCATTTATTGTAACGAAGGGTCAGTTATTGGGTTCTACTTTATGTTGGGTTATATGGGGTTTCTGGCAGTTTTGAGTTTTGTTCTGGCTTTCATGGTGAGGACATTACCGGACAGTTTTAATGAGGCCAAGTACATCACCTTCAGCATGCTGGTGTTCTGCAGTGTCTGGATTGCCATGATCCCGGCCTATCTGAGCACCAGAGGGAAATACATGGTGGCTGTGGAGATATTCGCCATACTGACCTCCAGTGCTGGAATATTATTGTGTATGTTTTCTCCAAAACTCTACATTTTACTTTTCAAACCTGAACTGAATACAAAGAAAACAATGCTGGGGAAACAAATGCTGTAAATGTAACACATTGATTCACATGTATAATACTGTAGACCAGATTAAACAAATTTAACCAATTTATCGTCATTATGAATGATATTATCATTATGATTTTTTGTGTATATTAACTGCCTTCTGTCTGCCTATTGTACATAAGTGGATTGAAGGTGGATATTACAGGATGGGAAGCTATATAACAGCTTCATTTTTTTCTTGCTCTTACATGCCCCCTAGCCTGCACAATCAAAGTACTGTGACTGTACTGTCCATTGGATGGTGCCGATCACGAAAATATGCTGTGACCAATCAAAGCATCACATAATATAACCAACACCTGCAATTAGCAGCTTGATGCCACTTTGCTCTCACATACTGATCAGTGTGTTAGAGGAAAGAAATCTTAAAGATCACCAGCCAGAAACATTTTAATCCAGTACAAGTGCAATCCAGTACCAGTACCAGTAGCAGTACCAGAAACAGCTTCATCCATCGTCTATTATTATTATTATTATTATTATTATTATTATCATACAGAAATTATATAGCGCTGACAGTTTAAGAAGCACTTTACAACATAAGGGCAGACAGTACAATTACAATACAATTTAATACAGGAGGAATCAGAGGGCCCTGCTGATTAGACCTTACACTTTAAGAGGGAGGGTCTAGAGATACAACAGGTAATAACTGTGGGGGATGGGCTTATGGAGAAAATAAGTTGTACAGTTGTTAAGTGAGGGCCAGATAGGTTTTTTTAACCTATGAGTTTTCAGGGATCATCTGAAAGTGGACAGAGTAGGAGATAATCGGACAGATTGGGGTAGAGAGTTCCAGAGGATAAGAGAGGCTCTGGAGAAGTCCTGGAGATGAGTGTGGGATGAGGCGACAAGGGAAATAGAGAGCAGGAGGTCTTTGAAGGATTGAAGAGATCAATTTAGTTGGTATTTTTAGACTAGGTTAGTGATGTAGCTGGGGGCCGAGTTGTGAATGCTTTGTAAGTTATTGTTAGTTTCTTTAATTTAATTTATTGGGTGAGTGGAAGCCAGTGAAGGGATTGGTAGAGAGGGGTAGCAGACACTGAACGGTTTGTAGGGTGGATGAGACTGGCAGCAGCATTCATGATGGACTGAAGGGGGATAGCCTATATAAAGCTAAGCCAATGAGGAGGGAGTTGCAGTAGTCAAGGTGAGAGATGACCAGCGAGTGGATTAGAAGATTTGTGGTGTCATTGGCTAGGAAGGGGCATATTTTGGAGATGTTGAGGATGTTCAGGTGGAAAGCTATGGACAGTGATTGGATGTGGTGTCGAAAGGAGAGTTCAGAGTCCAGGACTACATCTAGGACTTTGGCATGGGGGGACAGGTTGATAGTTGCTGTTGATTTTGACAGATAAATCAGGGGAAGAGGCACAAGGGGGAGGAAATATTATGAGCTTGGTTTTGGATAGATTGAGTTTGAGGAAGTGGTGTGACATAGAGGCTGATATCTCTGTTAGTAAGTTGGTGAAAAGTGAGGAGACCAATGAAGTGATCTGAGGTAGAGAGATAGATTTGGGTGTCATGGGTGTAGAAGTGGTATTGAAAGCCATGGGAAACAATCAACTGACCCTGGGAGGAGATTGAGAATAGGAGAGGTCCAAGATCATTTACCCCTCTATAGTATATGTAGGCAATTGTTTTCTTTCAACCTTTTCTGTTCCAGCATGACTGTCCCCCTGAGCACACATCCAGCTCCATAAATGCATCGATTAATATGTTTGGTGTGGAGGAACTCAAATGTCATGAACACAGTCCTGACCTAAACCTGATGTGTGAGTCAGGTCTTCTCATCCAACATAAGTTGTTTTTCCCACAAATACGGCAAAAATCTTGTGAAGAGTGGAGACAGTTATAGGCACAAAGGTGGGAGGGGCAACTCCATATTAATGATCATAATTTTGAAATGAGATGCCCAACCAGCCCATATACCCTGTTTTCCCCGAAAATAAGACCTAGTGTGATTGTTGGTAATGGCTGCAATATAAGCCCTACCCCCCAAATAAGCCCTAGTTAAAGTCATTGTAGGTCTTATTTTTAGGGTAGGGCTTATTTTCGGGGAAACAGGATAGAGCTTATTTGGGGGTAGGGCTTATATTGCAGCTATCACCGACAATCATGCTAGGTTTTATTTTCGGGGAAACAGGGTATGTGCGATGATCAGGTGACTACAAATGTTTGGCCATATAGCATATGTGTGGAATGCAATCTCCTGATAAACTTGCATTTCTGAATATTGTTTCTGTAAACATTTCTACTTATATCTCATTGTGCTGCTGGATTCCTTCCTTGTCTCTTTCACAAAGTCGCATTCATAATTTTTCAATATTGAACAGTATGTCAGGTGGCCCATACCCGCTTAAGTCTAGAGTCTGTTCAGATAAACTCCTAGTCATCTCTGTAGCTACAGACACTGTGACGTAAATAATATTCAAAGTTTCCAGCAGAAGTACTTTCATTCTGGTCCACCTTCCATGCTTGACAGCCTGCTAGACTTCTAATCTCTAATGTACACAGATCGGGAGGAGGGGAGAGCAGAGTGCTGAGACCTGATTAATGACTACTCTACATTCAAGAATTTAAAGATGAATTGCTCCATGGTGCCTTCAGCTACAGAGGTCAGTAAGAAATTGGTTTAACCTTTTCTGTTACACCAACTTAAGGCTTATGTTGATGACAGCACTGACCTGTAAACAGTGCAAAAAGGTTGCAAAAAAATTTCTGCTGCACTTAAGGTTCACAGTGGCCTCCATAATCCTTAAATGGAAGATGTTTGGGATGACCAGAACCCTTCCTAGAGCTGGCCGTCTGTCCAAACTGAGCTATCAGGGGAGAAGAGTCTTGGTGAGAGAGGTAAAGAAGAACCCAAAGATCACTGTGGCTGAGCTCCAGAGATGCAGTCGGGAGATGGGAGAAAGTTGTAGAAAATCAACCATCACTGCAGCCCTCCACCAGTCGGGGCTTTATGGCAGAGTGGCCCAACGGAAGCCTCTCCTCAGTGCAAGACACATGAAAGCCCGCACAGAGTTTGCTAAAAAAACACCTGAAGGACTCCAAGATGGTGAGAAATAAGATTCTCTGGTCTGATGAGACCAGGATAAAACTTTTTGGCCTTAATTCTAAGCGGTATGTGTGGAGAAAAAACCAGGCACTGCTCATCACCTGTCCAATACAGTCGCAACAGTGAATCATGGTGGTGGCAGCATCATGCTGTGGGGGTGTTTTTCAGCTACAGGGACAGGATGACTGGTTGCAATTGAGGGAAAGATGAATGCAGCCAAGTACAGGGATATCCTGGACGAAAACCTTCTCCAGAGTGCTCAGAACCTCAGACTGGGCCGAAGGTTTACCTTCCAACAAGACAATGACCCTAAGCACACAGCTAAAATAACGAAGTAGTGGCTTCACAACAACTCTGTGACTGTTCTTGAATGGCCCAGCCAGAGCCCTGACTTAAACCCAATTGAGCATCTCTGGAGAGACCTAAAAATGGCTGTCCACCAACGTTTACCATCCAACCTGACAGAACTGGAGAGGATCTGCAAGGAGGAATGGCAGAGGATCCCCAAATCCAGGTGTGAAAAACTTGTTGCATCTTTCCCAAAAAGACTCATGGCTGTATTAGATCAAAAGGGGCTTCTACTAAATACTGAGCAAAGGGTCTGAATACTTAGGTTTATGTGATATTTCAGTTTTTCTTTTTTAATAAATCTGCAAAAATGTCAACAATTCTGTGTTTTTCTGTCAATATGGGGTGCAGTGTGTACATTAATGAGGAAAAAAATTAACTTAAATCATTTTAGCAAATGGCTGCAATATAACAAAGAGTGAAAAATTTAAGGGGGTCTGAATACTTTCCGCTGTATATAAAATCTGTACAGAAAGAGGGATATCAATTACAATTAGCATTGTTTAAAAAGTAATTACCTTTTGCAGAAGCTGCCCCATCGAAACTGCCCCATCATATTGCCCATCAAAACTGCCCCATCCTATTACCCCATCAAAACTGCCCCATCCTATTGCCCCATAAAAAATTACCCCATTATACTGCCACCATCAAAATTGTCCCATCAAAATGGGCGCTTCTATTGCCCCATCAAATTGCCACCATCAAAATTGCCCCATCATACTGACCCATCAAAATTGCCCCATCATACTACCACCATCAAAATTGCTCCAACAAAACTGCCCCATCATATTACCCATCAAAACTGCCCCATCCTTTTGAACCCATCAAAATTGCCCCATCATACTGCCACCATCAAAATTGCCCCATCAAAATTGCCCCATCATATTGACACCATCAAAACTTCCCCCATCAAAACTGCCCCCATCAAAATTGCCCCTTCATATTGACACCCTCAAAATTGCCCCATCATATTGCCCCCATCAAAACTTCCCCCATCAAAACTGCCCCCATCATTTGTATACTTACATTTGCATATTTTTGTTCCTTACCATGACTACATAACCTGTAACATGTAAAACTCAATAAAATTTATTGGAAAAAAAAAAACACTAAAAAAAAAAATTGCCCCCATCAAAACTGCCCCATCAAAAATGCCCCTTCATATTGACACCATCAAAATTGCCCCATCATACTACCACAATCAAAATTGCCTCATCAAGACTGCCCCGTAATATTTCCCCCATCAAAACTGCCCCATCCTATTGGCACCATCAAAACTGCCCCATCAAAATTGCCCCATCATATTGCCCCAACATATTGCCCCATCAAAACTGCCACCATCAAAATTACCCCATCAAAACTGCCCCATCCTATTCCTCTATTATAAATGATTAGTATTGGTGTGTCCCCTCCCCCCGGGCTCTGTATGTAATCAGAGATGAGATGTTCCCGCCCCTCCCCCACCACACATCACTGTGTATAAGAAGCTTTGGTAACCATGGCAACAAAAGCCTGGATACCCTTTTTATAAATGGCCGCCGCCTTGCATGGCATCATTTCCAGTTTGCAAATAATGGGATGGTACGGCCCGGCAATGCCGATTGGTGACACAAATCTCCCAGGAGGCATTGTAGAGCGGAAATGAAGAGCTCTGCCCCTGGGGGGAGGGAAGATTTCAATCTTCATTATAACAAAATAATAAAATGACAAATCTTTGTAAGTGCTGAATACTTTACACTAAGGGAGGAACTCCGATATAATGATCTGTAAACTCTTATGGGCCATTTCTGGTACCGGAATTGTTTCCCATTTCACAGATGTGCAATTTGAAGTCTTTACATGTTTGGTATCTATGTACTCCATGGAACCGCATCTTTTATATTTTACCCTAAAAATTGTGAACTAAATAGTGTTTGTGTGAATTACAATTAATATGACGTGTTATTTGCTGAAAATACGGGTTGGATATACAGTTGCACTGACATTGTCTGACATGTAAAATTACAGCTGCCCCCCTTCTCATCTATAGGGTCTCAGGATCTCAGAAAGGATATACTGTACAGTAATGTGTTGGGGGGTTTAAGTAATCCTCAGGCCTAAAATAAGCATTTTTATATGTGTGCCAAAATGAAAAAAAAATGTCTCTGGCAGGGAAAGGGTTAAATTTTGGTTACTGCTTGTTAAGAATCTGTATATTATTGGATGTTCCTGGCCTGGCTACAGCTCTACATTGGGTGGGTAGAAGAGATCTTCCCATTCTCCTGAATGGAAGAATAAAGCAATAGAGAAATTATCAATCCATTGTTTGGAGGTTTATGTGATGACATTTCTGTATCTTCTGCTCTAAGAGAACATCATAGAGGGATTTATTAAAGGGGGATTTTGGTTCCTTTCAGCCACTGTAATCTGACCAGCAATCCTCCTTCTTGTCCTCTCACCTTTCTATCTTTTCTTCATGTCACCCAGACAGTGACCAGGAATACTTCTCATAGATCATTATAGGAAGAGATCATTTTCATCTTCAATGTAATCATCCCAAGTCACCATTTCCCCCCAGCACTGAGATAGCAGCCATCCATCCCAGCACCATTCTATAAGAAGAACTAGAAATCAGGAGCTTCTGCGAGGGTTCAGGAGGGAACTGATGGATGTTGGAGGCATTCGCTATCAAGCATTATACCCGAGAGCTGAAACAATGAATGTCCAATCATTCTACAGAACACTAAACATGTGCAATTTGTTTAATTCCAAACAAATTATGACAAATTTGTTGATTTCAGAATTTCCGAATTTCAAATTCAGAAATTTGAAACTCTGAAGTTCGAAATTCGGAAATTGGAAAATTTCAGAAATTTGAAATTCAGAAATTCGAAAATTCGGAAATTCAGAATTCAAAAATTCATAAATTCGTAAATTCAAAATTCAGATATTCGGAATTTGAAAATTTGTAAATTCGAAAATTTAAAAAGTCGGAAATTCGTAAATTTGAAAATTCAGAAATGTGGAATTCAAAGATTTGTAAATTCAAAAATTCGGAATTGAAAAATTAGAAATTCAGAAATTCAGAAATTCGAAAATTCGGAAATTCTGAGTTCGAAAATTCAGAAATTCGAAAATTTGGAAATTTGAACATTCGGAAATTCGGAATTTGAAAATTCAGAACTTTGCAAATTCGGAATTCAAAATTTGGAAATTTGGAAATTCGAAAATTCGCAATTAGTAAATTCGGAAATTTGAAAATTCAAAAAGTTGAAAATTTGAAAGTTCAGAAATTCAGAATTTGAAAATTCAGAACTTTGCAAATTCGGAATTCAAAATTTGGAGATTCAGAAATTTGGAAATTCCCGAATTCCGAATGTTCAAATTTCTGAATTTCTGAAAAAATCAAAAAAAGAAAGAAATGAAAATGGAAACAAATACATTCGTTGTCAGTGCACATGTCTACAGAACACTCCATAGCAGCGCATTGTAAGTTTCCCCATAGTGATTACATGGAGAGTGTGGTGATGAGACTTCCTGTCAGTACCGTCACCTCACTTCCTGTCAGTACCATCACCTCACTTCCTGTCAGTATAGTCATTTCACTTCCTGTCAGTACTATCACCTCACTTCCTGTCAGTACCATCACCTCACTTCCTGTCAGTACCGTCATCTCACTTCCTGTCAGTACCGTCACCTCACTTCCTGTCAGTACCATTACCTCACTTCCTGTCAGTACCATCATCTCACTTCCTGTCAGTACCTTCACCTCACTTCCTGTCAGTACCATCACCTCACTTCCTTTCAGTATCGTCATCTCACTTCCTGTCAGTACCGTCACCTCACTTTCTGTCAGTATAATCATCTCATTCCTGTCAGTACCGTCACCTCACTTCCTGTCAGTATCATCACCCCACTTCCTGTCAGTACCTTCACCTCACTTCCTCTCAGTACCGGGGATCAGGCCATTGTAGCTCTGCCCAGCCTCACTCTGTAGCAGCAGATCTCTGCTATAGAGGTCCATTGCTGGCTGATCGCAGTCAGAGCAATAGATCACTATTAGAAATGATCTTCTGCTGCACACAACTACATGGGGGTCTAGGTCTGGTGGGGGGTCTAGGTCTGGTCTCAAATAAACACATCCAGACCCATAATGAAGGAAATTATATATATATATATATATATATATATATATATATATATATATATATATATATATATATATATATATATATATATATATAACCTTCTAAAATGGAGGGTCAAACGAGGTCAGATGAGTTGGACGAAATTCACTGTACAGCCATCAAATACTCACATAAAAGAACACAATGTCATTCCAGTTTTTAGCAATTACCATCCTGTATAAAAGTCCCCCTCATACTAACTTGTTCCCTCATTAACCTGACTTAATGATATCCTAAAGTTACACTAACAATTTCTACAAACCATTTTCTTCCCCTGTGTGCATCGTATCACCGAAAGGAGAATATCGCTCTCTGAAAGTAAAGCACGAGTCTTCACTTTGAGCTTTATTATTCCGATATGTCATATAAAAGTCACACTGGTGTGATATCATTTTAATTAGCAGACCCTGATGATTATTTTGTGGGGTAAATGTATGAGGGTGTGCACATTTTTTAAATGTTGTGTTGGGAAAAATTACAGAAAAATCACAAAAAAATCCCCTTTTCTACTTTTTTTATATTTATTTCCTGTAAAAAAAAAAACAAGAAAAAAAGACGTGTATCCAGATTTTCTACCAAAATAAATCTCTGTCCCAAAAAATGATTCTATAATGCAACAGGAAGCACCTACATGGTTAACAGAGGACGGAATTAAAATAAGACTTGAGAAACTTAACATTAATAAATCACCGGGACCAGATGGCTTGCATCCGAGCGTACTTAGGGAACTCAGTCAGGTGATTGCCAGACCGTTGTTCCTAATTTTTACAGACAGTCTATTGACTGGAATGGTACCAGCTGATTGGAGAAAAGCCAATGTAGCACCAATATTTAAAAAGGGCCCAAAATACATCCCTGGGAATTACAGACCAGTTAGCCTAACATCAATAGTATGTAAACTCTTGGAGGGGATGATAAGGGACTATATACAAGATTTTAGTCATAAGAATGATATCATTAGCAGTAATCAGCATGGATTCATGAAGAATCGTTCTTGCCAAACCAATCTATTAACCTTCTATGAGGAGGTGAGTTGCCAGCTAGATAAAGGAAGGCCCGTAGACGTGGTGTATCTGGATTTTGCAAAAGCATTTGACACAGTTCCCCATAAACGTTTACTGTACAAAATAAGGTGCGTTGGCATGGACCATAGGGTGAGTACATGGATTGAAAACTGGCTACAAGGGCGTGTTCAGAGGGTGGTGATAAATGGGGAGTACTCAGAATGGTCAGGGGTGGGTAGTGGAGTTCCCCAGGGTTCTGTGCTGGGACCAATCCTATTTAATTTGTTCATAAACGACCTGAAGGATGGGATAAACAGTTCAATCTCTGTATTTGCAGACGATACTAAGCTAAGCAGGGCAATAACTTCTCCGCAGGATGTGGAAATCTTGCAAAAAGACCTGAACAAATTAAAGGGGTGGGCGACTACATGGCAAATGAGGTTCAATGTAGAAAAATGTAAAATAATGCATTTGGGTGGCAAAAATATGAATGCAATCTATACACTGGGGGGAGAACCTCTGGGGGAATCTAGGATGGAAAAGGACCTGGGGGTCCTAGTAGATGATAGGCTCAGCAATGGCATGCAATGCCAAGCTGCTGCTAATAAAGCAAACAGAATATTGGCATGCATTAAAAGGGGGATCAACTCCAGAGATAAAACGATAATTCTCCCACTACAAGACTCTGGTCCGGCTGCACCTGGAGTATGCTGTCCAGTTCTGGGCACCAGTCCTCAGGAGGGACGTACTGGAAATGGAGCGAGTACAAAGAAGGGCAACAAAGCTAATAAAGTGTCTGGAGGATCTTAGTTATGAGGAAAGGCTGCGAGCACTGAACTTATTCTCTCTGGAGAAGAGACGCTTGAGAGGGGATATGATTTCAATTTACAAATACTGTACTGGTGACCCCACAATAGGGATAAAACTTTTTCGCAGAAGAGAGTTTAATAAGACTCATGGCCACTCATTACAATTAGAAGAAAAGAGGTTTAACCTTAAACTACGTAGAGGGTTCTTTACTGTAAGAGTGGCAAGGATGTGGAATTCCCTTCCACAGGCGGTGGTCTCAGTGGGGAGCATTGATAGCTTCAAGAAACTATTAGATAATCACCTGAATGACCGCAACATACAGGGATATGTAATGTAATACTGACACATAATCACACACATAGGTTGGACTTGATGGACTTGTGTCTTTTTTCAACCTCACCTACTATGTAACTATGTAACTGTGTAACTAAGAATTGAAAGATTTAATGTACAGAATTGAGACATTGTGGAAACTTTTGGGATTTGGGGAGAAAAGGTCTGGAGGATCAAATGGTTACCATGGTCACCACAAAGAGACAAATTCCAAAAATACAATAAAAGTTCAAATCTACAAATCAATTGTCCCCCATCAATGACTTTATTGTGTGACATTGGGGAAGTCATAAAGGGGGCTCCTAATTTCCCACAAACATCACAAAATCATGTAACCTTCTTTTCAAAAGAATAGAGACTGCAAAGAGGGGGAGGGGGGCTCTGTATTAATGATCATATGAAATGAGATGTCCGTTAATCTCTGATAGGTGTGATGTCTAAAAACCCCTTACCATATAGTGTGTGGCCACTAGAAAGTGATTTGTCGGAGGACATAGGTGGGGGATGGGAATTGAAGGTGGCCACATTTAGAGGAAGAGTTTGGACCACATTGTAATGTTCTTTTATGTATTAAATATTCCAAACCATCTCTTCCATATGTCCCATAACCTGCCCCTCCCCCCGCACAGCAGTCTAAGGGGTCTCTACAGTGAAATACAGAATGATTTTTAACATTCAGCTGATGATGATTTCTGAAGCAGATTCTCAGTTCATAGATCTTCTTCATCAGGAGATATAGGAGGAGGAGAGCCTCCAATATTATAGAAATACTGACATAACAATGTCATAGAAATGATTTAGAGACTTGAGACACATTATCATATGTAGAATATTCCATACAGTATCCACCAATTACTCCATGAAGAAGAGACTCTCTCCTACCCACAGGAGACTGTAGGGGGCGTACAAGGGGTCCTGGAGAACAAATCTTATCTATGTTTGAGTCACTCAGCACTATTCTGTCTGGTGAAACTGAAAATAAAAAGACACGTATGGGAGTTGTTACATAAACAGAGCTCAGAATCCCAGTTAGGACCACTGCGGTGTAATGACCATAACTTGGTAATTCACCATACTTCATGGTTTTTATAGAGCCAAAATTATATCCCCCCTCCCCCGTGTGTGGGGACATCATCCAGGGCTATAAATCAAAGATCAAACTCTGAATGTCCAAGTTCTG
This sequence comes from Aquarana catesbeiana, assembly GCF_042186555.1. Lineage (NCBI taxonomy): Eukaryota > Metazoa > Chordata > Amphibia > Anura > Ranidae > Aquarana > Aquarana catesbeiana. The sequence goes on along the minus strand of NC_133324.1, from coordinate 15,191,866 downwards.
CAAAATCCCCAGATACTGGCAGAGAAGGTGATTGGTTCAGAAATTTGAAAATCTAAAACAATAACTAACTAATAATAAATATTAAATTATAGGTATTGGAATTTCCTTTCAAATTTGGCTGTTAGTGAATCTAACGAATACAAGTTTGTATTGGATGATGTCCCCACACACGGGGGAGGGGGGATATAATTTTGGCTCTATAAAAACCATGAAGTATGGTGAATTACCAAGTTATGGTCATTACACATTACATTAAATTCTAAAATTTAGAAATTCGGAAATTCAAAATTCGTAAATGTAAAAAATTCGGAAATTCGAAATTCAAAAATTTGGAAATACGGTGATTCAAAAATTCAAATTCGAAAATTTGAAAATTTGGAAATTCGAAATTCAGAAATTCGGAAATTCGAAAATTTGAAAATTCAAAATTCAGAAATTTGAAAATTCAGAAATTCCAAATTCCAAATTCCAAAATCCAAAATTCGAAAATGAGAAAATTAGAAAATTTGGAAATCAGAAAATTCAAAATTACGATATTCTAAAATTTGAAATTCAGAAATTCAGAAATTTGAAAATTCCAAATTTTTTAATTTTCGCATTTCCCAAAAAAGCAAAAAACTAATGAAACAAAAATGAAAATGAACACATTTTTTGTCAGTGCACATGTCTAATAGGGCTCCCCTTAACCACTACAATACACTATATAATATTTATTGTACACTGCACTATATACCCTGCACTGTATTTTATATACTGCACTGAGGGCACTATATACTCTGAGCTGCAAAATATATTTTACCCACCGAGATAAAATGTGATAATTCTTACATATTTTGATTGGATGAATTAAAAAAACAGATGATAAAGGGGCTTGTTAGATAAAGTTTTCATGACATTTCACAATAAAGATTTATACACAGGGGACTATATTTGGCTACAATGGAGGGAGGTGTCTGATGGTCGTGATGTCTCATAACTTCTCCACAAAGTACGGTAGAAGAATGAAAATGTCACCACATGGATGTATCTTCATTGTGAGACTAAAGATTATTACCTGACTGTAATTTATTCTTCTTTTATTACAAGGTACATTTGTCTTGGTCAGAGCTACACCTCATACAGTTACATCTGGTGACTTGGTGAAAGTGTCATTACCTAACATTTCCAAGGAAAAGTTGTGTGATATTTTCCCTCAGACGCCAGATTAGAAATGTGCAATTTGTTTCCTTCCAAATTTGTTTTTTAACAAATTAATGAAAACCCATTTAACAAATTTTTGCAAATATTTGTAAATTATAATATTTTAAAATTCGTAAATTCGAAAATTTGGAAATCTTGAAAATTCAGAAAATCGGAAAGTCGAAATTGAAAATTTGAAAATCCAAAAACCCGAAAATTTTAAAATCTGAAATAACAACTAACTAATAATAACTTAACTATTACTAACTATTAAATTATAGGTATTGAAATTTCCTTTCAAATTTGGCTGTTAGTGTATGTAACAAATACAAATTTATCCGAAGTTATGAATTAATTAAAAGAATGGAATGTAACTAATAAAAAATAATAATAAATAACAATAATAATAATAAAAATTGTATAATATTATTATTATTATTACTAGTTCGTATTTGCTACGTTCACTAACAGCCAAATTTGAAAGGACATTACAATACCTGTAATTTAACAGTTAGTTATTATTAGTTAGTTAGTTATTCTTTCAAATTTTTTGATTTTCTTTCTTATTTTCTAATTTATGAATTTTCTAAATTATAATTTTTTTTAATTTATAAATTTTCTCATTTATGAATTTTCAAAATTTCTAATTTATGAATTTTTGAATATTCTAATTTATGAATTTTCTTATTTTCTTTTTCTGTTTCACAAGTTATTTTCTAATTTATGAATTTTCGAATGTATGAATTTTCTAATTTTCTAATTTATGAATTTTCTAATTTATGAATTTTCACATTTTCTAATTTGTGAATTTTTGAATGTATGAATTGTTGAATTTATGAATTTTCAAATTTTCAAATTTATGAATTTACTAATTTTCTTATTTATGCATTTTCAAATTTTCTAATTTAGGAATTTTCTAATTCATGAATTTTCTAATTTTCTAATTTTCTAATTTAGGAATTTTTAAATTTTCTAATTTATGATTTTTTTTTAATTTTCTAATTTATGAATTTTTGAATGTATGAATTTTTTAATTTTCTAATTTATGAATTTTCTATTTTTCGAATTTATGAATTTTTGAATTTTTGAATATTCTAATTTGTGAATTTTCAAATTTTCTAATTTTTGAATTTATGAATTTTCTAATTTTTGAATTTATGAATTTTCTAATTTATGAATTTTCTAATTTATGAATTTTCTAATTTTCGAATTTATGATTTTTTTAATTTTGATGGTGACAGTATGATGGGCCAGTTATGATGGGGCAAAAGGGTGGGGCAGTTTTGATGGGGCAATATGATGGGGCAGTTATGATGGGGCAATTTTGATTGTGGTAGTATGATGGGGCAATTTTGATTGTGGTAGTATGATGGGGCAATTTTGATGGGGGGCAATATGATGGGCCAATAGATGGACCAGTTTTGATGGGACAATTTTGATGGTGGCAGTATAATGAGGTAGTTTTTTTGGGGGGGAAATAGGATGGGGCAGTATTGATGGGGCAACTTGATGGGGCAGCTTCTGCAAAAGGTCATTACTTTTCAAACAATGCTAATTGTAAATGATATCCCTCTTTCTGTGCAGATTTTATATATATATATATATATATATATATATATATATATATATATATATATATATAAACAAGGTATAACATTTACAATTATCATCTTTTATAAAGTAATTACCTTTTTCAGAGATTTTTATATTTGTAGATTTCTAATCTTTGTAAATGTAGATGAACTTCCTGGAGGGGGAGGGGAGGTTTCCATAGCTAAGGGGCGGCAACTTCCTCTGGCACTGCTGTTGCTATGGAAACCCGACCTACAACCTATCACACGGCTCGTGCTGCTCTGAGCATGTGCGAGATCTGGAGGTGCATGCTGGGTAACCATGGAATACAGGAAGAGATACAGTCCGGCTTCAGATGCCCACACATGAGATGGCGGCGGTCTGCTGGGACTTACAAAAGTAAGAAATCAATGGTGCAAAAATACAAATCTGACCTTGGTGTACAGCGAACCTTTACTAGAAGACATTCATCATGAGGATTATCGGCCGATTTATATCTATAAAGTAACATTTCAGACTGAACACGGATTTCATTTACAACAGTAGAAGAACGACTTAAGACTTTTTATTTACACTCCAACAGACACAACAACATGTAATATGTGGGGGGAATTGTCAGTTTCGTACACAAAAGTTTATATGGGGCGGGACATTAAAAAGTTTAATTGCTTCTATTTGTTTTATTAAATATTACATTTTTAAAGCTTTTTTAATGTTATTGCTATCACAAGCAGACTAATCCCCCCCATATGTAATAGTATAGTGCAGGGGACGTGTTCTCTTCATGGAGATCAGAGAGATGATTGGAAATGGATGGTAAACCCAAAGCTGTGTTATAGAAGCTCCTAGCTGGGGGTCTGTGTTATACAACCCAACAACTTCCCAACAATCTCATTATTATCTTACTCTCTCATTCATACATGATGATTGGCTCCTATGTTGGATGTTTCTTTGGTGCCTCCTTAGTAAGTGATTTGTGGATTGCACCTTTCCAAAATTTAGACAATTTATTGATTTATTCGGATTATGTATGTGTCCTAATATAAATCTGAAAAATCATATTGGTGGTCTGGAGAAGACATACATTTCTTACTGACTTTTGTTATAATTAGTTATTCAGGGTGCAGGGCCCTGTTAGGTATTAGGGGGTTAGCTTTTTAAATGTGGAATAATAAAAGTGATATGAGTTTATCCCCTTCCCGCCGACCGTACGCAGATATGCGTACTTGGCTTTCCGGGGTTACACCGGGATGATGCCCGCAGCTGCAGGCATCATCCCGGTACCGTTGTTCACAGTGGGCAATCGGCTACCCGAGTATAACAACCGATGCGGCTAAAAGCCGCTCAGCTGTTATACCGGAGGAACGGGAGGGGACATCCCCCCTCCCGCCGCCTCCCGCCGCTCTTACCGGGCCTCCCCTGCGATCGGGAGGCCCGGTGTCCAATCGTGTGCCTTCGGCGGCTGGGGGCGGGCTGGAACGAAGCCGTGGGCGGCTTCGTTCCAGCCCTCTCATTGTAAACGCGGAAGCGACATCATGACGTCACTTCCCGTTTACTCGGCTGTCAATGGCGCCGAATTTAAAAAAAAATACAGTATTCAGAATCACCGTTTTCAGCGATCTGAATACTTTGAAGTGCAAAGGAGGGATCGGGGGTCTTTTAGACCCCCGATACCTCCATAAAGAGTACATGTCACCACCTATTACTGTCACAAGGGATGTTTACATTCCTTGTGACAGCAATAAAAGTAAAAAAAAAAAAAAAAAAATTTTTTTAAACACAATTTATAAAGTAAAAAAATAAATAAAATAAATAAAAAAATTTTTTTTAAAGCGCCCCCGTCCCCGCGAGCTTGCGCAACGAAGAAAACGCATACGGAGGTCGCGCCCGCATATGTAAACGGTGTTCAAATCACACATGTGAGGTATCGCCGCGATCATCAGAACGAGAGAAATAATTCTAGCCCTAGACCTCCTCTGTAACTCTAACCTGGTAACCGTAAAAAAAATTTTAAAGCGTCGCCTATGGAAATTCATAGGTACCGTAGTTTGTCGCCATTCCACGAGTGCGTGCAATTATAAAGGGTGACATGTTTGGTATCTATTTACTCGGCGTAACATCATCTTTCACATTATACAAAAAAATTGGGGTAACTTTACTGTTTGGATTTTTAAAAATTCATGAAAGTGTCCCTTTTCCAAAAATTTGCATTTAAAACACCGCTGCACAAATACCGTGTGATATAAACTATTGTAACAATCTCCATTTTATTCTCTAGATTCTCTGCTAAAAAAAATATATATAATGTTTGGGGGTTCTAAGTAATTTTCTAGCAAAAAATACGGATTTTAACTTGTAAACACCAAATTTCAAAAATAGGCTTAGTCATGAAAGGGATAAATTATTCAGTAATGCAGAGTTGTGATTTATCATTTTCTGAGTGGTCAGCTTTGGATTTAAATTCCATTTACAATCATTTCTCTGATCTCATTTAGTGTCCTGGGATTAGAATCCAAGGCTGACATCTAATAATCGGATTTATTGTTTATGTATAGAAGACTTTGAGTGAATAAGAGGTTCTGTATAAGAGTGAATAAGAGTTGGAAGAATTCTAGAAATGTCTTTAAGGAGACATCGGGGTCTTTTAGACTCTTAATGTTACCTCTGCACTCTGTAGGAACAAAACACAATCATTCTCAAATATCTTCTTTCCTGGCCATGGAGATCGGGGAATGACAACACTGAACCCAGAAGGGATCAGAGCACATCACTTCTGGGTCCATTCTTCACAGGAAGACAAGGAGAATGTTCCCTCATCTGATGTTCTCATACCTGACACTCACCTTGGAGATCATGGGTGCGGGACTGGTAATCCCTAGACACAAAGTTGGGGGGAGGGGCAGAAGTGGTGGTAAGCATTTTACAGTATTTGGGGAAATAATTGGACTTCCACATGAAAGCTGACAGGAAAATATTCTACAATCTCCCAGGTGCTATAATGGTCAGGAGTCTGTTTACAGGTCAGTGCTGTCACCAACATAAGCCTTAAGTTGGTGTAACAGAAAGGGTTAATACAATTTCTTACTGACCTCTGTAGCCGAAGCCATGGAGTAATTCATCCGAAAATTCTTGAATGTACAGTAGTCATTAATCAGGTCTCAGCACTCTGCTCTCCCCTCCTCCTGTGTACCTGATCTGTGTATACATTAGAGATTAGAAGTCTGGCAGGCTGTCAAGCATGGAAGGTGGATCAGAATGAAAGTACTTCTGCTGGAAACTTTGAATAGTATTTACTTCACAGTGTCTGTACCTACAGAGATGACTAGGAGTTTATCTGAACAGACTCTAGACTTAAGCAGTTATGGACCACCTGACATACTGTTCAATATTGAAAAAATATGAATTCAACTTTGTGAAAGAGACAAGGAAGGAATCCAGCAGCACAATGAGATATAAGTAGAAATGTTTACAGAAACAATATTCTGAAATGCAAGTTTATCAGGAGATCATTCCACACATATGCTATATGGCCAAACATTTGTAGTCACCTGACCATCACACCTATATGGGCTGGTTGGGCATCTCATTTCAAAATTATGATCATTAATGTGGAGTTACCCCTTCCACCTTTGTGCCTATAACTGTCTCCACCTTTCACAAGATTTTTACCGTATTTGTGGGAATGTGTGCCCATTCAACCAAAACAACTGATGTTGCATGAGGAGACCTGACTCACACATCAGGTTTAGGTGAGGACTGTGTTCATGACATTTGAGTTCCTCCACACCAAAAATATCAATCCATACCTTTATGGAGCTGGATTTGTGCTCAGGGGGACAGTCATGGTAGAACAGAAAAGGTTGAAAGAAAATAATTGCCTACATATACTGTAGAGGGGTAAATGTTCTTGGACCTCTTCTATTCTCAATCTACACCTCCTCCCTGGGTCAGTTGCTTGTCTCCCATGGCTTTCAATACCACTTCTATGCCCATGACACCCAAATCTATCTCTCTACCTCAGCTCACTCCATCAGTCGCCTCACTTTTCACCAACTTACTGACAGAGATATCAGCCTCTATGTCACACCACTTCCTCAAACACAATCTATCCAAAACCGAGCTCATAATATCCCCCCCTCGTGCCTCTTCCCCTGATTTCTCTGTCAAAATTAACAGCAACTATCAACCTGTCCCCCATGCCAAAGTCCTAGGTGTAGTCCTGGACTCTGAACTATCCTTTCGACCCCACATCCAATCACTGTCCATAGCTTTCCACCTCAACATCAGCAACATCTCCAAGATACGCCCCTTCCTAACCAATGACACCACAAAGCTTCTAATTCATTCCTTGGTCACCTCTCACCTTGACTACTGCAACTCCCTCCTCATTGGCTTACCTTTAAATAGGCTATTCCCCCTTCAGTCCATCATGAATGCTGCTGCCAGACTCATCCACCTTACAAACCGCTCAGTGTCTGCTACCCCTCTCTACCAATCCCTCCACTGACTTCCACTCACCCAACAAATTAAATTCAAGATACTAACAATAACTTAAAGAGCCATCCACAACTCAGCCCCCAGCTACATCACTAACCTAGTCTCAAAATACCAACAAATTGTTCTATTCGATCCTTCAAAGACCTCCTGCTCTCTAGTTCCCTTGTCACCTCATCCCACACTCACCTCAAGGACTTCTCCAGAGCCTCTCCTATCCTCTGGAACTCTCTACTCCAATTTGTCTGATTATCTCCTACTCTGTCCACTTTCAGATGATCCCTGAAAACTCATCTTTTCAGAGAAGCCTATCTGGCCCTCACTTAACAACTGTACACCTTATTTTCTCCATCAGCCCATCCCCCACAGTTATTACCTCTTGTATCTCTAGACCCTCCCTCTTAGATTCTAAACTCTAATGAGCAGGGCCCTCTGATTTCTCCTGTATTGAATTGTATTGTAATTGTACTGTCTGCCCTTATGTTGTAAAGTGCCTCTTAAACTGCCAGCGCTATATATATATATATCCTGTATGATATTAATAATAATAATATACAATGGATGAAGCTGTTTCTGGTACTGCTACTGGTACTGTTACTGGATTGCACTTGTACTGGATTAAAATGTTACTGGCTGGTGATCTTTAAGATTTCTTTCCTCTAACACACTGATCAGTATGTGAGAGCAAAGTGGCATCAAGCTGCTAATTGCAGGTGTTGGTTACATTGTGTGATGCTCTGATTGGTCATAGCATATTTTTGTGATTGGCACCATCCAATGGACAGTGCAGTCACAGTACTTTGCTTGTGCAGGCTAGGGGGCATGTAAGAGCCATAAAAAAATGAAGCTGTGATATAGCATCCAATCCTGTAACATCCACCTTCCATCCTATGTACAATAGACAGACAGAAGGTAGTTAATATACACAAAAAATCATAATGATAATGTCATTCGTAATGACAACAAATTGGTTAAATTTGTTTAATCTGATCTACAGTATTATACATTGAATCAATGTGTTAAATTTACAGCATTCTTTTCCCCAGCATTGTTTTCTGTGTATTCAGTTCAGGTTTGAAAAGTAAAATGTAGATTTTTGGAGAAAACATACACAATAATATTCCAGCACTGGAGGTCAGTATGGCGAATATCTCCACAGCCACCGTGTATTTCCCTCTGGTGCTCAGATAGGCCGGGATCATGGCAATCCAGACACTGCAGAACACCAGCATGCTGAAGGTGATGTACTTGGCCTCATTAAAACTGTCCGGTAATGTCCTCACCATGAAAGCCAGAACAAAACTCACAGCTGCCAGAAACCCCATATAACCCAACATAAAGTAGAACCAGATAACTGAGCCTTCATTACACTGAATGAAGATCTTCCCAGGACAGGATTCCATGTCATACTCTTGAAATGGTGGAGAGATGGACAACCAGATAATGCAATTCATAACCTGAATGGATGAGCAGAATAACATGACTGTATTGGGAAGTTTGACTCCCACCCATTTTCTACAAGAGCTTCCAGGTCTGGTGGCTTTAAAAGCAATGAAGACCATGATGGTTTTGGCTAGGATAGAAGATGCTGAGATGGTGAAGGGAATTCCAAAAGTGACTTGTTGCAGCATACAGGTAATATTCACAGGACGGCCAAGGAACATGAATACAGAAAGGAAGCTCAGTATGAGGGAGAGGAGCAGAATGAAGCTGAGGTTCCGGTTATTGGCTCTGACTATGGGAGTGCTCCGAAACCAAAAAAATAGTCCAAATATAAGGAGAGATGTTGTAGCAAATATGACTGAAGTTATAGAAAAAAATAAAACTAGAATGTCCTCCTCATATGATAAATACTCGATGACCTTGTCAATACAAATATTTTTAGCTTTGTTAGGCCATTCATTTTCAGGACACTTCTTGCAGCTTTTACTGTCTGTAGAGTAAAAAATAAGTAAAAATAACATAAGGCATGGTATACCAAGAATGCAACTATTTGACAGTTTTGGTCTCTTTCGTGTAATCATTTTCAGGACCATTACTTTTAGATAAGTGCAAAACTGTTGGAGGCGTTCTCAGGCAGACAGTAAGAGGAAGTTGATTGTCATTGCTTGCTTGAGAAAGCCTCCAACATTCCCAGAAGGGTCAGAGGTAGAAGAAAAGTGCAGCAATCTTTGCCCTAAAAAAGGCAGAAAGGCTTCATCAGTAATCATTAATTTCATACAATTTAGGGAGATGTTCAGCCTGCGAACTGTAAAGTGGTCACAGAACCACTTTAAATGACTTTGAAAGGTTTAATTTTCTTATCCAATATCAGAGTTTATATTTAAAGAAACATAAAGCTTACCAGAATGGTTTGATATTTCTCCTTCTGAACATGGAGCACAATTATAACAACATGGGTGATATCCTTCTCCTACGGATTTTCTGAACCCTGGAAGACATTCCTCGGAGCATTTACCTCTTGGCACCTAGGATAATATAGAACGATATGAATTATTCATGAACAAAAATACGGATGTAAGTAAACTAAGCTTCTGGTGTTTAAAATGATGTAGAATGCATACCTTGGTATAAACACATGGACCATTCCAGAAGGTGACAGGAGTGTGTGTAGTGTGGAAGGGTTCATTGGCCATAAAGGGGGCACCTGGGGAGTGTCTAAATACAACACCAGAAGCCCCAGCCTGCTCACATTTTTTGGAACAACTCAACTGCTGATGAGGGTCTCCACCCTACGAGAGGCCAAGAAAACGGCCGCTGTATCTATACACACCCATCACCTGGAGTATGTGCTTCCTGCTTAGGAATTGGGATTTCCATGTTTTGAAGGAGCTGGAGTGACCTTATAACAGATGTCTGGATGACCATACATCCTCGTGGTACATGTGATCTTTGACTCTTTATAATTTAGGGGTTCATTTTTTACGGTAAGCAGGATTACCTCTATTTGCACGGTGGTGATGAGTGTATTCAACATCCTTTTCACTTTGCTGGTGCTGGGACTATATCGTTTTCACCACCTGATCATTCATCATTGGTGGTCTTTATTGGAGGACTTTTTAAACTAGCGCTGCACTTTTAATAATTCATTACAGAAGGTGGCCCTTCTTCTTTAGTCTGGATACCACAGAATATGCTCTGAACCAGAATCCAGAAATAGAAATCTAGGGTGGTGATTTACTAAGAAGAAGGCACTGCACCAGCTCATACATTAATTGGTGCGCCGGAAAAGTCATTAATTGAACGCGTGAACCGGCGCACATTGAAGCACAAAAAGAGATAATAAATACCTGCATATGTAAACTGCAACTGTCGCTAGGGTAATTGTGGTTTTCTCATTGATAATAGCGCATGCCCAATACAATTGGTTAATTTCATCTCATTGGATGTGTCTTGTTAGGCAATTAGTAGGTGTTCTCAGTTAATTAACCCTTTTGATGCTAATCTCATTCCTATTATTGCTAATATATCTTTGAAATGTGTTTTTTTCTTTTTTTACCCAAATCTTTCAATACATTACAAAGAACAGGGAAGCGTTTCTAAACCCAATAAATAAATATTTTCAGATCTTGATCTTTGAAGGTGACCATACACTGCAATCATGTAGAGCTTAAATAAGTTAGATTTAGTGCAAGAGCCTGTTTGATTGCCTATAATTTGAATTAATTTTACAAGTGTGTCTTCCTATTACCTATTTTGCCTAAATATCGAGTTGTACAGAGATTGGCCAATCAGATTGCATAGTGCATAACCATCTTAAGTGCCAAATTTGGAATGTAGATGTGCCATGACCCACTTGTATTTTCCTAACGATATTTCTCAGACATTATACAAGGCACATGAAAAACCACCTTGATCAGGAATCTTCAAACTACAGCTCTCCAGCTGTTGCGAACTACACATCCCACGAGGCATTGTAAAACTCTGACATTCACAGACATGACTAGGCATGATGGGAATTGTAGTTTTTTGAACAACTGGAGGGTCGTAGTTTGAAGACCCCTGTGCTAGACCATTAATATGCCTCCAGAATTGGGAGTATGGCATCTACCCAACTTCTCTTTGCTGGTGGACACAAGAACCTACATCTTCAGATATATCTATATATACACACAGTGAAGCAAGAAGCAATATACATTGGCCCGGAAGTGAATCTGTACACAGGAAGTAGGTTTGTATTTTGATTCCAAATCATTTAGACATACACACGTGACCCACACAAACACCACCCCATATAAAAATAAATTAAAAATGATCTTAATTTGCAAATAAGGATCATCTCTTCCTCAGAGAACAGTGAGCGGGGCATGGTGGTGGGAAGAAATTAGCAGCAGTACAAGCAAATTCCTGGAGGGGCGTGATGTCATTCCTGTGTGCTGGCCACTGCTTCCGGGTACCAGATATGCGCCACAGGTACATACCTCCACCCACAAAGCAGTTGCGCATCTCACATACACAGCGGTCGCATATATAGATGCATTTGGCGCATCTAGCTTCAGGAACCCAATTTTATGGAAATTAATAGTAAAGCAGATGCAGATTTCCGGGACTGGACTAACAAATGTTTCTAGTGAAAGGCAACTGGTGTTTTCTATTAAACAAGGTCTAAATGGGCCATTGACATGTATCACAGTTGAACTTAGGAAGGTGTCTTTGCAAAGTTAAACTAAATGAAATCCTTTATTATTTTGCTTGGGGATAGAGTGCAGAGGGATTGGAAGTCTTGTCAGTTTTTGGGGATGTCTGCACCCCTGATAAATTTTGCCAGTTACTCCTTCAAATTTATTCACTTCCTGTCACATAGCCAAACAGGAAGTGAGGGTAAAACCCTACCAATGTCTTTCCTTGGGCACACACAGGTCAATCTAACTAGTGTCCCCATTAGGTAAATTGCACTCTAGCATTTTGCTGTGTACACCCCTAATTATTAGGTATCTTGGACTTTGGGGTTGATTTACTAAAGGCAAATCCACTTTGCACTACAAGTGCACTTGGAAGTGCAGTTGCTGGAGATCCGAGGGGGACATGCAAGGAAAATAAAAAAAACATCATCTTTGCTTCTACATGATTGGATGATAAAATCACCAGTGCTTCCCCTCATATTTACAGCAAGTACACTTGCATTGCAGAGTGAATTTGCCTTTAAAAAACTCCAAAATACCTAATAATTTGGGGTGTACACAACACAAAGTGCTGGAGTGCAATTTGCCTAATGAGGACACTAGTTAGATTGACTTGTGTGTCCCCAAGGAAAGACATTGGTAGGGTTTTACCCTCACTTTCTGTTTGGCTATGTGACAGGAAGTGAAGCCAATTTTCAGAAAAGGGACACAAAGCCCAACATAAAAAAGACAAGCAGGGGTTCTAACACTCACTTGGTTTCCCTCAAATGCCCACAATTAGAATAGGATTGTCTTGTGCTATATTTTAGCTCAGTGCTCTAAATCAGTGCTTTTCAACCCTGTCCTCAAGTACCCCCAACAGGTCATGTTTGCAGGTTTTCCTTCATCTTGCACAGGTGCAATCACAGTCAATGGCTTGGTATTTTAGACAGCTCTTTTAGCTAAGATAAATTCCCAGAACATGTCCTGTCGGGTGTACTTGAGGACTGAGGTTGAGAACCACTGTGCTAAAATAGAAAATTATCCTATCTCTCTGTAATTTTCCTTTCCTGATGCCTATCCATGGCAGCATACACACAATCCATGCATATGCTACCATGAAGGCACCAGGAAAGTAACTTTTAGACAAATCACACCTTTTTTTGTTTTGCCATGCCAATCAGCCTACTTAAGCTGCAGCTGGGAGATCTGTTGCATGCAAATTGTTTAGGGGGGGAGAGTGTGAAATGCATTACTTGGATTGAGCATGCATCTGCAAAACAAATTATTAACAAAACACATAGAACATAAAAATTTGCTGCACATTTTGTTGGTCAACAAAACAGGACTTGGAAAAGAGCAAGAAAAGCAAAAAACACATGTATGTTAATCTGAGACACTAACAGAATGTGGTTTGGAGGTCCAATATGACCATTTTGCAGAGGAAATTAACAGGAGTTAAAACAGACAGTCTCTTAAAGATTTAAACATTTAGTATTCACAACAGTTTGAAGAATATTTTGCAAAATAACACAGCACAGACAATTAAATCAAATTGAAACTAACAACTTACAAACAACATCAAAACTATTTAAGTGAAAAATATCCCCCCCAAAAAAGCTGTCACCAACCATCTTTAATCTAGTGATAGAACCACCAGTGAAGCCATTAGAACACACCTCTCGATCACAGGTTTCCAGCTTGGCTCTAGTATGCACACTATAAACTTTTTTGCGGACAATGTTATATTACAAAGTTAACTTTACTAAATCCCTAATTTTTAACATAGGAGTATCTCCATCCATACAAAATACACTACAAAAAAAACTCCCATATACATGGAGTAAGAACGGTTATACCCAAGTTTTTTATAGATGATACAACCTTAAAATGAGAAAGTATAGGTGGTAGTGGATCCAGAAGGGGGTCTAAAGGCATCAACATGGATTTCTCCCACTTTATATCTAGACCAAAAAACCTTCCAAACTCCTTAATGTGTTCCATTACTACTGGCAGGGATGAACAGACATTAGACATGAAAAAGAGAAGATCATCCACATATAGTGATATCTTTTCCTCCATGTCTCCCCTAATCAGACCAGTAACATCAGGAGAGGCCCGAATAAGACATGCCAAAGGCTCTATGGCCAGGGCAAAAAGCAGGGAAGACAGCGGACACCCCTGCCTAGTACCCCGGAAAAGTCTGAAACTAGGAGATTGAAAGCCATTCATCCTAACCGATGCCCCCGAAGCAGTGTATAACAACCGGACCCACTTACAAAAAACAGAGCCAAGCCCGAATTTTTCAAGAATGACCCACAAATATGGCCATTCGACAAAATCAAAGGCCTTGATTGCGTCTAGTGCTAACAAAGCACAGTTTGAATGGCCTGGGACTGGAACCTGCATATTTAAATATGCACGTCTGATATTAAATGCAGTTGACTTGTTGGACATAAATCCTACCTGATCTGGATGAGTAATACTGTTAATAACCTTATTTAGTCTAGTTGCAAGTATCTTTGCAAGAATTTTAACGTCTGTAGATAATAGAGAAATTGGTCTATAAGATTCAGGGTGTAGCACATTTTTAGCCTCATTTAGTGTGTTAAGAAGAGTGGGAAGCAATTCTTTAACCACTTGACCACTGGGCACTTAAACCCCCTTAATAACCAGACCAATTTTTAGCTTTCAGTGCACTCACATTTTGAATGACAATTACTCAGTCATGCAACACTGTACCTATATGAAAATTTTGTTCCTTTTTTTTACATAAATAGAGCTTTCTTTTGGTGGTATTTAATCACCGCTGGGTTCTTTATTTTTTGCGCTATAAAAGAAAAAATACTGTAAAAATTCTGTAAAAAAATGCATTTTTCTTTGTTTCTGTTATAAAATATTGCAAATTAGTAATTTTTCTTCATATATTTTGGCCAAAATTTATACCGCTACATATCTTTGTTAAAAATAACCCAAATCAGTGTATATTATTTGGTCTTTGTGAAAGTTATAGAGTCCACAAACTATGGTGCCAATCTCTGAAAATTAATCACACCTGAAGTACTGACGGCCTATCTAATTTCTTCAGACCCTAACAAGCCAGTAAAGTACAAATACCCCCCAAATGACCCCTTTTTAGAAAGTAGATATTCCAAGGTGTTTATTAAGAGGCATGGTGAGTTTTTTGAAGTTGTAATTTTTTCCCACAGAGTGTGGAAGGGTATGCAGAGTATGGACGGGTATGCAGAGTATGGACAGGTATGCAGAGTATGGATGGATGGGTATGCAGAGCATGGATGAGTATGCAGAGTATGGATGGGTATGCATGGTTGAGAATGGATGGATTGATTTGTCACTGAGCAGCGCTGTGGGCACTACACATGCAGCCCACAGCGCTGCTGACACCGATCTCTTCTCTCTCCGCTCACACTGGATGGAGAGCGGAGGGAGGAACCAGAAATCACGCCAGTTTGTTTACATGTGATCGCTCTGTCATTTGACGGAGCGATCACATGATAAACGGCCACGATCAGCCGTGATGCACCGGGTCCTCTGGACCCAGTGGTCACGGATGTTCTCGGGTGCACGACCCAGGGGACGCGTGAGAGCGGAATTTTGGGAGGACGTCATAGTACCCCCTACCGGGGTTAAGCAACCGCCCTGTAGCCGTCATTCGGCTATGAGCCGGTTGCTAAGTGGTTAATATATTTTTTATTGATCTCAATAGGGAGGCCATCAGTCCCTGGGGCGTCGGCATTTGGAAAACTAGCCACTGCATTTTCTACTTCCATTAAAGTTAGTGGGGCATTGAGAATTTCTCTCTCTTTTATTGAAATATCCGGGAGATCAATACCGCCCATGTAACTAGATAGCTCTGCAGGGGTAAAATCTGCCCTATAAGTATATAATCTTGATAATAGGACTTAAAGGTAGATATAATTGAACTAGACTGGTTACAAACCTCCCCCTCTACATTCATTAAAGCTGAAACATGTGTAGGGTTAGATTGGGACCTTACTATCTGAGCCAATAATCCACCATTTGCCTCTCCCTCAGCCCAGCTAAGTCTCTTCTGAAAAACGAGTTTATTCCTGGCCCTAGATTCCAATAGTTCGTTTAGCCTATTTTGAGATGAAAGCAATTCCTGTTGGTTATCCGCAGAAGGATTTTGAATATATTTGGCTTCCGCCGCGGAGGTGTCAGCCTTCGCAGCTCGCGCTCTCTACGGGAAGCACTTTTGATAATGCTTATATTCTGGATTAAAAATCCCCGAAGATAGGCCTTTAGCACATCCCATTCAACTTGAATGGAAGTGGAGCCTAAGTTGAGGGACCAAAAATCCAGGATAAGGTTAGGAATGACGTCCTCCTTAGGAAATAATTCCAACCAAAAGGGATTCAGCCGCCAAGACATTTTAGACGCCTGACGCCCTGATGTTAAAGTAACTAAGAAAGGAGAATGGTCTGAGATACCTCGAGGTTCGATACTCACATCCAACACATATGGTATAAAATCAGCCGAGCACAGAGCCAAATCTATTCTTGATATTGTGTTATGTGTTTTAGAATAGCATGTATAGGCATTTTCTTCAGGGTGTAGGTTCCTCCACATATCATACAGTCCTACCTCCCGACATAGTCGTCCAAAGGGGGAGAGGCGCCCATTGGTCATTGACCTTGGAGCTGGGCATCTGTCCCACCTCATATCGACAACACTATTGAAATCCCAAAGTACCAATAATGGTATCTGAGGAGAGACCCCTGCAAAGGAAATAAGCTGACAAATTATTTCTGAATTATATGGGGGAGGTATATATATAGCTGCAAGAATCAACTCAAGATCATCCAGTTTGCATTGTAAAAAAATATATTTGCCATTATCATTTACCATAGTCCTACTGCAGGAGAATACCACACCAGCATATACCAGGATTGTAACCCTCTTGAGTGAGAGGTATATAATGAGTGATAAGCCTCTGTAACCGATCGGCGCTTCAGAAACCTGGTCGTGTTGGATCTGGTATGTGTCTCCTGCAGACAGACGAGGGCAGGATGAAAAGAAGCAATATAGTCAAATATAGATTGTCTCTTTAGCCGGTTCCCGACCGGCGCAAGCCAATGTACATTGGCAGAATGGCACGGCTGGGCAAATGGGCGTACCTGTACGTCCATTTGAATTCCCAGCCCTGCCATTGCGTGCGCGCCGCTGGCGGCGCACCCGCGTGCCGGCCGCGAGCTCCGTGAGTCGGGTCGCGGGTCCCGCGGACTCGATCGCCGCGGGGATACCCGCGATCGCCTCACGGAGAGGATGAACGGGGAGATGCCATTGTAAACAGCATCTCCCCGTTCTGCCTAGTGACAAGTGTCACTCGATCTCTGCTCCCTGTCATTGGAGCAGAGATCAGTGACGTCACAAACAGAGCCCATCCCCCTACAGTTAGTAATCACTCCCCTAGGACATACTTAACCCCTCCCCGCCCCCTAGTGGTTAACCCCTTCACTGCCAGTGTGATTTACACAGTAATTTTAATGCATTTTTAATTGCACTGATCACTGTATAAATGACAATGGTCCCAAAAATGTGTCAAAAATGTCCAACATGTCCGCCATAACGTCGCAGTCACAATAAAAATCGCTGATTGCCGCCATTACTAATAAAAAAAATATTGATAAAAATGCCATAAAACTATCCCCTATTTAGTAAACGCTATAACGTTTGCGCAAACCAATTAATAAACGCTTATTGCGATTTTTTTTTACCAAAAATATGTAGAAGAATACGATTGGCCTAAACTGAGGAAAAAAATTTTTTTTTAATATATTTTTGGGGGATATTTATTATAGGAAAATGTAAAAAATAATGCGTTTTTTTCAAAATTGTCGCTCTTATTTTGTTTATAGCGCAAAAAATAAAAAGAGGCGATCAAATACCACCAAAAGAAAGCTCTCTTTGTGGGAAAAAAAGGACATCAATTTTGTTTGGCAGCCACGTCGCATGACCGCGCAATTGTCAGTTAAAGCGCCGCAGTGCTGAATCGCAAAAAATGCTCTGGTCAGGAAGGGGGTAAAATCTTCCGGGGCTGAAGCGGTTAAAGCATTGTTCATACCCCTAACATTCCAAGAAAGTATTCTAATTGATTGATTTACCATAGGTACAATGGCATAAGAACATCACTAATCAACCAACCTGTACTGTACACAAAAATATGATATATATATAAATGCAAAACATGAAAATACTCCAAGATGAACCCCCACAAAAAAAAAAGGTTCTTCACGGGAAAAAAAAGCCACTGATGTAGAAAAAACAAACATGTATTCAGTGGCTATTGCTGATTAGGCCTCCGACAGCCTTGCTTCAATGAAAAAAAAAACAAGGGGAAAAAAAAAAAAAAATATATATATATATATATATATATATATATATATATATCAATGCTCCGTCATTTCATACTGTATGCATATATATATATTTACTTGAGGGGTGAACCTATCACCCCAAAGTCTGAGTTTTAACCTGACCATCAAGCCAGTCCTGTGCATCCTGTGGTGTTTGGAATATTTGTACATCTATTACAAGAACTGCAGCCAGATATCCCTATTGAACGTTTAGAACTAGACAGAGTACACAGAGCCCTCACAGCCAAAAAAACGGATGGACCCCCGTGTGATATAATTACAAAATTTCATTACTACAGGACAAAAGAACAAATATTAGCAGCTGCCAGAGAAAAAAAGGAACTGAATTTTCAAGGCCACAAATATCATATTTTTGCTGATTTATCCCAACTTACTATCACCAAAAGACGCTCCATGAAACCCCAGCTAATGGAACTGCAACGTCACAACATTATGTATCAATGGGGATTCCCCTTTTCAGTCAGATTTACTTATCAAGGTACAATT
This sequence comes from Aquarana catesbeiana, assembly GCF_042186555.1. Taxonomy (NCBI): domain Eukaryota; kingdom Metazoa; phylum Chordata; class Amphibia; order Anura; family Ranidae; genus Aquarana; species Aquarana catesbeiana. Next base: position 15,173,115 of record NC_133324.1, on the reverse strand, counting down.
TACAGGAGTAGATCTGCAGATTAACTACAACAGACCCTTTTAAAATTGAATCTGACAGAACCCACATGCAGCTATTCCTCTTCACGCAGAAGAATGGCGTCATCTTCACCTTCAAGCAGCACTCAGAAAATTTCAGAACAAAATGGAAATCATCATTCTCACAAAAGAGGCCGTTATGCCACATCATCCATGGACCAAGAAGACTCCATGGACTGACAACTTAAATCCTAGTATCTCTTCAACATACTCACTTAGAGATTGTTCTCTATAAGATTTGAAAATATAACTAAATGTAACCTTATCCTGATATTCACATACTATATAAGGTCATGTTACATTCAAGTTATATTTCTTATTATTACTGGTTCCTATAGCTATAAAATTTAAAAATGTAATAGGGAATTCTTTATTCAGTTGTTCAATTTTGGCAATAATAACAGACAAATTACTTTCAGTTGCAAACGTGTAAAAACTGATCCAAAAGTAATAGGAGCTTTTTTTTTTCTTTTCACAAAGTAAGTATATTATTACCTAATTACTTCCTCTACTTTTGTTTTCTTTTGATCCAATCTGTTTCAATACAATCTTAAATTTATGAATCACCATATTTATGGAAATACATATGATTGAAATATGTAATAGTTTACTCTAATAGGTTTAAACTCCCAAAAATTCTAAAAATAATCATTATCCATACCAAAGTTATAAACGGTACTTTTTTGACTGAATTATTTAACCTAAGGTGATATTAATTATATACAATCACCCTGGAATAACTAATTCTACAAATATTAAGTATCCTGCACTCCAATTATTGAGGCATCCTTTTGATGCTTTTTACTATAGCACTTCTCTCCTGTAAGCTGAAGATCAGTGTACCCCCATTAGCCTTCCTCATTCTCTCACCCATAATATGTGGGAGTCTGACAAAGGCACTTTTTCCCCTGATAGAGATATTTATTCTCTTTCACGGGCAACTTGCGATTACTTACACATATTATTTCATACAATGTACCATCCAATCTTATATGTTTTCTGTTTATTCTTCACTCCAGACTCCACTGGATTCTTTCCTACCTTTTCATTCCTTCAGTCCACACAGGTTGATCCGCGTAGTCAGCATTGCATAATAAAAAGTAAGTCAAAACTATTTGATCTGTTACCCTAGCACCATTGAATATCCTATCCCTGAATGTTCAGGGCATAAATGTTCCTCAGAAAAGGACCAAAGCATTCCTTACTTTCCATAACAAGAAGGCCCACATTGTGTGCCTACAAGAAACACACTTCACCAATAATTCAACACCTAAATATATGTCCCCTTTTTATCCACAAATTTTTACGGCTTCAGCCAGTACCAAACAAAGGGGAACTCTAATTGCATTTCACCGGTTCACACCATTTACTTTATCATCAGAAATTAACCACTTGACAACTGGGCACTTAAACCGCCTTCCTAACCAGACCAATTTTCAGCTTTTGATGCTCTCACATTTTGAATGACAATTACTCAGTCATGCAACACTGTATCTATATGAAATTTTTGTCCTTTTTTTCACACAAATGGAGCTTTCTTTTGGTGGTATTTAATCACCGCTGGGTTCTTTATTTTTTGCGCCGTAAAAGAAAAAAGACCGAAAAATCTGTAAAAAAAATACATTTTTCTTCATTTCTGTTATAATATTTTGCAAATTAGTAATTTTTCTTCATATATTTTGGCCAAAATTTATACCGCTACATATCTTTGGTAAAATTAACCCAAATCGGTGGATATTATTTGGTCTTTGTGAAAGTTATAGAGTCCAAAAGCTATGGTGCGAATATCTGAAAATTGATCACACCTGAAGTACTGACGGCCTATCTAATTTCTTGAGACCCTAACATTCCAGAAAAGTACAAATACCCCCCAAATGACCCCTTTTTGGAAAGAAGACATTCCAAGGTATTTAGAAAGATGCAGGGTGAGTTTTTTGAAGTTGTCATTTTTTCCCACAATTCTTTGCAAAATCAAGGTTTTTTTTTTACTTTTTTTTTTTCCCACAAAATTGTCATATTAGCAGGTTATTTCTCACACACCGCATATGCATACCACAAATTACACCCCAAAACACATTCTGCTATTACTCCCGAGTACGGCGATACCACATGTGTGAGACTTTTTGTTAGAGAAATTATACTTTAAATGTCAGTTATGAAAGACGACATTTTGTTTATCATGGCCTAGAAATAAGCTATGAATCTAGGATTGAGCTAAAACTAGTAATAAAATGGAGTCAGCAATATAATATGCTTGGATATGCAGTTTTCTGAATGTATCCTGTATTTTTGTGTTGGCTTGGGGAGTTTTCAAGTCAGTATCCTGTAATCATTGTTATATGCAGATAACAGTCTGTAACAGACACTTCCACCTTTCCTGTTGTGTCCAGAATAAAGTTGAAAATACATGAGACTGGGCATTTTAAGACAGGAAAGGGGGGTGTCCAGGGCTTATAAAAAAAGACATGTACCACAGTAATCTCTTAGAAATGATGAAGGCTGCATGAACGTGTAATTCATTTCTCTTGCATATGCAATAAATATTACCTTGATGCCCGAGGACGGTCTGAGATGGTGAAATTATTTCCCTAACAATTGGTCCTTCGAAGAGCCGGGAGTCCTCCCCCGAGAAGCACTGGCCAACAGTGACTGATGACCGTACGGCAAAACTGTAAGTCCTCCATCTCAAATTAGATGTTAAAAAGAGGCCGGTCCGCTGAACTAGTGCCTCCCGGGCAGCGACTTACCGGATCAGCACAAGAGACCGCTCTCGGGACAAGGTAAGATTTTTATTTTTTTTATTTTATTATCAACCTTTTGTGTTAGACTTGATTAGGAATTTGATGAATAAGGGATTTGAATATATACATACAATATAGAGATTGATTGAATGTTTATCTGTTTCTGTCCTATCTGCTTACTCTTGTTGAAGGGAGTGGAAAAGGGAAAATGTTTATGTAGATGAAGGTAATGATGTGTATGTCATTGAGAAGGAGAACAGAAGGATAGGAAACACCTGAACAAGGCCCCGCATTTAGGACTATGAAAAAAAAAAAAAAAGAGAAGGGAGTGTTTCCTGTGAGGTAAAAGAGGTCACTTGGCAAAAGAATGTAGGTCAAACAGAGAGGAAGATGCATGAAGATGTTGGTATGTCTGCAGAGAGAGAGATACAGAAGAAAATGATGAGGAAGAATCTGAAATTTTGGATGTGTGCACTGTTGAAACTTGTTTGCATGCTAAAGTCAAGTCAGAAATAATCTTGGTTGTGAAGAGTAGATGGCTAACATTTCTCTGTGATACTGGGGCTTGTAGGACCCTAATACACCCGCTGGATATGAAAAAGGTAAAGAAAAAGGTGTAGTATATGTAAAATCTGCAAAATGGGTTGATGCTCCAGGAGGTCATGTCTGAAGGCCTTACTGTGGAAGATCCACAGACAGGTAAAAAGGCTCAGTGTAAAATTGTCATTATGACTAAATGTCCTGTTAATTTGTTGGGTAGAGACATGTTGAACGCTCTTGATATTTCTGTCGTACCAGTGGAGGGAGGTCTCAGAGCCCATCGGCCGTGTGAAAAACAAATCACAGCCGTGGATAATGAGCCCTGATACTGGTACAGCCTGGAATTTGCAAACTGAGGGATTAAATATACCCAAAACCCTGGCAGAAATAATTGACAAAGAGTCTGTGAGGAAAAGGTATAAGGTCCAGACAATCCTCTATTGCACCATGTATTACAGAAAGATCTCTGGGCCTGATAAGTTCTATGAGAAACAGTTAATGAGTCTCACTAACACTGAAGTTCTCTTAAAATGTCTGTACTGTGATAAGAGGGGAAATAGCGTGGCTACTTGTCTCCTACCACAGCCTATTATGCAAATATACAGGCACCATACTGTACCTTGTGTTTCGGTCACCCAGAATTCCAAGGTATCGTGGCATGAGCTAGGAGAACTTATCACGAACTGGGTCCAACTGACAGATGAGAAACTAAAATCCAGAGGGATTCAGAGGTATAGAAGGCATAAGGGAGAGAAAGATGGGTGGAGACTCGTGCAGGATTTACAGGCAGTCAATGGGGCCGTATTACCGAGGGCCCCGGTGGTCCCAGACATGCATGTCCTCCTGAACGAGCTCTACCCAGAGAACGAGGTATTTTATGTTATTGATAACAGTAATCCTTCTTTTCCATTCCCTTACACAAAGACAGTCAGTTCTGGGTTGCATTTATGTACACGGAAAAAAAAAAAAGAGGTACACATACACTAGGTTATCCCAGGGATATTGTGAAAGTCCAACTACCTTCTCACAAAGAATGTCCAATAATTTGTCTCGGTTTGTACCTCCCAGTGTGTTAAATTCTCTTGTATTTGGATGACATTCTGGTAGTAATGTATGTAAAATTACCATGGTTCTGATGCATTTCCTCGCAGACCAAGGTCAAAAGGTCAGCAAAGACTAATTACAACTGTGGAAAGAAAAGGTGAAATACCTGGGTTACATTTTATCTCAAGAAGGTAGACTTTTGCATGAGATCCGAAAAGAGGCCATCCTTCAAGTCCCCAAATCACATACCAAAAAAAGAAATGATGTCATTTCTTGGCATGGCAAATGTCTGTAGAGCAGGGATAGCAAATTATGCTATGGAGGTGGAGCCTCTTTCTGATCTCATCTATGGTTCACTAATGGCTGCAAAAGATTCCATTCAGTGGAATGTGCAAGCAGAGGATGCATTTACGAAGGTAAAGCACCTCATTGTGGGTTATGCTTAGCCTTCCCAATTACAGTAAAACCTTTTATCAGACTGTAGATTGTAAGGAAGGATCTCACGGATGTTCCCTTTCTAGATGCTGACATTACCTTTTGTGTTGATGGGTCTTGTAAAAAGGACGATAAAGGGGTACATCGAACGGCATACGCTATAGTAACACATGACCAGGTCATTGAAGCCAGACCCCTTCCCAATTCCTACTCTACACAACAAGCTGAAATTATTGCCCTATCCAGGGCCTGTAGTCTAGGGGAAGGGAAGAAAATAAATATTTATACAGACAGCCAATACGCTTTTACTACTATACACATATTTGCCCAGCAATGGAAAAATAGGGGTATGATTACGTCCACAGGTAAACCAATCTCACATAGAGATCTTATCCTGGCCCTTCTAGAAAATGTACAGAAACCAACACAAGTGGCTATTTGTAAATGTACAGCACACAGAAAGGGAACAGATCCAATTACTCTAGAAAATGCACTAACGGACAAAGATCCCAAGGGAAGCTGCTACAGGACCGCAAAAAAAACACACACATATACTATACAGTATGTGGTTATCTAAAGGGACAACGCTGGTCAATGGTATATACACAAGTACAGAAGGTAAACCCATCTTACCTACATCACTGTTTAGATATGCTGCGTTATTGAGCCATGGGCAAGCCCATATCTCAAAAGGAGGGATGGTGCAGGTGATCAACAAGGTGTTCACAACATATGGGTTTACGAATGACTCTAGAAATTTTTGCCTCACATGTCCGCTTTGTACCAGATACCATGCTCAAGGTGCCCTAAGACCCTTAAGAGGTCATTTCCCACAACCCTCTTATCCCTTTCACACGATATGCATGGATTTTATGATTATTGTTGTTTATAAAGTGGGCGGAAGCTTTTCCTATGACACACCCAAATGGGCAGTCAGTAGCCAAAGTACTTATTAAAGAGGTGATTCCACTTCATGGGATCCCCTCTGTGATTTACAGTGACAATGGCTCCCATTTTGTAAACCGAACAATACAACAAATTGGTAAATGGTACAATATTGACCAAAAAAAAAAAACAGTGTCTACCACCCACAATCTGTGGGCACAGTGGAGAGATACAATGGTACCTTAAAGAGTAAACTAAGAAAATTGTTGAAGGAAACAGGGAAAAATAAATGGGTTTAGTGTTTGCCAATGGCATTGTTGAGTATAAGAATTACCCCTACTGCTAAAGGACTAACACCGTATGAAATACTGTATGGTAAACCTTATTATATTCAATAACTAGCCACCGTTCCTCTCCCTAAAGAGGAAATAGACTTGACTTGTATAATAAGAATGTTTTCATAAAATATTACTGGGTCAGAATGTGTAAATGAGAAAAAGAGTTACCCTAAGACTAAAATACAAAGTATACCCCCATCAGTACAAGCATTACCAGGAAATTTTTCTTGTTTTTCTAACAATGACAGGAATGGTACAAATGTTGGCACCCTGTCCCCTGAATACTGTGCAATTACAACCCTTACTACAGACATTAAGTACCAACTAAAATGGTTTCAGGAACAGAAACAGCAATTGGCTGATGTTTGGTGTTTGTGTGGAGATAAGAGACTAAGGCCTAGACTGCCACCTAGATGGGAGGGTAGTTGTGCCCTTACCCGATTGCTGCTTCCCTTTTATATAGTTCCTATGAGTGATAAATCAATGAAACTACCAGGTAAATACTTTTTTTTAAAGGAATTAAGCGAGAAACACCACAAGGATCATTTGACAACCGAGTGTATATAGGTGTTCCACGAGGAATTCCAGATGGAATTAAAGCGCAGAATCAAATAACAGCAGGACTCACCTCACTCTTCATATGGGTCCAGCCCAACAAGAACGTCGACTGGATAAACTACATCTACTACAACCAGCAGAGGTTTGTGAATTACACCAGAGATGCTATCAAAGGTATAGCAGCACAATTGGACGCCACCTCTTTGACAGCGTGGCAGAACCGTATAGCGTTGGATATGTTGCTGGCAGAAAGGGGCGGGGTATGCAAAATGTTCGGCACCTTCTGCTGCACTTTTATTCCAAACAATACGGCACTTGATGGAAGTATCACCAAAGCCTTATAAGGCCTACAAATGCTATCCGAAGAATTAGCTGAGAACTCTGGTATAGAGAACCCCCTGACAGGACTTTTCGAAAAATGGTTTGGTAAATGGGGTGATCTTGCAAAAAGTTTGCTTATCTCTATTGTCATGGCAGCCGCAGTTCTTACATTGTGTGGATGTTGCTGCATTCCCTGTATTAGGGGAATTCTTCAAAGACTAATTGACACATCTTTAACAAAAACTATGCTCCTCCAGAGGGACACGGAACTATACTCGGAACCTGATGATGAATTTACAACTTTCGCTAAGGACTTATCTGTCTAAATGATAATACCTGGTAAAATGAAAAACCTGGATATTTGAAGTATTGACATTATTAGTATAAAAGGAGGGAGATGTTAGAGAAATTATACTTTAAATGTCAGTTATGAAAGACGCCATTTTGTTTATCATGGCCTAGAAATAAGCTATGAATCTAGGATTGAGCTAAAACTAGTAATAAAATGGAGTCAGCAATATAATATGCTTGGATATGCAGTTTTCTGAATGTATCCTGTATTTTTGTGTTGGCTTGGGGAGTTTTCAAGTCAGTATCCTGTAATCATTGTTATATGCAGATAACAGTCTGTAACAGACACTTCCACCTTTCCTGTTGTGTCCAGAATAAAGTTGAAAATACATGAGACTGGGCATTTTAAGACAGGAAAGGGGGGTGTCCAGGGCTTATAAAAAAAGACATGTACCACAGTAATCTCTTAGAAATGATGAAGGCTGCATGAACGTGTAATTCATTTCTCTTGCATATGCAATAAATATTACCTTGATGCCCGAGGACGGTCTGAAATGGTGAAATTATTTCCCTAACACTTTTACACAGCGTGGCCACATACAGAGGCCCAACATGCAGGGGAGCACCTCCAGGCGTTCTGGAGCACCCGGGCCAATTCTGACATTTCTCTCCTACATGTAAAAATCATCATTTATTAGCTAGAAAATTACATAGAACCCCAAAACATTATATATGTTTTTTTAGCAAAGACCCTAGAGAATACAATGGCGGTCGTTGCAACTTTTTATCTTGCACGGTATTTGCGCAGCAATTTTTTTAACACTTTTTTTTGGAAAAAAAACTGTTTTGTGCTTTACAAAAACCAAAACAGTAAAGTTAGCCTAATGTTTTTGCATAATGTGAAAGATGAAGTTACGCCGAGTAAATAGATACCCAACATGTCACCTTTCAAAATTGCACGCGCTTGTGGAATGGCGCCAAACTTTGCTACTTTAAAAATCCCCATAGGCGATGCTTTAAAATTTTTTACTGGTTACATGTTTTGAGTTACAGAGGAGGTCTAGGACCAAAATTATTGCTCTCGCTCTACCGATCGCAGTGATACCTCACATGTGTGGTTTGAACACTGTTTTCATATGTGGGCGGGACTTACGTATGCGTTCGCTTCTGCATGCGAGCACACAGGGACAGGGGAGCTTTAAAAAAAATTTTTTTTTTTTATTGTTCATTTTACTTTATTTATTTTAGTTTGATGCTTTTTTCCCAAAAAAAAAATTTTGACCACTTTTATATATAAAACATATATAAACATCCTTGTAATAGGAATATGGCATGACAGGTCCTCTTTACAGTGAGATATGGGGTCAATAAGACCCCACATCTCACCTCTAGGCTGGGAAGCCTGAAATAAAAAAAAAAAAAACGATCCTGGCTTCGATCGTAGCGGTGAGTCGGTAGAAGCGCGGGAGGGGGGGACATCCCCTCTCGCCTCCCGTAAGAACGATCAAGCAGTGGAACAGCTGCTATGATTGTTCTCATGGTGTAGGGAATCGCCGGCTGAAAAAGCTGATATCTGAATGATGCCTGTAGCTGCAACCATCATTCAGATATCTCCGCACAAAGTCAAGGACGTTGTATGACGGCCGGCGGGCGGGAAGTGGTTAAAACGCTTTTTTTTTTTTTAACACAAAGTTGTCCATTTATACAATATTTCTACCACATAACATGTACATACCAAAAATGACACCCCAAAATAGATTCTCCTGCTCCTCCTGAGTACGGCGATACCACATGTGTGAGAATTCCACAGCCTGGCCACATACAGAGGGAGAGTACAGCTGAGCATGGCTCAGCATGGCAGGGTATGGCGGGGTATTGCGGAGTATGGTGGGGTATTGCGGAGTATGGCGGGGTATTGCGGGGTATGGCGGAGTATGGCAGGGTATGGCGGAGTATGGCGGGGTATGGCGGAGTATGGCGGAGTATGGCGTGGTATTGCAGAGTATGGCGGGGTATTGCGGAGTATGGCGGGGTATGGCAGAGTATGGCGGGGGCATGGCAGAGTATGGCGGGGGCATTGCAGAGTATGGCGGGGGCATTGCAGAGTATGGCGGGGGCATTGCAGAGTATTGTGGGGGCATTGCAGAGTATTGCACGGGCATTGCAGAGTATTGTGGGGGCATTGCAGCGTATTGTGGGGGCATTGCAGAGTATTGTGGGGGCATTGCAGAGTATTGCACAGCATTGCAGAGTATTGTGGGGGCATTGCAGAGTATTGCACAGCATTGCAGAGTATTGTGGGGGCATTGCAGAGTATTGCACAGCATTGCAGAGTATTGCACAGCATTGCAGAGTATTGTGGGGGCATTGCAGAGTATTGCACAGCATTGCAGAGTATTGCACAGCATTGCAGAGTATTGTGGGGGTATTGCAGAGTATTGCACAGCATTGCAGAGTATTGTGGGGGTATTGCAGAGTATTGCACAGCATTGCAGAGTATTGCACAGCATTGCAGAGTATTGTGGGGGTATTGCAGAGTATTGCACAGCATTGCATAGTAGTGAGGGATGGCTGAGCATGGATGGATGGATGGCTAGATGTCTCTGTGCAGCGCTGTGGGCACTACACATACAGTCCACAGCGCTGCAAACATCCATCCATCCCCCTCCCCGCTCACTGTGTACCGATCGGTACACAGGAGGGGAGGAGAGGAACCGGCGTCATCAGATGACGCCGGTCTGTTTACATGTGATCGCGCCGTCATTTGCGGCCATTTACCGGGATCCTTGATGCGCCAGGTCCTCTGGACCCGGCGGTCACGGATGTGTTCGGGTGCGCGCCCCAGGGGGCGTGCGAGAGGGGAATTCTGGGAGGACGTCATAGTACGTCCTCCCAGAGTTATCCAACCGCCCTGCAGCCATCATTCGGCTATGGGCCGGTTGGTAAGTGGTTAAAGACCCAGAGGTCGATACCTAATACTCATGGGTTATATAATGGATACAGCAGTCACGGTGATTTCCTACTATGCTCCCAATAAACAACCTACACCTTTCCTCTCGCACATATTACAAGTGATTAATACGCACAAAATGGGAACGGTGATTATGTGCGGTGATTCGAACCAGGTCCTCCTCCCATTTCTCGATAAATCACCTTTTAACCCATCCAGATTGACCTCTAAATTACCTTTCTCCCAACTTCTTTCCAATTACAATCTGGTAGATTCTTGGAGAGAAATTAATCCGATAAAAAAGAAATTCACTTATTTTTTACATCCTCATCAATCCTTTACCAGAATAGATCATATTTTTCTAACAATAGGAATGATACCAGAGATTATTGCATCAGATATAATTCCGATTCCTTGGTCAGACCATAACGCAGTATACACAACTATAGCCTCAGCAATAACAAAAGGGCATGACCCAACTTGGTACCTACCGGACATAATGCTCAAACACCCATCACATCACATGATTGTTGAACAAGCTTTAAAGGAATACATATCAATCAACAATAATCCATACATTTCCCTGATAACATTATGGGAAGCTCACAAACCTGTTTTGCGTGGTGTTCTACAAAGACAAATGGCATTATTTAAACGGGAACGCAAACTTCTTGCAAAGAAGCTAGAACTAAATTTTAACGCAGCCTCCATATCATTCCAATATAATCCATCTCAGAGTACAAAATCTCATTTGGAAAAAACTAGATTGGAATACAATCTATTTCTCACAGAATCAGTAGATAAATCCCTCAAATGCTTTAGGCACAATTTCTACATGAATACAAACAAACTAGGCACATATTTTGCACGGGCATTAAACTCTACTAACAAATCTTTCAAACCTATACGTTTGAAATTATCAAAAGACGTTTTTACTAGCAATCCAGTCAAAATAGTCCACAAATTTCACTCACATCCTTACAAGTCAAACAAAGAATTTAACCCTACAAAAGCTGAATCTTTCTTCTCAAAAATTACCTTACCTGAGTTGTCTCAGAACCAAAAAAACTGTTTAGAAGAACCTATAACTATAGAGGAAGTTGCTAATGCCATTAAAGATCTAAAACTTAACAAAAGACCTGGCCCAGACGGATACTCGGCCCTATATTACAAAACATTTTCAGAGATTCTCTCCCCTATTCTAGCTGAAACTTTCAACGCACTTTTAGAAGGACATTCTTTTCAGGCAGGAAACACTAAAGGCAATTGTATGCATGATCCCAAAACCTCTTTCTGATGATACTTCCTGTATAAATTATCGGCCTATTTCTCTATTAAATCTTGATATCAAATTATTAGCAAAAATATTAGCAAAACGCCTTAATAGTATCATAGGTGAATTAATACATAGAGATTAAGTAGGATTTATGTCAAATAGAAAGGCAGGCGATAACGTACGCAGGGCAGTGCTATTGGCACATATTGCCAAAAAACAAAAAATCCCTTCATATTTTTTATCTCTTGATATTAAGAGGGCATTCGATACAGTATCCTGGCAATATATGCACTATTCCTTATAAAAATGGGGTTTTGGCCCCCACTTTCTAAAATGCATTACAGCATTGTATAATAAACCCAAAGGCTACATAAAATATGCTGGATACAAATCTGATGCTTTTAATATCGAAAGAGGCACCCGACAAGGTTGTCCATTATCCCCCCTCTTATTTGCCCTTTTACTCGAACCCGTCGCCCAATACATTAGAACAAACCATACTATAACTGGCATTAAAGTAGGAGGTATTACACACAAAATATGTATATTTGCAGATGATATATTGCTTTTCCTATCATCACCACAGGTTTCAGGTCCCAATCTAATGCCCATCCTTGATGGATTTGCAGCCTTCTCTGGCCTTATAATTAACCCTAAGAAATGCCTAGTGCTCAACATTTCACTATCAAACCTGGAACTAATCTCGGCAAAGGTTGCACTCCCATTTACCTGGGCAGAGAAATCAATCCCATATCTTGGAATTCAATTAACAGCATCTAATTCTGACTTATTTTCAACCAATTATACTCCCTTACTAAGGCAGATCACAAACTTGTTAAAACAATGGTTGCAACTTCCTTTATCCTGGATAGGAAAGATTAATGCAATTCAAATGACTATTCTACCTAAATTACTATACCTGTTCAGAGTTCTCCCTATTCCAATTCTTTCCTATTTTTTGAGACTAGTGCAAAAAAGAACAACATCATTTATATGGGGCTCTTTCAAACCACGTATACCTATACACACATTACATCTTCCCAAAACTAAAGGAGGTCTGGGATATCCTAACTTTACTAACTATTACAGAGCAGATCACTTGGCCAGTCTCTCCAAGTATCACGCAAAACAGGAAATCCCATTTATAGAGGCTTCAGAATGTGACCCTCTATCAATATCAAACTTGTTATGGCTTGAACCCAAAGACCGTTCCAAAATACATAATCCCATAACTAAACACTTCTTATCTCTCTGGGATAAACTAAAAATCAAATATCAATTACAATCTCCACACATTCCCCTCCTATCTTTTATCAGAAATCCGGCCTTCTATCCGGCATGGATCTACCTGAACTCATTTAAAGCTTGGACAACTTCAGGTATTCAGACACTACACGATTTTGTTGCATCTAAATCATTCCTTCCATTTCCAACGCTTAGAGAAAACTATGATCTACCAAACTCTGAGATATTTAGATATCTCCAAATTTAAAACTTCTTCACATCATTCCTAAATGTGGAAATACCCTTGTCCCAATTATCCATTTTTGAATCAATCTGTGAAAAAGACCCATTTGCTAAAGGAATAATTTCATCACTTTATTATCAATTATTTGGAGTCACAAATTTCAACAAACCTACGTACATTCAGAAATGGGAGGAGGATCTGGAGTGAACTTTAATTGCTTCTAAAATATTCAAAAGGATAATACAACCAGACCCATTCATAGCTTTGCTTAACTTGAAACCAGAATGGTTAACATTTTTTCAATACAAACTTATGGTCCAAGTACTAACGGCTGCAAAGCAAACAGTGGCCAAGGCATGGAGATCCCCTACATTGGTTCTGGCAGAATCAATTCAAAGAATGAATAACACAATGTCTCATGCCAAGATGGCAGCTATCGATCATAACCAAGTCCCAAAATTTGAAAAATTATGGCATCCATGGATAAAACAACAATTTCTGTCAAATTTCAATGACTCGGTCCTTTTGCCATGGTAGCAGATTAAGTGTCTTATAGAGACATCCATTTCAATGCTTCAGGGAGAAGCCAATGGACGATAAACTGACGGGCGGGTCGACCTTGTGGACTATATCTTTGTCTTTCTATCCTTTTTCTTCCTTTTGTTTCCTTTCCTCCACCTCATGATCAAAGCTCTTTATCAGAATACATCTGACCTGTACACATATTACCAACAGTTAATATCTATAGGTGGTATAGATTTCTCAAATACCTCCAAAAGAAATTGATGTATTACTTTTCACCTTTATATTAGGTTTTGTGTACCTAATTTTTAATATTTGAAAATTTCAAGTTAAATACTTATACAAATTCTAATGTATAACAATGAGCTTACTTTATAGATCCTTGTAAACGTACTTCATGTATCTTTATATTACTGTATGTTCAATAAACTTTTATGACAAGGAATATTTGTACATTGCCTTCATAGTTCACTTGCAGACAGGCAGGGTATAGCATTGAATATTTAAGCCCTTGGAGTAACAAATGTTTCTTCACCTCTAGAAAATTTGCCCTCTGTTTCTGAACCTCTGGTGAAAAGTCAGGAAAAAACATAATTTTGGCTTCATTATATTTAATATCATTTAGGACCCGTGCCTGCCGCAGAATATTTTCTTTGTCTCTATAATTTAGAAGACGTATTAAAAAAGGTTGAGGAGTTTTTCCCATTTTCTGAAAATGAGTAGGGACCCGGTGGGCACGTTCTATTACGAGTAATGAAGAGAAGTGTTCCTTGCCGAAGATTTCAATAAGTCATCGTTCAGCAAAGCGAACTGTGTCATTACCCTCTGAATTCTCTGGTATGCCTAACACTCTGACATTATTAGAGCATAAACAATTCTTAATGTCTTCAATTAGGGATGAGACGAACACCCCCCTGTTCGGTTCACACCAGAACATGCAACAGGAAAAAAATTTGTTTGAACACGCGAACACCGTTAAAGTCTATGGGACACAAACATGAATAATCAAAAGTGCTAATTTTAAAGGCTTATATGCAAGTTATTGTCATAAAAAGTGTTTGGGGACCTGGGTCCTGCCCCAGGGGACATGGATCAATGCAAAAAAAAAGTTTTAAAAATGGCCATTTTTTCAGGAGCAGTGATTTTAATAATGCTTAAAGTGAAACAATAAAAGTGTAATATCCCTTTAAATTTCGTACCTGGGGGGGTGTCTATAGTATGTCTGTAAAGGGGAGCATGTTTCCCGTGTTTAGAACAGTCTGACAGCAAAATGACAGTTCAAAGGAAAAAAAGTCATTTAAAACTACTCGCGCGGCTATTAATGCATTGACGGTCTGACAATACACATAGAAGTTCATTGATAAAAATGGCTTGGGAATTCCCCACAGGGGAACCCCAAACCAAAATTTAAAAAAAAAAGACGTGGGGGTCCCCCTAATTTCCATACCAGGCCCTTCAGGTCTGGTATGGATATTAAGGGGAACCCCGCGCCAAAAAAAAAAAAAAAACGGCGTGGGGTCCCCCCACAAATCCATACCAGACCCTTATCTGAGCACGCAACCTGGAAGGCCGCAGGAAAAGAGGGGGGATGAGAGAGTGGCCCCTCTCCTGAACCGTACCAGGCCACATACCCTCAACATTGGGAGGGTGCTTTGGGGTGGCCCCCCAAAACACCTTGTCCCCATGTTGATGAGGACAAGGGCCTCATCCCCACAACCCTGGCCGGTGGTTTTGGGGGTCTGCGGGAGGGGGGCTTATCGGAATCTGGAAGCCCCCTTTAACAAGGGGACCCCCAGATCCCGGCCCTCCCCCCTGTGTGAAATGGTAAGGGTACCCCTACCATTTCACTAAAAAAGTGTCAAAAATGTTAAAAATGACAAGAGACAGTTTTTGACAATTCCTTTATTTAAATGCTTCTTCTTTCTTCTTTCTTCTATCTTTCTTCTATCTTCCTTCATCATCTTTCTCTTCTTCTTCTTCTGGTTCTTCTGGCTCTTCTGGTTCTTCCTCCAGTGTTCTCGTCCGGCATCTTCCTCCGCGGTGTCTTCTTCCCTTCTTCTTCTCGGGCCGCTCCACACCCATGGCATGGGGGAGGCTCCTGCTCTTCTCTTAATCTTCTTCTCTTCTTCATCTTCTTCTCTTCTTCATCTTCTTCATCTTCTTCTCTTCTTCATCTTCTTCTCCGGGCCGCTCCACACCCATGTTGGCATGGAGGGAGGCTCCCACTGTGTGACGCTTCTCCTTTTCTGACGGTTCTTAAATAATGGGGGCGGGGCCACCCGGTGACCCCACCCCCCTCTGACGCATGGGGACATGACAGGACTTCCCTGTGGCATTCTCCATGTTGCCACAGGGAAGTCCCGTCAAGTCACCGTGCGTCAGAGGGGGCGTGATCACCAGGTGGCCCCACACCCCCTATATTTAAGAACCGTCAGATGAGGAGAAGTGTCACACGGTGGGAGCCTCCCTCCATGCCAGCATGGGTGCGGAGCAGCCTGGAGAAGAAGATGAAGAAGAGAAGAAGATGAAGAAGAGAAGAAGATGAAGAAGAGAAAAGCGGGAGCCTCCCCCCATGCCATGGGTGCGGAGCTGCCCGAGGAGAAGAAGATAGAAGACGCCGCGGAGGAGATGCTGGATGAGAACACCGGAGAAAGAACCAGAAGAGCCAGAAGAACCAGAAGAAGAAGAAGAAGGAAGATAGAAGAAAGAAGAAGCATTTAAATAAAGGAATTGTCAAAAACTGTCTCTTGTCATTTTTAAAATTTTTGACACTTTTTTAGTGAAATGGTAGGGGTACTTTTGTACCCCCTTACCATTTCACACAGGGGGGAGGGCCAGGATCTGTGGGTGCCCTTGTTAAAGGGAGCTTCCAGATTCCGATAAGCCCCCCGCCCGCAGACCCCCACAACCACCGGCCAGGGTTGTGGGGATGAGGCCCCTGTCCTCATCAACATGGGGACAAGGTGTTTTGGGGGCTACCCCAAAGCACCCTCCCAATGTTGAGGGCATGTGGCCTGGTGCAGTTCAGGGGGGGCGCTCTCTTGTCCCCCCCTCTTTTCCTGAGGCCCTCCAGGTTGCCTGCTCAGATAAGGGTCTGGTATGGATTTTTTGGGGGACCCCACGCCGTTTTTTTTTTAATTTTGGCGTGGGGTTCCCCTTAATATTCATACCAGACCTGAAGGGCCTTGTATGGAATTTAGGGGGACCCCCCACATCATTTTTTTTTTTAATTTTGGTTCGGGGTTCCCCTGTGGGGAATTCCCATGTCATTTTTATCAATGAACTTCTATGTGTATCGTCGGACCGGCAATTCATTAATAGCCGTGAGTAGTTTTAAATGACTTTTTTTCCTTTGAAATGTCATTTTGCTGTCAGACTGTTCTAAACATGGGAAACATGCGCCCCTTTACAGGCATACTATAGACAACCCCCAGCTACAAAATTTAAAGGGATATTACACTTTTATTGTTTCACTTTAAGCATTATTAAAATCACTGCTCCCGAAAAAACGTCCGTTTTTAAAACTTTTTTTTGCATTGATCCAGGGGCAGGACCCAGGTCCCCAAACACTTTTTATGACAATAACTTGCATATACGCCTTTAAAATTAGCACTTTTGATTTCTCCCATAGACTTTTAAAGGGTGTTCCGCGGCATTCGAATTTGCCGCGAACACCCCAAATTGTTCGCTGTTCGGCCAACTTGCAAACAGCCGATGTTCGAGTCGAACATGGGTTTGACTCGAACTTGAAGCTCATCCCTATCTTCAGTTTTAGAGACAGTGGTATTTAACTTGCGGGTAGCTGCCTTCATCTCTGTTACCATGGGAGGAAGAGTATCCTCTCACCCTGTTTCTTAAGATCTTAGTGTGTTTTTTTGGAGGTCCCCACATATAAAGACAACTTCTTCCTGTATGGCCTGAACCTGGCCTGTGAGCACAGAGAGGGAGGGAGAGGCAATGTTGTATCAAAAAATAAACATCCCTTAATGTGGGTTCAAAAGCCTTTCCGACTGTACTCTCCCCTTCAGTTGATTTCTGACTAGGATCTCTTTGGGTAGATTGTACAGTTAAAGAGTTAGTGTTCATACTAACATTGAGCCTAGAAGAGGATGAACTCGGGGACTTTCATTGTCGCCACAGGGATACGGCATAAGCTGGGGATCCATCTTGGTGGTTTGTGAGGAGGGTGCTTCTATGCAAGAGACCACCCTGGAAATATATTTGGGATGGCAAAAAAGCTAGATGCTCCCGCAATAACCTCACCCTACACAAAAAGGTAGGAGGAGCTGGACTAGTGGACTTATGACTATCTCTGGGCAGACTGGAACATATTAAACACTAGTTATACAAGAGTAATAAACCACTATGGGTAGACATAGAAAAGACAAAGTCCACAATGACTGACCTAACAACACTTCTCATGGGTGACATCTGGATACCATGGGACATTTAAAATCTATCCCCTCCCATTCAGACATCACTGCAGGCATGGAGATTTCTCCCAAACCAAAACCACACTGATGCACGCGAAATAGATTACAAGCTTCCAATCGACCTCCTAGAAACGAAAATTCCTATGTTAGCAGTTAAGGAACTGGCAGCTCATGGCATCACACACATATCAGACCTCTTTAATGAACTTCAGCCTAAATCTGAAGAACATATACTGACTATGTACCAACTGCCGAACAACATGCTATTCTCATGTATATGAATAACTCATTTCCTCAAATCATATCCGATTCCAAAGATAAAAATACCATCCAAAGTATGGCAATTTTACTCAACCCCCAAACACAACTTAAAAGGAATATCATTATTTTACAACCTCACCCACAACAAACCAGTATTTAAGAAAACCACAGTAATGGGAAAATGGGAGACAGACTTGGGCACCACTTTCTCAGATGAACAATGGCAACATACATTCAGAGAAACCCACAAATCTTCTCATTGTGTTAAACATTGGGAGCTGATGATCAAACTTGCAAATAGATGGCATTACACCTCATATAGAATAGCAAGCTACTTCCCAGAAACATCGCCACAATGCTGGAGGAGCTGCGGCCAAATAGGACATTTATTACATATGTTCTGGTAGTGCCCAAATATTAAAAGCCTATGGAACTGAATATTCCAGATAATTTCCTCTCTCACAGGAATTTTAACCCCTCCTGACCCAGCACTAGCAATCCTTCACTTAGGAATAGAGAAATTCCCACTCAATTTCAGACAGGTAATCACCAATATTCTCCTAGAGACCTGTATATTGATACATTGCAATTGGAAAAATAATATCTCTATAAATCTCTCAGATGTGACGAGAGCAGTAAACTGAAATTACACTTTTGAGTGACTCATTGCAATCAACTCTATGCACTGTAAAATATTTGACAAAAATTGGTCTGTATGGACAAAACGAGACAACAGTGTACTCTCTGGCTTGATAAATTTTCTGTTCTTTTGCTTCCTTCTATTGATTTGTTATTGATATGTTATTGATAACCACTCAATGATCCCATACGGATGTAAATTGTGTGTATCGAACTGTCTTATTTGTTTAAAATGTTCTTATTGACTTGTTAATATCTGAAAACTCAATAAAAATGTATTTAAAAAAAAAGAATAGTGCTCTGTGCTCATTGTGACCATTTGAAAATGTTAGAAGAAATGAGGATAAAGGAGCGCTCGGTGATTAAAGAAGTAATTAATTTGTATTTTATTTGAAGTTTCATCATTAAAAAGAGGCCAACGCATTTTGGGGGACTAGAAACTCCCCCTTCATCAGGGCTGCTAGTAAAAATAGTTGTGGAATGATCCTTTGGCACATGGATCTGGACAGTTAGAAGTCCTCAATTGCTGCCTCTGAACACACAGCCAGCACTGAGGACCTCTAACTGTCCAGATCCATGTGCCAGATTAATTCAGATTAAGTCAGATTAACTCAGAAGGTCTGGGAATAATCTGGCCATGGATAATACTGGAGGTCATTTCACTCCAAAGTCTTTTATCTTCTGTACACAGGGGTCGGGATCCTTCTATGAGTCTCTATGTCCCGGTCTGTGTGATGAGGAGGGGGGTAGCTAGTAGCAGTCAGTCACTTTCAGCTGGACTTGTTCTGTAATGTAGAAGTTGCTTTGTAGTTCATATCCCCACAGTCAGCAATGACACCTTCATCTAATCACCATGGAATGAGTCAGGGAAGATGTTGGCCGTCTATGAACAGGATGGGGGGAGGGGGTTGGGTTTTGTCTGGAGATGGGCTTTAGGGTCAAAACTAGTATGTTTCTTGTATAAGTTCTGGATTAGCTTCCCCGGTGTAACTCACCTTGTCTCCTTTCCATGATATTAGCTCTGGTTCTAGTGTAAGTTGCTGACCCTCTGAAAGGGACCCATCAAAGTGACCCACAATCATCCAATCAGTGATATTTCTCTCATTAATTCTTGTAATCCAATTTACAATTTCCATTGGGCTGGGCAGTTCTCCTTTATCATTAAAAATCATAACCTTGCCATTCGGATCCTTGTACTGGACTTCTTTTACATAGTGGGACAGCTTAATAAAGACAGAAATGATTATAGGTAGCAAGTATATAGAACGTTTAGTAATTTTTTGATTATAGATTGTTTATCTAGTTATATCTCATTTAGAGAATGCCATCGGGATGAGATAACCAGTTTGCTGAGCACTTATAATCAGATACATTTTATTGGGACTATTTATAAACAATTTGCTTTGCAAATGTGAACATTTCCGAGATAAAAAATTCTACCACTTTACAATACACTGGCTCAGCCTCATCTTGAATATACAGTTCAGTTTTGGTCACCAATCCTCAGGAAAGATGTCGATGAATTAGAAAGAGTTCAGCAAATGGCAAAAAAATGAACAAGGAGGACAGAGGATCTCAGCTATGAGGACTAATAGATTACAGGTATTCACTCTGGAGAAGAGGCACTTAAAGGGCAATTCCACTTTCATGAGAAAAAAAGAGCAAATAAAAAAATAATAATATATTGTATACAATTACTCAAGTCATATTGTAATTGAATGTCCTTTTCTTTCAATCTGCAGCTCTGTAATGTTCTGTAAAATGCAATATGGCCACCTGGAGGTGTTCTTTACACAGATGGTGTACAGAACGCCCCTCCCCCTGAAATGTAATTTCCTGCTTGTGTTATTGGCTCAAAAATAAAATCCAAATTAGTCAGATACAAATCAGATACAAATCAGATTTAGTGAATTCCAGGCAACAAAAATGTCATTTTTGGTGAGATACTCCCAAAGGGAAATCACATCTAAAGGGATGCAGACCCTGTCATTTTCCTTATTAGATCCCTGCAGGTGCAGCAGCTGATTGATAAATATGTAGCACACCCCAAAGGAGCTACAAGTGTGAAGGGATTCCCCACCCTGCACAGCCAGGAACACCACATCTTCACAGAACACTTGAGTCAGAAGAAAAGCCCAGTGCTTTGTTTTATGTTTTATTGTTTTATTTTATTTAATAAACTTGGATAGGGATATTATGGGATGTCCACTTGATTAAAGCAGTATAACTCTTCGGGAACACAACTATATACAGTCTGTAGATACACTTCTCCTTTACCTCCAGCACAAATCTTGCTTGTAGAACTACAACTCCCAGGACCAGCTGGCACTGTTTGGATGATCTGACAAAGGCTCAGTCAGATGAGTAGCAAAAACCCTTTACAGGCGAGGACCACGGACCCCTTGTTTATGTAGCAAAGTCCTAGTGCCTATCTGTCCTCCTCCTGTGACTACTGATCCCAGCACCACCTCTTCAGGCACTGCCAGTCCACCTGGCTGCAGCTGCCCCTTTCTCCAGCCCTCCTGGCCAAGACTCCACAGTCCTCTTAGACTGACTCTGCATCCATCCAAGACTGCTCTCTCCCAGTCCTCTCAGGCATGCCTCTCAGTCCTACCTGACTATAACACTCACCTGCCCACCTGGCTGTCTTCCTCCCTGGAGATTTGCTCAGCGGTGTTCTCCTGCTATCCTCCACTTGCTCCCGTGCCTCCAGTCGGAACATCTCTGTGTGTCATGAAGAGGGTCCTTCGCACCCAAGCCCAGGCCTGAGGTTACCCTCCCCAGACTATGGAGCACCCTCAAGGGCCACAAACAACCATAACACTCCATCTCCAGCTTCCACTTGAACTTCTCTGCCCCAGCTGGGCTGACCCAGAGTATTTGAGGGGGCCTTTCCCCTTCCAACCCATCTGTTGGCAACTCCAGGCATCTCCTTTTCACCTCCACTCCCATTGTTCTAGAATCTTCTGCAAGTTTCTAGAAGTAGAGGGAGGTCTCAGAGATGTTACCTCTGATGCATCCAGCCCTTCCTGAGTCACTCAACCATCCCAGATAAAATAACACAGCCAAGCCTGAACAGTTTATCTACACTACAAAAATCCTACTCTAGCACACTAGAGGGTGCTACAAAATATTAAACATTTGTGCAAGCGTAATTAATAATACCATAATGTTTGTAATATGTGTGTAATGGTTGCGTTTCACCTGGCAAATGTAACATTCTCTAACAATTGAGAAAAATAGCCATGAGAACATTTGACCATGAAAGTTACCATTCACCAATAGAGAAAATGACCTAACATTATAGGCTAAGAACATTGGACCAGCAAGGGAAATAATATGAGGAAGACCTCTGCACTGTGTACAGTCCATGGAGAATCCTGTGTGAATGGAAAAACAAATGGATTTTCAGTCAGGATGAGACAATGGTCTGGTATAAACATTGGCATTCAGACAAGTGGCCAAACTTTTGCCCATCCAACCTTCTTTTTGGATTGGAGTTGATAAACTCATATAGAAGCAATATTTCTATAGCTTCTATATATGACAACCTCCTGCTGTCAGTGATACCTAAGGAAGTAGTGTATGCTTGCTCCCGAGGCATCCCTAGGAACCAATGACATCACTGGAAATCCCGGCCACATAAGCAAAGGGGTGGGGATAGCAGTGACATCACTGCCCAAATAGGGTCACTGGCCATATTTAAAGTGTAACTTCATTTTTGTTGAGAAAAAAACATTCCCTTCTGGGTGATCTCTGTACATTGCAAGGATTATAACAAACTTTGTTGCAGATTTCTACCTTTTTTTTTTTTCAAAGGAGTTTATTGAAATTTTACAGAATAACAAGTAGGGTTTGACATACAGTTCAGTGAAGCAAATCATACTTTTTCAACAAGCATTGATAGGTAAAAACAGGGAATACAAGAGCAGTTGATACAAAGTGAGTACGGGCATATGGCCCTGTTAGTTAACAAGGTAAATATCGATATATATATGAACTATGGGTGTTGGCTCGATGAAATCGGATGTATTGTGCGGGGGTGATTCAGACCGTTTTGTGAGCAACTCCGTTCTCGTTGGCCCCTAAACGGGACCTTCGCTGTGAACGAAAAGGGAGGAACAGGAAGAGGCATAGGATATGTTTAACTATAACGGTCTGGGGAGTAACGGAGGGATTTGCAGATAGAGGTTAAGTACATCCGAAGAATAAGCAGAGCCTAAGGAGAGTCAGCCGTGTGGGGGAGATCTGTTAGTGACGAAAATGGAAGGGTAGTGAGTGTGTAAGAAAACGTTATGATCAGATCTGGTGTGCATGAATATGTCAGGTCAATGTTGTTCGAGGGGGGGAGAACGGAGTAATAGGGGATAGAGGGGGTGGTTTTGGGAGAGATCGGTAGGGGACAGGCTGCAGAAAGCTCTCAGGGGTGAGGAGGAGATGACGGTGGCGAGGTCGAGCGTGTTTGGGGATGTCTGTAGTGAAGCCAGCATGCCCAGGTGGTCTGGAATTTAGTGGGTGTGTCTTTGGCTTGTGCAATGAGTTGTTCCATATTCGCTATCCTGTCCACCCTGCGGATCCATTCCTCTACCGTGGGAGGGACGGGATTTCTCCAATGCGCAGGGATACACAGGTTGGCTGCGTTGATCAGATGTATAGTTAGAGATTTTTTGTAGGAGCCGGGGGACCCTGGGGTGTGGTGTAATAAGTAGCGGGCAGGAGAGAAGTCTGGGGTGTATGTAGTGATTTGGGAGATTAGCCGATGGATTTCTGACCAGAATGGTTGTATAAGGGAGCATTCCCACCATATGTGGAGCAGGGTACCACGAGAGTCATTACACCTCCAGCATGTCGGAGGGACTGAGGGGTGGAAGTGGTGTATCTTGTCGGGGGTCCGATACCATTTTGAGAACAATTTGTATCTATTTTCCTGTGTCGTGATGTTGATGGAGCCTTTATGCATGAGGGTGAATATGTGATCCCAGTCTGTGGGAGTGAGGTCTAATGTCAGTTCTTTTTCCCACTGTTGTATAATTTTGTCCACTTTGACCTTATGACCTGAAAATAGAAGGGAGTAGTTTACCGAAATTAGGTGACCCTGAGGTTCTGTAGAGGTGCAGAGAGATTTGAACTGGGTGAGATTCCTGTGCCAGAGGGAGGATTGTCTGGATGATTGAAGGAAATGTCTCACTTGTAAATATTTGTAAAAGGGTATGTCATGGTTAGGCATTTTGGCCGAAAGAGTGTGGAAAGGGAGGAGAATCCCATAGTGATAGAAGTTCTGCGCCCTAGCTTGCGAGATGAGAGTATCTAAGGTTGGGTCTTTTAAGGTGAGTCCAGGGGGAAGTCTGGGTTATTGTCCAAAGGGGTCATGGGGCCTGGCGAGGTTGAAAGGGCGAGCAATTTGCAAGTTCTTTTGAAAAGAGAGAGTGTGGTACCAATGAGAGGGTGTGAGGTGAGTTCTCTGGGGACATTGGTGTGGTTTATCCAGGGTGCGTTGGCGATGGGGAGGTCTGCGAACGAAGCTTCCAGGGTGATCCAGTCCTTTGAGGGACGGTGTATATGCCAATCCACCAGTCTGGTCAGGTGGCAGGCCCAATAGTATTTTTGGAGATCTGGGAGACCCAGTCCCCCCCTTTGTTTGGGAAGAACTAACCTGTCCCAGCTAAGGCGTGGATGTTTGGAGGCCCACACAAAGGTCCTGCAGAGAAGTCTGTAGGAGGCAAAGAAAGAAGGTGGTAGCGCGATCGGGATGGCTTGGAGGAGATATAGAAGTCTGGGTAGGATATTCATCTTTAATATTGCGATTCTGCCCATCCAAGAAAATGAGCCTAGATTCCATTTCTTTAGGTCATCTTGGATGGATCTAATCAACGGAGGGAAATTTTTGGTGTACAGGTCCGTTAGATGGGTGGTAATTTTGATCCCCAGGTATGTGATTTCAGATTTTTCCCAGATGAACAGAAAGCTACTCCGGCAAAGGTCTACCGTCTCAGTCGGTAAGGTGATATTGAGGGCTTTGGATTTTTCGAAATTTATTTGAAGATTGGATACGTTTTTGAAAAGGGCAAAGTCCGCAAGGAGGTTAGGGATAGTCGTTATAGGGTCTGTCAGAAAGAGTAAGATATCGTCGGCGTAAGCCGCTAGTTTATGTTGCTTTTGTCGGATGTCAATCCCTCTGATAGCAGGGTCATGTCTCAGTTTGCGGAGTAAGGGTTCCATTGTCATAATGAAAATTAGGGGTGATAGGGGGCATCCCTGGCGGGTCCCATTGGATACAGAGAAGGCGTCCGACAAGCCACCATTAATCCGTAGTCTAGAGGTCGGTAAGGCGTATAGTGCTAGAATCATTTGTAACATACGTGGTGGAAGGCCAGCTGCCCGTAGGGTGGCTTCCATGTGGTCCCAGGCGACCCGGTCGAACGCCTTCTCTGCATCCAGGGAGAGAAAGAATCCTTTTGTAGCTGTTTTGGTAAGCCAGTGGTGAATGTTGAGTGCCTTTGTGGTGTTGTCTCTGGCCTCTCGGCCAGGGACAAAACCTACTTGGTCAAGAGAGATTAGGGATGGAATAAAGAGGAGAATACGGTAGGCTAGAACTTTAGCGTATAGTTTTAAATCCACGTTAAGAAGGGATATGGGGCGATAGTTGGGGACTAATGTGGGGTCTTTGCCCTGTTTTGGAATAAGTGTAATATGGGCTTCCATTAAATCTTTGTGAGCGGTCGAAGTTGTTGTAAGGTCATTAAGTGCTTTTGTTAAATGTGGTACAAGAATATTCGGGAATGTTCTGTAGTAGGCTGTCGTGAGGCCATCCGGTGCTGGGCTTTTGCCTGTCTTCATTTGTTTTAAGGCTTCGAGGATTTCATTTGGTGATATTGGAAGATCCAGTGTATGTGAGTCTTCAGGGGAGAGCGGGGTAGGGCCAAATTGTGCCAAGAAGTCAGTAAGTGTTTTCGTGCGATCACTCGCTGTACCTGTCGTCTGAGTAGGTGAGAGGTTATATAATTTTGTGAAATATTGGACGAATTGCACCGAGATTCCTTCATTGGTGACCACTGCCTCTCCATTGGGGTTGATGAGCTTGTGGACTATACGAGAGGCTTTTTTGGTTTGAAGAGCCCTCGCCAGAAGTTTACCGGCTTTATTGCCGAATTCGTAGTAAAGTTTTTGTGACAGTGCGAACTTGCGTTTAACCATTGCAGTCAGTGTTTCTAAGAGTTCCTCTCTAGCCTGGGAGAGGTCTTCCAGTGACGCGATAGATAGGGAGGCCTTATGTGTCTGTTCTAGGGCGCGGATACGGGCCATTAGCTCCTCAATGCGGGTGTTTGTAAGTTTGTTTCGGTGTGCAGCTATGGCCATTAGTTCTCCGCGGATGACACATTTGTGTGCCACCCATGTGACTGTAGGTGTTATGTCAGGGGTAGAGTTTTCTTGAAAAAAGTTTGAGGACGGGGGGCAGGAGGCGGAGCCTAGCGGAGCAGACATGCATTGTTAGAGCTCCACACCGCTGAGGAGAGAAGAGAAGGACAAAGCGGAGCCTGCAGGCTCAAAAGGTATCCATTTGAACCTTTTTGCCCCAGGGAACAAACTGTGAAAGTTTGGGCAGGAAATATGGTACTGGGAGGAAACCGTGGCAGAAATAAAAATCACCTCACAAAGAGCTCACAGGCACTCACTGCAGCTGAAGCAGCTCCAGTCACCTCACAAGATACAGCATCAGGGCGCTCTCACAGACAGAAAATGTCACAGCAAGACTCTCCATTTGAGTCAGATACAGAACAAATCCTCTCACAAACTTCTCCACAAGCCTCCTCAGCATCCCCAGTAATATTATTACAATTTGAAAAGATGCTTCATAAGGCTTTAAAACAAACCTCAGACCAAATAACAAAAAGCCTAACCAAAGACATAAGAGAGCTGGGAAACCGCACCGCAGCCTTAGAAATAAAAATGGATGAAATTGAAATTACAACCCAAGAAAATATAACAGAATTGGAACAATTAAAAAAAAAGAGAATTTAATACTTCAAACTAAGCTCGAAGATTACGAAAATAGAGCCAGACGTTCAAACTTGCGCATAAGGGGAATACCTGAAACTGTGACAGACCTGCAATCTACTATTACTGCTCTATTACAAGAACTAAAGCCAGATATCCCTATTGAACGTTTAGAACTGGACAGAGTACACAGAGCCCTCACAGCCAAAAAGAAAGATGGACCCCCACGTGATATAATCACAAAATTTCATTATTACAGAACGAAAGAACAAATACTAATTGCTGCAAGAGAAAAAAAGGAACTTAATTTTCAAGGACACAATTATCAAATTTTTGCTGACCTATCCCAACTTACTATTACTAAAAGACGATCCATGAAACCCCAACTAATGGAACTGTAACGCCACAACATTATGTATCAATGGGGCTTCCCCTTTTCAGTCAGATTTAACTACCAAGGTACAATTTACAGAAGCAGATCAGCAGATGAACTACAACAAACCCTTTTAAAATTAAATCTGACAGAACCCACAAGCAGCAACTCTCCCACACGCAGAAGAATGGCATCATCTTCACCTTCAGGCAGCACCCAGAAAATTTCAGAACAAAATGGGAATCATCATTCTCACAAAAGAGGCCGTTATACCACATCATCCATGGACCAAGAAGATTCAATGGACTGACATCCTAATTCCTGATATCTCTTCATTTATTATACTAAGAGATGGTTCTCTATAAAAAACCTATATTTATAATTGAATGTAACTGCATTCTGATAGTCACACACTGTGTGGGATCATGTTACATTCCAGTTATATTTCTTATTACTTCTGATTCATATAGCCTTAGAATATATAAGTGAAATAAGGAAATTCTTGTTCAGTTATATATTATCAGGTAATAACAATAGATTTATTACTTTTTAGGACAAATATGTTCAATAATCCAGAAGTAATGGAAGCTTTTTCTTTCTTTTCTTAAAACAAATATATTATTATCTAACTAGTTCCTAGAATTATGTTTTTGTTTATTCTAATCTGAAGCAATACAACCTCAATTTTATGAGTTAACATTTCTAAACAGTTGCATATGAATAAAATATGTAATTGTTTACTCTAAAAGGGTTAAAATCCCCAAATAATTCAAACTATCTTCATCAATACCAAAGTTATTAACAGTACCTTTCTAACTGAATTATTTAGCCTAGGGCAAAACTAACCATATACAACCACCCTGGAATAAATAATTTCAACAAAAACTATATTCTGCACTCCAATTAATGAAACATCATTTTGATGTCTTTTGACATAGCACTTCTCTCCTGTAAGCGGAAGATCCGTGTACCCCCATTAGCCCTCCTCATTCTCCCAACCATATTATGTGGGAGTGTGACGAAGGCACTTATTCCCCTGAGAGAGATATTTATTCTCTTTCACGGGTAAATTGTGATTACTTGCAAAAAATAATTTATACAATGTATCATCTAATCTCATATGTTTTTTGTTTACTCTTTACTCCAGAATTCACTGGTTTCTTTTCTATCTTTTCATCTCTTTAGTCCACACAGGTTGATCTGCGTAGTCAGCTCTGCATAACAAAAAGTAAGTCAAAACTATTTGATCTGTTGCCATGGCACCACTGAATATACTTTCCCTGAATGTTCAGGGAATAAATGTCCCTCAAAAAAGGACCAAAGCCTTCCGTACTTTCCATAACAAGAAGGCTCACATAGTATGCCTCCAAGAAACACACTTCACCAAAGATTCTACTCCAAAATATATTTCTCCTTTTTATCAACAAATTTACAAGGCTTCTGCCTGTACCAAGCAAAGGGGAACTCTAATTGCATTTCACCGATCCACACCATTCACCTTATCATCAGAAATTAAAGACCCAGAAGGTAGATACCTGATACTCATGGGTTATATAATGGATACAGCAATCACGGTGATTTCCTACTACGCTCCTAACAAACAACCTACACCATTCCTTTCACATATATTACAAGTGATTAATACACACAAAATAGGAACAGTGATAATGTGTGGGGATTCGAACCAGGTCCTCCTCCCATTTCTAGATAAATCACCTTTTACACCATCCAAAATAACCTCTAGATTACCTTTTTCTCAACTTCTTTCCAAATACAATCTGGTAGATTCATGGAGAGAAAGTAACCCAATGAAAAAGAAATTCACTTATTTCTCGCACCCTCATCAAACCTTCACCAGAATAGATCATATTTTTCTAACAATAGGAATGATACCAGAAATTATTGCATCAGATATAATTCCGATTCCGTGGTCTGACCATAATGCAGTATACACTACTATAGCCTCAGCCATACCAAAAGCGCATGACCCAACGTGGTACTTACCGGACATAATGCTCAAACACCCACTACATCAGATGGCCATTGAACAAGCTTTAAAGGAATACATATCAATTAATAATACAACAGACATCTCCCCAATAACACTGTGGGAAGCTCATAAGCCTGTCTTGCGTGGTACAATACAAAGACAAATGGCATTATTTAAACGGGAACGCAAAAATCTAGCAAAAAAACTAGAACTCAATTTTAATGCAGCCTACATATCATTTCAAGATAATCCATCTCAGAGTACAAAATCTCATCTGGAAAAATCTAGATTGGAATACGATCTATTTCTCACTGAGTCAGTTGATAAATCCCTCAAATGCTCCAAACACAATTTCTACATGAATACAAACAAACCAGGTACATATTTGGCTCGGGCATTGAATTCAACTAACAAATCTTTCAAACCAATACGTTTGAAATAATCAAAAAATGTTTATACTTGTAATCCAGTTAAAATAGTGCATAAATTTCACTCACATCTCGCAATTTTATACAAGACAAACAATGAATTTAATCCTACAGAGGCTGAATCCTTCTTCTCAAAAATAACCTTACCTGAGTTATCTCAGAATCAAAAAAGCAGTTTGGATGAGCCTATAACTATAGATGAAGTTGCTAACGCCATAAAAGACCTAAAACTTAACAAAAGACCAGGCCCAGACGGCTACTCGGCTTTATACTATAAAACATTCTCAGAAATACTCTCTCCCATTCTCACTGAAACTTTTAACAAACTTCTAGATGGACATTCTTTTCGGCAAGAAACACTAATGGCAATTGTTTGTATGATCCCAAAACCCCTTTCTGATGATACTTCCTGTGTGAATTATCGGCCTATCTCTCTGTTTAACCCTTGATATTAAATTATTAGCAAAAATAATAGCAAAACACCTCAATAGCATTATAGGAAAATTAATACATAGAGATCAAGTAGGCTTCATGCCAAATAGACAGGCAGGCGATAATATACACAGGGCAGTGTTATTGGCACATATTGCTAAAAAACGGAAAATCCCTTTATGTTTTCTATCTCTCGATATTAAGAGGGCATTTGACACAGTATCCTGGCAATATATGCAATATTCATTACAAAAATGGGGTTTTGGACCCCACTTTTTAACATGGATCAAAGCATTATATAATAAACCCAAAGCCTATATAAAATATGCTGGATACAAATCTGATGCCTTTAATATCGAAAGAGGTACCCGACAGGGTTGCCCATTATCTCCCTTATTATTTGCCCTTATACTCGAACCCATGGCCCAATACATCAGAACAAACCAAACTATAACTGGCATTGAAGTAGGAGGTATCACACACAAATTATATATATTTTCAGACGATATATTACTTTTTCTATCATCACCACAGGTCTCTGGTCCTAACTTAATACCAGCTCTTGATGGATTTGCAGCCCTTTCCGGCCTTGTGATTAATCCCAAGAAATGCCTAGTGCTTAATATTTCACTCACAAACATGGAGTTGATCCCAGCTAGGGCTGCACTCCCATTCACATGGGCAGAAAAATCAATCCCATATCTTGGAATTCATTTAACAGCATCTCATTCTGACTTATTCTCAACCAATTATCCTCCTGTATTAATACAGATCACAAATCTAATAAAACAATGGTCGCAACTTCCTTTATCCTGGATAGGGAAGATTAATGCAATCAAAATGACTATTCTACCCAAATTGCTTTATCTATTCAGAGTCCTCCCTATTCCAATTCCTTCCTATTTTTTGAGAATAGTACAAAAAAGAGCAACTTCGTTTATATGGGGCTCTTCTAAACCACGTATACCTATACACACACTACATCTTCCCAAAAATAAAGGAGGCCTGGGATACCCTAATTTTACTAACTACTACAGAGCAGCACATTTGGCCAGTCTGTCCAAATACCATGCAAAACAGGAAATCCCATTATGGGTATTTATAGAGGCTTCAGAAAATGACCCTCTATTAATATCAAACTTATTATGGCTTGATCCTAAAGACCGCTTTAAAATTCATAATCCCATAACTAAACACTTCTTATCTCTCTGGGATAAACTAAAAACCAAATATCAGTTACAATCTCCACACAATCCTCTCCTTTCTTTTATCAGAAATCCGGCCTTTTATCCGGCATGGATCTACCCAAATTCTTTTAAAACTTGGACAACATCAGGCATTCAGACACTAAATGACTTCATAGCATCTAAATCATTCCTTTCATTCCCATCGCTTAGAGAAAAATATGATCTACCAAACTCTGAGATATTTAGATATCTCCAAATCAAAAATTTCTATACACCATTCCTAAAGGGGGATACACCATTATCCCAATTATCCATTTTTGAATCAATCTGTACAAAAGATCCATTTGCTAAAGGTACAATTTCATCACTTTATAATCAATTATATGGAGTAGCAAATCTTAATAGACCCTCTTACGTTCAGAGGTGGGAGGAGGACCTGGGACGAACTTTAGAAGACACAGACTGGTCTAACATATGGCTCACATCTAAGTCATCTTCACCCAACATCTTAGCACTGGAGACAAATTATAAAGTCCTAACTCGCTGGTACATTGTACCCGCTAGAGTGGCAAAATATTCACCTAATACCTCAGCTCTTTGTTTTCGAGGATGCCCAGAAATAGGCACATATTTACACATATGGTGGATGTGCCCAGTAATCCAAACCTTCTGGAAGGAAGTCTTCGTGATTGCATCTAAAATATTTAAAAAATAATACAACCAGATCCTTATATAACTTTACTTAATCTAAAACCGGAATGGTTAACACTCTCTCAATTCAAACTTATGATCCAACTAACAACGGCTGCAAAACAAACAGTGGCCAAGGCATGGAAATCTCCTACATTGGTACTGGCAGAAACAATTCACAGAATGAATAATACAATGTCCCATGCTAAGATGGTAGCCATCGATCAAAATCAAATTCCAAAATTTGAAAAAGTTTGGCATCCTTGGATAAAACAACAGTTCCTGTCAAACTTCAATAACTCTGTCCTGTTGCCATGGTAGCAGATTAAATGACTTACAGAGACACCCATTCTAAGGCTTCAAAGAGAACTAAAAAGAATAATAAACTGACGAGCGGGACAACCTTGTGGACCATACCTCTGCCTTTCTACCCTTTTTCTTCTTTCTCTTTCCTTTTCTCCACCTTACGATTAAAGCTCATTATCAGAATTTATTTGACCTATATACACTCTACCTGTAAACAATATGTATAGTAGGTATAAATCATTTAAATACCTACAAAAGTAACTAAGGAAATGATATATATCTTTAATTTAGGTTTACGTGAACCCAATGTTTAATATTTGAAATTTCATGATATTTACCTATATAAACCCTACTGTAAAACAATGAGCTTACTTTATAGATCCTTGTAAACTTACTTTATGTATCTTTATAATATTGTATACTCAATAAACTTCTTTTGACAAGGAAAAAAGTTTGAGAGGCAGGTGGTCAGTCTTTGAATGTACGTCTCGTCTGTCAGTAAAGAGCTGTCTAGTCGCCAGATGCGTGTCTTTATGTTGGGTGAGCCCCAACGCAAGGTCATGGAGATGGGGTTGTGGTCTGAGAGTATGGCCGGTTCTATGGTTGCTGTAGAGAGGTGTGGGAGGTCAGTCTGTGAAAGAAAGAAGTGGTCAAGTCTAGAGTACTTATTGTGTGGAATAGAGAAGAAAGTAAAATCTTTTTCTTTGGGATGCGATGTACGCCAAGTATCGTGAAAAAGTAGATTATGTAACTGTTGCTTGATCGACTTTAGTGCCAAGTAGGATAGACAGGAGGCCCCATTGGACGTGTCTAGAGAGGGGGTTAAGGGTACGTTGAAATCGACGCCCACAATGAGGGTCCCCGATTGGAAGCTAGAAAGTTGTTGGAAGGCGTTTCAAAAGAAGGTGACTTGGCCTGTGTTAGGAGCATAGATGTTGGCGATGGTGATATGGAATTGGTGCAAGGTGCCTTTGATGAAGAGAAATCGACCTAGCGGATCAGTTTGTACGTCACAAATTTGGATCGGACATTGTTTAGAAATAAGTATAGAAACTTTTGATTTTGCCTCCAGATTGGAGGAGTGGAAGGCCGTGGGGAAGAAGTGGTTTTTCAGTTTGGGGATAGAATCTGTCCGGAAGTGGGTCTCCTGTATAAGAACAATATGTGTTTTGGCTCGTTGTAGAGAATGAAGGAGTTGGGACCGTTTTTCGGGCACGTTAAGTCCTCGTATGTTTATGGAAAGGAGCTTGAGGGAGTGCAACTGCGTCTGAGACAAATCCATGGGGACACTAGTATTCTGCGGGCCTGTCATTGGCAGATAGGGGGAAAGGCCAAAGGGGGACACGGGATGGAGGGGAGGTGGAGTCCGGTAAGCCGGAGAAGGGTGTGGTTTAAGGGTGTATGTATCTGGGGAAAAGCCGAAGAGGTGTGGGACTATGTGTCCGACAACCTCAGGTGTTGGTAATCAGCGTGGGACGGGACACGAGCAGTGAGGGAGCCCCAACAGGGGTGACTACACCACTGTTCGATCCCGTGTGGGGGTTAACCAAAAACCCTGGCAGAGAGGGAAAAACTAGGGGTGATGTGCAGTGGATGGGAAGTGAGCCGCCACCACAGGGAGGCGCATAGAGGTTAAGTAGGAGGTGTTAGTTATGCATCGTCCGGAGGGGACCAAAAAGTGTCCTAACGGGGAAGTACCTTAGTGGGGCAATGCGTTGGGAGTAGGGCGGAGCGTGTGGAAGACTATGGCCATGGCAGCTGCGGAGGCCTGTAAAGAGGAAATGCAAGTAAAGAGTACCCATCTAAGCCTGTGGGAGGGGGCACTCTAGTGATTCAGGCCCCTGTCCCGGGACATTCGTCATTCCCGGGGGGGGGGAGGGTAGTGGTGAACATAGGAGGTGAAAACCTGCTGCACTCGAAACATATAGCAGGGTATGCTGTTATGTCTAGGAGGTGTGTAAACAATTGTCTTAACAAAACATATCTAACTGCCAGAACTATGCAATAAGAGATTGGTAATTAAGAATGAGCAACAAGCAGATAAGATAAACAATTAATTCGTACATAGATATTTTGAGTACGTAAAACATAGGTGCATCAATGCCCTCCTGCGGGTACATTCAAGTATGGAGCTGGGACTGACACTCCGTCTTATAGCCTGGTCGATATGAGGAAGGCCAGTTTAACCAGTCCCAATAATGCAGGGAGTGGCGGCCGGTCAGCTGAGTGGAGTGAGAGTCCCAGGTCAAAAAGGTACGTAAAAAAAAAAAAAATTAAGTTATATGGTTGTACCAATGGTTGCAGTCCCCTAGGGTTACAGTTGTAATACAGATATACTTGCGGGTAGTGGAGACTGAAGACATGACAGTGAAGGGCCAGTGCACCCCTCTGCTGGTCTGCGGTAAGAAGACTGATTGAGTGATGATCTTCGGCTCACATTGAAGATAGGAGGTCGAGTCCGCTCAAAAAAATCAGTGACAGTTGGGCGGTGATCTTGCCTGTATCTAGAGCCAGGGACCGGAGCAGACTGGTAGATATGTGCTGCAGTCGGGGTGTCTGTCTGTGTTGAGCCAGCTTCTAGGCTCGTGGCAGTCTCAAATCCTCAGTCGATGGGGGCGGAAGAGGCAATCTGCAGGCGGAAGCCCATGTCACTGGCACGCTGAGACTCCCGGAAATCCGAGTCGCGCTGAAGTGAATCCGTTGTGTGGGGCACGACAGGGAGGAGCTTAAAATGTGTCCCAAAGAGGGCGGCCAGAGAGATGTTGCTGGGCAGAGGGGGGAGTGGGCGGGGAGGCCGGCTGCTATAACCAGTGGGTACAATCCGCGCCCAAAGTAACACAGGCTTACTGGTCCAAGTAAGGAAAACAAATTGAAAACGAGTTGTAAAATAAAATCCAATAACTGTCAGGCCAAAAGACAAAGTAATGGCAGAAAATGCCAACGGGAACCAGTAGAATCTGAAAGGCCCAGT
This sequence comes from Aquarana catesbeiana, assembly GCF_042186555.1. Taxonomy (NCBI): domain Eukaryota; kingdom Metazoa; phylum Chordata; class Amphibia; order Anura; family Ranidae; genus Aquarana; species Aquarana catesbeiana. Next base: position 15,138,005 of record NC_133324.1, on the reverse strand, counting down.
ATGAGATTAACGGTCCCTGCGAGCCCTCCTAGATCGCGGTGACTCAATGGGGCTGCCAGCAGGATACCCCGAACGAGGGCCGATAGGATGCCTGTTGGCAGACGGGGATCTCCTCCTGCGGTACCTCGATCCTTGTGTCTCCATCGGTTCCACAGCAGGAGCAGGCTTTCCAGCTACTGTGTGGCGGAATGCAGTGTACCAGTTCGGTACCTCTATGAGGGGTATCCCCATCGCACCGCAGAAATGTGGCAGGTCTTCAGGCACTTTCAAGAGGGCTGTGCGACCCTTTGTTGAGGCTGATAAGCAGAAAGGATATTTCCATTTATACGGGATACCTTTGGAACGGAGGGTGTCCAGGAGAGGTTTCAGGTCCCGACGGTGTTGCAGGGTGATTCCTGACAGATCCTGATGAATCTGTATTGTGTGCCCTTCATGCAGGATCTGTGTTCTGCCCCTCGCTTGTCGGAGAATCTCTTCCTTGACTGCGTAGTTGACGATACAGCATATGACATCTCGTGGTGGGTCTGTATCTCTCCCCTTGGGTCTCAAGGCTCTGTGGATTCTCTCCATAATGATCGCTGTTTGTGGTGGTCTGCCTAAAAGGTTGTTGAAGAGGCTGGTCACTGCAGCGGGCATATTGTCTCCCTCGAATGATTCCGGTAGACCCCGTATCCGGAGATTGTGTCTTCTGCCTCTGTTATCGAGGTCTTCTAAGTGGCGCTGCATGTCCCTCATCTGTAGTGTATGTGAGTCAATCTGGGTGGTAGCCTTGCATAGTGTTGTGTCAAGGCGATCTACAGTTTTTTCCGTGATGTGGACTCGGTCATTCAGTGAGCGTATGTCCAATCTGAGTTCTGCGATGGCGGCAGAAAGCGTGTCTTTTATGTCGTGTGCGATCGTCCGCAGATCTTGCATACTGAGGGGAGGGTGTGGGGAGAGCTCAATGTCTGCTCCGAGGGCTTGGGATTGTGCCTGAGGGGATAGTGGCAGCTCCGTAGGAGATGAAGGCAGAGGCTGTGTGTGGGTCGGTCCGTGGCGGGGAGACGCCATGTTCCCTCTCTGGGAGCGGAACATCTCCGGGATATTGCAGCTTACCCCTCCGTTCGGTTCTCGGGGAGAGCGGGATCTGGATGCAGAAGAGTTTCGGGAAGCTGTTCCCATAGTTTGTGAGGAGGAAGGGGTTGGTATTCCTCCGAAGTTAGTCAGGGTATCCCTGTGGTGGCAGGAGCTCGGAGATTAGGCTTCCATCACCATGCCAGGTCAGGCCACGCCCCACAGATTTCTACCTTTTGTTATTCCGAAGAAATCCCTGTTGGTTTGTCTGTGCCTCTGTGCCCAGTGGGTCTAATGGGAGTTGTTTCATAATTTACTGTCAGGTGTGGAGCTGCAGAACACTAATGAGGAAATCTGCTGGGCCTGCATCCCATTAGACATGTTCCTATTGAAAGTATCTCTCCAAAAATGAAATTTTTTTGTTGCAAGGGATGCCTGAAATCTGACTTGTATTTTAGGCAGATATCTGGGAAAATTGGTGAGCCAATCACACAAGCAGGAAATGATGTTTCTGGGGAGTGGTCAGTAAAAACTCTGTATTCTCAGAAAATTATATCGGCTGCAGATTGAAAAGGAAAGGTAATTTTTAATAACATTCAATTCCAATATAATTAGTGTTGAAATTAATGTGCTATATTATTTTTTCTTTATTTGCTATTTTTTCCCCATGAAAGTGGAGTTACCCTTTAAGCATTTTTCATTTACACTTTGCATTTTTTTGTGAATGAGTAGGGATACTACTTAGTCATTAAATTGGGCTTCTAGATTCTGATAAGCCAACCCGCCAACAGACCCCCACAATCACTGGCCAGGGTTGTGGGGAAGAGGCTCTTGTTCTTATCAACATGACATTACCCCATGTTGAAGGCATGTGGGCTGGTATGGTTTGGGGGGGGGGGGTGCCTGCTCTTCCCTCCCCTTTCCTGGCCAGCCAGGCTGCATGCTCAGATTAAGCATCTAGTATTGATTTTTAGGGAGACCACCCACTTTTTCTTTTTTGTTTTGGTTTCATCTTAAAAAAAACATTTTATTTAGACTATACTACAAGAAAAATTACGTTTACAAAGAAAAAAGGTTAAATTGCCAGCAAGTGATATTTCACTGCCAGCTTCTTAAAGCGGTTGTATACCCGCTGAATTTTTATTTTTTTTTTTACCCCTGTAAAGCAAAAGGCATAATGAGCTAGTATGCACCGCATACTAGCTCATTATGAAATACTTACCTTAGAACGAGGCGTCGGTATCTTACCTGGTCCACGCCGAGGTAGCTGACATGTTGCCTCGGCGTGTCTTCCAGGTATCGCGGTTCCAGCGCTGAGAGTGGCTAAAGCTGCGATGTTATCACTCCCGCACATGCGCACGGGAGATTTCTTTCCCAGCAAGGTCCGGCAGTTGCCGGGCCTTTAGCCAAGAATCCCCTGTGCGCATGCGCCGCTGCAGTCAGCGGCTTATAGCAAGGGGAATATCTCCTAAACCGTACAGGTTTAGGAGATTTTTTTTTACCTACAGGTAAGCTTTATTATAAGCTTACCTGTAGGTAAAAGTTAAAAAAAGACTATACAACCGCTTTAAAAACAAACAAACAAAAAAACAACAACAAACAAACAAACTGAAACCTTCAGCACTTTCTGAACATGATGGAGATGCACCCCTCTAAAGGTAAGATTAGGATACCCCCCCATCCCCGGAACTTTATTTAAAGAAATTTTTCATTTTTACTGTTTCACTTTAAGAATTTTTTTTTAAAAATCACTGCTCACAGTCAAATGGAATTTTTAAAAAAAATTTTGCAATGGTACATGTTCTGCACCATCCATGCTATTTTTACACCTCTTTGCCTAGTAGTTTAGAAAATTTACATTTTTAATTTGTTAGCCGAACAATGCTCAAACAGAATAATCGTGAAGGGACCTCTGCGCTACTATCCAATGGCACATGAGCTGCCGTGTACTGCAAAAAATCTTAACTGTGTTGCTGCAAAATCTATAGTGTACACATGACCACCACAAAATAATCAAATAAATCTGTAAATGATTTTACGCAAAACACAAAAAATTACAAATAACCATAAATTCCTAAACGTGACCTGTGTTATAGCAAGAACTGAATCACCAGTGAAGCTTAAAAGTATATATAATCGAAAAAAAAAAATATATTCAATCAAAAAAGTGTAATGAAAAATGATGTGGGAGTACGTGACAAATGAAATTCAATATGCTGATACTGATAATTATAAGAAAAAGTTCAATATCGGGAATATATCTTCAGTATATAAGACATCTGTAGTGCTCTTAATCGATAGACTTCATAAGTGTTTGAATAGGCGAAAATCAATGACCGTGCAAAATCCACATGCAACGTTCACTCACATTGCCCTTACCTTCAGGGGCTTAAATCAAAGCCTTATAGAACATGCTGAGTGATGGTGGAAAGGGATCATCCGAGTGTTGCCTGTTGATGGTAGCTGACTTTGGATGGATAGGTGTCCGTGCTGGATCCTCGATGGAATAGACTCCGGATCCTGGAACTTGTGCCAAGAAAACAGAAGGGAAAACAAGGGGCCTCCGATGGTGTAGTATAAAAAGCTTTGGTTTTATTTCGATAAAAACGCACTCTGCGTACAGTGTCTGTAACGGTACAGCGTGTTGCGGTATACCGCCGCTACCAAGTGTGAGACTTCCAGTACACAGTGTCAGCAAGGGGAGTAAAAGGAGTGTTAGGCTGCTGTGTGTATCAATAAGTTGTAGTTCCGGTTCCTACGCGTTACGTCACGTGACCTCGTAACTTCCTCAGGGAATCCCCTGAATTCAAACACTTATGAACTCTATCGATTAAGAGCACTACTGATGTCTTATATACTGAAGATATATTCCCGATATTGAACTTTTTCTTATAAGTCACGTTTAGGAATTTATGGTTATTTGTAATTTTTTGTGTTTTGCATGAAATCATTTACGGATTTATTTGATTAATGCTCAAACAGAACCCTAGGACATGTAGTTCTGACAGCACCGCTCCAAGCCTACTATGTGAAAAATCCAATCAGCTTCTACCTCTGCTACAGGCGCTAGTCCCAAAAACGAGCAGATCCCTTTTATTACCACTGCTAAATCTGACAGATTCCTCCTGGTTGTTAGGGAACTGGTACCTGTTGGCATCCTAACAACCAGTGACTCATCCCCTCCCAGCATATTCAGCTTCCAGCCAGGTATTCCTGACTGACAGGTGAGTGGTAACATACAGCAGGGATAAATAAAATGGCTTAGAATCCCCCAAAATTTTTACTAGGCCCTTTAGTTCTGGTATGAATCTTAAGTGGAACCCCACAAAAAAAGAATGTGGTCTCCTCAAAATTTTACACCAGACCCTTATCCAAGCATGCATGGGTGGCTAGGATGAGGGGATGGGCATTTGCCTTCCCTATTCTGAACCATACCAGGTCACATACCCTCAACATGGGGGTACCTTCCCAGGGGGAAAACTTGCCCACAATCATGACCTGGTAGTTGTGGGAGTCTGTGGGTGGGGGACTTTTCTGGCTCTTGAAGTACCTTTAAAAATAAGGGGAAAAAAATATTATCTTCTAAAAAACTAAAGTATAGTTGCAAGTTTTTACATGTTTGTGCTTGAGGTTTATAAATGAAAACTGTAAAGTGATGCACTTGGGGGCTAAAAAATATGAACACAAGTTTCTCACCAGTGAGAAAACCCTAGGAGGATTGAGGATGGAAAAGGATCTGGAGATTTTTGTAGACCACAGGCTCAGCAATAGCATGCAATGCCAAGGTGCAGCAAGCAAGGCCAATAGACTATTAGCATGCATTAAAAAGGATATCTGCTCAAGAGATAAGACTAATTCTACCACTTTACAAAACCCTGCTTTGGCCACATCTGGAGTATGCCATCTAGTTATGGTCACCAGTCCTCAGGAAGGATGTGCTGGAACTGTAGAGAGTCCAGAAAAGGGCAAAACAGCCAATAAGTGGGCTGGAGGACCTCAGTTATGAAGAATGACTACAAACATTAAACCTATTCTCCCTGGAGAAACACTTATGAGTAGATATGATCACAATATGCCAATTTTTAAATGGCGATTCTAACATAGAGAGTAAACTATCAAATCCATCAATCAATCAATCAATTCATTCCCCGCATCTATTACCTTTTGTACCACCACCCTCTCCCTTTAGAATATAAGCTCTATGAGCAGGGCCCTTCTGTCCCTTCTGTATTGTACTGTAATTGTGCTGTCCCCCCTATACATTGTAAAGTGCTACGTAAACTGTTGGCGCTATATAAATTATGTATAATAATAATACTAATTCAGTCTCAGGTCTCTTTTTTTAAATACATGTTTTTATTAAAGGTTGGTTCAAAAGACATTGTGTGTCGGTTACATTAATTGTGAAAATTGAAGACTCATAACATCCAAAGTCTATATAGGCAATATGGTAACATAACAGTTCTTGATTTCACTATATCAAATAGAAATACAATAATCGGTTTCATTAGGGTTACTAAAAGAGTAATGTATACATGAGGAGGACTCCATGTAGGAGTGGCCCTGAAGCCTGAAAAAAATAGTGCTTGAGAGTCTCTCCGCAATCTATTGACACTCATGCTGTAATGTTATATGTTAGAGATTTTGTAAACAGTAAATGATAAAAGCAAAAGGAACAAAAATAAGTGAACATTCAACCACTAACATGTGGAACAGAGAGGGTCACGGGAAACCGATCTGGGGCAAACCGTAAATGGTGTTTAAATTAGTTTAAGGGGTCGGTATCAATTTGTTTTATGGGGATGCTGTATGCTCAAGGAACCCATGATTTCCATTTCAGATCATAAATATGCATAGTGTCCGTGACTGTATGGGAGATTTTCTCCATGAGTTGAATGGCAGACATTCGTCTAAGGACCTGGTCCCTTGTTCATGGGGAGAGGTCCCAGGGATATCTGTGAAAAGTAAGCCCATCTGGTGAGCTATAGTGATCGGTACCCTGTGATCTCGGCCACCTTTGCTGTAACTCTCTGCCAAAGGTCCCTTAAAGCTATACAACTCCAAAAAATGTGTAGCTGGGTCCCCGGTTCGGGGGAAACCTCTAAAGCAGTTCTCTGAAACAGCGGGGAAGAATTTATGTAATTTTGCAGGGGTGTAATACCACCTTGTGTGTAGCTTCATCACTGTTTCCTTAACTGCTACAGACCTTGTACATTTATGCATATTAGTTATCCTGTCTATCCATTCCTCAGGGGACACCACCTGACCAGTTTCCACCTCCCAGCCAACCATGGCAGAGGATTTATCTGGGAGGCCGAAGCCGCCCAAGTAATCATATAATAGTGAGATTGTCCCTTTGTCTCTGGATGTGGGGCCACGAAGGCCCTCAAATGTGTTAGTAAGGTTGGTATCCGACCTAGGGGAGTGCCAGTTGTGAAAATGTCTGATCTAAAGATACTTGTAGAACTCTGACCCAAGCAAAGAGTGAGAGAATTGTAAGGATAAGAAGTATCGGAGCACCCCATCCTTCTGGAGGGAGCTAAAAGTGACCAGGTCCCTAAAAACAAATATGGCAAATGAGTTGGGATTAGGAAATGCTGCAACAAATGCTGGGTTACCAATGAATGAGGCCCATCTGGGGCAAGGAGGGAGTAGGGAGAATTTTTTTTTTGTATAGGGACCACAGGTGTAAGGAATGGCCCACCACTGAGTTAAGGAGGGAGATATCTTTGGGGCAAATTGTAGTGGCCCATAACAGTCCTGATAAAGAGTAAGGGGCTATGGAGGACCATTCAAAACTGAGCCAGGGGATTCTGTGAGGGGAGATATGCCATTGTGCCATTTGTAGGAGTCTGGCCGAAAGGTAATAGTGCCAAAGTTTGGGTAGGCCCAGTCCACCTCGAGTCGGAGGTCTGTAAATCATCTGCATACCTAATCTGGGTTTTTTATTATGCCATACAAATTTGTTTATATCTCTTTGGATTAATTCAATTTTTTGTCGAGACACACATAATTGGGGAGGGCTCTAAAAAAAATTTGGAGAGAATCGACATTTTTATCGCCTGGATCCTGCCTAAGAAGGTGATGTGGTATGAGTTCCAGGTGTTTAAGAGTTGTCTGACACGAGCAAATGCTGGTGGATAGTTAGCTAAGTATAATTTGTGGAGAGAAGGTGCCAATTTGATCCCTAAGTATGGTAAGCACTGTCCTTCCATGGAAAAAACAAAGTTTGATTGAATTGTAGAGGTAATATGTTGGGGGAAGTTTATAGGAAGAGCAGAGCATTTAGAGATGTTAACCCCTAAACCCGAGAGGTCTTGGAAGGTATGGAGGGTTGAAATCAGGTTGGGAATTGAGACTATCGGGTCGGACAGGAACAGGAGGACATCGCCTGCATAAAGACTTAATTTAAATTCTTGATCCCCTTTTAAATATCCTTTGATGTTAGAGTCTAAGCTTATAGAACGGGCTAAGGGTTCGATGGCGAGGGCAAATAAAAGTGGTGACAGGGGGCAACCTTGTCTTGTTCCCCTGCCTAACGTGAAATACTCAGAGTTACAGCCTGGGAGTCTAATCCGGGTGCAGGGATGGTGATATAGTGCCCGAAAACCATGAACAAAGGCTCCCACAAAGCCAAATTTTTCTAGGGTCAGTTCGAGGCATGGTCATAGCACATTATCAAAGGCCTTGTGAATGTCCAGGCTCAGGAATAGTACTTTGCGGAAATGTAGGTCAGCATCTTGGATAATGTTAGATGCCAGTCTAATATTGTCAGTGAATTGTCTGGTCGGGATGAATCCTGTTTGGTCGGGTGAGATTAAAATGCGACCGAATATCTTCAGATCAGTATTGATGACTGAAATTGGCCTACAATTTTGAGGTAGGGAGTGGTCTTTGTTGGGTTTTGGGATCAGAGACATGTTCGCATGAAGCATATCATCTGGGAAGATGTTACCTTTAGGAATGTGATTGAAGTTAGATTTTAGATATGGGGTTAGATTTTCGATGAATTTCTTGTAATATGGGGCTGAGTACCCATCTGGACCCGGGGTTTTGGAGGGTTTCAAGGATTTGATGATCTTGGTAATTTCCAGGTCTGAGCATGGGGCGTTTAGTACTTGAAGGTGTTCATGAGTTAGTTTGGGGAGAGGGATATTATCTAGCCATGACTTAGGGGCAGGGTCAGGAGTGGTGGAGGGGGGGAGAGCAGGTCTCATTAAAATTTAGAGAAAATCTGCAGGACCTCAGTTGGGTGGGAAACTAAGCTCCCTTTTGGGTTTCTTAACTTATAAGTATGGGGGGTTGGATAGATTGGTTGAGCTTTCTCGCAAACATGGCCAAGGCCGCATTACTGTGTAACAGGAACTTAGCCTTCGACCACATAAAGGCCTTTTCAGTCTGTTCAGAGACGATTTTGTCAAGCTCAAGTCTAGTGTTGTTAATCTGTTGTAGGAGATCGGTGGAGTGGTTCTGTGTGTGTAAATGGTATAACTTATCAAGCTCATTAGTGAGTCTGGTAATGTCAATTAGTCTTTGTTTCTTCCTTTCAGCAGCCAACTGGATTAAATGACCTCTGATTACCACCTTGTGGGCCGCCCAGAGAATGGTGGGTGATATGTCTTCTACATTATTGGTGGCAAAGTAGTCCTCTAAGTGTTTTGAGATCTGTGAGACAATGCTAGGGTCAGTGAGGAGAGACTCATTAAGTCTCCACCCAGCGATAGAGGGTTTGAGGCCAATGTGGGAAATGTCTACGGATACCAACTGATGATCTGACCACGGGCAGGAGTGAATGGCAGCAGTAGTAGAATTGGCTAGTAAAATGGGAGAACAAAACAAATAGTCCAATCTGGAGTAGCTGTCATGAGGGTGGGAATAAAAAGTGTTCTCTCTGGCACCGACATTGTGCCTCTCCATGAGTCCACCAAATTATAGTGTAGCAGTGATTTTAGAGTTTTAGGGAAGGCGTTAGAGGTGCTGCCTGTTCTGCTCCTATCCATGGCCGAATGCACCAGCAAATTGAAATCCCCACCCAATAACATATGAGGGGAGTTATATTTATCCAATACCTGGAAGAAGGCCCTAAAAAATGATGCTTGAGAATCATTAGGGGCCTACACGTTGGCTATTGTTATCATCTTGCCCTGTAAGGAGCCCTGTAAGATGATAAACCTGCTGGAGGGATCTTTGTATATATTATAAGCTTCAAATAATAAACCATTTTTATTTTTATTTTTTTTTTAATTGTTTATTTTACAAGTTTTACATATAATACAAGATAACAAGTAATTATCATAATCATTTACAGAAAATGCAAATATACACTGTCAATGAAATTGAAATGTAAACTAGGTTAGAATGAGGTATGAAGGGTAATATAGATACAGAGATAATGAAAAATCCATCTTGGTGGGAGCATTGAGTTTCATATGTACGATTTGGTTTCATTGGTATAAATCAATGTCTGTATGGGGAACAGGAGCAGCGCATGGCATTAATGGTGACTATACAAAACAGTTATTACTTAAATAGGACTGTATGTTTCAGAACTATATTCAGATTCATCCCATAGCTTCCATATTTGTGAAAATTTATGTGATAAACCCTCAACTATGGCTGTTAGGTGTTCCATTCTCCGTATATGAGATGGAGAGGGTTTGCATAAGAGTGGGAGAGGCTGTAGAGAGCCATAGTTTAGGAATAGTTCTTTTAGCTGCTAATAATATGAAGGACATCAGTCTTCTTTTAGATTTGTGGATGCCAGAGACAGGAAGGCCCAATATGTAGTGCATAGGGTTTAGAGGGACGGGGACCCCCATCAACCTCTCCAGAACCGTTTGTATTTGAGCCCAAAATTGAGTGACTAGAGGACATTCCCAGAAAATATAAAAAGTGTGAGCCCACAGCTTTATTACATCTCCAGCACATTTTTGAGGTTGTTGGATTGTATGAGTGTAGGCGTTCTGGAGTTTTATACCAAAATAGTAGAATTTTATACGCTGATTTTTTTGTGTGCGACACAGCGGGAAATTTTGGAGGTGGATTCCCAGATATTCTCCCAATCTAACAGAGAAATGTCATGCTGGAGTACTTGAGACCACCTCTTCATGTAGTGATGTCTATCTACCTTCAAGGGGTTGGCTTCGTGTAGAATTCTATATATGGTGGAGATTAATTGGGGCTCGTAGGGGCCTTTGGCACATAACATTTCAAAGTCTGTTGGCTTGTCTAGGGAAAGAGTGGGGGATTTAGAGGCGAAGAAATGTCTGAATTGTAAGTAGGAATAGAAACATGTTTTAGGAATCTGGGATTGTTTTTGTAGGTCAGCGAAAGATAGTAGATGTATCATAGCTGGATTAACAAGATGCCTCAGCTGGAAGATCCCGGCCCTAGTTCAATGTATCATACGATCATATGACAAGCTATCAGGAATGTCCGGGTTGAAGAGAAGGTTTAAAAGAGGTGAGCTTGTAGAAGATAATGAATAACGATCAGAGCATCTTTTCCATATTGCTAAGGTAAATAAAATTGGAGCCAGGCATAGACCTCCCAGCTGGGGCATGTGTTTGTCACTAGACTGCCAGAGCAGATAACATGGGTGGACCAGAGAGGTAATGCTCATTTTGATCCTAGTCCATCTGTTTGGAGCTTTCCTGTGGGTCCAGGAAGTAAGGACCTGTGGGTCCAGGAAGTGAGGCGTAATAGTATTTAATAAAATCAGGGGCTCCTAAACCTCCTCTATTTTTACGTGCCATGACCACTGATCCTGCCACCCGATGGGACTCATTATTCCATATAAAATGGAGACTTCTCCTTTGAAGAACTTTCAATTGTGACATAGGAATTACCACTGGGAGTGTCTCGAATAGATACAACAGTTTAGGAAGTATCGACATTTTGAGAATGTTTACACGTCCCAAAAGGGAGAGGGGAAGAGCGATAGTGGGGGGAAATTAGCTTGGTATAACGTAGAATAGGGTGCTGTAAGCTGTACTCCTAAATATTTCAGCGAGGAAGCACACCAGTGGTAATTATAATTTTGTTGTAGTATATTTAATTGAGGAGGGGTGATATTAATGGGAAGGGCCTCCGTCTTGGTAGCGTTAATTTTATAACCTGAGATAGCGCTAAAAGCCGTTAAAATATTGTGGAGTGATGGTAGGGACGAGTGTGGATGTGTGAGCGTCAGGAGGACATTATCTGCAAAGGGATATTTTGTATTCTCTGTGTCGTAAGTATACTCCAGTGACATTGGGGCTATCGCGTATGGCAGCAGCCAGGGGTTCTAAGCTGAGGACAAACAATAAGGGTGACAGGGGACACCCCTGCCTGGTACTGTTACTGAGGGGGAATGTAGGGGATACGTGAGATGATAGTTGAACCTGGGAGGTGGGACGGGAATATAGGGAACGGAGGGCATGTATAAAGGGTCCAGAGAATCTGTATTTCGCCAAAATTGCAAACATAAAGGGCCAACTGAGTCGATCAAATGCTTTTTGGGCATCTAGGCTCAGAATCAAAGCAGAATCAAAGCAGGGGTTTTTGTTCTGGTTAATAGATCGATAAGGTCTTTTGTGCACCTAGTGTTGTCCCCTGCATGTCTTGTGGGGACAAAACCGACCTGGTCTCTATGTATTAGTGATGGTAATATTTTCGAGAGTCTGTTGGCCAATATTTTTGTGAAGATTTTATAATCCGAATGTAACCACTTGACAACTGGGCACTTAAACCCCCCTCCTGCCCAGACCAATTTTCAGCTTTCAGTGCTCTCACACTTTGAATGACAATTACTCAGTCATGTAATACTGTACCCAAATGAATTTTTTGTCCTTTTTTTCATACAAATAGAGCTTTCTTTTGGTGGTATTTGATCACCTCTGGGGTTTTTTTTGCGCTATAAATGAAAATTTTTCTTAGATACAATTTTGCAAATTAGTAATTTTTCTTTATACATTTTGGCCACAATTTTTACTGCTACATATCTTTGGTAAAAATAACCCAAATTAGTGGATATTATTTGGTCTTTGTGAAAGTTAGAGAGTCTACAAACTATGGTGCAAATCATAAAAAATTGATCACACCTGATGTACTGGTGGTCTATCTCATTTCTTGCGACCTGAACAAGCCAGGAAAGTACAAATACCCCCAAATGACCCATTTTTTGAAAGTAGACATTCCAAGGTATTTAGTAAGCTGCATGGTGAGGTTTTTGTTGTTGTCATTTTTTCCCACAATTCTTTGCAAAATGAAGATTTTTTTTCCCACAAAATTGTCATTGTAATACGTTATTTCTCCCACATGGCATGTATATACCACAAATAACACCCCAAAATACATTCTGCTACTCCTCCTGAGTATTACGATACCACATGTGTGGGACTTTTTCACAGCCTGGCCACATAAAGAGGCCCAACATGCAGGGAGCGCCATCACATGTTCTAGAACAGTGGTTCTCAACTCCGGTCCTCAGGACCCACTAACAGGCCAGGTTTGCAAGATAACTGAAATACATCACAGATGATATCATTTGCTGCTCAGTGATTGCAGTATTCTAGTCTGCATCTCCCCAAGGTAATACTTAAAATCTGGCCTGTTGGTGGGTCCTGAGGACTGGAGTTGAGAACCACTGTTCTAGAAGCATAAATTACACATCTAACTTGTTGACTAACTATTACACTTTTGAAGGCCCTAGAGCACCAGGACAATGACATGTGACACTGATGTGGCACTGATACATGGCACTGATGTGGCACTGATGACAGATGGCACTGATACGTGGCACTGACACTTATGTGGCACTGATGACAGATGGCACTAATACGTGGCACCGATGACAGATGGCACTAATATGTGGCACTGACAGATGGCACTAATACGTGGCACTGATGACACGTGACACTGATGACAGACGGCACTAATATGTGGCACTGATGACACGTGGCACTGATGACAGATGGCACTGATGACAGATGGCACTAATACGTGGCACTGATGACAGATGGCACTTTACGTGGCACTGATGACAGATGGCACTAATACATTGCACTGATGACACTGATGACAGATGGCACTGATACGTGGCACTGATGACACTGATGACAGATGGCACTGATACGTGGAACTAATGACACGTGACACTGATGACAGATGGCACGTGACACTGACAGGTGGCACTGATGACAGATGGCACTATGTGGCACTGATGACAGATGGCACTGATGACAGATGGCACTTATACGTGGCACTGGGGACAGATGGCAGTAGGGACAGATGGCACTGGGGACAGATGGCAGTGGGGACAGATGGCAGGGACATGACAGTGGGGACAGATGGCAGTGACATGACAGTGGGGACAGATGGCAGGGACATGACAGTAGGGACAGATGGCAGGACATGACAGCAGGGACAGATGGCAGGGACAGATAGCAGTGGGGACACTTTTTTTTCATTTATTTTTTTTTACTTACCACCGCAGCGGTTCGCTCAGAGACAGCATATGAGGAGGGAGAGCCAGCAATGAGAGATGATCTCATATGTTTACATATAAGATCATCTCTCATTGGCACCGCCGATTGCGCTGAAAACGGCTGCTGTGATTGGCCGTTTTCAGCGATCTGTGACTGGCTGTGTCCGAGGGACACGGCCGGCACAGAACTTCCCCGGTGCGCACCCGCGGGAGCGTGCATCGCGGAAGTAAACAGGAGAACGTCCAGGGACGGCCTCCCAGCAATTACCTTCCACGCTGCAGCCATCTTTCGGCTATAGTGTGGGGGTGAAGATGTTAACAGGGCAATAGGGCGATAATTATCAGGGGTAGATGGGTCTTTGCCTGGTTTGGGTATTACTGTAATATGTGCATGCAAAAACTGAGAGTGAGGCAGATTACCTTTGAGTAAGGAGGAAAATAAATTCAACATGTGTGGTGCTAATATTGGGAGGAAGGTTTTGTAATATGAATAGGGGAGTGCGTCAGGGCCTGGAGCTTTGTGTGAGGGGCGTAATCTAATCATGTCCGCCAATTCCTCAGTGGTAATTGGTGTATTAAGTGAGGATAGCTGCTCTGGAGAGATTAGCGGAAGTTGTAAGGAAGATATGAAGGCGTCAAACTTCTCTTGTGTAAACTGGGTCGATGGGTCTGAGCATAGGCAATTGTAAATTTTGTTATAGAAGTCTCCAAAGACCTTTGACATGTCCTGGGGGGAGTAAGTAGGCATACCATCAGGTTGTATTATATGGTCAGGGATAGATAGGGATGGGCGTGGTTTTAATTTATGAACTAGCATCCTATGTGGCTTATCTGCAAACTCGTAAAACCTCTGTCTTGACCACAACATGGCTCTAGAGACTCTACCCATATCGAGAGCCTTAATTTGGTTTCGGATGGATACCACTGTACGTAGGCGGGCTATTGTGGGAGATCGAAGCAAATACATTTCCTCTGAGCGTAATCGGGTTAGAAGATCCGATTTTTGTTGAGTAGATTCCCGTTTCTTGCGCAAACCAGCAGAAATGTATTCACCGCTAAAGAAGGCCTTGTGGGCCTCCCATAGGGTAGATACACTTGAGACCGAGCCCTCATTTAGCTGAAAATATTCTGTGAGTTTCGATTGGAGTAGGTTATTAGTATCAGTATTCTGAAAAAGGGACTCATTCAGTCTCCAGTGGCACGTTTTAGGCAGTGTAGAGTGTATGGCTAGATCTAGTGTAATAAGGGCATGATTGGACCAAGTAATGGGGCCTATTTCAGAGGCAACCAGGTAAGGTAATAGGGGTGCAGTAATCAGAAAATGATCTAAGCGGGAGTACATTTTGTGTGGAGGGAAGTAGAAGGTATATTGCCTATGTGTTGGATGTTTTACTCTCCATGCATCAAATAAGTTGTATGACCGCGTTAATTTCCGATATGAAGTGGACAGTTTGTGAGCTTGGAGCAGTGGGGTATTTTGGAAAAGTGTGTGTCTGTCCTTGCTGGGGGACATGCATAAATTGAAATCACCTCCAACTATTGTAAAAGGTTGTGGGGAGGTGTGTAACCTCTCAAGGATCTTTGTGAGGAATCCGATCTGCCCCGAATTAGGGGTGTAGACATTGACTAGTGTGAGGGGTGTTTTGTGATGGACACAGTTCAGGAGAACACACCTACTGTGGGGATCCAATGATGAGGTAGTGATTTTTAATGGACAGGAGCATTTGATCAAAATGGCTACACCCACCCTTCCCGGGGTGTCGGAGGCCATATAAGTAGTAGGAAACATTTTGGAGGCAAATTTGAAGGAACCCCCCGGACGGAAATGCATCTCCTGAACCATGACCACATCAGCCCCCGAGGCCTTGAATTCCTTCAGAGCCAACCAGCGCTTGTGAATGGAATTCAAGCCCTTTACATTACATGAGAAGATTTTGAAGGCCATATGGTAGTTTTAAATTGAATAGCAAGCATTCTCTCAACCTGGCATAATAGTATAACCAACCTCATAATAAATGATCTGCAAGGAAACATATGTGAACATTTCTCATACAGTAAAAAGACAGTGACTGAATTTTTGTTAACAAGGTAATAGAACCATAGCAAACTTAGACATAAGGGCAGGTCAAAAAGAGACCTGACAAAAGAAGAAAAAAAAATTAGAGAAAAAATAAAAAAAAACATAAAAAATTGAAACAAGTGTTTTGAAAGCCTGAAGGAGGAAAGTCCTTCAGGGGACCAAGGTGGAACACCTTGGCCATGTAGAGGAGCATGACGGTCAGCTAGAATGGCAGGCTGTGGCCCGCTTCTTTAAAAGATGACTGGTTTCGGACATTTGAGAAGAGGTAACGTTCAAAACAGAGTACCACTTACTTGGCACCACATTGAGGGCCAAAAGGAGAACAGAAGTCTTCCAAAATGAAAAAAAACAGATATGTGAAAAAATAGACAAAAAATCTAGAAACTGGGTTTACTGATCTTTTCAGAAGAGGAAGGGAGTAAAGGGGAGAGCTCTCCCCGTATATACCTGAGGAAATCAGCCGAGATCCCGGGCACCTGGGGACCAAAGACAAAGAGGTGCAAAACATTAAACCTTGGGGGCCTCAGGTGGGGGGTCTAGGCGGATTGGAGCGTTGCGGTGTAGAGAAAGCCTTCTGTGGTCTTCGACGTACTGGGGTCCAAATTGCTGCTGTGGCCTGGAGTGGCTTGGAGGTCAGTGGAGGCGGGGGAAGCTGGAGCTCTTCTTCTGGAACTGAGGACAGTCCCAAGTTTCGAATGAAGGCCTCGCATTAATGGAGATCTCTGATGGAGTATTGTGTGCCCTCTTTGGATGCTGAGAGCCGGAATGGGAATCCCCATCTGTAGAGGGTTTGATGCAGTTGGAGGTGGGCCATGATTGGGCGAAGATTGCATCTTTTGGCCAGGGTGATGGGGGAGAGGTCGCTAAAAATTTGGAGTTTGGATCCCTTGAAGTCGATGCGGTTTTTGTTGCGTGTGGCTGCTGTTAAAGCTTCCTTACTTTCATAGTAGTGAAAACGAACTATTAAGTCTCTCGGATTTGATCCAGGAGGAGGTTTGGGTGCCAAGGATCTGTGGGCCCTGTCTAGGCACCAGTCAATATCGGGTATATGTGGGGCTAGCATGACAAAAAGGTTGAGTAGATATGTCCGCAGCTCTTTGTCATTGACTGTTTCTGGGACTCCACGGATCCGCACAATGGAATGACATTCTCTATTCTCCAAATCTACTTGTTGGAGTTGTATTTGGGAAACAGGGTGTTTAAGAAATGCATTTTCTTCCTCAAGTGCATGCATATATTGTACAGTCTCATCAAATTTAGTTTCCAGAGTGGCCGTGCGCTCTCCAAGTTAATCTATCTTCCCTCTGAGCTCTTGAGCGATCTTCCCAACCTCTTTAGCTATATTGCATGTCAAATCTTGTAGACGTGTCTGCAGTTTCAGATCTAAAACTGATACCGTGACTGCTTCGGCGGAATTCGCCTGTTGGTTAGTATTTCCTGTGTGAAATATACCCGGTGTGGAGGCTAATAAGTCTGCAGCATCAGTCGATTCTGTGGGCGTATTTGAGGCCAGGGATTGCGATCTATATAGGAATCGCTCCATGTTTTGTGCTGACTTTGATGGTGGTATAAAACCTTGATATGTGTACTTCTGAAATCCTATTTTGCTCATGTAGTGCCCGAAGGTGTCCGGGGGAAGTCGGATATGATCCTGTGATTGTGAAAGCTTTGGTAGCGGTGGAGGATCCCTTAGTAAAGGAGCGGGGACCTGAGATAATCTACAGCATTCCACCATTGGTGTTAATTGCCCCTGCGCCCCCCTATTGTATGCCTTAGGGGTGTAGTTGGGTTATCTGGAATCTTGGGGGGAAGCCTCTGTGAGACCCTTCTGAACTTACATTAGAGGGTATGCTGCATACATGGTAGGAAATTAGAGATGGCAGGGAAGTGAATGCCGCTGGTGTGTTGATGGACTTCTCCTTTCTTGGGGCCAGATATGACCACTTAATCTGTGGGGATAGTTGCTATAGAGTTCTGTACCTGAGTGAGGAGGGGGAGTCTGACTGCACAGGCCTCAGAATGGCTGTGGATCGCTGATGTAGGATGCTGGCTGTCAGGGGATCCCAGGCAGACCTCCGTTTGTATCTTGTTCCTTTGTTCCCTTCAGGGAATGCTGCCACTACCAGAGGAGGGCGGGCGGGTATGCTATCCATGGGCCGCTGCACTCCAGGCCGGGGGATGCTGCAGACCACAAGACGGTGGTGGGCCGCAGGTCTGTTTAGGCAGCCAATAGAGATGTAGCGGCGGGTCCCCGCGGATGTACTAATTGCTGAATATCTCTGTGGGCATAGGCCTAGGAATGTCTGGATGTTCTGCCTGTAATCCCACGGTCTGCGTCACTCCAGCCTGGGGATGATGTAGGCCTGATGGGTCTTACGGTGGAGGTGACTCTTTGTATTGCTGATCCAGCCACGGGTCGAATGGGAGGACGGACACCCGGCCAGACACCCCACCTCAAGCCATGGTCTGAGTAAGTAGCGTCCGTCAATCGGTCGGTCAGCGGGGGAGGCTTTGTAGGCCTCAAGATGGCAGCCGGCCAAGGCCACGTGGAGCGGGCCGGGGGAAGCCGCTATGAGCCGACCGAGCCTCTCAATACTGGCTGGGATGAGGGCAGGAGCTGTCCACTAGGGAAAAGTTGGTGGCTTACCCGGGATGTTTACAGCCAGGATGTCGATGGATTGAAGTTGGAACTGTGGAGCTCTATGTCCATACGTCCTTCTCTGTGCGCTGCCGGACACAGCCCTAATAAACCATTTTTAATAAATATTGCAACCCCTCGGGATCTGGATCCAAACATCGTATAGTACTCTTGCCCAAATGCTCTATCAAAATATGTGGGGTCATTGTTTTCGGAGAAGTGAGTCTCCTGTAGGAGAACAATATCAGCATGAAGGCGTTTATATGCACTAAATGCCTTCTTCCGCTTTTGTGGGGAGTTGAAACCTCTAACGTTATGGGATATCAATCTAAGACCCATGGTAAGTGTAGGAAGACAGGAGGGCATGTATCAGCGTGAAGCGACCCCGAGGAGTTGATAGCCATCGTCCACCACCTTGGGAGGGTGGGGATGTCTGGCCAAAGGACTAGGGGTACAGTTTTCTGGTGATTGCAGTAACCAAGGCATACAGTTAGGACTATAATGCATGAAAGGACATATTTTGTGACATCAAAAGGTAAGGTCCCGTAACCCAAAAACAATAAACAATAAACCAGAAAAACGAAAATACAAAGCATTGGGGTTGGGAGGGGAAAGACCATCCCGACAAAAGGATACTATAATTATCTGTTAAAGGAAAAACCTCTTGAACAGTAGGACAATACTGTCCAACACTCTTGGTTGCCTGTATAGGGGAATATAAAAGAAAAAATAAATAAATAAATAAAAGGTTGGAGTACACAGGCCAGCAAAAAAAAAGAAGGGGGCTAATAAGCTAATCCAGGAAAAAATTGTTCCAGGAGAGGGGGTCCAAAAATTCCACTCCCCTTTTTTCTTTTCTTTCCGAATCCTTCAGCCTGTGGAGTTCAGCAAGAGTGGGGGAACAACCAAACGGGTGCCACTTTACGTCAGCACAGCGGGGAACAGTCTGGGATATAATTGGTGCATACAGGTGCATACATACCGTGGAAGGGAGAGGGGCTCCCGTAATGAAAAAGGGGCCTGTACTTTCTCACCCTTCCTGAGGCAGTTCATGTTGCAAGTTGTATAAGAAATGAAAAGAAAGGAAAACAATATAAAAAAATAAGGAAACACAGGGTAAAAGAGCCGGTAAGGGAGGCTGGTGTTTAGCTACTAAAACCTGCGGCCTCTGAGTTCCTGCCTTTGTCGTCTGTAATCCCTCTGCGGTGGCGGGTTGCCCAAATGGCAGAAGGGCAAGGGGTGGACGGCATCCTAGGGAGATCTTCTTTGGCCAAGAGACCTAGTTTAACTAGGAGTTCCTTTCCTTCTTGGATAGTGATTACAGTGTAGGTGGAACCGTTGTGGATGACTTGGAGTTTAAAGGGAAACCCCCATCTGTATCTAATTCTTGCTTCTTGGAGAGGAGTGGTGATCTC
Source organism: Aquarana catesbeiana (assembly GCF_042186555.1). Taxonomy (NCBI): domain Eukaryota; kingdom Metazoa; phylum Chordata; class Amphibia; order Anura; family Ranidae; genus Aquarana; species Aquarana catesbeiana. The sequence continues at coordinate 15,118,353 of NC_133324.1, read as the reverse complement.
CTTAAGTTTTCAGCATTTGTCTAAGGTGGCCGGAGATATATCTGGGTATATTTGAATTTTAGTACCTTCCAGCAAGATGTTAGGGGTGTTGCGGGAGGCCCTGAGAATCTCCTCTTTCACCAGATAATCTTTGAGGCATAGAATTATGTCCCTAGGAGGCTTATCTTCAGGGGGTTTGGGACGGAGAGCACTGTGCAGCCTGTCACAAGCAAATGCAGACAGTGGGGAATCAGGCAGCAAGGACTGGAACAACTTGTGGATGGCTGGGGTTAACTCAGTAACCTCCACAGGAACCCCTCTAATTCTCAAGTTGTTTCTCCTATTTCTGTTATCCAGGTCCTCCAAATGGGCCTGGAGCTGGGATACAGAATCTGTGAGGGCCTCATGATCTCTCCGAACATCTGTGTATGTGAGCTGCAGCTCATAATGCTTAGTCTCTAAGCGATCGGTTCTCCCTCCAAGGACAGCTATCTCTTGCTGTAAAGTGTTAGTGGATTTATGGATTTCCGTCTGGAATTTCTCTGCAAGTTTGTTATACATAGCTGTAAGGCTGTCATCCAGGTTTGCTTTAGTGAGTTGGAGTGTGTACTCACGTCCACAAATGAATGTGCAGGATAGGCCGCCAAACTGTGTGCAGGGCTGAAGCAGGCTGTGAAGCGGTACCATCTTGGGAGTCCTCAGCCATCTTTCGGACCATGAGGAGGGACCTTTGTGACGGTTTCCCATGACAGGACTTGTAGGACGGCATCCACCGCTCGTTCCCCCTGGGGTGCAGGTGGTTTTGGGATCGATTAGATGTTTTTTTGGCCCCAGGGAAGGCGCTGTAGTCCCCGCTGTGACGGAGCTCTGCTCAGAAGAGACCTTCCAGTTCCACGCCGCGCATGCGCCCCCCCAGTCTCTAGTCTCTAAAGAAGATACACAGCCACTCGAAGAAGTTGGATGAGAAGTGGTTTAACCTTCAACTCCATAAAGGGTTCTTTACTGTTGGATTGTTAAGGATGTAGAACTCCCTTCCACAGTTGGTGTTGTCAGAGAGTGTTGATAAAACTTTGAGGTGGACATTTTAGTGAATACAATATACAGGGATATGGTAGTGACATAAACACACACACACAGAGAATGGACTGGATGGACTAGTGTCTTCATTCAACCTTATCAACTATGTAACTATGTGCTTAGGTTAGGTGTCTCTATAAGACTGTGGTTTGTGGAAAAAACAATTAAAACAATTTTTTGGGGTACAAAGTACAGCAAGTAGGCTCAGATCCTGTTTAACAATGTCTCTTTAAAACACAGTTGGCAGTGGAAAGTTATGTGTATTGAATCATTGTGTCCCTCTGGGTGCTCCAGGTCCTTCACAATACCAGCAATGATCTGGCTTTCTAGAACAGAATGTAGATCTCCTGCTCTTCATTTAACATTTTTGGGTGCCAAACTATTAGCTTAACTTTTCCTGCCAGCCCACTGCATATATACATCCTGGTGAGAAAAATGTCGTTCTGGGAGTATGTACCCACATGGCCTCCCAGTTTGGGTGTTCCTAGCAATCACAGTCAGCAGTAGTAAACAATGTCTGTCTCATGATTGGTCACAACAAATACATGGTTCAAGGCAAATCACAGAAACAATGTACTATGCGATAGCTGCAGCCAATCACAGCTATCACAGTAGTAAATGATGGCATTGTGAATGATGCCAAACACAGTTAGAAATGATTGCTTATACAGTGATCATGATTGTATAAGCAATCATAATGTTAAAAAAGTCCTTACCATCCCCCCCCCTCCAGCAGTACAACATCACTATGGTGACACTGCACTGCTCTGGTGCCATGTTAAAAAAATTAATATTTTTTTTTTACACACTTTCACCATAGTAAGTACAGTGTCATTATGGAAAAAAATACACTAACTATGCCTCTTAAAAAAAAAACCTTGTAGTGTTTTATAAACAAAACGTGGTGATTTTGTTGGTGATTCTTTTGTCCTGGCACTTCAGGGACTCAAGAAATGTGATAGGTAGTCAGGAAATTAGATGTGTAATTTATGTCCCCTGAAAGCCCCATGGTGCTCCTTGAATTTTGTCTATACATCTAGGCTATAAAAATTGTATCACAGATGTGGTATCCCTTATACTCAGGAGTAGGGATGAGCTTCAAGTTCGAGTTGAACTCACGTTCGAATCGAACATCAGCTGTTCGCCAGTTCGCCGAACAGCGAACAATTTGGGGTGTTCGCGGCAAATTCGAAAGCCGCAGAACACCCTTTAAAAGTCTATGGGAGAAATCAAAAGTGCTAATTTTAAAGGCTTATATGCATGTCATTGTCATAAAAAGTGTTTGGGGACCTGGGTCCTGCCCCAGGGGACATGTATCAATGCAAAAAAAGTTTTAAAAACAACCGTTTTTTCGGGAGCAGTGATTTTAATAATGCTTAAAGTGAAACAATAAAAGTATAATATTCCTTTAAATTTTGTACCTGGGGGTGTCTATAGTATGCCTGTAAAGGGGCACATGTTTCCCGTGTTTAGAACAGTCTGACAGCAAAATGACATTTCAAAGGAAAAAAAGTCATTTAAAACTACTCACGGCTATATGAATTGTCGTCCGACAATACACATAAAAGTTCATTGATAAAAACTGCATGGGATTTCCCCACAGGGGAACCACATTTAAAAAAAAAAAAACTTTCGTGGGGGTCCACCTAAATTCCATACCAGGCCCTTCATGTCTGGTATGGATTTTAAGGGGAACCCCGTGCCAAAATTTAAAAAAAAATTGGCGTGGGGTCCCATCATAAAAATCCATACCAGACCCTTATCCGAGCACTCAACTTGGCAGGCCGCAGGAAAAGAGGGGGGGAAGAGAGAGCGCCCCCCTGAACCGTAATAGGCCACATGCCCTCAACATTGGGAGGGTGCTTTGGTGTAGCCCCCCAAAGCACCTTGTCCCCATGTTGATGAGGACAAGGGCCTCATTCCCACAACCCTTGGCCGGTGGTTGTGGGGGTCTGCAGGCGGGGGGGCTTATCGGAATCTGGAAGCCCCCTTTAACAAGGAGACCCCCAGATCCCACCCCCCTGTGTGAAATGGTAAGGGGGTACAAAAGTACCCCTACCATTTCACAAAAAAACTGTCAAAAATGTTAAAAATGACAAGAGACGGTTTTTGACAATTCCTTTATTTAAAGTCTTCTTTTTTGCATCTTCTTTCTTCTATCTTCTTTCTTCTATCTTCCTTCGGTTTCTTCCTCCATCATCTTCTTCCTCCGATCCTCTGCTTCTTGCTCCGGTGTTCTCGTCCGGCATCTTCCTCCACGGCGTCTTCTTCCCTTCTTCTTCTCGGGCCGCTCCGCATACATTATGGGAGGCTCCCGCTGTGTGATGCTTCTCATCTTTTGATGTTTTTTAATTAATGGAGGGCCACCCGGTGACCCCGCCCCCCTCTGACGCACGGGGACTTGACAGGGACTTCCCTGTGGCATTCCCCGCGACGTCAGAGGGGGTCACCCGTTACATAACGGATGACCCCGCCCCCCTCTGATGTCACTGGGAATGCCACAAGGAAGTCTCCGTAAAGTCCCCATGCATCAGAGGGGGCGGGGTCACCAGGTGGCCCTGCCCTCCGTTATTTAAGAACCGTCAGAAGACGAAAAGCGTCACACAGCGGGAGCCTCCCATCATGGATGCGGAATGGCCCGAGAAGGAGAAGAAGGGAAGAAGACGCCGCAGAGGAAGATGCCGGATGAGCGGGGCCGCCATCAAGGGCGTACAGCCCATACACCTGTAACTGGCCCCGGCGTCCCTAGGGGCCCAATCGGGGACTGCTTCTTTGGGTACTTTCCCTGTATATCCTGAGGACAGACGCCGCAATGAAGCTTCCTGTGACAGACGTCGGCTGCTTATCACAGCAGAACACCTAGCCGATGGAGCGGGGCTTCTCCATTCTGACCAGGGGTGGACTGAGGGCCGGGGTAGGGGGGGTACACTTGCCACTGTGGGGACAGCAGCTTCTAAATACATACACTGTGCCGGGGTTCTGTCGATAGAACACCGGCGGTGCATGTATTTTAGAATCTCCAAAGCTCCTCCTGTCCCTGTGAGATCTCTGATTCCCTCCCTCCCCCTCCTCCGATCACCAGTGCGGTGTGCTGAGGGGGGCGGAGCTCACTGTAGCTACTGCTGGTCGGGATGTCTGCTCACACTACAGGGAGGAGGTGAGAGGAGTTTTTTACTGAGTAAAGTCTCCTTGGAAGAAAAGCTGCCAAAGTTTCTGTAGGATTTGTCCTGTAGGTATTGCATCGATAAGGAGACACAAAGGATGAAGAGACAGTGAGTGTGACAGATATCTCCCAAGCTAGCACACAGCCCTATCTATATAACTTCCCCCAATCTCTATGTCCAGATAATGTGAATGTCATTTTTGACCATTCATGTAACTCTGTGTTTATGTGGTGAGTTTACACCTCTGATTGTACAGACTCAGAGCTTGGATAACACAGGAATTGTCATAAATTCATTTCACATTATCTGAACATACAGAGTGCTAGGTGCTGGATTATATAGATATATATTTACATCTTATAACAGGACAATGTTTTCTTTAAGTACCAATTTTGTATTATATAACTTGTATATATTAGTAGATGAGCACAATATATATATATATATATATATATATATATATATATAATTATAAACACCCCTATCTGACCACATCTCAGCCCCCTTCTTCTCCCAGCTTGCATCACCCCAAGACCACTTCATCTATCCAGCTGTAGGACATCACTCAGACCCTTATCTAGCCAACATCACTCCCTGGTCACCCCGCAGACTGCCATTAAAATAAATCCTTCCCCATTCTGCCACTGTCATACCCTCCACACTCCTCTCCTCTACATACTAGAGAGATTACAATGGACTGGATCTGGGCTGTACTGATGGCACAGAAGGGATAGAAGGACTAAAAAGGGAGGACACTGTGAGAGAGGACCGACAGAGGTCAGATGAGTCTGGAGAAGGATGACATGGGTTGGAGGAGGAGGACCTAGAATGGAGGAAGAGGAGGACATGGGATGGCTAAGATGGGACTGCAAAAGGAGGACATAGGATGGGGGACAAGGGACTGGAAAGGAGCACATGGGAAGGAGGAGATGGGACTGAAGAAGGAAGAGGACATGGGATGGAGGAGATGGGACTGGAGAAGGAAGAGGACATGGGATGGGGGACAAGGGACTGGAAGAGGAGCACATGGGATGGAGGAGGACACGGGACTGGAGAAGAAAGAGGACATGGAATGAAGGAGATGGGACTGGAGAAGGAAGAGGACATGGGATGAAGGAGATGGGACTGGAGAAGGAAGAGGACATGGGATGGAGGAGGAGGACATGGGATGGGGGACAAGGGACTGGAAGAGGAGCACATGGGATGGAGAAGCAGGAGGACATAGGATAGAGGAGATGGGACTAGAGAAGGGAGAGGACATGGGATGGGGCACAAGGGACTGGAAGAGGTTCACATGGGATGGAGAAGCAGGAAGACATGGGATGGAGGAGATGGGACTGGAAGAAGGGAGAGGAAATGGGATGGAGGAGATGGGACCTTTAGAAGGAAGAGGACATAGAATGGGGGACAAGGCACAGGAAGAGGAACACATTTGATGGAGAAGGAGGAGGACATGGGATGGAGGAGATGGCACTGGAGAAGGAAGAGGACATGGGATGGGGGACAAGGGACTGGAAGAGGAGCACATGGGATGGAGGAGGACACTGGACTGGAGAAGGAAGAGGACATGGAATGAAGGAGATGGGACTGGAGAAGGAAGAGGACATGGGATGAAGGAGATGGGACTGGAGAAAGAAGGGGACATGGGATGGAGGAGGAGGACATGGGATGGGGGAGAAGGGACTGGAAGAGGAAGAGGAGCACATGGGATGGAGGAGGACATGGGAGTGGAGGAGGAAGAGGACATGGGCTGGAGGTTATATTGGGTTGTAAAAGTATTAAAATAAAAGTGGGTGCACTGAAGGACTTTGTGGGATGGCCAGTGGGTGGATTCAGTGGGACAGCCAGTGGGCAGGCCTTGATTAATGTTTGTGGTTGGGCCCAGGGGGGGCCAGACCTAAAGCTGCGTAAGGGGCCCCAAAATTTCTGATGGCTGCCCTGCGGACGAGAACACCGGAGCAAGAAGCAGAGGATTGGAGGAAGAAGAAGATGGAGGAAGAAACCGAAGGAAGATAGAAGAAAGAAGATGGAAAACAGAAGACTTTAAATAAAGGAATTGTCAAAAACTGTCTCTTGTAATTTTTGACCCCCCACAACCACCGGCCAAGGGTTGTGGGGACGAGGCCCTTGTCCTCATCAACATGGGGACAAGGTGCTTTGAGGGGCTACCCCAAAGCACCCTCCCAATGTTGAGGGCATGTGGCCTGGTACGGTTCAGGAGGGGGGGCGCTCTCTCGTCCCCCCCTCTTTTCCTGCGGCCTACCAGCTTGCGTGCTCAGATAAGGGTCTGGTATGGATTTTTGGGGGGACCCCACGCCAATTTTTTTTTAAATTTTGGCACGGGGTTCCCCTTAAAATCCATACCAGACCTGGAGGGTCTGGTATGAATTTTGAGGGGGACCCCTACGTAATTTTTTTTTTTATTTTGGCGCGGGGTTCCCTTAATATCCATACCAGACCTGAAGGGCCTGGTATGGAATTTAGGGGGACCCCCCACGCCAGTTTTTTTTTACATTTTGGTTCGGGGTTCCCTTGTGGGGAAATCCCATGCAGTTTTTTTAATGAACTTTTATGTGTATTGTCAGACCGGCAAGTAGTTTTAAATAACTTTTTTTCCTTTGAAATGTCATTTTGCTGTCAGACTGTTCTAAACACTGGAAATATGCACCCCTTTACAGGCATACTATAGACACCCCCCAGGTACGAAATTTAAAGGAATATTACACTTTTTAGGACAATACCATGCAAATTAGCCTTTAAAATGAGCACTTTTGATTTTGAACGTTCAAGTCCCATAGACTTCAATGGGGTTCTAATGTCCGTGCAAAGTTTTGGTCTGTTCGCAAGTTCTGGTGCGAACCGAACCGGGGGGGGTGTTTGGCTCATCCCTACTCAGGAGGTATAGCAGAATGTGTTTTGGGGTGTAAGTAAATAAGTATAAGTATATAAGTATATAAGTATATAAGTATACCTATGTCGTGTGTGAGAAATAACACCTTTGTGAAAAAAAAAATATTCATTTTCCCAAAAATTGTAACAAAAAATACAACTTCAAAATCTCACAATGCCTCTTAAATGCATTGGGGTGTCTATATTTAAAAATGTGTCATTTGGGGGGGTATTGTCCTGTCATTTTAGGGCCTTAAAAATGAGTCCATCAGTACATCAGGACTGATCAATTTATTATTTTTACCCAATAAATGTAGCAGAATATATTTTGGTCTAAATTTATAAATACATGTTATTTATTTGCAAAATTTTATAACCAACATTTTTAACCAGAATAGATTTTTCTCATTTATATTGCAAAACATAAAAACTCGGTGGTGATTAAATCCTACCAAAATAAATCTCTATCTGTTTAAAAAAAAAGATGAAATTAAATTTGGGTAAAGTGTTGCATGACTGAGTAATTGTCATTTAAAGTGTTATGCCCCGTACACACGGTCGGACTTTGTCCGGACATTCCGACAACAAAATCCTAGGATTTTTTCCGACGGATGTTGGCTCAAACTTGTCTTGCATACACACGGTCACACAAAGTTGTGGGAAAATCCGATCATTCTGAATGCGGTAACGTAAAACACGTACGTCGGGACTATAAATGGGGCAGTGGCCAATAGCTTTCATCTCTTTATTTATTCTGAGCATGCATGGCACTTTGTCCTTCGGATTTGTGTACACACGATCGGAATTTCCGACAACGGATTTTGTTGTCGAAAAATTTTATAGCAAGCTCTCAAACTTTGTGTGTTGGAAAATCCGATGGAAAATGTGTGATGGAGCCTACACACGGTCGGAATTTCCGACAACAAGGTCCTATCACACATTTTCCGTCGGAAAATCCGACCGTGTGTACGGGGCATTACAGTGCTGAAAACTGAACATGGCCTGGGGAGGAAGGGGAGGGGGGGACAGCCCATTCTTGAGGAGGTTAAGATGGAATAACTAATGGAAAAGAAAAAAGAAAACCAAAACAGAGCACCACTGCTGGTCAGATCCCTCAAGATGACTTCAAATCCACCCAATGTGCTCAGAATTAATATATCATCTTGACTTTTTAAAATAATCCTCCAGCTTGCTGGTTAAGCACTTTTTAAAGTGAAGAATGCATGACTGCTATTACACATTTACCCCAAAAACGTATAGATACCTTGCTGTGTGTGACTTCAGAAAATCAGTGCCAGACATTTATTGTATAACTAGAGTTAGACAACGCTGGTATGAAAGCATCTGAACAGCCAAATAACTAGCATTCTCCAAGGAGAGTTCAGCAATGGCAGCCTCCAGTAGGGAGACCAGCGAATGTCTGTTTGTTGATCTCCCCTATCTATTTGTAACCCGGAAGTGATCAGTAAAATGAGACTTTGGGGTCCTGCTGCCACTGGGAAGAAGCTAATGGAGTGTTGTAACGGACCTCTGTTCTCAACAGGAGTATGTCCGACGTAAATGCTTTCTCTGTCAGGTACCACACGATCCAAGACCCTTTAGCCCACCCAGTCACTAACCGTAACTCAGTGTAGGGTGAAAAACCTCAGACTCTTCATTAAAATACATGTACAAAAAGATATACAGTACAACTCAGGGGTCAATCGCCTCTCTCTTTGGAATTCAGGGTGGCGTAAACTGTCCAATCAGCAAGGAGAGCTGTTGGAGGAATCCCCCCTCCACAGAGGTATACATCCCATAATCTACTTTTCTTCCAAGGCAGAAAGACACAATAAAACAATGGAATACAACCACACCCCAAACAATCAGAGCAAAGTCCAAAAGCATGAGACAATACGCAATATATACATATATAGAATATTCCAGTGTGGCTGTACAGCGCGTTTAACTAGCACAGGTCAGACTGGAGTTCTCTGGCACCCTACCCAAAGTGACTCCCGTCACAAGCGTGATCTGCACTCCATTTGTTTAATGGAGACCAGAGGAGGCATCAGTGGTCTCATTAAAGGGAACCTGTCTCAAAAAAATATCACATAGGGGACTCATGTTCTCTGGTGATAAAAATAAAGTGTAAGAAAATAAAGTTAATTCCAAGCACTTTAACCTCTCAAAATACATAAATATGAACCTCCGCCACCCCCACATACACACATATACAAGAATAAACACAGATGGGAGTGGCGCCTGCGCACTAAAGCTTTCATTTTTCGGCACATGTTATCAACACGCATGCTGGAGTGAGAACAATAATTTTAGACCTGTTATCAGTTATCTGGTATGAGTGGATCATGGATGGAATGTCAGGCTCCTGCAGACAAGTCCTTCAGCCTTCTGCCCATACATCTGTACAGGCTTTTTGTTAGAAAGCTGGAGGGCTTGTGAATGGACAATGAGTGCACTGATCAGCACAATCAATGATACTACAATTCTGTCTGCCATGATGGAAGACAGGACTTGTGGTTTATTCATTCACAGATTCATATAAATGAATAACATGGCTGTGTGGGTGGGGCTGATTTTAAAGTGGGTGCGGTTTTGGGGGAGAGGAACCCCCTACCCACTGGCATGGGAGGTTTGGGGGGTGAGGGAACATGTGCTGGAACATGTTACACCCTAAATACTGATTTGCCATGTAACATGTTCCAAAAGGTGAACTTAGCCTTTAAAACATTACCTATGGAAAAGTGAATGTCCTAAAGTTTGTCACCATTTCAGAGGTGCCGGTCACTTTAAGGCTTAACATACTGACTATCTATTTATTCAGTGCAACCTCATCTTTTATGTTTAATCAAATAATTGGGTAATATATTACATTTGTATGTCCTAAAAATGAACTTTGTGTATCTTTTACTGAAAACAAAAGATTACATTTGGTAAACCATTGCACTAATATCATGTGACAGAAAAAGATGATACAGAAAGCATTGTTTCTCCAGGGTCTCTGCTTTCAGAAAATATACTATATACTGTTTAGGGGTTTTATATCATCTTCAGGCCTAAAATTATTTTTTAACATGGGTGCAAAAATAAAAAAACAGCTCCAGAAGTGAAAGGGTTAAACACCTCTAAACAAAACATGAACCTAAACTGGGTGTAATTTTTGTCTGGGCACATTGTGTTCCAGTACTGAACTGACCGAGTATAAAAAGATACGAGTAAACTTTCATTGGACGCTCTCACCTTATACTTTAGTGTGTGTGGATTTATTTCAGATTTTTTGTTATTTATTTTAAAAGAGAAATCCATGTCATGTAATGCTTGAGCCAAAATGTAGACTGCAATATACACTTTATAGGATGTTTTCTCATCAGGAAAATATAAATCAAGTGGACGTGTCACCAAACTGCAGTTCCTAAGAGGATATATGGTTGTGAGTGGAATAAGGAAGTTTTTCATTTTGTTTTCTGAAAAGCATCCATAATCAGTTATGAGAATATCCTCTATCAGTGGGTCATTTGGGCGGCTGGATGGCTGAATACTATACAAATATTCCAGCAATTCCTTTGTGTAGAGAAGGGGGAATGTAAACACCAAGCTACAGTTACTGAGACTAACAAACATTTCACTCATTGACCAAGAATCTGGTAGAATAAATGTTTTCTCCGTGTGATAAGGGACATTATTATCCAAAAAAGTGTAATAAGTCACACTAACTGAGCCACAAATAATAAGAACTTCCGTGGTTGAGGTCCGCAGCTCTGGAGAAATTTTATTATAATACTTTTCAGACACCAGAATCTTGAATTCAATACAAATTCCATGATTAGATAAATGTTTGCTGAGTTGTCGGATCTCCCTCTCTCCGTATTCATCATCAGATGTAAGGATCCCGACCCAGTTCCACTTCAACCTTTCCAGTAACTTTGCTATGGCCACATATTGCATCTCATCATCCGGAACTGTCCGGAAAAAGTTTGGATACATCTTTCTATCACTCAGTAAAGTATCTCTGGCTCCATAACTAATCTAGAAAGAAAGAAAACAGTCTGTATAATTAATCTGGAACTCCTAATATCCAAATGGACAGAAGGGAACCTTAGAAAATGTTTTACTGTTTTTTTTTTTTTTAAGAGCAACAAACATGTCATCTGAGCTGTCTACAAGAGATCTATAAGCAGATTTTAGTGGCACTTTTATTTCACTGGACCATCAAGATAAAGATGCAAGAGTAAATGTATTATTTCATAAATGATTACAGCCATCAGTGAAATCTGATAATATGATATTATAGGGGAATTTATCAAAACTTTATCAGCCAGAATCTGGAGCATCCAATCTGCCTCTATCTTCAGCTTGTTTAGTTAAGTTTTGAAGATGAAATATGGAAGCTGATTGGTTGTCATTCACAACTGCCCTAGATTCTGGCTGCTCCAGTTTTGATAAATTCCCCTCTAATGCCCCGCACACACAGATAGGACCTTGTTGTCGGAAATTCCGACCGTGTGTAGGCTCCATCACACATTTTCCATCGGAATTTCCGACACACCAAAGTTTGAGAGCAGGCTATAAAATTTTCCGACAACAAAATCTGTTGTCGGAAATTCCGATCGTGTGTACACAAATTTGACGCACAAAGTGCCACGCATGCTCAGAATAAATAAAGAGATGAAAGCTATTGGCTACTGCCCCGTTTATTGTCCCGACGTACGTGTTTTACGTCACCGCGTTCAGAACGATCAGATTTTCCGATAACTTTGTGTGACTGTGTGTATGCAAGACAAGTTTGAGCCAACATCCGTTGGAAAAAATCCATGGATTTTGTTGTCGGAATGTCCGATCAATGTCCAACCGTGTATACGGGGCATAAGAGATCTTCTTCCTGTAATCCCACCTAGGGGTCTCCTGATCATCAGCTTTCTGGACAGACACTCCCACTGCAAGACTGATTTTTGGCTTTAGCTGGAGGTGGACAACCGAGTATAAACATAATTACCAGCTCAGTTCCTGAACCTGTATATCCTTTATGGACCAGAGCAATGTTTACATTTACACCATGGGTCTGTCTATTCAACCATAACTCTAATTTCTTCAGATAACAAAGTCATTTACTGTATATATATATATATATATATATATATATATATATATATTCTATCAATCCCCAAAAACTACTGTGACAGCAACTACAGTACATATAAGATTCAGACGACCTACCAACCTTCTACTTTAACAAGATATCCATGCCACCACCATGTGCACAGCTTTCTCCTCAACTGTTCTATGGAATATGAAATAATACAAAAATTCAATAACAAAACAAACTTGTATTAAAAGTCTTTTTTCAATTCTAAGATCCATCAATAGATAGTCCTTCTGCCCACAACCCTGGTCTGGTGGTTGTGGGGGTCTTCAGGCAGGAGGCTTATTGCAAGCTGGCAGCCCTTTTTAAAAATAAGGAGTCCTCCAGAAACCGGCCACCCTATGTGAATGAGTAAGAGGAACATAGTACTCCTACTCAATCACAAAAAAGTAACTTATAAATAAAGACACCGAAATGTTTGACAAGCCCTTTATTAAAAAAAAGAAACCAAGAAAAGCACCTCATTGTAAATTCATGATTATTTATGATGTCTGCCGCCTGCCTACCTGTCAACACTAAAAACCCAACAGACCCAGGGCACATGACAGGGAAGGGATGGGGATAATAATGACATATATGACCAAATATGGCCATGGCTGGGGATTAACGGCCATGTAAGCCAATGACATTGGTGACTTTGGTGGCTCATCGCTTCCAGAAATACTACTTCTTAATATGATCATCAGGGGGCTGAATGGGCAAAAGTTCAGGCATTTGTCCAAATGCCATAACAGCCAAAGATTGGACTGAACCATTGGCCCATCCCTACGCAGCACTGCCTTCTTTTTTTAGAACAATGTTATGCTTAATGATGCTTTGCACAAGGATTATTTCTACCCGTTTGACCCACCTCACTATAAGATGACTAGCTGTCCTAACGTTATAAAATATAGGAAATTAAGCTTTTCTTACCTGGGTGTAACCATATAGATTCAGCAGCTGGGCCATTTGGAGAGTGGTGTCAGAATTGAGATCTCCAATGAAACCAGCCAGGGCACCCCGCTCCATACAGGAATAATTTGGAACTTCCTTTGTATGTCCAGACAATATCTGTAGAACGTCTTTTATAGCTTTATTCACATGTCCACAAGAATCATACACATGATATCCCAGAGTTACGTTGGGAAGAATATCTGTACTGCGGTTTATCTCATCAATAGCAAATATAAAAGCCAGGAGATGTCTGTATTCTCTCCGGTAAACACTGCAGAAAATGAATAGTTTTGCATTGGTCTACAGTACAAGGATTCAAACAGAATTTCTTTATGGCAAAATGTATAAGACATTTCAACTAGAAATCTATGGTGGGATTGGTGGCCGTGTTTATTGCTCTGTGAAACATATAATGAAATTCAATCATTCCTGCACTTATATGACTTATAGCAGTGGTTGACAATTAGGAGGCATAGAGGACCTCAGCTGTAGCCCCTGATATCACCAAGTAGCCGCACATAATATTCAGTATATGTAATGCTACAGAAGAAGGTCAGAGAATGCAGACTTACTAGAGGAAAGGGTCAGAGACTACAAACTTGCTACAGGACTGGTTGGAGCCTACAGACATGCCGTAGGAGACATTCAGGGCCAGAGATAAGAAAATCTTTCTGAATTTAGTTTGTGAAAAGATTCTCACATCTTGCTGACATTCTAAAGTTTGTGAAATGTCAGTAAACCCCCTGAAGTCTATGGGGGTGAATCTTGTTTTTTAGTTCTGTCTATTCCTAGAGCTAATAGGCAAACTATTGTCAAACAAAAAGGCATGGGAGCTGGCCACTGCCATGATGGGGGGGGGGGCATGTACCATCAATACCATCATAATAAAAAATGTCTCTCCCTATACAATATTTTCATCTCTCCTTAACAGATCCCACACATTAATAATATGGGTGATGTAAGCCCAACTTTTTTCAGAAAGTGGGTTGGGTTATTTATTCCCCTATATTATTGGCTCTTGTGACCAGGGAAATGACTAGCGATGAGCTTTTGGTTTGGTCTGAACCCAAGTTTGGACCAAATTTTGCTTGTGTGGAGGTCAGGCAAACGACTGAACTCATTTTGAGTGTTGCCCGGTCAAACCTCCAGCACCAGCTTGAAGTGATACATTTGGCATCAGTATTACTACCGCTACTAAATGTGACCGCTTCCCTTCTGACTGGTTCTTAGGAAACCAGCAGATGGCAACATAATCTGCTCCGTCACTCATTGTGTTGCCAGTTTGGATCAGAAATGTTGGACAAACTAATGATGAATTTACATTGTGGGAATTTTTTTATGCTAAAAAAGGACTTTTCAAAAACTGTGGTGTGTTTATTTTTTCACTTATTTTATGAATGAGTAGGGCTACTATGTACCTCTTACTCATTCACATAGGGGGAGGCTGTAACTCGGGTTTCCAGTTTTCAATAAACCCCCCAGCATGCAGACCCCCGAAACCACCAGACCAGGGTTGTGGGAAAGAGGCTTTTGTCCTCATGGCCATCCTTGCAAGGTACCCTCATGCTGAGGGTATGTGGCCTGGTATGGTTCAGGTGGGGAGACTGAATTCTCAATTCCCTTTTCCTGGCCTGACATGGGGCATGATCATATACAGTAAGCATCACATGTGGATTTTGGGTGGAACCACATACTTTTTTTTGCCAGGAATTTCCCCTTAAAATCCATACCAGACCCTACTGGTTTGGTATGAATATTTATGGGGCAGGCCATGTGTCATTTTGTGGGTACCCCTTGAGATCTTTATCAGACTCTCATCAGGGTAAAGGGTCATTTATGTGTCCTTAGGGGGAATCATACACTTTTTTGTTTTGTGTGGGGTCCTCCATTAACATCTATACCAGACCCCTATAGTATAGGTGAACCCTCAGTTGTTTGGTAGGTAGCTGAAGCTATAATTTGCCAGCAATTTAAAAAAATAATAATTTGTTAATGTTAATGTTGCTGTAGTAGGTTGCATACGTCATGCAGATGCCCCACTTTACTGGCAGGGTCAGGGCAACTCCAAGGCGTGTTTTTTTTTTGGTATTCCTCATCACTCTGCTTATGCAACCTCAAGGTGTCTAATTAACAAAACAATCCTCCTATGTTGTAGAGTTGAGGAGAAGGGGAGCAAAAGAAACTTGGCAGGGCTGACACCATTCCTTGTTGTTTCATTTAACAAACAGAACGGTATTGTCAGTCCACAACAGGAACAGATCAATGGGAAAATTTCTGTGACTGCGTTGTCTTTAATCCTTTCACTGCCAGATCAGCTTTTGTGTGCAATATTAAAATACCTGATGATTAGTTAAACCCCCAAACATTATATATTTTCTGAAAGCAAAGGCCCTGCAGAATACAATGGTGGTAGTTTAAAATTGCTTATGATATTAGAGGAGCTGTTTATCAAATACAAACTTTCAGTAAAAATTACACTAAAAATAATGTTACTGCACACAAATGAGATGCATTACCCAACTTTTTGGTAAAATATAAAATATGAAGTTGTTCCGAGTAAATAGAAACCCAACATGTAAAGCCTTAAAATTATGCATGCTGGTGAAAAGGTAAATGTAATGCCGGCCATCAGAAACAGAAATACTATATAATGTTATTGTGGTGCCTTAAAATTCATGTCCAACCAAAACCTTTTTTCTTTTGGACAACCACTGTCCAGGGCTCCATTAGAGAGATTTTCCCTCACTTCCTGTCCTGCAGATAACAGTTTTACCAGACAGGAAGAGAGGAAAAATCTGCAATAGGGACACAGACAGAAATACAAGGCTGACAGGGATTCCAGCCTTCCAGTACTTTACTAAAAATGGTGTTTATTTCTGTGCTGCTATTGGGGAGATTCCCTCACTTTCTATGGTAAAAAGTTATCTGCAGGACAGGAAGTGAGGGAAAATCTCTCTAATGGAGCCCCATATAGGCGTAAAAACCTGACAGGGATTCTTTATCCTTCCCCACTCTGCATTGTGCATTGTGGTAAAAATTACACCTTAACACATAACAATGCATGGCAAAGCACCTTCTCTATGGGCAGTGCAATGCGGTGTCATTCATTGTGAATTGCCCCCCAATACATTGTACAGTAGATTCCAACACACAACACACCTCTAGGCACCATAATACACATACCATGCTCTGCGGTGTGATGCCTTATTAAAAAAAAAGGTCATGTGTGTTTTTTCATCCATTGTGGTACATTGGCAGCTGTTCATTATGAATGAATGTGATCATTAACACCCGGCAATGGAACACCTAAATGTGAATCGGCCAGAAGTGGTTTTCATGAATAAATTTAAGGATATACTTTGATTTGATATAAATGCAGTGTAACAGATTGGAAGATTTACACTTCATATTTCACTTACGCTGAACACATGAGATTTTCAATAAGGCTTATATCGTGAGTCCAACCTGTCACTGCAGAATGTACAGAAAATATCCCTCCTATAATGATGTCTCCATCCTGAGAATACTTGTACTCAAATGTATAATTCCTCATAGTCTGGGTGTCAGATGTGCAGGGGATCACACACAAAGACAACAACCACAATATTCTAAGTGGATATCTGAAGACAACATGGCCGAGTCTCTGATAGACTCCAATGAGTTCTTCCTCTTCTCCCACCTCATCATCACTGACATCAGCCCAGGATCCTGACACTGACTTCATGGCTCAGCTGAAGGCTGTGAGAGTGTCAGGTTTATAAAGAATAATTCTGTTATTTATTACTGATAGACTGGAATATGAATCTGCTTATAGAGTAGGAAAAAAAGGCCAAACATAAAATACACAGAATCCATCTTTGTCAGCACTGTAGAAAGTGAAGTTTATAAAAATATCATTATGACATATCGTACATGAAACATTAAAACTGAGAAGTTTGATGGCCAAGAATGCCATGTTTATTATTAATATTCATAATATTTTAATTGTTATATAAATATAGATGTAGGGATGAGATTCAGCAGCTACCATAGATTTGTGGGGAATCTGTGGGATTTGTAAAGTTGTGAATCACAAACTTTTGGCTGAAAAGTTTTCAGGTTCACCACCAAAATGGAGAACAACCTCTAATGCAGTACACAAGGAATAGATGAAGGAATGGATGACCTATCGATAGACGGGTGGGGTCATAGTAGCTACAGTATATTATCTGTGTTTTTAGGGAAAGCTGACACTTTTGTATAGGGAGAAATTATGATTATTTTTATGTTTTCCTCTGTGCATGTCCCCCATGGCAGTGCATAAATCAGAACATAAATGTGATACTGACAATCTGTCCTTTAACCACTTCACCTGCCGGCCATCATATGACGGCCAAGCGGCGTGGCTCTCGTTGTCGTGGGCGTCATATGACGTCCGTTCATTTAAACAGGGAATGCGTGCGATAGTGTGTGCGCATCCCTGTACCTTCTGTGGTGGCGTGTCACGGAGACACTGCTCGCCACCGAGGGGGATGAACTGCCATTGGGCATGGCTGTTTACCACATGATCGGCCTTGATGAAGTCACGGCCGATCACAGATGGTACCACCCCACTTTGCACAGCTCGTGATCGAAAGCACGGTGTGCGCGCACGTCAGTGGCAGCGCGTTCCCAGGAACACTGCTCGTCACCAACGCTGGTAAACAGCCATTGGCTAGCGGCTGTTTGCCACGTGATCAGCTGTGATCTTTTCACAGCCGATCACTAAATGTAAACATAGAGCGGTAATGAGATGTTACCGGGTTCTCCTCCTCACACACCGATTGTGTCAGGAGGTACGTGACAGTAGCAGACAGCCATGTCTGAGCCTGTGCGGGGACCTTCTCCCATGGAAGAACTTTGCCAGCATCTGACCGGCCTGACACAGGCTGTTAAGGCCTTACAAGAGGGCTATACCCAGCTGGAAGGACGCTTACAGACCCTGTCTGACTCTACAGCCACCCAGGCACCGCCACAAGCATCTTTCTCTTTACAAGGAACCTCTCCCGGTCCTGCAGTGGTCATGCTTCCACCCGAGCCCAGAGTACCGACCCCGGACAGATTCCTGGGAGATCGCAGCAAGTTAAGAGCGCTCCGAAACACATGTTAACTCTATTTCGCTCTTCAGCCACGCACCTTTTCTCTGGAGGCTACAAAGGTCGGCTTCATTATTTCCTTATTGCAAGGTGAACCACAGTCCTGGGCCCACCGTTTCCTGGAGCAGAAGGCTGAATGTTTATCTGACTTAGCCTTGTTCTTCAGTGCTATGGCCCAGTTGTAGGAAGATCCCCAGCAAACAGCTTCTGCAGAGGCGGCTCTTCACTCACTCCAACACGGTCATAGAGCGGTGGAAGATTATGTTTCAGAATTCTGATGATGGGCCTTTGACACTAACTGGAATGATGCCGCTCTGCGCTACCAATTTCGTATGGGCCTCTCCCACCCTCTTAAGGACGAGTTAGCTCGAGTAGGAGTGCCCTCTACTCTGGAAGCTCTAATGGACATATCCATGCAAATCGACTGTCGTTTGAGAGAACAAAGATTAGAGAGAACTACGGGTCCATCTCGCCCAGTATGGATGCTACCCTGGGTACCCAGCTCTTTCAACACTGCTCCACCAGTTCCTATCACACCCGTTCCTGACGCTCCAGAACCTATGCAGCTCAGCCTACTTCGTCCTTCTCTCTCTGTTGAAGAACGACAGTGTCGCCGCCAGCAGAACCCATGCCTGTACTGTGGGGGATCAGGACACTACATGAGGTCTTGCCCAGTTAAACCCCGTAAGTGTCTTTCAGCTACCTCTCCTTCTTCAACCCCGAATGTGCTCAACAACTATGCTCATCTTACTCTCCCCATTTCATTACAGCTGCCAGGAGGGACTATTCAGACTTCCGCCATAATTGACTCCGGGGCCTGCAGCTGTTTCGTGGACTTGACCTTTGCTGCAAGACATCATATCCCGCTACAACTCAAGACACAGAAGCTCTCTGTTCATTTGACCGATGGGTCAACCATTAAATCCGGGGCTGTTACTCATGAAACAATTCCTCTGCTTGCTACCATTACCAAGGATCATCAGGAACTGCTTTGTCTGGATCCCATCGACTCTCCTCTGTTTCTGGTCATCCTTGGCATGCTTTGGCTGAAGGCCCACAATCCCCACATTGACTGGACCACGGAGGGAATTAAGTTTCTCTCTCTCTACTGTATCCAGTACTGCTTACAAACCCCTTGTAGCGTGCCCTCTCTGCTATGCCTTGATACGGACTCTGAGACTCATCAGCTCGTACCCACAGCTTATTTATTGCCTTCCTAGACATATTCAGCAAGAAAGGGGCAGAGACTCTTCCCCCTCATCGGTCTTACGACTGTCTGATTAAACTCCTTCCCGGAGTCGAAGTCCCTTTCGGGAGAATCTTCCCACTATCCGAACGTGAACTTGCAGCCCTAAAAGACTACATCGATGATAATCTCAAGAAAGGTTTCATTCGCCCTTCCACTTCCCCAGCCGGGGCAGGAATCTTCTTTGTAGAAAAGAAAGACCATTCATTATGGCCCTGTGTGGACTACCGTGAGCTCAATAAGGTTACGGTTAAAAACCGTTACCCTCTTCCACTAGTTCCCAAACATTTTCAGAGACTTGCCACCATATTCGCAAAACTGGATCTTCGAGGCGCCTATAATCTGGTTCGCATTCGAGAAGGCGATGAATGGAAGACTGCTTTCTGCACACAGTTTGGCCATTTTGAGTATCTTGTAATGCCATTTGGACTTTTCAATGCCCCTGCCACCTTTCAGCAGTTCATTAACAATGTCTTCCGAGACTTTCTAGACTTGTTTGTTATTGTATACCTTGATGATATACTAATCTTTTCTCCCTCTCTAGCCAACCATCGCAGACATGTCAAGAGTGTGCTAAGTTGCCTTCGACAACATGGACTCTACGCCAAACCCAAGAAGTGCGAGTTTGAATGCCAGAGCATCCAATTCCTGGACCTGATCATAGCCACCAAGGGTATCAAGATGGATCCTCAAA
Organism: Aquarana catesbeiana; assembly: GCF_042186555.1. Classification (NCBI taxonomy): domain Eukaryota; kingdom Metazoa; phylum Chordata; class Amphibia; order Anura; family Ranidae; genus Aquarana; species Aquarana catesbeiana. Next base: position 15,098,117 of record NC_133324.1, on the reverse strand, counting down.
AGGTCACAGCTATCTTGGACTGGCCGACTCCCAGTGACAAGAAGGGCATCCAACGCTTCATAGGCTTTGCAAATTTCTACCGCAAATTCATTCGGGGGTTCTCAGCGATCATCGCTCCTATCTCACAACTTACCAAACAAAGCTCTAGATTCCGTTAGTCCCCAGAGGCTCAGGCCACCTTTGAGACACTAAAGAGGCTGTTCACGTCCACATCTGTTTTGAAACATCCCAATTCAGCCCTACCCTACATCTTAGAAGTAGACGCATCAGAAACAGCAATTGGAGCTATACTTTCCCAAAGGCAGGGACCCAAGGCCCTGTTGCACCCAGTTACGTTCTTTTCTCGCAAGCTGTCAAACGAGTAGTAGATGATGTCTGGGATTGCGAACTTCTCGCAATCAAAGCTGCGTTAGAGGAATGGGGATACCTTCTAGAGGGGGCTGCACACCCAATCCTAATTTACACAGACCACAAAAATCTAGAGTACTTAAGGACAGTGAAGAAGTTGAGACCCCGGCAGGCCAGGTGGGCACTTTCTTCTCTAGATTTACTTTTCACTTGACATACAGGCCTGGATCTAAAAATGTGAAAGCCGATGCGTTATCACGCATGTTCAGCAAGTCTCAAGAAATCTCCCCCCGGATACGATCCTGTCTTCTGGGAACTTCCTCCTTCTGCAAGGGGACTTAATGACTCAAGCCTTAGTGGGGAGTTCCTCACCACCCGGGACCACCTTACTGGCAAGAGAGGGGCTACTCTGGTACGGGGATAAGATCTTTGTACTGGAGAATCTGCGAACTTCCACCTTGAGTCGGTGCCATGATCACATGCTTGCAGGGCATTTTGGTATTAGAAAGACCTCTGAACTAGTACAGCAAACATTTTGGTGGCCTGGAGTGGAGGAAGACTGTAGGAGGTACGTAGAGTCCTGCTCTACTTGTATCCGCAACAAGAGCAACAAGTCCAAGGCTTGGGGTTTGTTGAAACCGTTGCCTGTCCCAAATAGACCTTGGAGAATTATCTCAATTGACTTTATCCTGGAACTGCCTCCATCCAAGGGTTACAGTACTATTTTCGTAATTGCTGACCGACTAAATGGCTCTTTTCCTCCCTATGAAGGGTACTCCCTCCGCACAAGAAACTGCACGGATCTTCATCAAGGAAGTTATGAGACTTCACGGGGTTCTGGCAAATATCGTCTCTGACAGAGGGGTCCAGTTCACCTCCAGATTCTGGAAATCTTTATGCGAGTCTCATGGAATTGAACTTTCATTTTCTTCAGCCTATCACACACAAACAAATGGACAAACAGAAAGAACCAACCAAACACTTGAACAATATCTGCGCTGCTTCTCTTCTTTTTCACAAGATGACTGGGTGTCCCTTCCTCTGGCCGAGTTTTCTTACAATAATTCTGTTCATTCAGCCACAAAACAAACTCCTTTTTTCGCTAACTACGGTTTTCATCCCTCCTTCCTGTTCAATATGATTCCAGAATGTCCTGTACCCGTTGTCCTTGAAACGATGGACTTCTTTAATACCAACAATAAACAGTTACAGGAAACGATAACCAAGACCCAAGCCTATAACAAGGAGACCTTCGACAAGAAGAGAAGGGGAGAACTGATCTTAAATCCAGGTGACCAAGTCTGGTTGGCTACGACAAATCTGAACTGAGCCTGTCCTTCAAGGAAATTAGGTCCCAAGTTTGTAGGACCTTTTCCCGTGAAGAGGCGGATCAACAATGTTGCTTACGAACTGGAACTACCGAACTCTTTAACGATCCATCCTGTGTTCCACATAGCCTTACTTAAGCCCGCTATTCCTAATCCTTTTCGAGATGAAAACATGGGTCCACCCTAACCCGTGGTTGTGGACCGCGAAGAAGAATTTGAGGTGGAGGCAGTCTTAGATTGCAGGAAAAGGAGGAATCAAGTTCAGTACTTGATTACGTGGAGAGGATATGGCCCTGAGGACAATTCGTGGGAATCAGAAGGCAACATTCATGTCCAAGAACTTATCCAAGCTTTCAGGAACACCTATCCTGACAAAGTGGGGAGATTGGTCATCCGGAGGCTGCCCATTGGGGGGGCAATGTCAGGAAGGGCATGCCAGCACCCAAGATGGCTACCGAAGAAGATGACCTGTTACCTCTGCCCCTGTCAGAATGCCATTGGTGCGCATGCACCCTGTGACAGCTTTTGCCACCCAAACAGGCTATTTAAACACAGACAGTTTCCAGACTCAGTGCTGTCTGCTCTACAGCGTTCCCTGTGTTCCTGTTGCCTTGTATCTGATACCTGTTCCTGTTAACTGACCTGGCTTGCCTCTGACGTTCCTGCTTCCTGCCTGTATCTGACCCGGCTTGTTTGACTCCGCATCTGTGTACTCCCTCTGCTACCTTGCTGCCAGCCCATCACCAATCCGGCATGTATCCTGACTATGCTTCTGCCTTCGCATCTGCTCCTGATGTGCCCTCCAGTGTATGACCCGGCCTGCCCGTACCTGCCTTCTCTTCTGCTTGAAGAATCCTACTGAACTACCATCCCTCTTGCAGCTATCCCGGCTTCACTGTCTGTGATCCACCTGGCACTCTTGCGACTCTGAACTCCTGCGCCTCCTGTCTGCTCTACCAGGGGATCTCGGGTCAGAGGTGTAAGAGAGGCCGTCCTCTGCATATCAGGCTCTACCGTCAGGTACGTGACACCATCAGAGTACCTGAGTACCTGTTTGCAGCTCATCAATTTACCTGAGTACCTGTCTCTAGCCCATCAGAGTACCCAGGTACATGTCTGCAGCTCATCAAGTTACCGATGAAATGGAAATTTGGCTGTAAGCTATGCACGCAACCATATCTCCTGTGCTAATAAGCACCCATTTCAATCTTATGATATAATACCAATTTCGTCTAATGAAATAAATGCATCTTACCTAAAAACCCACGCATTCCAAGTAAACAGACATCAGCTCCCATTTACATTCTCAGCTCAGTATGATTGCCTTTTTTCAGCTCGCATGCCCTTTTATTACCGCAAAAGCTTTCACAAACAGGAAGTGACGGTTCCAACAGCCAATCACTTCTTACATTGCAAGTGACATCACAGGAAATGAACACAGGATGTGAATGACCATATAAGGATGTAACAGGATGTGAGAACACAGAAACCCTTCCAATAGGGTCAAATACAGAACCAATCAAAGACATGTATACATTCAAAATAGGAATACAGTAGTAACGTGTGCAGACAGTGGTGTGCAAAACCATGTGGAAAGCACATGGCTTTGAACATAACCGTGTGCACACTCCCACTGTTACCAGTGATGCGAACCATACAAAACCATGGCTCATTGGGCCATAATTTTCATATAGTTATGCTATAGTTCCCATGTACGCAGACATGTATGCTCGTAGTCATTAATGCAGTCGCCATGAGGTGGCCAAGCTCCTGATGAATGCATAATCTAACATCCCTAAAAGAGCAACAGATCTGCCGTCTCCACGGGAAGGTTTCCGCGTCCAATGGTCTTCCACCAGCGTCTGTATGTGCGAATACCCTCACATGAGAGTATTGCAGCAAACTGACACTGGGGGGCATCTGACAACATATATTAATAAATTAATTTTCCACAACAGCTCCTGCTCTTTGTCATATCCTCCCATGTGTCCCTCCATAAATCTTGATCTTTTTACACCTGGAAATGTATCAGTCCTTACAGTCCATATGAGTCCATAAAAAGGAAAACACGGCGACTCTGCTCTTCAGGAGGAATGACTTCTAGGGAGGACACGACATGGTGGGCGTAGTAATCGCCGGTTGGTTTGGGATCCTCTGTGTCTTGTACGTGGGTCGGGCTTCGGGGCATCTCATCAGGGAAGATTTGGTCATCTGCTCAGGCTCTGGTCACACGTCCAATCAGGCAACAGGAGCACCTCATCATGGCATATAGAAGGAATAGAAACAAAAACAACATGAGTATATATACCCCTACTTCCTTCACTATGATCAGCTGCAAAATAAAATAATTAAATCCCCAACGATTCCCAAACCCTTACAAGGATTCCAACCTTCACTAGCTATAGCTCTGGCTTTGCCTTGTAGGGACCTAAACCTTATCCATATGGCCATAAACTTTGTCACTACTATCCTTGATCCAGATATAACAATCTTTACTTATGAATTTCCAGAAACCCCCTTGGACTGTGGAAGCTTCCTTGTAGCTTCCACAGTTACATGAAAACATCCCATCCTCATGGATGAGAAATTGTTCAAGCGTTTCATAAGCTCAAGCCCCCACCGTGTACAAGCAATTCCCTTCCAGCTGTCCCTGCCATTCTTACCTTCTCTCATGCCATCAGATCCTCACGATCGGCCGCGACATAAGATGCTGGGACGAGTTTCACCAGCACACATGAACCTCTTGCCTTACGGGAATTACCTTATAAGCTGTAGATCCGGATTAATACCAAACTACAGTTGAAGCACACTTGTGGGCTACCTAGTTATCCCAATATCAAAGCTGGCAAGAACCAGTGCTATTGTTAAAATTATAATTCATTTTACCTTCTTCCCTTCTTCTCCTTGGGCTGCTCCGCATCCATGATGGCATGACGGGAGGCTCCCGCTGTGTGACGCTTCTCGTCTTCTGATGGTTCTTAAATAACGGAGGGTGGGGCCACCCGGTGACCCCATCCCCCTCTGACACACGGGGACTTGACAGGCACTTCCCTGTGGCATTCCCTGTGACGTCAGAGGGGGGCGCGGTCACCCGTTACGTAGAAGAAGAAGATAGAACAAAGAAGATAGAAGAAGCATTTAAATAAAGGAATAGTCAAAAACTGTCTCTTGTCATTTTTAACTTATTTGACAGTCTTTTTGTGAAATGGTAGGGGTACTTTTGTACCCCCTTACCATTTCACACAGGGGGAGAGCCAGGATCTGGGGGTAACCTTGTTAAAGGGGGCTTCCAGATTCTGATAAGCCCCCCGCCTGCAGACCCCCACAACCACCGGGCAAGGGTTGTGGGGATGAGGCCCTTGTCCCCATTAACATGGAACAAGGTGTTTTGGGGGCTACCCCAAAGCACCCTCCCAATGTTGAAAGCATGTGGCCTGGTATGGTTCAGGAGGGGGGGAGGCCGCTCTCTCGTCCCCCCCTCTTTTCTTGCAGCCTGCCAGGTTGCGTGCTCGGATAAGGGTCTGGTATGGATTTTTGGGGGGACCCCATGCCATTTTTTTTAAATTTTGGCACAGGGTTCTCCTTAAAATCAATACCAGACCTGAAGGGTCTGGTATAGATTTTGAGGGGAACCCCACCCCATTTTTTTTTTACATTTTGGCCGGGGTTCCCCTTAATATCCATACCAGACGTGAAGGGCCTGGTATGGAATTTAGGGGGACCCCCACATCATTTTTTTTTTAATTTTGGTTTGGGGTTCCCCTGTGGGGAATTCCCATGCCGTTTTTATCAATGAACTTTTATGTGTATTGTCGGACCGGCAATTTATTAATAGAGTAGTTTTAAATGACTTTTTTTCCTTTGAAATGTCACTTTGCTGTCAGACTGTTCTAAACACGGGAAACATGTGCCCCTTCTCTACTATAGATACCTCCCAGGTATTAAATTTTAAGGAATATTACACTTTTATTGTTTGACTTTAAACATTATTAAAATCACTGCTCCCGAAAAAATGGCCGTTTTTAAAACTTTTTTTTGCATTGATCCATGTCCCCTGGGGCAGGACCCGGGTCCCCAAACACTTTTTATGACAATACCATGCATATAAGCCTTTAAAATTAGCACTTTTGATTTCTCCCATAGACTTTTAAAGGGTGTTCTGCGGCTTTCGAATTTGCCGCGAACACCCCAAATTGTTCGCTGTTCGGCGAACTGGCAAACAGCCTATGTTCGAGTCGAACAACTCAAAGCTCATCCCTACTCATGACAACACAGGAAGCACCTCCATGGTTAACAGAGGACAGAATTAAAATTAGACTTGAGAAACTTAACATTAATAAATCATCGGGACCAGATGGCTTGCATCCGAGGGTACTTAGGGGTACTTAGGGAACTCAGTCAAGTGATTGCCAGACCGTTGTTCCTAATTTTTACAGACAGTCTACTGACTGGAATGGTACCAGCTGATTGGAGAAAAGCCAATGTAGCACCAATATTTAAAAAGGGCCCAAAATACATCCCTGAGAATTACAGACCAGTTAGCCCAACATCAATAGTATGTAAACTCTTGGAGGGGATGATAAGGGACTATATACAAGATTTTAGTAATGAGAACGGTATCATTAGCAGTAATCAGCATGGATTCATGAAGAATCGTTCTTGCCAAACCAATCTACTAACCTTCTATGAGGAGGTGAGCTGCCATCTAGATAAAGGAAGGCCTGTAGACGTGGTGTGTCTGGATTTTGCAAAAGCATTTGACACAGTTCCCCATAAACGTTTACTGTACAAAATAAGGTCCGTTGGCATGGACCATAGGGTGAATACATGGATTGAAAACTGGCTACAAGGGCGAGTTCAGAGGGTGGTAATAATGGGGAGTACTCGGAATGGTCACGGGTGGGTAGTGGGGTTCCCCCGGTTCTGTGCTGGGACCAATCCTATTTAATTTGTTCATAAACGACCTGGAGGATGGGACAGTTCAATCTCTGTATTTGCAGACGATACTAAGCTAAGCAGGGCAATAACTTCTCCACAGGATGTGGAAACCTTGCAAAAAGATCTGAACAAATGAATGGGGTGGGCAACTACATGGCAAATGAGGTTCAATGTAGAAAAATGTAAAATAATGCATTTGGGTGGCAAAAATATGAATGCAATCTATACACTGGGGGGAGAACCTCTGGTGGAATCTAGGATGGAAAAGGACCTGGGGCTCCTAGTAGATGATAGCAGCAGCTTGGCATTGCATGCCATTGCTGAGCCTAGCAAAGCAAACAGAATATTGGCATGCATTAAAAAGGGGATCAGCTCCAGAGATAAAATGATAATTCTCCCACTCTACAAGACTCTGGTCCAGCCGCACCTAGAGTATGCTGTCCAGTTCTGGGCACCAGTCCTCAGGAAGGATGTACTGGAAATGGAGCGAGTACAAAGAAGGGCAACAAAGCTAATAAAGGGTCTGGAGGATATTAGTTATGAGGAAAGGTTACGAGCACTGAACTTATTCTGTCTGGAGAAGAGACACTTGAAAGGAGATATGATTTCAATATACAAATACTGTACTGGTGACCCCACAATAGGAATAAAACTTTCGCACAAGAGAGTTTTTTTTTTTTTAAATCAGAAAATTTGTTTATTGAGCCACCAGAGACAAAATACATAACATGCATCAAATCATTAAAAATGACACGGTATAAATTGTAACATCAGAATCATAAATGTCATCCTGTCCACGTGTGCATTGTGCAAATATAAATTATTACAACAGTGGCGTCAAATAGATTTTTGCATTAATACAGAGAAGAAGAACCATGTTGTGCAAGAGAGTCAAGATTCTCCAACCCAACACAGCAAACAGACGACCAACTGGCCATCTAACCAAAAACCCTGCTCCTGGTCCGCTCATACAGATAGGTACAGTTTCATTGAGGCCAATTATGAATACACCCACTATGCTGTCACAGTAGGATATATGGACAAAAAAAAAAAAAAGGGGGGGGGGAACCTCACTCCACACCCGCTATTCAATGCTCTCTGAACCTGTAGTAATCTGTGCATAATTAGTTGTGGGGGTGCCAGTCCAGGGGTGTCCAGCCAGGGTTGTCATATGGAGCTAAATTTCTGAGATGCATTTCTATGCTGATATGTTAAATGTTCCCTGATAAGGATATAATTGACCTGCACTACCCATTGTTTTTTGGTTGGAACATTTAAAGATAGCCAAAATCTGGCCCCATCTTGCGAGCCAGATACAACAATCTGGTCACTGCTATATTAATAGGGGGGGTATATTTCTTCATCTACCGCTCCCAAGATGCATATTAGGGGGTCCAAAGGGACCCTAATTTGAAATACTGAGGAAATTACCTCGGTTACACCACCCCAGTAGCGATGCAACTTGGGGCATTGCCACATCAGGTGGATCAATGACCCCTCCTCTCCACAATGTTTAGAGCATAAGTAAGAATCTCTTCTACCCCAACAACGTAATTGTATTGGTGTGCGGTAAGCCCTATACAGCAAGAATAAATTTGAAAGTCTATGTGATTGTGAAATGGAAGTAACCGGCCCTGCCTGAAGGCATATGTCCCATGTGTCATCACTTATTTCCTCCAAGTCTGCCGTCCAGCCCCGTCTACTTGGCAGAGTTGTGATGTCTTGTATGGCTAACAGCAAGTATGAGTATATATGAGATATTAGGCCCTTTTTTTCCTGCCCGAAAAAAATATCATTTATTAGGGGGTGGGTGGCAAGTGAGAGAACAGATGTCTGGCCCTGGGCCTGAAGAGCATGTTGTATCTGAAGGTACCGGTAAAATTGATGTCTAGTAAGTTTAAATTCTGTCTGCAGTTCCATAAAGGATTTTAATATATTCTGGTTAAATAATTGAGATATATTATGAATTCCGGCAATCTTCCAGAGTTTGAAACCGTCTAACTTGTATACTTCTGCTAAATTCGGATTATCCCACAGAGGAGTTTCTACCAAGAAACCTAGAATTTTCAGACTAGATTTGACCGTGGACCATAGTTTTTTCAGAAGAATGACAGTGGGCGCTGTTTGTGGCAGATTTGGTAATCCCGCCTCTAAATTCGCCAGCACTGATATATTTAGTGTTCCAGTCCGCAGCATGCTTTCGACCGAGTCAGGATCACCCAACAACCCAAGACCGTTTAGTTGTTGTAATTGGGAAGCATAGAAATATAGTTTAGGATTAGGGACTGCAGCTCCTCCCTGATCTTTACAATACTGCAGAGTGGAAAGACTTATTCTAGCAACTTTTTTCCTCCATATTAGGGATCTAAACAAGGTATCAATACAGTTGAACCATCTGCGGGGTATCCATTGCGGAGAGTTGTGGATGATGTACAATAGTTGGGGTCCCCAGACCATCTTAATTAAATTTATTTTACCAATTACTGATAATGGGAGCTTACACCAAGTATTACATGTCATTTGGAGTCTTTTAAAAAGGGGTAATAGGTTATCCTCTAAATATTTCTTTGGGTCAACTGACACTAGCACTCCTAAATATTTAAATGAGGAGACTACTTTAAGGGGTTCAGCACTGGCCGGTAAGGTGAGTGTTGGCTCATCCACCGGAAGAATGACCAATTTACTCCAATTAATGGAGAATCCTGATAAGGAACCAAAGTGCTGTATTATCTGCATCACATTCGTGAGGGAAGCATCCACGTCCCCCAGGTAGATCAAGGTGTCGTCCGCGTAAAGGGAGATCTTATCGGACACTGGTCCTCTGACAAAACCCTCAATGGACTTTGAGGATCTTACCGTGGCCGCCAGTGGTTCACAAGTGAGTTTAACAAGACTTGTGGCCACTCATTAGATTTAGAAGAAAAGAGGTTTAACCTTAAACTACGTAAAGGGTTCTTTACTGTAAGAGCGGCAAGGATGTGGAATTCCCTTCCACAGGTGGTGGTCTCAGCGGGGAGCATTGATAGCTTCAAGAAACTATTAGATAAGCACCTGAATGACCGCAACATACAGGTATATACAATGTAATACTGACATATAATCAAACACATAGGTTGGACTTGATGGACTTGTGTCTTTTTTCAACCTCGCCTACTATGTAACTATGTAACTATGGATACATGATCTAGGTACACTCAGTCCGGCAGGCCTGAACATTGACATAGACATTAATAGTTTTATATCAATTTTTAAAGTTTAATTTTTAATATTGAATTAAGAATTGTAAAGAACAGACAATCGTGAAGTCCCCACCCAAATGAAAACAAGAGGGGTCCATGTATTCTGGCTGAGATGATAGGTGAACACAGTACACATATATCAAGTAGATATGATTACTAATTGGCAAGGTAATTATGTCTCCAGTAAGGGGTGACATCATACACATTTCATTGCAGCACACATTTTTATTTTTATATATTTTTTTACTTTCACTTTCATTTTTTTCAGTTATTTATTTATTTTATCTTAATTTTTTTTTTCATTGTTAGTATTTTTTCATTTTTTATTTTAATTCTATAAAAAAAATCCATGAATACAATGTATTGTAGCCCCTAGGTGTATTATATTATGTACGCTGAGTCCCAAATTAAAATTAAATAAAAATAAATAAAATAAATAGCAATTCAAATAAATAAAAAAAATATTTTAAATTAAAAAAAAAGGACCCCTAACTGCCATTATAAGATCTAAAAATTTAGAGCATCATTTATTCACAGAAAAAAAAGAAAACTCCTAAAAGATTTTTTTTCTCATTTATGTGTAATCATAAATTTTTTGCCCCAGGCCCAAGTTTGAACAGAACTCTCAACATCCAAATCTAGAAATCAACATTAAAGTGTCATTTATTCACATAAAAATAAGTATTTTGTTCCTATGTCCACAGGAATAAATTATTTGCCCCCATTTTGAACAGGACCCCCAACATATGTAAACAATGCAGAGCTCCGCCCTGTCAGCGGGGATGGAATGGAATTTGTTTGCCTGCAAAGCACATCCCTTAGTAAAAGCACCACACTGTACACATAAACACTGGCTAGGCACACATTTAACTCTTTGATCGCCCCTGATGTTAACCCCTTCCAAGCGAGTGTTGTTAGTGCAGTGACAGTGCATATTCTTAGCACTGATCACTACATTGGTGTCACTGGTCCCCAAAAAAGTGTCACTTTTGCCGCGTACACACGGTCGGACAACAAATGTTCGATGGGACCTTGTTTTTGGAAATTCCGACCGTGTGTAGGCTCCATCGGACATTTTCATTAGAAATTCCGACACACAAAATTTGAGAGCTGGATCTCAAATTTTCCAATAACAAAATCCGTTGTCGGAAATTCCGAGCGTGTGTACACAATTCTGACGCACAAAATTCCACGCATGCTCGGAATCAAGCAGGAGAGCCGCACTGGCTATTGAACTCGGTTCGTTGTATGTCTTGTACGTCACCGCGTTTTTGACGTTCGCAATTTCCGACAACATTTGTGTGACCGTGTGTATGCAAGACAAGTTTGAGCCAACATCCGTCAGAAAAAATCAATTGATTTTGTTGTTGGAATGTGCGATCGTGTGCACAGGGCATTCGTTTTTGTCTGTCCGCCGAAATATCGCAGTCCCGCTATAAGTCTCCGATTTCCACCATTACTAGTAAAAAGTTAAAAATTAAATAAAATTCCAGTTTATATCCCATAGTTTGTAGACACTATAACTTTTGCACAAATCAATCAATATACACTTATTGGGATTTTTTTACTACCAAGAAATGTAACAGAAATGGCCTAAATATATGAAGAAATTCGATTTTTTACATTTTTTATTGGATGTTTTATAGCAGAATGTAATTTTTTTTTTTTCCAAAATTGTTGGTCTTTTTTTGTTTATAGCACAAAAGATTTAATCTCACAAAAATGATCAAATACCACCAAAATAAATCTCTATTTGTGGGGAAAAAAGGACAAACAATTTATTTGTGTACAGTGTCGCACGACCGCGCAATTGTCAGCTAAAGTAACGCAGTGCCGTATCGCAAAAAATGGCCTGGTCATGAAGGGGGTAAATCTCCAGAAGGTTATACCAAATTTCCTCTGTGAGCCCAGAAGAGACGAGCATTTCATCACCACAGGGGGCGGAGCTGTCATTCCCCGGATTCTATAGCTGGGAAAGGGGCTACTCAAGCATGGTCTGTGTTTTATTAGCTGCAGTGGGGGGCAGGGGAGATATTAGAGGTCTAATAGTCCCCTGATGTCTCCATAAGGAGAACTCGTCATCTGTTCATACTATCACACTGGGACTTGTTAGCCCCCTTGTGACAGCGATAAAGGTAAATAAAAAACATTGTTAAACAATGTAAAAGATAATAAAATAAATGTAAAATAATGAAAAAGTGACCCTGTCTCTCTGTGGACACATGAGAGTGCAAAATAACTGTAAATGTTTTTATAGTGCCCCCTATGGACAATTTGGGGTACCATGGCCCTTCATCTTTTCACAAATGTGGTCAGTTTTAAGGTGTGACATGTTTGGTATCTGTTTACTCGATGCAACCCCGTCCTTTATCATTTATAACTTTCATCAGAAATTGGAAGTTATATATTGGGTTTAAGTGCAATAAAATTAATTTTAACAGCGACCCCACGCCATTTTTTTTGTAAAGGAACAATATACAAGTTTAGTAAGCAATGTGTACTGTCCTTCCAAAGGACTGGTATCAGTTTTGAGAGGACCCCACAGGACCCTACAGGTTTGGATTTGAGAGGACCCCACAGGACCCTACAGGTTTGGATTTGAGAGGTCCCCATAGGACCCTACAGGTTTGGGATTTGAGAGGACCCCACAGGACTCTACAGGTTTGGGATTTGAGGGGACCCCACAGGACCCTACAGGTTTGGGATTTGAGAGGAACCCACAGGACCCTACAGGTTTGGGATTTGAAAGGACTCTACAGGACCCTACAGGTTTGGGATTTGAAAGGACTCTACAGGACCCTACAGCATGGGACTTTTAGGGGACCCCACAAGACTCTACAGGTTTGGATTTTGAGGGGATCTGTTTATTAAGCAGTGCAAAGCCAAGTCGGGAAGTTAGAGGTCATTTAGCACCAGGAATTATTTTCACTTTTTCAGGAGTGCGTCGTCCTGGTGCACAGCGTCACACACAGCGATAAGACATCCCACAAGAATGTTCTTGTCAAAGATTTACTTTAACATTAATATTAAACTTTGACCCTTTCATGATCCGGGTTACAACAAACCTTAACACCCAAACCTAATTGTACAGCTGTGACATGTGTTAGTAAATCTGTACATATCATCCCAACTACTTTGTGTAGCCCATGTATATTGCCTCATTTTTTTATCAAGACAAATTGATTGATTTGATGGGAAATGTTAATAAATATCTCCTGATTTTGTTTTAATAATAGAGAAAAACTGACCCAAAACAGTAAGAATTTTTTTTAATGTAGTTGTATATTTTTTTATGCCATTACCATGACCCACCACCAAAAAAACCCCTAAAAAAATTTTTTTTCTACTCCTGATAATTATGACACTACCACATATGTGTAGATTATTTGTTGTTTGTATATATACAGTTTGTTATATCTTTCCATCATGCTAAAAATTTAATAATTTTTGCGAGACAAATTTCTCAAAAGGAAGCCTGTCTATTACTGAAGGAGAATAGGATTTTTTTTTTAATTTGTAACACAAAAAAAACCCTAGTAAAACATACATGGAGTGTATTGTACTGCTCATGCATGTATATTTGTGCTACACACTAGATGATGTATGATAAACACTCATGTATTTGTTGTTTTTTTTTTTTTTTTTCTTTTTTCTATGACAGCATAGTGTATGGAATTTTTTCTGACATGTCATTTAGCTTATTGTATGCACTATTTACTACACAAAAATCCAAATCACATTGATTTATTAATTAATTAATTTATTCATTGATGAATTCATTTTAAGTAAAATGTTGATCTGTGTTATGTACTTCATCTTATAGGGGCAAAATGTCCAAAATCATCAATAATTGGAATTTCAACATTAATAACAAACTAGAGCTGCAAAGTACACATTAAACATCCCTGTATCATTTATCAATTATTTGCACAGTGCTAGTAATAAAAAATAATAATAATAATATTGGTACTAAAAAAACATATTTTTTAATGTAATGTATATGAATTTAATTATACTTTCATTTATTGAATTAATTGAATTTAAATCTAATTTATTTAATGTATTATTTATTTAATATTATTATTATTTAACATTTTTATTTGTATTTTATTACTATTCACCTAAACTAGGTGGGTGAATGAATAGTTAAAGTGAAGAGACATAGTAAGACTTGTATGATGACAGTCTGTATTGGAAAGCAGATGGTGATCAGTAAATTCAGCGTCTGTTTCCTGAGAGAATCCGGCAGAAACTTTCATCCAATAAAATCTCAGGTTTGTTGTTCTTTGGTGACTTTTGTTCTATTGTGAATGGAGCGGTCCCACCACTGTAATCATGTGCCGGTCTTGTGGTGTCTCTAGGGGGCGCTCAGCTCAGGTGTCAGTAGTCCCGGGAGAACGGCACACAGAAGGTTTACAATCACTCTAATAATGAAGAATGATGTCACCGGCTTTACTATTCTCTACAATCTGCTGCCATGTGTGAGATATTGTCACAACATTCTAAATGTGACTCTAAACTTTCATCCAATAGAACAAACTCCGGCTGTTCCCTGAAGAAGATGTCTAATAATACTTTACTAAAGAACTGCTTTCCAGTATCAGCAATGCCGAGGAATAAAAGTTATAAAGTTTAATAGTTTATTTTGCTGGATATTCAGGATATATTACATTTAAAATATAGATGCAAGATTACAAAATAATTTACTTGTTATTAGCATGAAAAATATATATATATTTTTTTTTTATAATTAAAGATTAGTACTGTTCAATAAAATATCAATACTAATATGAATACTAATAATAATACTAATATATATTATTATTGATATTATTATTATTATTATTTATGAAGAAATGTTATGTAATATATATGGATGGCTTGAGGACCACACCTCTTGCTTTTTTTTAACCACTTCCTCTCTCACACCTGTACCCCACCTATGGACCAGAGTATGAACTCAATGATGCAGTAACAAAATGTATAACAAAGTAATACATATATAATTTCTCTTAGAGCAAAAAAATACTTTTCTTGCTGGAAAAGGACCTGGGGGTCCTAGTAGATGATAGGCTCAGTAATGGCATGCAATGCCAAGCTGCTGCTAACAAAGCAAACAGAATATTGGCATTAAAAAGGGGATCAACTCCAGAGATAAGACGATAATTCTCCCGCTCTACAATACTCTGGTCTGGCCGCACCTGGAGTATGCTGTCCAGTTCTGGGCACCAGTCCTCAGGAAGGATGTACTGGAAATGGAGCGAATACAAAGAAGGGCAACTAAGCTAATAAAGGGTCTGGAGGATATCAGTTATGAGGAAAAGTTACGAGTACTGAACTTATTCTCTCTGGAGAAGAGACGCTTGAGAAGGGATGTGATTTCAATGTACAAATACCGTACTGGTGACCCCACAATAGGGATAAAACTTTTTTTGCAGAAGGGAGTTTAACAAGACACGTGGCCCCTCATTAAAATGAGAAGAAAAGAGGTTTAACCTTAAACTACATAGAGGGTTCTTTACTGTAAGAATGGCAAGGATGTGGAATTCCCTTCCACAGGCTGTGGTCTCAGTGGGGGGCATTGATAGTTTCAAGAAACTATTAGATAAGAACCTGAATGACTGCAACATACAGGGATATACAATGTAATACTGACATATAATCACACACATAGGTTGGACTTGATGGACTTGTGTCTTTTTTCAACCTCCCCTACTATGTAATATTGCTTTGCAAAAATGTTTTTATTTTGTAAGCAAGCCATTGACAAAAATGTAGCCAAACTTAAATCCGTACTCCAGGATAAATGTAAAGTAGTGGTAGAAGTACCACGTCTATATATGATGCTCGGCTCTCACCAAACAGGAGGCTGAATGGCAAATGTTCAGATATTTGCACAATTGCCCAAACAGCCACAGGTCAGTCCAAATCTAAGTTCAGACCAAAATGTAGACTCATCCCTATTCTTCTCCCGTAAGACCATCCCTGCCCTCCACCATCAGGTAGAAGTAATATTAATAAGTAACTCCAACATGGGGCCAACAGAAGGGTCCACCTGACCACAGACACATGGTCCAGCAAGTCATGGCAAAGATGTTATATATCATTCATCACCCACTGGGTAACTCTGCTGGCAGACAGAAAGGATGCAGGATGGCATCAGTTGGCTACAAACTGTTCTATTCTGCTTCAAATGATCCTATAAGTCAGGGTACCTATCTAGGAATAGTTGCACCACCAGGTTGGGGACATGTCCCAGAGAAGGCATATATGGGAACCTACCCTGCTGAAGGGCAGACAACAGGCTGGTGCTGTTGTCATACATGACTTTTCCAGGCACAAGATGGAGCGTCACGTCTGGGCCTGCCCCTGCAGAAATGACAGAATCTCTGCCCCAGTGTGGATGCTGCCACCTAGACATACCAGCTGTAATACTGCATGGCATCATTTTGCCTAAAGCCATTGTATAATCTATTGAACACTTGTGGGGGACTGCTGTTTCAGAGGATAACTCACCCGATGCAATCTGCTCATTCTATGGCCAGCATATAGTATCCTGCCTAAACAGACTTAAACGTTGTGGTGAAAATCTGATAACATGTACCACCCTGATTCATTGCTGGAAAAAAATAAAACATAATTTCTTAGTTCTAGCTGCAGTCTACTTGCTCTCTCCTTCAGAAAAGGAGGCCTGACCAAAAAGGATTACACGCTTAGCAGCAAAACTGTCACATTTTCCTTTATTCAGTCTGTAAAAAAGGAAGACATTTATTTAATTGCACATGTAATCTGTTTACTCTTTCCCTCATAAATTGTCACTTATCCAATGAAGGCCTGAAAAGTGTGGTGCAATTCTGTTCAATGTTTATGTTTCCAATTAAAACTAAAATTATCCAAATTTTAGTTCTAGATGTAAGATGTCCATTCTGTCACTCAGAAATATAAGCCTTCCCTTCCCCCCTAATATCTGTTGTGCAAATCTCTAACCTTTTCCCATCTTCAGTCTCCAAAGCAAGACACTCATTTTTTTAAATTTGCATGTAATTTTCTTGCTCTCTCCCTCAGAAATTGCGGCCTATCCAATAAAAGCTTCAAAGTTGTGCTGGAAGTCTTTACACTTTTTTCTTTAAAACAAATGTTTCTTTTGAAACATATAGGCACTGATTTTTTTTTCTTTCTTGATGCAATTTTCTTTCTTCTTGCTTTGTGTGGCCTGACCAAAAATGCTAAATAGCTGTGGTGCAAAATTGTAAATTTTTCCCTTTTCAGTCTCTGAATTAAGACACTCATACTTGCTTTTATTTCCAGATGCAATATTCCTACACAGCCACTCAAAATTAGCAATCTGCTCATTAGGGCTTTATATATTTTCTATCAAAACTGTAACATTTTGCCTTGTAAGTCTCCAAATTGACTCACTATTCTTTTATTTCAAGATATATTATTCCTGCCTAACCACTCAGAGAGTGCAACCTGTCTATACAGACTTAATATCTGTGGTGATAATGTATAACATTTTTCCATCTTCAGTAGAGTTGGGTGAACAGTTCGCGGAATGAGTTTGGGCTGAACATTGGCTGCTTGCCCCGTTCGGGGAACACCCGCACTTCCAGGGTGTTTGGCATGTGTGCTCTGCACAGTGCATTCTGCATCCTGATTGGGCAATGCTTTGCCCAATCAGGGCGCAGTAAAACCTGGTTAAGGAGCAAGGCCAGGAAGCGGCGGTCCTTAACAACCAATAATATATCAGCTGTCAATGGGCTTCCCTACTGACACCTGAATAAAAAAAAAACTTTTCTGGTAAAAAAAATAGTTAACAAAAAACTGTGTGGCCCCCCCGTCCATACCATACCCTTATCTGAGCATGCAGCCTGGCAGGTCAGGAAAGGGGGGACGAGCGAGTGCCCCCATGAACCATACCAGGTGACATGCCCTCAACATGGGGGGTGGGTGCTTTGGGGCAGGGAGGACTCTGCCCCCTCACCCCAAAGCCCCTTGTCCCCATATTGATGGGGGCAAGGGTCTCTTCCCCACAACCCTAGGCTGTGGTTGTGGGGGTATGCTGGCAGGAGGCTTATTGAAATCTGAAAGCCCCCTTTAACAAGAGGGCCCTCAGATCCCACCCCCCTTTTGTAAATGAGTATAGGGTACAGAGTACCCCCACCCATTCATCAGAAAAGTGTCAAAGAGTAATAAAAACACAGAGACAATTTTGACAATTCCTTTATTAAAAAATAAAAAATAAAAAAAAAGTTTACCCCAATGTAAATCCATTGTCAATCACGTCACCCACCCGAAAAAAAAAAGCCGTCCATGAAGGTTGACCACCTACTGCAGGCTCTGCCGTTTGACAGTTATTATGTAGGTAAGGGAGGGGCCACCTGGTGATGTCACCTGGTGCCATCACCCCACTTGTGATGACATTGACGCAGCATGCAGCAGTCCGTGATGTCACAAGGGGGGCAGTACCACCAGGTTACATCACAAGGTGGCCTACCCTTACCTACAGTATATAAGAACTGTTAAATGGCAGAGCCTGCAGTAGGCAGTCGGCTTTGGTGGATAGCGGGAGCATTTTATATTTATCTTTTGGATGCAGCATGTAACGTGATTGACGATGGATTTACATCGGGGACACTGTTTTTTTATTTTTTAATAAAGGAATTGTCAAAAACGGTCTCTGTGTTTTTATTACTTTTGTACATTTTTTGGTGGATGGGTAGGGGTTGTATGTACCCCATACTCATTCACATGGGGGGGTATGATCTGGGGACCCCCGAACCATACCAGACCCAAAGGACACGGTAATGGACTGGGAGGGGATCCCATGCTTTTCTTTTCAATACGTTTTTGCAGAGACCCGACAATTCATTACAGCCGCGATCAGTTTTAAATGACAATCTTTCCTTTAGAAATGTCATTTTGTTGTGGTACTGTTCTAAACATGGGAAGAATGTGCCACTTTGCAGGCATACACCCCCCAGGCACGATATTTAAAGGAATATTTCATTTTTATTGTTTCACTTTAAGCATTAAAAAATCACTGCTCCCAAAAAATGTCCCCTGGGGCAGGACCCGGGTCCCCAAACACTTTTTATGACAATAACTTGCATATAAGTCTTTAAAATTAGCACTTTTCATTATTCATGTTCGTGTCCCATAGACTTTAACCACTTCAATACCCAGCCATAGTCAAATGACGCCCACAGATGGGATCTCCCATCCTGGGTGGGCGTCATATGACATCCTCGGCTTTCCGCTCCAGGGGCCCGCAGAGTGGGGATCGGGGATCCATCGCGTCCCTCGGGACACAGCCATTCCCCGATGGGGGTAATGGAGCGACGGCTGTGGCACGCAGATCGGTGATCAGGGCTGAGGATTTTCCCTTGGATACAGCCCAGCCCCGATCAGTGTAAAGTGCCAGTGAAATTGGCTCTTTACCACGTGACTGGCTGTGTCCAATCACAGCTGGTCACTAATGTAAACAAAACACCAGTGTGTAACCTCTGTTGCTGGGTTCTCCTCTTCACACACTGATCCATTGTGAGGAGAAGATCAGCTAACAGTGAGTTACACATTGTACTATATATATATGTACTACTGTGCCCAGATTGCCCCCATTAAATAAAGAGGACCTGTCATCTAGTACTGTCATCTAGTACCTGTCATCAGGAGTACCTGTCATCTAGTACCTGTCCATCAGGAGTACCTGTCCATCAGGAGTTCCCGCCACCTCACCAGAGTACCTGCCACCAGACCAGAGTACCTGCCACCTCACCAAAGTACCCGCCACCAGAGTACCCACCACCTCACCAGAGTACCCGCCAACTCACCACCTGCCACCAGAGTACCTGCCACCAGAGTACTCACCACCTCACCAGATTACCCGCCACCTCACCACCTGCCACCAGAGTACCTGCCACCAGAGTACATACAGCCAGTCAGCCACTATGTCCAGAAAGGTGTCCAGAAGATGTCTAATAATACTTTACTAAAGAACTGCTTTCCAGTATCAGCAATGCCGAGGAATAAAAGTTATAAAGTTTAATAGTTTATTTTGCTGGATATTCAGGATATATTATATTTAAAATATAGATGCAAGATTACAAAATAATTTACTTGTTATTAGCATGAAAAATATATATATATATTTTTTTTATAATTAAAGATTAGTACTGTTCAATAAAATATCAATACTAATACTAATATGAATACTAATAATAATACTACTACTAATAATAATACTAATATATATTATTATTGATATTATTATTATTATTATTATTATTATTATTATTATTATTATTATTTATGAAGAAATGTTATGTAATATATATGGATGGCTTGAGGACCAAACCTCTTGCTTTTTTTTAACCACTTCCTCTCTCACACCTGTACCCCACCTATGGACCAGAGTATGAACTCAATGATGCAGTAACAAAATGTATAACAAAGTAATACATATATAATTTCTCTTAGAGCAAAAAAATACTTTTCTTGCTGGAAAAGGACCTGGGGGTCCTAGTAGATGATAGGCTCAGTAATGGCAGGCAATGCCAAGCTGCTGCTAACAAAGCAAACAGAATATTGGCATTAAAAAGGGGATCAACTCCAGAGATAAGACGATAATTCTCCCGCTCTACAATACTCTGGTCTGGCCGCACCTGGAGTATGCTGTCCAGTTCTGGGCACCAGTCCTCAGGAAGGATGTACTGGAAATGGAGCGAATACAAAGAAGGGCAACTAAGCTAATAAAGGGTCTGGAGGATATCAGTTATGAGGAAAAGTTACGAGTACTGAACTTATTCTCTCTGGAGAAGAGACGCTTGAGAAGGGATGTGATTTCAATGTACAAATACCGTACTGGTGACCCCACAATAGGGATAAAACTTTTTTTGCAGAAGGGAGTTTACCAAGACACGTGGCCCCTCATTAAAATGAGAAGAAAAGAGGTTTAACCTTAAACTACATAGAGGGTTCTTTACTGTAAGAATGGCAAGGATGTGGAATTCTCTTCCACAGGCGGTGGTCTCAGTGGAGGGCATTGATAGTTTCAAGAAACTATTAGATAAGAACCTGAATGACTGCAACATACAGGGATATACAATGTAATACTGACATATAATCACACACATAGGTTGGACTTGATGGACTTGTGTCTTTTTTCAACCTCCCCTACTATGTAATATTGCTTTGCAAAAATGTTTTTATTTTGTAAGCAAGCCATTGACAAAAATGTAGCCAAACTTAAAGCCGTACTCCAGGATAAATGTAAAGTAGTGGTAGAAGTACCACTTCTATATATGATACTTGGCTCTCACCAAACAGGAGGCTGAATGGCAAATGTTCAGATATTTGGACAATTGCCCAAACAGCCACAGGTCAGTCCAAATCTAAGTTCAGACCAAAATGTAGACTCATCCCTATTCTTCTCCCGTAAGACCATCCCTGCCCCCCACCATCACGTAGAAGTAATATTAATAAGTAACTCCACCATGGGGCCAACAGAAGGGTCCACCTGACCACAGACACATGGTCCAGCAAGTCATGGCAAAGATGTTATATATCATTCATCACCCACTGGGTAACTCTGCTGGCAGACAGAAAGGATGCAGGATGGCATCAGTTGGCTACAAACTCTTCTATTCTGCTTCAAAAGATCCTATAAGTCAGGGTACCTATCTAGGAATAGTTGCACCACCAGGTTGGGGACATGTCCCAGAGAAGGCATATATGGGAACCTACCCTGCTGAAGGGCAGACAACAGGCTGGTGCTGTTGTCATACATGACTTTTCCAGGCACAAGATGGAGCGTCACGTCCGGGTCTGCCCCTGCAGAAATGACAGAATCTCTGCCCCAGTGTGGATGCTGCCACCTAGACATACCAGCTGTAATACTGCATGGCATCATTTTGCCTAAAGCCATTGTATAATCTATTGAACACTTGTGGGGGACTGCTGTTTCAGAGGACAACTCACTCGATGCAATCTGCTCATTCTATGGCCAGCATATAGTATCCTGCCTAAACAGGCTTAAACGTTGTGGTGAAAATCTGATAACATGTACCACCCTGATTCATTGCTGGAAAAAAATAAAATATAATTTCTTAGTTCTAGCTGCAGTCTGCTTGCTCTCTCCTTCAGAAAAGGGGGCCTGACCAAAAAGGATTACATGCTTAGCAGCAAAACTGTCACATTTTCCTTTATTCTGTCTGTAAAAAAGGAAGCCATTTATTTAATTGCACATGTAATCTGTTTACTCTTTCCTCATAAATTGTCACTTATCCAATGAAGGCCTGAAAAGTGTGGTGCAATTCTGTTCAATGTTTATGTTTCCAATTAAAACTAAAATTATCCAAATTTTAGTTCTAGATGCCCATTCTGTCACTCAGAAATATAAGCCTTCCCTTCCCCCCAATATCTGTTGTGCAAATCTCTAACCTTTTCCCATCTTCAGTCTCCAAAGCAAGACACTCATTTTTTTAAATTTGCATGTAATTTTCTTGCTCTCTCCCTCAGAAATTGCGGCCTATCCAATAAAAGCTTCAAAGTTGTGCTGGAAGTCTTTACACTTTTTTCTTTAAAACAAATGTTTCTTTTGAAACATATAGGCACTGATTTTTTTTCTTTCTAGATGCAATTTTCTTTCTCCTTGCTTTGTGTGGCCTGACCAAAAATGCTAAATAGCTGTGGTGCAAAATTGTAAATTTTTCCCTTTTCAGTCTCTGAATTAAGACACTCATACTTGCTTTTATTTCCAGATGCAATATTCCTACACAGCCACTCAAAATTAGCAATCTGCTCTTTAGGGCTTTATATATTTTCTATCAAAACTGTAACATTTTGCCTTGTAAGTCTCCAAATTGAGTCACTATTCTTTTATTTCAAGATATATTATTCCTGCCTAACCACTCAGAGAGTGCAACCTGTCTATACAGACTTAATATCTGTGGTGGTAACGTATAACATTTTTCCATCTTCAGTAGAGTTGGGTGAACAGTTCGCGGAATGAGTTTGGGCTGAACATTGGCTGCTTGCCCCGTTCGGGGAACACCCGCACTTCCAGGGTGTTTGGCATGTGTGCTCTGCACAGTGCATTCTGCATCCTGATTGGGCAATGCTTTGCCCAATCAGGGCGCAGTAAAACCTGGTTAAGGAGCAAGGCCAGGAAGCGGCGGTCCTTAACAACCAATAATATATCAGCTGTCAATGGGCTTCCCTACTGACACCTGAATAAAAAAAAAACTTTTCTGGTAAAAAAAATAGTTAACAAAAAACTGTGTGGCCCCCCCGTCCATACCATACCCTTATCTGAGCATGCAGCCTGGCAGGTCAGGAAAGGGGGGACGAGCGAGTGCCCCCATGAACCATACCAGGTGACATGCCCTCAACATGGGGGGTGGGTGCTTTGGGGCAGGGAGGACTCTGCCCCCTCACCCCAAAGCCCCTTGTCCCCATATTGATGGGGGCAAGGGTCTCTTCCCCACAACCCTAGGCTGTGGTTGTGGGGGTATGCTGGCAGGAGGCTTATTGAAATCTGAAAGCCCCCTTTAACAAGAGGGCCCTCAGATCCCACCCCCCTTTTGTAAATGAGTATAGGGTACAGAGTACCCCCACCCATTCATCAGAAAAGTGTCAAAGAGTAATAAAAACACAGAGACAATTTTGACAATTCCTTTATTAAAAAATAAAAAATAAAAAAAAAGTTTACCCCAATGTAAATCCATTGTCAATCACGTCACCCACCCGAAAAAAAAAAGCCGTCCATGAAGGTTGACCACCTACTGCAGGCTCTGCCGTTTGACAGTTATTATGTAGGTAAGGGAGGGGCCACCTGGTGATGTCACCTGGTGCCATCACCCCACTTGTGATGACATTGACGCAGCATGCAGCAGTCCGTGATGTCACAAGGGGGGCAGTACCACCAGGTTACATCACAAGGTGGCCTACCCTTACCTACAGTATATAAGAACTGTTAAATGGCAGAGCCTGCAGTAGGCAGTCGGCTTTGGTGGATAGCGGGAGCATTTTATATTTATCTTTTGGATGCAGCATGTAACGTGATTGACGATGGATTTACATCGGGGACACTGTTTTTTTATTTTTTAATAAAGGAATTGTCAAAAACGGTCTCTGTGTTTTTATTACTTTTGTACATTTTTTGGTGGATGGGTAGGGGTTGTATGTACCCCATACTCATTCACATGGGGGGGTATGATCTGGGGACCCCCGAACCATACCAGACCCAAAGGACACGGTAATGGACTGGGAGGGGATCCCATGCTTTTCTTTTCAATACGTTTTTGCAGAGACCCGACAATTCATTACAGCCGCGATCAGTTTTAAATGACAATCTTTCCTTTAGAAATGTCATTTTGTTGTGGTACTGTTCTAAACATGGGAAGAATGTGCCACTTTGCAGGCATACACCCCCCAGGCACGATATTTAAAGGAATATTTCATTTTTATTGTTTCACTTTAAGCATTAAAAAATCACTGCTCCCAAAAAATGTCCCCTGGGGCAGGACCCGGGTCCCCAAACACTTTTTATGACAATAACTTGCATATAAGTCTTTAAAATTAGCACTTTTCATTATTCATGTTCGTGTCCCATAGACTTTAACCACTTCAATACCCAGCCATAGTCAAATGACGCCCACAGATGGGATCTCCCATCCTGGGTGGGCGTCATATGACATCCTCGGCTTTCCGCCCCAGGGGCCTGCAGAGTGGGGATCGGGGATCCATCGCGTCCCTCGGGACACAGCCATTCCCCGATGGGGGTAATGGAGCGACGGCTGTGGCACGCAGATCGGTGATCAGGGCTGAGGATTTTCCCTTGGATACAGCCCAGCCCCGATCAGTGTAAAGTGCCAGTGAAATTGGCTCTTTACCACGTGACTGGCTGTGTCCAATCACAGCTGGTCACTAATGTAAACAAAACACCAGTGTGTAACCTCTGTTGCTGGGTTCTCCTCTTCACACACTGATCCATTGTGAGGAGAAGATCAGCTAACAGTGAGTTACACATTGTACTATATATATATGTACTACTGTGCCCAGATTGCCCCCATTAAATAAAGAGGACCTGTCATCTAGTACTGTCATCTAGTACCTGTCATCAGGAGTACCTGTCATCTAGTACCTGTCCATCAGGAGTACCTGTCCATCAGGAGTTCCCGCCACCTCACCAGAGTACCTGCCACCAGACCAGAGTACCTGCCACCTCACCAAAGTACCCGCCACCAGAGTACCCACCACCTCACCAGAGTACCCGCCAACTCACCACCTGCCACCAGAGTACCTGCCACCAGAGTACTCACCACCTCACCAGATTACCCGCCACCTCACCACCTGCCACCAGAGTACCTGCCACCAGAGTACATACAGCCAGTCAGCCACTATGTCCAGAAAGGTGTACACCCCAGAAGAGGCATACCAAATACTCAGTCTGACCGATGAGAGCAACGGGGAGCTCTCACCGCTCAGTTCTGATTCCGATTCTGGTTCAGAATATGAGCCCCCAGAAGGCAGCACATCAGGATACAAATCAGAAGAGGAAGCAGTCCATCCAAAAAGACGACGGTCTGAACACCAGGCAGCTACCAGCAGTGCCAGCGGCGGTAGACTCCAGGAGGAGAGGCCCAGTACAAGCGCTGCTAGACCTCAGGAGGAAAGGCCCAGTACAAGTGCACGCCAAAGAATTAGGACCCAAACCCAGCTTCCAGA
Organism: Aquarana catesbeiana; assembly: GCF_042186555.1. NCBI lineage: Eukaryota > Metazoa > Chordata > Amphibia > Anura > Ranidae > Aquarana > Aquarana catesbeiana. The sequence continues at coordinate 15,072,535 of NC_133324.1, read as the reverse complement.
TGCCTTGGCAAACCCATTGTGGCTGCCTTCTACCACAGGGTCAGCCACGATCCCCCCTTTTACAGCACAGACAGGTGTGCAGGTCAACACTGCAGGTTTATCCCAAATGGATTTTTTTTAATTTATTTTTCCCTGACAAATTAGTTCAAGGCATCATGGACTAAACCAATCTCTTTGCCCAACAATTCATTTCAACCAACCCCAGCTCCAGCTATGCCCACCCTTTTGAATGGAGACCCCTAACAGTGGTGGAGCTTAAATTGTTTTTAGGCCTAGCGCTCAAAATGAGGGTTACAAAAAAAATGAAATGCATAAGTATTGGTCGACCAAACCCATCCACCATATGCCAATTTTTTCATCGGCCATGTCCAGGTCCTGATACAAAATTATAATGCGCTTCCTGAATTTCAGTGACAACTCACAGTGTCCCCTCAAATCACCCAATCTTTGACAAACTATATAAAACTCACCCCCTAATTAATTTTTTTTCCAAGAAGTTTGCCGAACGTTATGTCCCTGACAAAAACATATTTGTGGACGAATCCCTGGTGCATTTCACAGGCTGGGAATCAAGCAATATATCCCCAGTAAGAGGGCGAGGTACGGCTTGAAGCTCAACAAGCTCTGTGAAAGTGCCACCAGTTATGTGCACTCATTCTGCGTGTATGAAGGCAAAGATTCCCAGCTCCAGCCCCCTGAGTGTCCATCGTACATGGGAATAAGTGGAAAAATTGTTTGGGATTTGGCATTCCCACTCCTCCAAAAGGGGTTTCATATTTACATGGACAACTATTACACCAGTTTGCCCCTTCTCCGCCACCTATACCTAAAAAAAAAAAAACTTTGGCCTGTGGTACAACAAGGAAAAACCGAAAGGGCTTCCCACAGCGTCTTGCCACCACAACCATTCAAAGGGAGGAATCGACAAGCTTGAGAAATGAGGAAGTGTTGGCTGTGAAGTGGAGGGATAGGAAAGATGTGTACATCATGTACACCATCCACGATGACACCTCGGTGGAACTTCGCAGAAGACGCAGTCCTGTTCGCAAGCCTTCCTGTATCAGCGAGTACAATAAATTCATGGGGGGGTGGATTTAAATGACCAAATGTTGCAGCCCTATCTTTCAACAAGAAAATCCCTCTTCTGGTACAAAAAAGTCGCAATTTACTTTTTTCATTTGGCCCTTTTAAATTCTTTCATCATCTACCAAAAATCTACGGAAACACCCACCACCTTCATAAAGTTTATTGAAGACATTGTCACTGCCCTAATCTTCCAACAAGTATCCCCCCAGAAAGCATTTGCTCCGATTGTGTCAGCAGACTACATGAGCTCCATTTTCCAGACCATATTTTACCATCAGGATCTGGAAGACGACGCCAAAAAAAACGTCGGGTGTGCACCAAAAGAGGAATTAGGAAAGACACCAGCTTCTATTGTCCCCACTGTCCCTCCCAACCTGGCCTTTGCATCAGAGAATGCTTCAAGCGATATCACACTCTCGAAAACTATTAACCCATATTTCTAATACTGCCATTTCCCTGTTTTCAATTCCTGTCCTGAATATTTCCCTGCCTCAACCAACCATATCATTGGCTTCCATGTGAATTGACCCTGGCCTGTTTCTCAACTATGCCTCTGCACACTGTCTGGATTGTTTATCCACCATGTTTCTGCCTTTCACGTGAACTGACCCTGGACTGTATTGACTATGCCTCTGCCTACCGTCTATTTCTGCCTTTTACCTGCACTGACCTCGGCCTGTTGACCATGTTTTTGCCTGCCCCTTGGATTGATCTTTCACCCTGCTACACAGGGGTCTCACATATGTGAGGGGCTCCAGAATAGTGTTATGAGTTCAGAAAACCAATTTTTGTTTTTCTGTGTTCCCAGAACAGGGTCTGGTTGCCCGGAGGCTTCAAAGCAATTTGGGTGGGAGAAGCCTCTACCCCTGTCCCCATTCTTTCTTGACCGATGCCCTAAGCTTGATGGTCCTGCCTGCTCCCTGGACAAATACTCTGGCTTTGCTGACCATACCTCTGCCTGCTGCATGTACTAACTATGGACAGTATTCCTGCCTGCTGCATGGACGATCCTTTGATCATTTTGCTGCTGCTGACAACATATCTGCCTGCTATCTGGACCAATGCTTTGGCAGTGCTGACAACATCTCTACCTGTACTGACTATTCCTGCCTTCTGCCTGTTTTGCTGTCGCTATCCACGTTCCTGCCTGCTGCCTGGAACGATGCTCTCCTCTGTGGACCACTGCACTACTAAAACCACAGGTAATCTTTTCTTTACCCTTTGCTCAGCAGAATGTATTTTGGTTTGTAATTGGTATGTACAGTACATGCTATGTGTTAGAAATATGAAGGGCCTTCAACAATATGATAGGTTGGCAGGAATTTCTGTGTGTAATCTATGCTCCTAGAACACCTGACAGTGCTACTTGGATGTTGGGCCTCTGCATGTGGCCAGACTATGTAAAAGTCTCACACATGTGGTATCGCCATACTCAGGAGGAGTAGTAGAATGTATTTTGGGGTGTCAGTTTTGCTATGTACATGCTATGTGTTGGCAATATCTTATAAATGGACAACTTTGTATAAAAAAAATGCGTTTTCTTTTTTTCCCCACATTCCAAAAACTTCTGGAAAAAAATGAACTGTTCAAAAAACTCACTATGCCTCATAGATTATACATTGGGGTGTTATCTTTCCAAAATGGGGTAATTTTGTGGGCGTTTCCATTGTCCTGGTGCTCCAGGTTCTTCAAAACTGTAATAGGTGGTTGAGAAATGAGATGTGTAATTTATGCATGTAGAACACCTGACAGTGCTAGTTGAGCTCAGCGAAGCTGGCCCCCCTACAATCAGCACAAATAAAAACTCAAGTTTGTTTCTTTAGTGCTACGTTTGTGCTGTTTTGTGCCATAAAAATTTACATTTGTGCTGCTTTTATTTTTAAGATATTAGCAATTGTTTTTTCCAGACTATGACATCACCTAGCCCCCCTACAACGCCCAAATGACACAAAACTGGTCTCGTTGGTTAGTGCTACGTTTGTGCTGTTTTGTGCTGCTAAAAATTCCGTTCTGTCTTTTATCGTTTTCGCGTTATTAATGATTTATTAAAGGTCACCAAAGGTCAGTCAGCCCCCCTACAACGCCCAAATTACACGAAACTGGTCTCGTTGGTTAGTGCTACGTTTGTGCTGGTTTGTGCTGCTAACATTTTTATTTGTGCTGTTATGGTTTTTAAGTTATAACAGTTTATTTTTTTTTCAAACCCCACTCACTTTGCCCACCCTACAATCAGCACAAATAAAAACTCAAGTGTGTTTCTTTAGTGCTACGTTTGTTCTGTTTTGTGCCGTAAAAATTTACATTTGTGCTGCTTTTATTTTTAAGATATTAGCAATTGTTTTTTTCCAGACTATGACATCACCTAGCCCCCCTACCATGCCCAAATGACACAAAACTGGTCTAGTTGGTTAGTGCTACGTTTGTGCTGTTTTGTGCTGCTAAAAATTCCGTTCTATCACTTATCGTTTTTGCGTTATTAATGATTTATTAAAGGTCACCAAAGGTTCGTCAGCCCCCCTACAACGCCCAAATGACATAAAACTGGTCTTGTTGGTTAGTGCTACGTTTGTGCTGTTTTGTGCTGCTAACATTTCCGTTCTATCACTTATCGTTTTTGCGTTATTAATGATTTATTAAAGGTCACTCAGCCCCCCTACAATGCCCAAATGACACGAAACTGGTCTCGTTGGTTAGTGCTACGTTTGTGCTGGTTTGTACTGCTAACATTTTTATTTGTGCTGTTATGGTTTTTAAGTTATAACAGTTTTTTTTTTTTTTCAAACCCCACTCACTTTGCCCACCCTACAATCAGCACAAATAAAAACTCAAGTGTGTTTCTTTAGTGCTACATTTGTGCTGTTTTGTGCTTTTTAAATTTATGTTCTATCTTTTATCGTTTTTGCATTATTAATGATCTTTTTAAAGGTCACCAAAGGTCACTCAGCCCCCCTACAACACCCAAATGACACAAAACTGGTCTCGTTGGTTAGTGCCTCATTTGTGCTGGTTTGTGCTGCTAAAATTTGTATTTGTGCTGTTATGGTTTTTTAGTAATAACAGCTTGTTTTTATATTTGTGCTTTTTTTGTGTCATAATAGTTAAAATTTGTGCTGCTTTTATTTTTAAGATAATAGCAATTTGTTTTTTCCAGATGATGACATCACCCCGCTCTCCTGTCACGTACCTGGTTAGTGAGCTCCTGGTTAGAAAGCAGCCATGGGAGCACAGTGAGGTATGAGTGCCTGTGATCAGTCCACTAGACTGTGTGGTGGCAGCAGTCAGCAGGTGGATGTGGCGGCAGAACCAGCCGGTGGCAGATGAGCTGGCACTGAGCTTGGCTGGTGGCAGACTGTGGGTAAGCAGCTGGAAGCAGGAGACTGATGAGACCCTGCTGGGCTGAAGAGCTGTAGCAGGCTGGATGAGCAGGATGCAGGGTCAGATGAGCCGGGTCCATAATGGTCAGGCAGTTCAGGCATAGACGGCACACAACAGGATAGTCGGGTCACAAACCAAGTCAGCAACAGGAGGTAGATCAGGCAAGAAGAGAAGGCAGAAGCAGAAGCAGAATCCAGAGACAAGCCAAGGTCAGGGCAGGTAGCAGTCAAACCGAGGTCAGGAGGAAGCTGGGTTAGGATCAGAGGTCAAACACAGGAATCAGGAATGAACACACAGAAGCAGCACACCAAATTGCAGCCTGTTTAAATAGTCTGTCTGGTGCCAGCATTGGTGACAGGCTCACGCTCATCTGCCCAGCCAGTTGCCAGTCTGCGCATGCGCATATGTATGTACAGGGAGACATCATTTGTGCTATGGGAAAGCCTTCCCTGACACCCCCTACAACAGCCAAACAAAATGAAAACGGGCTGGTTGGTTAGTGCCACGTTTGTGTTGGTTTGTGCCTATTTACATTCCATTCTATCTCCTTTTGTTTTTTAGTTATTGTTGATTTAATAAAGGTCACCAAAGGTTACCCAGCCCCCCTACAAGAGACAAAAGGCATGAAACTGGGCTGGTTGGTGCTTCCTTTGTGCTGGTTTGTGCTGTTTAAATATCAGTTCTACTGCATTTTGTTTTTCAGCTATTTACTATTTATTAAAGGTCACCAAAGGTCAATCAGCCCCCCTCCCCCCCTACCTACACATGAAACTGGGTTGGTTGGTTAGTGCTGCATTTGTGCTGTTAAAATTATTATGTGTGCTGCTTTGATTTCTTAATTGTAAAAGTTTGTTTTTATTTGATCAAACCCCACCCACCCATCAAAACCCAGCCACCCCCTATAAAAGCATAAGGACGTGAAACTGGCTGATTAGTTAGTGCTGCTACTGTGCTGCTTAAACATCCATTCTCTCAGGTTTTGATATATTAACAGTTATTTTTTTATATAGTATATACTATAGTTTTCCACCATGTTTTTGTACAATTTGTATGTAAATATAAGCAACTTTTGTTATTCCCTATGTCACTTATGTAACTCTAACTTTATGTACAGTATATTGATATATTACATGCTATAATTGGTTACTTTTAGACCTTGTATTTGTGTTACATTGTAACCATGTTCATGTGTCTGCGCATAACAAAATTTAGTTTTAGGCCCCTTTCACACATGATGTCCGATCAGGTCCAAATGTTCGTTTTTCAGGCGTACCTGATCGGACACTCCATTCACCTCTATGGAGCAACGGATTTCAGCGGTGACATGTCCGCTGACATCCGCCGTTATCAGATCCAATCCGTTCTGCCAAATCCAGATGGATGTAGGTCCTATTTTACATCTGTCTGGCGGATCAGATCAGATGGGATTGGATGAAAATGGACAGAGTCCCATAGAAGAGAGCGGGACTCTGATAGTCTGTCTCAGCACAGTGAGCGGAGGAGGATCTGTCATCGGCCTGCTCAGCGGGGATCAACTTATCGATCCCTGCTGAGCAAGCAGAGTCAGTCAAAATGGACATGCCCCGTGTAAAAGGGGCTTATGGGTTGACTGTATTGATTGGGAAATGTGTCACCATATTCTCCCTCTGAATACTGAGTGCTAACAGCACAATTGTTGTAATGGAGCAGGTGATAAGATGTGCTTCTTGTTGTCTTATTTCACATTTTCATTTGCGCAGCACTGGATTATTAGCTCTTTTTCATTCTTCTTCAAGTTTTACATCAATAGCATGAGACTTCATTTTATGAATACCATTAACAGTGTTGAAGCATACCTTCATTACACAGCTAGCAGACAGGGTAATATGAACTGGCTTCACTTGAGGTCAGCATGATTATAGCAACAGCCAAAAGGAAATACTAAATCTCAAGAATTACAATAGTAAAATGTGTCTTAAACATTTTAATTCCACAAATCATGTTCTGAATTGTGGATCATAAAGTTTATATGAAAAATTACAACCAAAAAAGAACAAACAAACCAAAATATAGAGATAACCATATAAGGTTCTGACTTTTTCTCAGCCTTCATTAAACGGCAGCTTCACATGTCCATGAGAAGCCAAAACCTCAGCTACCTACATTTATGAAACTGGGAACTACAAACAGCTATCTCTTGTGTATAGAACAGCGTGGGGGCAGATCTTGGTGTGTGAATTCACCACTGCCATATCATTTGACAAACCATCATATTTTTCCCAGGTGAAATCAGACCTTTTAAGTAGGCTATGTAATGGCCTAGGGAGCTTCTGGTAGCTGGTTGGCAGAATGCAACAACACCTCTTAAAGTGAACTTGTTCCCCTTTAATTCAAGATCCTGTGGAAATTTAAAGAGCTCTTCTTCAAGAAATATCTCTTCTGAACCTCTGCTTTGTGTTTCACCAGCTTCCCAGAATCCTATGTCAGTATCAACACAAAGGTGCTGTCCTGTTGTTATGGCATGTTCCACAGTACCATTACAAAGAATGTTTCACGAAACTGAAGGGTCAAAAAACTGCATTTCCCTGAGAGTGTGTTGCACATCGTGGATCCGTGAGAGGCATTTTGAAGGTTTTAAATACATTTGTTTGTTGACTGCTTCTTGTAGAGCTGAAACTCCTCTTGACTTCAGTGTGTCTTGGTCAGCTGATACAAATGCAATATTTCTTGAAGCTCCAGAATGGCGTGAACATGTTTGTGAAGAACATTTGCTCTCAGTCACTATGCTGGCCACTGTTGAGAATACATTTGAAATTATTGTTGATATGTTGCATTCAGCTTTAACCATCTGGAGTCCTGCTTTAATTTGTTCTGCTCCAAATATGTCCCTTAGGATTTTACCTCTCAGCATGTAGATTTCTTTTTGTACACCTTTTTCTGCCATGGTTTTCACAAGGTGAAAAATTTCTACATTGCTTATTTCTTGGGCCACGTAACTACTGTAGGATGTGCTGTCACAAAAGGCACTACAAAGGCACTGGCAAAATGCATCAAATGCACAGGTGTTTGTAACTCTCACTGTGTGTCCACACACCTTTACAGGTTGCAGGTCTCTGATGTTGCCATTCCTTATTAAACCTAATTTTGCCTTTTTCGTCAAGACTGATGTGTCTGCATGCAACCACTCTGTACAAGGGGAAAGGTATGTACTCCTTCGTTTTTTGGGAGGAATAGCAAGTCCTCTCCAGTTTTCAACAACCTTGTCATCTGCTGGGTAAATTGACTCTTTATTTGCTGGACCAGTTTCAGCTTTGACAGTATCATCACAGACTGTGGGTGGGAACATCTGGGAAACATTGTCTCTTGCAGCTGATATTCTCATACGTCCTTCTATGAATGATAAGTGGTGGATGAGAAACTTGTCAACTCGCATTGGCAGGGTTTCATGTTTGAGAACAGAGTGCTTCAGATTCTTAAACTCAGCCTCAATGCTAGCAGAACTTGCTATGACATTAAAAGTTTTGAAAAACGGAACCAGTACTCCAGTCCAAAGTGGCAGTTAACAACAAAGCCGTGTAATATGAGGAACAATTGCAGGTAAAAAATGTAAGTGGTCTCTGTCACCATTGTCTGCAGCTAACAGCTTGCACTCATCACGCAAATTGACTACCCATTGTTTTAAATCTGTTGAGCATGCGTCAAGTTTTTCTTTGGGTTCTGGAATGTCAGTTTCATCCTCAAACTCTTCAGCGGGCAAAGTCACACATCCTTCCGCGATTCTTTTCTTTAGGAAGACTTTAGAAGACTCTGACATTAGTGTTTTTCTCATTTCATCACAGCCTTCGGCTTCACTTAAAGCAACTATAAAAATGGCCTTGATGAGATCTTTGGCATCAGTCAGGGATACAGATGTGATGAGCTGTGCTACAGCCCTTATGTAAAATTCTTTGACTCTTGACTTTTTTTCTCAGACACTCCCACCTGGTGACTAGCTTGATGCAATGTGCAACATCAACTCTGACAAAGCATGGGGGCAGTTAGGAAGATTCCTTTTCCATCAATACTCCAAAGCATTGGTTAATATAAGTCACAAGGTCTGGGTAAGGTGTAAAAGCCCTCACAATAGCACCAAGTAAAGCCATGGAAAAGAGGAGCACCTGAACGTTTTCCATTCTGTTAGCCAATATGCTATTGCATTGATGTCATGCTTTCCAGACAGCATTTGAACTACTGGGACCTTCATGGCTTCCTCTGTATTTCCAGGTATAAGTACACCTTCATACAAAAAAATGTGTCCAGACACACCTTGTTGGCGTTTCAGTTTTTTCACAAGGGAGCCCGTGGCATCAAAGGCAATAACACTGGAATGTTGTTTAGATTGTGTCTTGTATACATACATTTGTGATGTTGACCAATAGTGGACAAAGAATTTGTCAAGTCCAATGTCATGCACACTGCCATAGTGGGGAAATGAATATTTCATGTGAAGGACAGATATAAGAGGGTCTTTGTCAAAAACTTCCCGATTTCTTTTTTCTTGTTTAACTTTCTGTAGAACAGACAAATTATGTAAATGGCCTGGCTCTGGGTCGCCGACATCCATAAGTCGTAGCGTTTCAGAAGCACGCCAAATATTTGGATGTTTTTTGCCCTCACATAATTCACTGGAAATGTGAACAAGTAGATACCCTGACAGCAATCTTTTTGATTTGCCAGAATGAAGTTTTTCGCTTTTTTTATATACTTCACAGTTCAGTGTTAATGCTTGGTCATTGTTAGGTTTTTTGCCACAGTAAATAAAGAGTTTTGCTTTACACTCTTTACAGGATCCATTCATTTTTATGTAACTTTCCCCTGATGGAAACACTTTTGCCCTCTTAAAGACCCACGTACATGGATATTTTTTAGAAAACCATATGGCTTCATTGATTATATGAGTCCATGCACCACGTCTTAGGACCTCATAGTCAATATACCTGCTGTCTTTACAACAGTAAGTTACAGGCTCAGGAAAAATTTGCTGCCACTTCTCAGGTGACAGGACTACATCAAATTTTTCTATATCTTCATGTAGCTCACTGTTTTGCTCAGAGTTAGATGTGTTCTCATCAGTTTCATCTAATATTTTCTGGCCAGGGTCCTGTTTTGTCTGCAAACATTCCAAACCAAGCTCCCGGTGCAGATTATATCTGTTTAATTTAACTAATGTGTAAAGAGCCTTGGAAGATATGTCCCAATTCAAATGTTTACTTAGGTCATCCCATACCTTGGCTGATGGCATAACAATTTTGCCATCTTTCACAATTTCTCATTTTCTTTCTACAATGATTCTAACAATCTCTTCCTTTGGAAACTTTGGTACCCTGGGCATCTGTAAAACAATATGGATATAAAATTATGTGACATCTTGGATAAGTGTGAAAAATAAAAAATCCATTGTCTCTTGTGTGTGCTGAAAAAATAAATGTTTGTGCTGGTGTTCTGTCAAGTTAGACAACTTCTTGAATGTTTCAATTAAGAGCCCATTCACACAGGGGCAACACGACTTCCAGCACGACTTTGGGAGGCAACTTGGACACGACTTGAGTATGAATCACAGCACGACTTGGGGCAACTTACAACACAACTCGCCTCCAGGACAGGGAACTTTACAAGTGGCCAATCAGAGCTTATCAGCTGTGTGTGAGAAGGAGGGGGCTGGCTGTTTAGTGGAGTAAATTACTTTCTGTTTCCTTTCTGCTTCCTGTAAAGTTGCCTCAGTATGAACAGTGATCCGACTTGGAGGCAACTTCCATTGAAATGAATGGGTACAAGTCGCCTTCTAGTCGGATTGAAGTAGTACAGGAACCTTTTCTGAAGTCGGAGCAACTGCAGTAGTGTGCATTAAGACGGATCCGTTCACTTACATTGATTTTTTCAAGTAACGCGACTTGAGGCGACTAGGGGAGACTTGGGGTGACTTGAAGTCGGATCCAAAGTTGCCCCTGTGTGAATGGGCTAACTGTAATATGTGCATGTGCAGTACAGCGTTTTGGAGATTATGAGGAAATATGATGTCCAGGGAGGCCCCTGGCATCTTCAAACTTAGGAATCCAAGACAATGTGATGGCAGACCCCCCTCCCTCTTTGTATACTTGGCATGCTAGGGGCCCCACTGCCAACTTTTGGGGGCCTCTAGCCTACTCCCAGCATGCAAAGTATACAAAGGGGCAAGGGGGATGGTCTGCCATTAACCCATCTTCGTTCCCTCAACTTTAGAGGTTTTAGGTACATCCAAAGACATCATATTCTCTAAACTAGGAGCATTGCATTAAATTCTAGGTCACTAAAATTCTCTTTCAGCCAAGGTCTGAAACTCAAGTTTGTACTATGAACTAGAATGTTTGTAGTCACTGTATGTCTATCAAAAACTGAGAAATTTACACTTTCCAAAGCATTTCAACAATATTTTTTGTCAAGTTTCAGTTACGACATTCTTACATTAGTTATCCCAATCAGAGTGCCCCTTTCCATGATATGTGCTCATAGAGTGCCCCTTTGCATCTTATTTCCCATCAGAGTGCCCCTTTACATAATTTGTGCCCATCAGAGTGCCCTTTTACACCATATGTGCCCACCAGAGAGCCCTTTCACACCATATGTGCCCCACAGAAGGCCCCATTACACCATATGTGCCCACCAAAGTGCCCCTTTGCATCTTATGTGCTCCTCAGAGTGCCTCTTGACATCATATTTCCCCATCAGAGTGCCCCTTTACTTCAGGTGTCCCCATGAGAGTGCCCCTTTACATCATATGTGATCAGCAGAGTGCCCCTTTACACCATATGTGCCCACCAGAATGCCTCTTTATATCATATTTGCCCATCAGAGTGCCCCTTTATACCATATGTACCCATCATAGTGTCCCTTTACACCATATGTGCCTATCAGTGTGCACCTATAAACCCAATCCAAGTGAACAGCATACCTGCACATGTTAAGTAGCTGGGCAGGCACGGGACATGGGAGAAGGGAGGAGCTGCAGGGGGCAGTAGCTGGGTGGAGCAACTTGCTACAGGGATGGGGCGCACATGTGACATCACTGGTTACTGTGACATCGGCAATGTCAGCAACTAATGACTGCTGAGCAGCCAGGGTCACGCACTCCAGACTGGTGGGCTGACATTGTGGACACGGGCATTGCTCGGTCTGCCATTTACTGAAGGCTGCTCTAAACATTTCCAACCAGCGCATGCACAGTACAGCTACTTTGAGATTTTGATGAGTTGGAGATCTTGACAGAACAATGGTATCGTTTTTGGAGAAATTTCACATATTTTACATTGTGTCACCTCAAGTCCTGCCGACTTTGCACCCCATGTTATTAAATTTTAAATATAAACGTACCGTTCAATTGTGTTACTTTTTGTGCCTTAAAAATATTCTCCGCCCTACCTTGCACCCCATGAAACAGTAAAAGCTACAGCTATTGCAAGCTTATACTTAAGTATTCTTCCTGTTTAAGTGTCTTAAACACAGCACAGTCTGAGTTGCTTGCATCATCTGGTTTTAACTCTCATATAAATATATATATATATATATATATATATATATATATATATATGTGTGTGTGTGTGTGTGTGTATATATATATATATATATATATATATATATATCTCTATCTCACATACATTTGTAGAAAGTGTTTGAATTGTAGCATTTCCATAGTCTGGCCTAGCATTTGCAATTCCCTTACAGTTTACCTTTTAGTGAAAAGACCAAAGTCAGAACAAATAGGTTCCCAATTTGGGCAAAAAGAAAAAACTGGGAGTACAGTTACCAATGTACCTTTGTGTGTAGACAGACAAGGGTTTAATGATGATTTCAGTATATTGCTACAGGGATTTAAAATTCTGGCTAACACAGAACACAGTGTATACACATGGATGCATCACTATCAAACACAACAAAAGTAAAAATAAGTGGGCTATACTTCCATTTACTTGATTTGCCCTCAGGTAGCAGTCAAAACATCAAGCATGAGGTTGCATAAACTGTAAAAATAAGTGGGTTAAACTTCAATTTACCCTGTAATCCCTCAGGTAGCAGTCAAAACATCAAGCATGAGGTTGCTTAAGCTGTATTAGTGCCTTCCCCCAGGGTACTGTGTGCAGTGTTTACAGAGTCAGGTACAGAGGAGGAGCATTACAAAATAAACTACAGGCTGTGTATAGGGCCTAGCAAGGAACAATGTAAACATTTTTGCTATTATTGCAATATGGATTTTACAATTTAGAAAAAAATGTACTGACTAGTGAAAAGTGTTTGTGTAACTTGCACTCCTCTTTCACCTGTTTCCATGCATTGTTAAACAACAACACACAAATTATGTTCGTTGCCCTCTATATAGTTTATCCAGCAAACCAATAGATAAGTACAACTTGGAATTCTCCATTATATTTATGCAAGCATACATGAAAATCATTTTTATTTTTTTTTCACATGCACTCTCATTTTGTATGTGAAAGAATGGTTTTAGACTGTTGAAGAAGTGGTGTCTGTGTGAAAGAGAAATGATTAGCATGTGATTCTCACATGTGGAGGGGGTTTGATGAAATATAATGTACAAGATCTCCAAAACCAAACCAGCACAAATGTTATTTTTTTCACAAGTTATCACAAATGCAGCACGAATGAATGGTGTAATTGTTATAGTATCTAATAACATGGGATGCCAAGGGGGTGGGGTTTGATGGGTGGGTGGGGTTTGATCTAATAAAAACAAACTTTTGCAATTAAACAATCAAAGCAGCACACATAATAATTTTAACAGCACAAATGCAGCACTAACCAACCAACCCAGTTTCATGTGTAGGTGGGGGGAGGGGGGCTGAGTGACCTTTGGTGACCTTTAATAAATAGTAGATAGCTGAAAAACAAAATGCAGTAGAACTGATATTTAAACAGCACAAACCAGCACAAAGGAAGCACCAACCAGCCCAGTTTCATGCCTTTTGTCTCTTGTAGGGGGGCTGGGTAACCTTTGGTGACCTTTATTAAATCAACAATAACTAAAAAACAAAAGGAGATGGAATGGAAAGTAAATAGGCACAAACCAACACAAACGTGGCACTAACCAACCAGCCCGTTTTCATTTTGTTTGGCTGTTGTAGGGGGTGTCAGGGAAGGCTTTCCCATAGCACAAATGATGTCTCCCTGTACATACATATGCGCAGACTGGCAACTGGCTGGGCAGATGAGCGTGAGCCTGTCACCAATGCTGGCACCAGACAGACTATTTAAACAGGCTGCAATTTGGTGTGCTGCTTCTATGTGTTCATTCCTGATTCCTGTGTTTGACCTCTGATCCTAACCCAGCTTCCTCCTGATCTCCGTTTGACTGCTACCTGCCCTGACCTTGGCTTGTCTCTGGATTCTGCTTCTGCCTTCTCTTCTTGCCTGATCTACCTCCTGTTGCTGACTTGGCTTGTGACCCGACTATCCTGTTGTGTGCCGTCTATGCCTGAACTGCCTGACCATTATGGACCTGGCTCATCTGACCCTGCATCCTGCTCATCCAGCCTGCTACAGCTCTTCAGCCCAGCAAGGTCTCATCTGTCTCCTGCTTCCAGCTGCTTACCCACAGTCTGCCACCAGCCAAGCTCAGTGCCAGCTCATCTGCCACCGGCTGGTTCTGCCGCCACATCCACCTGCTGACTGCTGCCACCACACAGTCTACTGGACTGATCACAGGCACTCATACCTCACTGTGCTCCCATGGCTGCTTTCTAACCAGGAGCTCACTAACCAGGTACGTGACAGGAGAGCGGGGTGATGTCATCATCTGGAAAAAACAAATTGCTATTATCTTAAAAATAAAAGCAGCACAAATTTTAACTATTATGACACAAAAAAAGCACAAATATAAAAACAAGCTGTTATAACTAAAAAACCATAACAGCACAAATACAAATTTTAGCAGCACAAACCAGCACAAATGAGGCACTAACCAACGAGACCAGTTTTGTGTCATTTGGGTGTTGTAGGGGGGGCGTGACCTTTGGTGACCTTTAAAAAGATCATTAATAATGCAAAAACGATAAAAGATAGAACATAAATTTAAAAAGCACAAAACAGCACAAATGTAGCACTAAAGAAACACACTTGAGTTTTTATTTGTGCTGATTGTAGGGTGGGCAAATTGAGTGGGGTTTGAAAAAAAAAACTGTTATAACTTAAAAACCATAACAGCACAAATAAAAATTTTAGCAGCACGAACCAGCACAAACGTAGCACTAACCAACGAGACCAGTTTCGTGTCATTTGGGCATTGTAGGGGGGCTGAGTGACCTTTAATAAATCATTAATAATGCGAAAATGATAAAAGATAGAACGGAATTTTTAGCAGCACAAAACAGCACAAACGTAGCACTAACCAACGAGACCAGTTTTGTGTCATTTGGGCATTGTAGGGGGGCTAGGTGATGTCATAGTCTGGAAAAAACAATTGCTAATATCTTAAAAATAAAAGCAGCACAAATGTAATTTTTTACGGCACAAAACAGCACAAACGTAGCACTAAAGAAACACACTTGAGTTTTTATTTGTGCTGATTGTAGGGTGGGCAAAGTGAGTGGGGTTTGAAAAAAAAAAAAACTGTTATAACTTAAAAACCATAACAGCACAAATAAAAATTTTAGCAGCACAAACCAGCATAAACGTAGCACTAACCAACGAGACCAGTTTCGTGTCATTTGGGCGTTGTGGGGGGGCTGACTGACCTTTGGTGACCTTTAATAAATCATTAATAACGCGAAAACGATAAAAGATAGAACGGAATTTTTAGCAGCACAAACAGCACAAACATAGCACTAACCAACGAGACCAGTTTTGTGTCATTTGGGTGTTGTAGGTGGGCCGAGTGACCTTTGGTGACCTTTAATAAATCATTAATAACGCAAAAACAATAAGTGATAGAACGGAAATGTTAGCAGCACAAAACAGCACAAACGTAGCACTAACCAACGAGACCAGTTTTGTGTCATTTGGGCATTGTAGGGGGGCTAGGTGATGTCATAGTCTGGAAAAAACAATTGCTAATATCTTAAAAATAAAAGCAGCACAAATGTAAATTTTTATGGCACAAAACAGCACAAACGTAGCACTAAAGAAACACACTTGAGTTTTTATTTGTGCTGATTGTAGGGGGGCCAGCTTCGCTGAGCTTGCTAGTTGGATGTTAGACCTCTGTATGTGGCCAGGCTGTGTAAAAGTCTCACACATGTGGTATCACTATACTCAGGAGGAGTAGCAGAATGTATTTTGGGGTGTCATTGCAAGTATGCATGTGCTGTGTGAGAGAAATAACTTGTTATTATGACAATTTTTTGAAAAAAAAATTCCCAAGAATTTTGGGATAGGCCTTCAGTACATCAGGTGTGATCAGATGTGATCATTTTTCAGTGATTTGCACCATAGCTTGTAGACTCTATAACTTTCACAGAGACCAAATAATATACACTAATTGGGGTTATTTTTACTAAAGATATGTAGCAGTATACATTTTGGCCCAAATTTATGAAGAAAAATGACTTATTTGCAAAATTTTACAATAGAAACTAAAAAAAAGTGTTTTTTTTTCAAAAATGACTCTTTTTTCCCTTATATTGCAAAAAATAAAAAACCCAGCAGTGATTAAATACCACCAAAAGAAAGCTCTGTTTGTGAGAAAAAAAATGATAAAAATTTGGTTTTTGTACAGTGTAGCATGACTGAGTAATTGTCATTCAAAGTGTGAGAGCGCTAAAAGCTAAAAATTAGTCTGGGAAGGAAGGGTGTATAAAAGCCCTGTATTGAAGTGGTTAACAGTGATCGTGTGTTCTGCCAAATTTTTTGCCTGTTCACATGTTCTGCTGCAAACTGAACAGAAGGGTGTTCAGCTCCTTCCTAGTCTTCAGTGACCTAAAAAATTCATTTTCAATGTACAGATGCAATGTGCTTGCTCTCTCCCTGAGAAATTGCAGTTTGTCTATACAGGTTTAATAACTGTAGTGCAAAACTGAAAATTGTTTGCCTCTGTCTTTGAATAAAGACAGTCCCTAAGAAATGACAGCCTGTCAAAAAGGCATAATAGCTGTGGTGCATAACTGTAAAATGTTTGCCTTGTCAGTCTCTGAATCAAAACACTTTTTTTTGTATTTCCAGATATGATATTCTCATCTAAAAACCCAAACATTACAATCTGTCCATACAGGCTTAATATCTGTGGTGCAAATATGTACTTTTTTTTCCATCTTCTAAAAAGTACATAATTTTTTTATTTCCAGATGCAATATGCTCTCTTTCAGATGTTTGGGCCTATCCAGGAAAAGCTTAAAATGTGTGCTGGAAATCTTTAGTTTTTCGGTCTTCAGTCTTAGGAGATAGACAATTAATAGACCATTTTTAGACATACAATCTGCCTTCTCTGAAATAGCAGATCTTGAAAAAGACGTTAACTGTAGCCTTGTAAAAACCCTTATATGGTGTGCATTGTGTCCATCAAACATTTTTGGTTCTTGACCGCGTTTGCATTTAGAAGCGTTTAAAAAAAATGTTTTTTTTTCCTTGTCAAAAGAAGTTTATTGAGTATACAATATTATAAAGATACATAAAGTAAGTTTACAAGGATCTATACTTGTTTTACAGTAGGGTTTATATAGGTAAATATCATGAAATTTCAAATATTGAACATTGGGTTCACGTAAACCTAAATTAAAGATATATATCATTTCCTTAGTTACTTTTGTAGGTATTTAAATGATTTATACCTACTATACATATTGTTTACAGGTAGAGTGTATATAGGTCAAATAAATTCTGATAATGAGCTTTGATCGTAAGGTGGAGAAAAGGAAAGAGAAAGAAGAAAAAGGGTAGAAAGGCAGAGGTATGGTCCACAAGGTTGTCCCGCTCGTCAGTTTATTATTCTTTTTAGTTCTCTTTGAAGCCTTAGAATGGGTATCTCTGTAAGTCATTTAATCTGTTACCATGGAAAACAGGACAGAGTCATTGAAATTTGATAGGAATTGTTGTTTTATCCAAGGATGCCAAAGTTTTTCAAATTTTGGAATTTGATTTTGATCGATGGCTACCATCTTAGCATGGGACATTGTATTATTCATTCTGTGAATTGTTTCTGCTAGTACCAATGTAGGAGATTTCCATGCCTTAGCCACTGTTTGTTTTGCAGCCGTTATTAGTTGGATCATAAGTTTGAATTGAGAGAGTGTTAACCATTCCGGTTTTAGATTAAGTAAAGTTATATATGGATCTGGTTGTATTATTTTTTTAAATATTTTAGATGCAATCACGAAGACTTCCTTCCAGAAGGTTTGGATTACTGGGCACGTCCACCATTTGTGTAAATGTGTGCCTATTTCTGGGCATCCTCGAAAACAAAGAGCTGAGGTATTAGGTGAATATTTTGCCACTCTAGCGGGTACAAGGTACCAGCGAGTTAGGACTTTATAATTTGTCTCCAGTGCTAAGATGTTGGGTGAAGATGACTTAGATGTGAGCCATATGTTAGACCAGTCCGTGTCTTCTAAAGTTCGTCCCAGGTCCTCCTCCCACCTCTAAACGTAAGAGGGTCTATTAAGATTTACTACTCCATATAATTGATTATAAAGTGATGAAATTGTACCTTTAGCAAATGGATCTTTTGTACAGATTGATTCAAAAATGGATAATTGGGATAATGGTGTATCCCCCTTTAGGAATGGTGTATAGAAATTTTTGATTTGGAGATATCTAAATATCTCAGAGTTTGGTAGATCATATTTTTCTCTAAGCGATGGGAATGAAAGGAATGATTTAGATGCTATGAAGTCATTTAGTGTCTAAATGCCTGATGTTGTCCAAGCTTTAAAAGAATTTGGGTAGATCCATGCCGGATAAAAGACCGGATTTCTGATAAAAGAAAGGAGAGGATTGTGTGGAGATTGTAAGTGATATTTGGTTTTTAGTTTATCCCAGAGAGATAAGAAGTGTTTAGTTATGGGATTATGAATTTTAAAGCGGTCTTTAGGATCAAGCCATAACAAGTTTGATATTAATAGAGGGTCATTTTCTGAAGCCTCTATAAATACCCATAATGGGATTTCCTGTTTTGCATGGTATTTGGACAGACTGGCCAAATGTGCTGCTCTGTAGTAGTTAGTAAAATTAGGGTATCCCAGGCCTCCTTTATTTTTGGGAAGATGTAGTGTGTGTATAGGTATACGTGGTTTAGAAGAGCCCCATATAAACGAAGTTGCTCTTTTTTGTACTATTCTCAAAAAATAGGAAGGAATTGGAATAGGGAGGACTCTGAATAGATAAAGCAATTTGGGTAGAATAGTCATTTTGATTACATTAATCTTCCCTATCCAGGATAAAGGAAGTTGTGACCATTGTTTTATTAGATTTGTGATCTGTCTTAATACAGGAGGATAATTGGTTGAGAATAAGTCAGAATGAGATGCTGTTAAATGAATTCCAAGATATGGGATTGATTTTTCTGCCCATGTGAATGGGAGTGCAGCCCTAGCCGGGATCAATTCCATGTTTGTGAGCGAAATATTAAGCACTAGGCATTTCTTAGGATTAATCATAAGGCCGAATAGGGCTGCAAATCCATCAAGAGCTGGTATTAAGTTAGGACCAGAGACCTGTGGTGATGATAGAAAAAGTAATATATCGTCTGCAAATATACATAATTTGTGTGTAATACCTCCTACTTCAATGCCAGTTATAGTTTGGTTTGTTCTGATGTATTGGGCCATGGGTTCGAGTATAAGGGCAAATAATAAGGGAGATAATGGGCAACCCTGTCGGGTACCTCTTTCGATATTAAAGGCATCAGATTTGTATCCAGCATATTTTATATAGGCTTTGGGTTTATTATATAATGCTTTGATCCATGTTAAAAAGTGGGGTCCAAAACCCCATTTTTGTAATGAATATTGCATATATTGCCAGGATACTGTGTCAAATGCCCTCTTAATATCGAGAGATAGAAAACATAAAGGGATTTTCTGTTTTTTAGCAATATGTGCCAATAACACTGCCCTGCATATATTATCGCCTGCCTGTCTATTTGGCATGAAGCCTACTTGATCTCTATGTATTAATTTTCCTATAATGCTATTGAGGCGTTTTGCTATTATTTTTGCTAATAATTTATTATCAAGGTTTACCAGAGAGATAGGCCGATAATTCACACAGGAAGTATCATCAGAAAGGGGTTTTGGGATCATACAAACAATTGCCATTAGTGTTTCTTGCCGAAAAGAATGTCCTTCTAGAAGTTTGTTGAAAGTTTCAGTGAGAATGGGAGAGAGTATTTCTGAGAATGTTTTATAGTATAAAGCTGAGTAGCCGTCTGGGCCTGGTCTTTTGTTAAGTTTTAGGTCTTTTATGGCGTTAGCAACTTCATCTATAGTTATAGGCTCATCCAAACTGCTTTTTTGATTCTGAGACAACTCAGGTAAGGTTATTTTTGAGAAGAAGGATTCAGCCTCTGTAGGATTAAATTCATTGTTTGTCTTGTATAAAGTTGCGAGATGTGAGTGAAATTTATGGACTATTTTAACTGGATTACAAGTATAAACATTTTTTGATAATTTCAAACGTATTGGTTTGAAAGATTTGTTAGTTGAATTTAATGCCCGAGCCAAATATGTACCTGGTTTGTTTGTATTCATGTAGAAATTGTGTTTGGAGCGTTTGAGGGATTTATCAACTGACTCAGTGAGAAATGGATCGTATTCCAATCTAGATTTTTCCAGATGAGATTTTGTACTCTGAGATGGATTATCTTGGAATGATATGTAGGCTGCATTAAAATTGAGTTCTAGTTTTTCTGCTAGATTTTTGCGTTCCCGTTTAAATAGTGCCATTTGTCTTTGTATTGTACCACGCAAGACAGGCTTATGAGCTTCCCACAGTGTTATTGGGGAGATGTCTGTTGTATTATTAATTGATATGTATTCCTTTAAAGCTTGTTCAATGGCCATCTGATGTAGTGGGTGTTTGAGCATTATGTCCGGTAAGTACCACGTTGGGTCATGCGCTTTTGGTATGGCTGAGGCTATAGTAGTGTATACTGCATTATGGTTAGACCACGGAATCGGAATTATATCTGATGCAATAATTTCTGGTATCATTCCTATTGTTAGAAAAATATGATCTATTCTGGTGAAGGTTTGATGAGGGTGCGAGAAATAAGTGAATTTCTTTTTCATTGGGTTACTTTCTCTCCACGAATCTACCAGATTGTATTTGGAAAGAAGTTGAGAAAAAGGTAATCTAGAGGTTATTTTGGATGGTGTAAAAGGTGATTTATCTAGAAATGGGAGGAGGACCTGGTTCGAATCCACACACATTATCACTGTTCCTATTTTGTGTGTATTAATCACTTGTAATATATGTGAGAGGAATGGTGTAGGTTGTTTGTTAGGGGCGTAGTAGGAAATCACCGTGATTGCTGTATCCATTATATAACCCATGAGTATCAGGTATCTACCCTCTGGGTCTTTAATTTCTGATGATAAGGTGAATGGTGTGGATCGGTGAAATGCAATTAGCGTTCCCCTTTGTTTGGTACAGGCAGAAGCCGTGTAAATTTGTTGATAAAAAGGAGAAATATATTTTGGAGTAGAATCTTTGGTGAAGTGTGTTTCTTGGAGGCATACTATGTGAGCCTTCTTGTTATGGAAAGTACGGAAGGCTTTTGGTCCTTTTTTGAGGGACATTTATTCCCTGAACATTCAGGGAAAGTATATTCAGTGGTGCCATGGCAACAGATCAAATAGTTTTGACTTACTTTTTGTTATGCAGAGCTGAATGCGCAGATCAACCTGTGTGGACTGAAGAGATGAAAAGATAGAAAAGAAACCAGTGAGTTCTGGAGTAAAGAGTAAACAAAAAACATATGAGATTAGATGATACATTGTATAAATAATTTTTTGCAAGTAATCACAATTTACCCGTGAAAGAGAATAAATATCTCTCTCAGGGGAATAAGTGCCTTCGTCACACTCCCACATAATATGGTTGGGAGAATGAGGAGGGCTAATGGGGGTACACGGATCTTCCACTTACAGGAGAGAAGTGCTATGTCAAAAGACATCAAAATGATGATTCATTAATTGGAGTGCAGAATATAGTTTTTGTTGAAATTATTTATTCCAGGGTAGTTGTATATGGTTAGTCTTGCCCTAGGCTAAATAATTCAGTTAGAAAGGTACCGTTAATAACTTTGGTATTGATGAAGATAGTTTAAATTATTTTGGGATTTTAACCCTTTTAGAGTAAACAATTACATATTTTATTCATATGTAACTGTTTAGATATGTTAACTCATAAAATTGAGGTTGTATTGCTTCAGATTAGAATAAACAAAAACATAGTTCTAGGAACTAGTTAGGTAATAATATATTTGTTTTAAGAAAAGAAAGAAAAAGCTTCCATTACTTCTGGATTATTGAACATATTTGTCCTAAAAAGTAATAAATCTATTGTTATTACCTGATAATATATAACTGAACAAGAATTTCCTTATTTCACTTATATATTCTAAGGCTATATGAATCAGAAGTAATAAGAAATATAACTGGAATGTAACATGATCCCACACAGTGTGTGACTATCAGAATGCAGTTACATTCAGTTATAAATACAGTTTTTTTTATAGAGAACCATCTCTTAGTATAATAAATGAAGAGATGTCAGGAATTAGGATGTCAGTCCATTGAATCTTCTTGGTCCATGGATGATGTGGCATAACGGCCTCTTTTGTGAGAATGATGATTCCCATTTTGTTCTGAAATTTTCTGGGTGCTGCCTGAAGGTGAAGATGATGCCATTCTTCTGCGTGTGGTACAGTTGCTGCTTGTGGGTTCTGTCAGATTTAATTTTAAAAGGGTTTGTTGTAGTTCATCTGCTGATCTGCTTCTGTAAATTGTACCTTGGTAGTTAAATCTGACTGAAAAGGGGAAGCCCCATTGATACATAGTTACATAGTTAGTCAGGTTGAAAAAAGACACAAGTCCATCCAGTCCAACCATAAAAAAAAAAAAAAAAAAAAAACAAAAAAAAAAAAAAAAAAAAAAAACGTACAATCCAATATACCCAATACTATACCCACAGTTGATCCAGAGGAAGGCAAAAAACCCCAGCAGAGCATGCTCCAATTTGCTACAGCAGGGGAAAAAATTCCTTCCTGATCCCAGAGAGGCAATCGGATTTTCCCTGGATCAACTTTACCTATAAATGTCAGTACCCAGTTATATTATGTACATTTAGGAAAGTATCCAGGCCTTTCTTAAAGCAATCTACTGAGCTGGCCAGAACCACCTCTGGAGGGAGTCTATTCCACATTTTCACAGCTCTTACTGTGAAGAAACCTTTCCGTATTTGAAGATGAAATCTCTTTTCCTCCAGTCGTAAAGAGTGCCCCCTTGTCCTCTGTGTTGACCGTAAAGTGAATAACTCAACACCAAGTTCACTATATGGACCCCTTATATATTTAAACATGTTGATCATATCCCCCCTTATTCTCCTCTTCTCAAGAGTGAACAAATTCAGTTCCTCTAATCTTTCCTCATAGCTGAGCTCCCCCATGCCTCTTATCAGTTTGGTTGCCCTTCTCTGCACTTTCTCCAGTTTCCCGATATCCTTTTTGAGAACTGGTGTCCAAAACTGAACTGCATATTCCAGATGAGGTCTTACTAATGATTTGAACAGGGGCAAAATGATATCTCTCTCTCTGGAGTCCATACCTCTCTTAATACAAGAAAGAACTTTGCTCGCTTTGGAAACCGCAGCTTGGCATTGCATGCTATTATTGAGCTTATGATCTACCAAAACCCCCAGATCCTTCTCCACTACAGATTCCCCCAGTTGTACTCCCCCTAGCATGTATGATGCATGCATATTCTTAGCCCCCAAGTGCATAACTTTACATTTCTCAACATTAAACCTCATCTGCCACATAGTCGCCCAATTAGACAGTGCATTGAAGTCGGCTTGTAAATTGGAGACATCCTGTAAGGACGTTATTCCACTGCATAGCTTGGTGTCATCTGCAAAGACAGAAATGTTACTTTTGATCCCAGACCCAATATCATTTATAAAGATATTAAAGAGTAAGGGTCCCAGCACTGAACCTTGGGGTACACCACTGATAACCTTAGACCAGTCAGAGTAAGAATCATTAACCACTACTCTCTGAATTCTGTCTTTTAGCCAGTTTTCTATCCATTTACAAACTGATATTTCCAAGCCTGTAGACTTTAACTTACACATGAGCCGTGTGTGCGGAACTGTATCAAACGCTTTTGCAAAATCTTTTGCATAATGTTGTGGCGTTGCAGTTCCATTAGTTGGGGTTTCATGGATCGTCTTTTAGTAATAGTAAGTTGGGATAGGTCAGCAAAAATTTGATAATTGTGTCCTTGAAAATTAAGTTCCTTTTTTTCTCTTGCAGCAATTAGTATTTGTTCTTTCGTTCTGTAATAATGAAATTTTGTGATTATATCACGTGGGGGTCCATCTTTCTTTTTGGCTGTGAGGGCTCTGTGTACTCTGTCCAGTTCTAAACGTTCCATAGGGATATCTGGCTTTTGTTCTTGTAATAGAGCAGTAATAGTAGATTGCAGGTCTGTCACAGTTTCAGGTATTCCCCTTATGCGCAAGTTTGAACGTCTGGCTCTATTTTCGTAATCTTCGAGCTTAGTTTGAAGTATTAAATTCTCTTCTTTTAGTTGTTCCAATTCTGTTATATTTTCTTGGGTTGTAATTTCAATTTCATCCATTTTTATTTCTAAGGCTGCGGTGCGGTTTCCCAGCTCTCTTATTTCTTTGGTTAGGCTTTTTGTTATTTGGTCTGAGGTTTGTTTTAAAGCCTTATGAAGCATCTTTTCAAATTGTAATAATATTACTGGGGATGCTGAGGAGGCTTGTGGAGAAGTTTGTGAGAGGATTTGTTCTGTATCTGACTCAAATGGAGAGTCTTGCTGTGACATTTTCTGTCTGTGAGAGCGCCCTGATGCTGTATATTGTGAGGTGACTGGAGCTGCTTTAGTTGCAGTGAGTGCCTGTGAGCTCTTTGTGAGGTGATTTTTATTTCTGCCACAGCTTCCTCCCAGTACCATATTTCCTGCCCAAACTTTCACAGTTTGTTCCCTGGGGCAAAAAGGTTCAAATGGATACCTTTTGAGCCTGCAGGCTCCGCTTTGTCCTTCTCTTCTCTCCTCAGCGGTGCAGAGCTCTAACAATGCATGTCTGCTCAGCTAGACTCCGCCCATCTCCCCTCAAAATGTTTTTTTTTTCAAAATAGCCAAAAAAAGAAAAATGCCTGTAAACGAAACGTGGTTAAATGCGAGTTACCATGTCTAGCTGCATTTATAAGCATTGAAATGCCTCTAAACTCAGCGTCTGAACCCATTTTTTTGGGTTCCAAAAAAAGCCTCTAAACTCAATTGCCTAGAAATGACTATAAACAACCCTGTGTACATGTACTGATAAGATAACATAGAGGAGAGTTCAGAAGCAGTTGAAAAAAATGCCCAACTGCTCCTAAATGTCCGTTTTGCAGCAGCAGTGTACATGAGACCTTAACCTCAAATGTAACCCCCCCATGCCACTGCTTTCCTATTCCCGGCCTCTCCCCCTTCCGCCACTCCTATTCTTCTAAAATGCCCACCCTCTTCTTTCCTATCCCATTCATCCCCCTTCTCCCCCCCAACACTGATAACCTTCCGCCATACCCAATTCAACCCCCCTGCGAACCCGATCCCCTGTAGCTACCCTCAGAAGCCGGCTTCCCTCCTTTGCCACTCCCACCCATACTCAAGTACTGCAGGGGCTTAAAGGGGTTCACAGTATGTCCCCCCATTACTTTGTCACCTCCATACTGGCCCCTCCACCTCCGATCCATCCCTCCTGCAGTGGCATCCTTCCTTCCCCTCCCGCCGCCTGCAGCTGATGTCCAAACTGAGTTCTGGCAAGCTGACAGGCTGGAGAGCACTGGGGGAGGGGGCACGGTGCAGCAGCGGGTGAGGTTTGGGCTTGGGGGGCTTGGTAAACATGTGTTTACCAGCCCCCTTCCTCTAGTACAGTGGAAGAAGACAGCGATCACTACCGATCGTTCCTGTGTCCACTGACAGCTGAACATAGTAAACCGAGTATTGCTATGTGTCAGTTTATGAATGTATAATGAATCTTTATACAGACTTCTTATTCATTCATCTAAAGTGCTGCAGAGAAAGGGACTTTCTTCAGTCCCTTTCTCTGTCTCAAAAGAGTGATATGGGGGCCTGTTTAGACCTCTGATATCTCGCCAAAGACCCCCCAAAAAAATTATATATAATTGTAAAAAAATTAAGTATCTTCCATCTTACTTGATGTGATTGTGGCCGTATTAGTGCAATTGTGACAGAGAAAATTGAGTTCTGTCCATGATACTTTTTTTATTTGCACTAACATACAATTTTTCAGGACAAGCTTTTGGGGTATGTCCCCTTCTTCAAGGTCCAAGCAGTACTAATTCACAAATTTTTTAGCAGAATGTTAAAAAAAAAAATCTGAGGGAAAGGAGAAAAAAAAAAAAAGAAAAAACAAACACATACAAATCAATGGTAATAAAGATAGCAGCAGAGTTAGTGAAATAAGACAGAGGGAGAGCTATAGACTGGATGGGGGGATGCTAGTCACAGAAGGGGTCGTAACACTTTAGTATAATGGGTAAAGAAAACCAATATCTAAATTTAGGCCATTATGTTTTGTGTCAAAAAGAATTTTCATTCTTAGTTCAAGCATTTTCCTTTCCTGGATAGTTCTGAAATCCCCTTTAAGAACTAAAACACTGAGGTCTTCTATAGTGTGGTCCGGTTGTGAGAAGTGATGTCCCACAGGTGTGCATAAACTGTCTTCTTTATTTTCCTTGATGGTATGTCTGTGCAAATTCATCCTCACTTGGTCAGATATGGAGGAATTCTTTAGGAGACTAATGCCACGTACACACGAGCGGAACGCCGGACAGGAAAAGTCTGACGGAATAGTTTCATCGTATAAACCGCTCGTGTGTAGGCTTCATCGGACCTTTTTTTTTTAAAATTCTGACGAACCTAGAAATAGAACATGTTCTAAATCTTTTCTCCGGAACCAGTTCCTATCTGGAAAACCACTCGTCTGTATGCTGTTCCAAAGGACCAAAGCAAGAAAGAGATGTAAGCTGTTGGCTACTGGCTATCGAATGTCCTTTTTCTAGTCCCGTTGTACGCGCTGTACGTCACCGCGTTCTGGACGGTCGGACTTTGGTTGGACTTTGTATTGACCATGTGTAGGCAAGACCGCTGGAATGGAATTCCGTCGGAGTTCCGTCAGAGAAACCGTCTGAGTTTATTTTGATGGGAAAACTGGTCATGTGTACGTGGCATTAGGCTCAAAGAATATTTTCACAGTAATGAAAGGAATTCTAGGACAGTAGGAGGTGACAAAAAGAAAAAGAACAGCAACTTCACACCTCTACAAGGACGCAACCCCAAACTGGATACCTATATTGACAGCTTCAGACTGCGAGTCACACGAGTCACATCACTGATACCCACCCAGCAAAAGAAAATATTATAAAACCTTTCACCATTGGAGCGAAGAGCTGTACATGATCTGCGCAATAATCAGGCCCTAACCATCAAACCAGCAGATAAAGGGGGAGCAGACGTTGTGATGGATACAGACAAATAAGAGGGCCAGAGGAAGCTGGCAAATACTACTTACTACAAAAAACTGGATTATGATCTGACCCAGGATTTTACTAAGCAATTAAAATATCCCATTGCAACAATACCAAGCCACCTACATTCAGAACTCATCAATGCAATACCGATAATCTAGAAATTGGGGACTTCTACATGCTGCCCAAGATTCACAAGCCAGGAAATCCAGGCAGACCCATTATAACAGGTATGAATACACTTACCAAACATATCTCAGGCCTTGTAGAAAACATGTTAAAACCTTTAGTCATGAACACTGCGAGTTTCCTGCAAGACACCACTGATTTTCTGAACAAGATCTCTGTACAGTAACATCCCTCATAAGGATGGGTTGACGGCATGTCATAGATTCTTATCATCCTCACCAAACCACAAATACACTGTTGAGGATGTGACAGCTCATCAAAGTCATTCTTACACACAACTACTTCACTTTCAATGATGACATCTATCTCCAGTGTATGGGTACTGCTATGGGAAGCAAAATGGCACCCCAATATGCAAACTTATTTATGGCTGACCTGGAGGACAAATTCCTGAACAGCATACAACAAAAGCCATACAGATATTATCGCTATATTGATGATATCTTCATGATATGGACTGAAGGTGAAGAAATCTAAACCAATTCTTCTCATTGATCAACACTTTTCAACCATCTATCAAACTAAAAATTGACTATTCGAACACACATGTCAACTTCCTAGACACTACAGTATACATCAGGGATGACAAGCTTCACACGTCAATATACAGAAAACCGACTGACCGATGCAGCTATCTTCATAGTTCCAGTTTTCACCCCCAACACACTAAACAGGTCATCATACACAGCTAGGCCATCAGATACCACCGAATTTGTTCAGACCCAGAAGACAGATAAACATCTCAGAACACTGGCAGACTCCTTCCATAAGAAGGGTTACAAAGATAAAACCATCAGCAACAGCATAAACACAGCCTTGAAAACCTGAAGAGAAAATCTCCACCAATACACAGAGAAAAAACAAACAACCGAGTACCTCTAGTCACCACATACAACCCAACACTAGAAGGGATCAAAAAAAGATAATCAAAGATTTACAACCCATTATAACAGAGGATGAAACTCTGAAAGGAATATTCCAACAACCCCCATTATTGGCTTTCAGACAACCACCCAACCTCAGACACAAACTAATCAGCAGGAAACTTCACTCTGAATATGAAGTCACAAATAATGGAAGCAAACCCTGCAATAAAAAAACACTGCAAACTGTGCAACCAGATCAATCTATCCAAAAGTGTCACACACACAAATGGGACCTTCAGTATCATGGGATCTTACAACTGTACCTCCAGTAATGTTGTGCACCTCATCAAATGCAAAAGGTGCAGCAAAGGATCTTATGTTGGTGAAACAGGACAGCAGTTGCAAGCGAGGATGAATTTGCACAGACATACCATCAAGGAACATAAAGAAGACAGTTTATGCACACCTGTGGGACATCACTTCTCACAACCGGACCACACTATAGAAGACCTCAATGTTTTAGTTCTTAAAGGGAATTTCAGAACTATCCAGGAAAGGAAAACGTTTGAACTAAGAATAATGATTCTTTTTGACACAAAAAATAATGGCCTAAATTTAGATATTGGTTTCCTTACCTATTATACTAAAGTTTTACGACCCCCACTGTGACTAGTATCCCACCTCCAGTCTATAGCTCTCCCTCTGTCCTTTCTCAATAACTCTGCTGCTATCTTTATTACCATTGATTTGTATGTGTTTGTTTTTTTTTTTTATCCTTTCCCTTAGAGATTGTTTTTTTTTCTCTTTTTTAACATTCTGCTAAAAAATTTGTGAATTAGTACTGCTTAGACCTTGAAGAAGGGCACATACCCAAAAAGCTTGTCCTGAAAAATTGTATGTTAGTGCAAATAAAAAAAGTATCACGGACAGTACTCAATTTTCTCGAAAAAAATTTAAAAAAGTAAAAAAAAAAAAAAAAATAGAAAAAAAAACATAGTAAGGCCCATTTCACATGGAGCAGACTCTGTCAAGCAGATCTGCCTGCTCAGTGGGGGGATCTGTCCGCTGATCCTCACAGAGCAGGCGGATAACAAGTCCGCTGATGCAGAGTGGACACTGACACAGCCCGCTGTTCTCTATGGGGTGGCCGGATGGAAACGGCCCGCCTGTCCATTTCCATCTGATCAGATTCCATCTGCTAGATGGATGGGGAATGGGATCCCTATCCATCTGTTTAGCAGATCAGATCAGATGCAGGCAGGTGTAAATGGACACATGTCCATTTACATCGGCCTCTCCAAAGAGAACAATTGATGGTCGGATCAGGCCCACCTGAAAAACGGACAGGTGGACCCAATCGATCTGCTTGTGTGAAAGGGGCCTAAGACCTTGTTCACACAGGGCATACACAGCGTACACCCCTACAAGGCTGTGTTTACCTGTACAGGGATGCACAGGGGTTTCGTACATCCCTGTGCAGGCAGTCCCATTGATGTCATTTGGGATGTAGCCACTGTGCAAACAGAGCCGTTGCTCCCAATTTGACATCCATGTAGGTTTGGGTTCATGTCCCTGAGCTCATACGGTCATGATTTGGGGTCATGTACCCATTGGCATACGTAGGACTGCCTGTATGGGGATGCATGGAACACCTGTGCATCCTCTGCAGGTAAACATGGCCCACCATGGGCACACACTTTAGTATGCCAGATGTAAATGATGCTTTAGTAGTAATTTAGCAGGAATTCTGTAAGTTATGTTGTGTTTATGTGTGCTATTAATGATTTTAGTGTATTTTTAGTGAAAATAGCGATTTGATGAACATTTGTGCAATTATTGCGGGGCCCAAAAAATCTGTAGCACTTTTTTTATTCTACAGGTCATGCGCTTTCAGAAAATGTATGGTTCAGGGGTCTATTCAAATTCTGGAAGCTATAATGCCCTGTACACATGGTCATACTTGTGAACAGTCTAAACTCCGTTGGAGAAATTTAGAACATATTCTATATCTAAATCCGTCGGAAATGCCAACAGAAAAAGTCCGATGGGGCATTCACATGGTCGAAATGTCTGGCCGAAAGCTCCCATCAGACTAATCTGTCAGAAAGTTCGGCCGTGTGTACGCGACATGAGTGAAAAATGGTAACCTCCGGATTTTTAGAGTCAATTGTTTTTATTTACAGTTTTGCGTACCTTCAGTTTTCACCATTTCACAAAAATGTGAAATTTAAAATGTACAAATATTTGTCATTTATTAACTCAATACAGTTTTAACTTTTATATTTAGTAGGAATTTAGCAGGAATTTTGTAAATTTTGGCATGTATGAGTCCACAATTAATGATTTTAGTGTATTTTTAGCGAAAATATTGTTTGATAAACATTTGCACAAATATCGTGGTGCCTTAAAAAATCAATAGCACCCTCTTTTTATTCTACTGGCCATGTGCTTTCAGAAAATATATGGTTTGTGTTTTTTTTTACAAACTCTGAAAGCTCTAAATGAAAAAGGAAAACCTCCAGATTTTTAGAGACATTTTTGCATAAGCCCCATTTTCACTATTTCTCAAAAAGGCAACATTTTAAATTTACTAATATTTGTTATTTATTAACTTAATACAGGTTTAGCTTTTATTTTTAGATTTTTGTACCTGCTAATAATGATTTTAGTGCATTTTGCGAAAATATTGTTTTGGTAAACATTTGCACAAATATCGCAGGGCCTTAAAAAAAATCAGTAGCACCTTCCTTTCATTCTACTGGTCCTATGATTTCAGAAAACATATAGTTTTGGGGGTCTTTTACAAACTCTGAAAGCTGTAAGTGAAAGATGAAAACCTTCAGATCTTTTGAGAAATTTGGTTATTTATAATTTTGTGTAAGTTCAGTTTTCATCATTTTGCAAAAAGGCACAATTTAAAATTTACAAATATTTGTTATTTATTAACTCAATACAGTTTTAGCTTTTGTATTTGTATATAATATAGTTTAGATAAACATTTGCACAAATATCACAGGGCGTTAAATTCAGTAGCACCTTCTTTTTATTCTACAGGTCATGTGCTTTCAGAAAATATATGGTTTGTGGGGTCTTTAACAAACTCTGAAAGCTGTAAGTGAAAAATTAAAACCTCAACATTTTTAAGGGGGAATTTGGATATTTACATTTTTGCGTATGTTCAATATTTCACCATTTTGCAAAAAGGCACAGTCTAAAATTTACAAATATTGGTTATTTATTAACTCAATACAGTTTAGCCTTTATATTTAGTAGGGATTTTGTAAAATTTGCTGTGTTTTTATCTGCTATGATTTCTGTGTATTTTTAGTGAAAATATTGATTTGATAAACATTTGCACAAATGTCATTGTGCCCTAAAAATAAGTAGCAACTTATTTGTATTCTACTGGTTATATGCTTTCAGAAAATATATGATTTGTGGGGTCTTTTACAAACTCTAAAAGCTGTAAGGAAAAAATAAAAAAGCAATGAAAAAATTGCAAAAAAGGTCTGACTATCTGAGTGTAAAAATGGAGCACATGGCCTGATAGTGAAAATGTTAATTCTATTTATTTATCTTTTAACCATATACCTGTGTTTCTGCAGGGTTTCATGACATTACAGGTTAATAGGTATAAAGTTTGGATTCCCCGCTACAATGAATTTGCAGCAATTCCCCAGCATTCACAAAGTTTGCACATTTTATACTTTTAGCTGATAAGCTTGCATGTTCACCAACCGAAATAAGGGGCAACCTATAATGCAGTGCATACTTATTGCCCCCAGTCAGCTGCATCACAAGAGCCAATAATGTAAAGGAATGGATAACCTAGACCTCTTCTTATATAAGGGTGGCCTTACAGCAGCCATATTGTCAGCGTGTTTTGGAATTTGTAGGGACGGCTGACAATTCTGTGTAGGGAGAGATTTTTTTTTAATTTTGTCATTAATACATTTTACTGCCTCTGCAACAGAACATTTCAGCTTTTGGACATTGCCTTGTCTGACTACACATCAAATATAAAAAAACAGGTCTACAATACCATCTGCTGGATCACAGATTTATTGTCAAAATAGTAGGCACAAAAAGTCAGACATAAATATAAAGACCTTGGCTCGCCTCACATGGAAAGGTTTCTATGCTGATTTCAAATTGTAAAATTCTCATTAGGAATTAGGATATAGCAATGTAAAATTGTCCAGCAACAGGATAGTTTTAATCAGGGATTATAGGCCTAACTGGTGTATGCCAACTTTTACCTTATCAGTTGGGATAGGGGGTTTGGTGAATGATGGGCGGTAGTTTAGGTGCACACATTCCTTGCACTTAGTCTTTCAAATGATCCAGTTGCATACTTCAAACAAAAGGCAGCTTAAAGGGCAGATTGGCAGTAATATGCTAATGTTCTGATTTATGCACTGCCATGGGGGACATGCACAGATGAAAAAAAAAAATAGTAATCTCTTTCTACACAGAATTGTCAGCTGTCCCTAACAACACTGATAATAAAGCTGCTGTGACCCCACCCATCCATCGATAGGTCATCCATTACTTCATCCATTCCTTGTGTGCCGCATTAGAGGATGTTCTCTATTATTGTGGTGAACCTTGACATTTTTTGTAATTCCCAAACTTTTTGAATCCCAGAGATTCACCCCAAATCTATGGTAACTGCTGAACCTCATTCCTACAAATGTAATTATATCAAATTAATTTTATGAATAATAATATTAATAATAAGAATATTACACATGGCATTCTTGACCATCAAACTTCTCATTTTTACTGCTTCATGTACAATATGTCATAACATATTTTTTTTTAACCTTCACTTTCTACGGTGCTGACAAAGATGGATTCTGTGTATTTTATTTTTGACCTTATTTTTCCTACTCTATAAGCAGATTCATATTCCAGTCTATCAGTAATAAATAACAGAATTATTCTTTATAAACCTGACACTCTCACAGCCTTCACCTGAGCCATGAAATCAGTGTCAGGATCCTGGGCTGATGTCAGTGATAATGAAGTCAGGAGAAGAGGAAGGACTCATTGGATTCTATCAGAGACTCGGCCATGTTGTCTTCAGATATCTACTTAGAATATTGTGGTTGTTGTCTTTGTGTGTGACCCCCTGCACATCTGACACCCAGAACTCTGCTCTCCGCTGTGATATGACTATGAGGAATTATACATTTGAGTACAAGTATTCTCAGGATGGAGACATCATTATAGGAGGAATATTCACTGTACATTCTGTAGTGACACGTTGGAGGCAGAAAGGAACTCTTATTAAACATCTCATGTGTTCAGCGTAAGTAAAATATGAAGAGCAAATCTTCCAATCTGATCTACAGAGCTGTGTCTTTGTGTGATAATGTGCAGGACTCATTCAGTCTGTTACACTGCATTTATATCAAATATGTTCATGAAAACCGGGTATTAATGGTCACATTTATTCATTATGAATAGCTGCCAATGCACCACAATAGTGGAAAAAAACATGCAATTCCTTTTTTTAATAAGGCAGCACACCACAGAGCATGGTATGTGTATTATGGTGCCTAGAGGTGTGTTGTGTGTTAGGATCTACTGTACAATGTATTGGGGGGCAATTCACAATGAATGACACTGCATTGCACTGTCCATAGAGAAGGTGCTTTGTCATGCATTGGTATGTGCTACCACAATGCACAAGTATAAATGGGACCTTAAATTACTTTGGCCCTTATTGACTCCATACCCTTTTTTTCACTTTCAAATAGAGTGGGGAAGGATAAAGAATCCCTGTCAGGTTTTTACTACTATCTGGGGCTCCATTAGAGAGATTCCCTCACTTCCTGTCCTGAAGATAATTTTTTACCATAGAAAGTGAGGGAATCTCTCCAATAGCAGCACAGAAATAAACACATTTTTTAGTAAAGTACTGGAAGGCTGGAATCCCTGTCAGCCTTGTATTTCTGTTCTTGTCCCTATTGCAGATTTTTCCTCTCTTCCTGTCTGGTAAAACTGTTATCTGCAGGGCAGGAAGTGAGGGAAAATCTCTCTAACGGAGCCCTGGACAGTGGCTGTCCGAAAGAAAAAACCTTTTCACTGGCATGCACAATTTTAAGGCTTTACATGTTGGGTTTCTATTTATTCGGAACAACCTCATATTTTATATTTTACCAAAAAGTTGACTATAACATTTCGTTTGTGTGCCGTAACATTACTTTTAGTGTATTTTTTACTGAAAATATGTGTTGATAAACAGCTCCACTAATATGACAAGGTCTTTGCTTTCAGAAAATATATAATGTTTGGGGGGGTTTAGACTTGGGAAACTTCACATTAAAAAATCACCGGGACCAGATGGCTTGCACCTGAGGGTACTTAGGGAACTCAGTCAAATAATTGCCAGCATTTTGTTCCTAATTTTTACTGACAGCCTACTGACTGGAATGGTACCAGCTGATTGGAAAAAAGCCAATGTAGCACCAATATTTAAAAAGGGCCCAGAATACATCCCTGGTAATTACAGACCAGTTAGCCTAACATAAATAGTATGTATACTCTTGGAGGGAATGATAAGGGACTATATACAAGATTTTAGTAATGAGAACGGTATCATTAGCAGTAATCAGCATGGATTCATGAAGAATCATTCTTGCCAAACCAATCTATTAACCTTCTATGAGGAGGTGAGTTGCCATCTAGATAAAGGAAGGCACATAGACGTGGTGTATCTGGATTTTGCAAAAGTATTTGACACAGTTCCCCATAAACGTTTACTGTACAAAATAAGGTCCATTGGCATGGACCATAGGGTGAGTACATGGATTGAAAACTGGCTACAAGGGAGAGTTCAGAGGGTGGTGATAAATGGGGAGAACTCAGAATGGTCAAGGGTGGGTAGTGGGGTCCCCCAGGGGTCTGTGCTGGGACCAATCCTGTTTAATTTGTTCATAAACGACCTGGAGGATGGGGTAAACAGTTCAATCTCTATATTTGCGGGTGATACTAAGCTAAGCAGGGCAATAACTTCTCCGCAGAATGTGGAAACCCTGCAAAAAGATCTGAACAAATTAATGGGGTGGGCAACTACATGGCAAATGAGGTTCAATGTAGAAAAATGTAAAATAATGCATTTAGGTGGCAAAAATATGAATGCAATCTATACACTGGGGGGAGAACTTCTGGGGGAATCTAGGATGGAAAAGGACCTGGGGGTTCTAGTCGATGATAGGCTCAGCAATGGCAAGCTGCTGCTAACAAAGCAAACAGAATATTGGCATTAAAAAGGGGATTAACCACTTGCCGACCGCCGCACGGCTATATACGTCGGCAGAATGGCATGGCAGGCAAAAGGACTTACAGGTACGTCCTTGACTGCCCGCGGGTGGGGGGTCCGATCGGACTCCCCCCCGGTGCCTGCGGCGGTCGGCAAATCTCCCCCGGCGATCGGTGGTGAGGGGGAGGCCATCCATTCGTGGCCCCCCCCTCGCGATCGCTCCCAGCCAATGGGATAATTTCCCTGCCTCTGTATTGTACACAGAGGCAGAGGAAATGATGGCATCTCTCCTCGGCTCAGTATTTTCCGTTCCGGGCCGAGGAGAGAAGACTGTAATGTAAGTGCACCAACACACTACACACACAGTAGAACATGCCAGGCACACAAAACACCCCGATCCCCCCCCAATCACCCCCCCCCTGTCACAAACTGACACCAAGCAGGTTTTTTTTTTTTTTTTTTTTTTCTTCTGATTACTGTATTGGTGTCAGTTTGTGACAGTTACAGTGTCAGGGCAGTGAGTGTTAGGCCCCCTTTAGGTCTAGGATACCCCCCTAACCCCCCCTAATAAAGTTTTAACCCCTTGATCACCCCCCGTCACCAGTGTCGCTAAGCGATCATTTTTGTGATCGCTGTATTAGTGTCGCTGGTGACGCTAGTTAGGGACGTAAATATTTAGGTTCGCCATCAGCGTTTTATAGCGACAGGGACCCCCATATACTACCGAATAAATGTTTTAACCCCTTGATTGCCCCCTAGTTAACCCTTTCACCACTGATCACTGTATAACCGTTACGGGTGACGCTGGTTAGTTTGTTTATTTTTTATAGTGTCAGGGCACCCGCCGTTTATTACCGAATAAAGATTTAGCCCCCTGATCGCCCGGCGGTGATATGCGTCGCCCCAGGCAGCGTCAGATTAGCGCCAGTACCGCTAACACCCACGCACGCAGCATACGCCTCCCTTAGTGGTATAGTATCTGTACAGATCAATATCTGATCCGATCAGATCTATACTAGCGTCCCCAGCAGTTTAGGGTTCCCAAAAACACAGTGTTAGCGGGATCAGCCCAGATACCTGCTAGCACCTGCATTTTGCCCCTCCGCCCGGCTCGGCCCAGCCCACCCAAGTGCAGTATCGATCGATCACTGTCACTTACAAAACACTAAACGCATAACTGCAGCGTTCGCAGAGTCAGGCCTGATCCCTGCGATCGTTAACAGTTTTTTTGGTAGCGTTTTGGTGAACTGGCAAGCGCCAGCAGCCTAGTACACCCCGGTCGTAGTCAAACCAGCACTGCAGTAACACTTGGTGATGTGACGAGTCCCATAAGTGCAGTTCAAGCTGGTGAGGTGGCAAGCACAAATAGTGTCCCGCTGCCACCAAGAAGACAAACACAGGCCCGTCGTGCCCATAGTGCCCTTCCTGCTGCATTCGCCAATCCTAATTGGGAACCCACCACTTCTGCAGCGCCCGTACTTCCCCATTCACATCCCCAACCAAATGCAGTCGGCTGCATGAGAGGCATTTTTATGTCCTCCCGAGTACCCCTACCCAACGAACCCCCCCAAAAAAGATGTTGTGTCTGCAGCAAACGCGGATATAGGCGTGACACCCGCTATTATTGTCCCTCCTGTCCTGACAATTCTGGTCTTTGCATTGGTGAATGTTTTGAACGCTACCATTCACTAGTTGAGTATTAGCGTAGGGTACAGCATTGCACAGACTAGGACACACTTTCACAGGGTCTCCCAAGATGCCATCGCATTTTGAGAGACCCGAACCTGGAACCGGTTACAGTTATAAAAGTTACAGTTACAAAAAAAGTGTAAAAAAAACAAAAAAACACAAACAAAAATATAAAATAAAAAATAATAGTTGTTGTTTTATTGTTCTCTCTCTATTCTCTCTCTCTCTATTCTCTTTCTCTCTATTCTCTCTATTGTTCTGCTCTTTTTTACTGTATTCTATTCTGCAATGTTTTATTGTTATTATGTTTTATCATGTTTGCTTTTTAGGTCTGCAATTTTTTATACTTTACCGTTTACTGTGCTTTATTGTTAACCATTTTTTTGTCTTCAGGTACAGCATTCACGACTTTGAGTGGTTATACCAGAATGATGCTTGCAGGTTTAGGTATCATCTTGGTATCATTCTTTTCAGCCAGCGGTCTGGGACAGGGACAAGAACCCCCATATACTACCGAATAAATGTTTTAACCCCTTGATTGCCCCCTAGTTAAAACTTTCACCACTGATCACTGTATAACCGTTACGGGTGACGCTGGTTAGTTTGTTTATTTTTAATAGTGTCAGGGCACCCGCCGTTTATTACCGAATAAAGATTTAGCCCCCTGATCGCCCGGCGGTGATATGCGTCGCCCCAGGCAGCGTCAGATTAGCGCCAGTACCGCTAACACCCACGCACGCAGCATACGCCTCCCTTAGTGGTATAGTATCTGTACAGATCAATATCTGATCCGATCAGATCTATACTAGCGTCCCCAGCAGTTTAGGGTTCCCAAAAACACAGTGTTAGCGGGATCAGCCCAGATACCTGCTAGCACCTGCATTTTGCCCCTCTGCCCGGCTCGGCCCAGCCCACCCAAGTGCAGTATCGATCGATCACTGTCACTTACAAAACACTAAACGCATAACTGCAGCGTTCGCAGAGTCAGGCCTGATCCCTGCGATCGCTAACAGTTTTTTTGGTAGCGTTTTGGTGAA
The DNA here is from genome assembly GCF_042186555.1 of Aquarana catesbeiana. Classification (NCBI taxonomy): domain Eukaryota; kingdom Metazoa; phylum Chordata; class Amphibia; order Anura; family Ranidae; genus Aquarana; species Aquarana catesbeiana. The sequence goes on along the minus strand of NC_133324.1, from coordinate 15,034,306 downwards.
ATGGCAAGCACCAGCCCCAGGCAGCGTCAGGTTAGTGCCAGTAGCGCTAACACCTACGCACCGTACACCTCCCTTAGTGGTATAGTATCTGAACGCATCAATATCTGATCCAATCAGATCTATACTAGCGTCCCCAGCAGTTTAGGGTTCCCAAAAACGCAGTGTTAGCGGGATCAACCCAGATACCTGCTAGCACCTGCGTTTTGCCCCTCCGCCCGGCCCAGCCCAGCCCACCCAAGTGCAGTATCGATCGATCACTGCCATGAAATCAGTGTCAGGATCCTGGGCTGATGTCAGTGATAATGAAGTCAGGAGAAGAGGAAGGACTCATTGGATTCTATCAGAGACTCGGCCATGTTGTCTTCAGATATCTACTTAGAATATTGTGGTTGTTGTCTTTGTGTGTGACCCCCTGCACATCTGACACCCAGAACTCTGCTCTCCGCTGTGATATGAATATGAGGAATTATACATTTGAGTACAAGTATTCTCAGGATGGAGACATCATTATAGGAGGAATATTCACTGTACATTCTGTAGTGACACGTTGGAGGCAGAAAGGAACTCTTATTAAACATCTCATGTGTTCAGCGTAAGTAAAATATGAAGAGCAAATCTTCCAATCTGATCTACAGAGCTGTGTCTTTGTGTGATAATGTGCAGGACTCATTCAGTCTGTTACACTGCATTTATATCAAATATGTTCATGAAAACCGGGTATTAATGGTCACATTTATTCATTATGAATAGCTGCCAATGCACCACAATAGTGGAAAAAAACATGCAATTCCTTTTTTTAATAAGGCAGCACACCACAGAGCATGGTATGTGTATTATGGTGCCTAGAGGTGTGTTGTGTGTTAGGATCTACTGTACAATGTATTGGGGGGCAATTCACAATGAATGACACTGCATTGCACTGTCCATAGAGAAGGTGCTTTGTCATGCATTGGTATGTGCTACCACAATGCACAAGTATAAATGGGACCTTAAATTACTTTGGCCCTTATTGACTCCATACCCTTTTTTTCACTTTCAAATAGAGTGGGGAAGGATAAAGAATCCCTGTCAGGTTTTTACTACTATCTGGGGCTCCATTAGAGAGATTCCCTCACTTCCTGTCCTGAAGATAATTTTTTACCATAGAAAGTGAGGGAATCTCTCCAATAGCAGCACAGAAATAAACACATTTTTTAGTAAAGTACTGGAAGGCTGGAATCCCTGTCAGCCTTGTATTTCTGTTCTTGTCCCTATTGCAGATTTTTCCTCTCTTCCTGTCTGGTAAAACTGTTATCTGCAGGGCAGGAAGTGAGGGAAAATCTCTCTAACGGAGCCCTGGACAGTGGCTGTCCGAAAGAAAAAACCTTTTCACTGGCATGCACAATTTTAAGGCTTTACATGTTGGGTTTCTATTTATTCGGAACAACCTCATATTTTATATTTTACCAAAAAGTTGACTATAACATTTCGTTTGTGTGCCGTAACATTACTTTTAGTGTATTTTTTACTGAAAATATGTGTTGATAAACAGCTCCACTAATATGACAAGGTCTTTGCTTTCAGAAAATATATAATGTTTGGGGGGGTTTAGACTTGGGAAACTTCACATTAAAAAATCACCGGGACCAGATGGCTTGCACCTGAGGGTACTTAGGGAACTCAGTCAAATAATTGCCAGCATTTTGTTCCTAATTTTTACTGACAGCCTACTGACTGGAATGGTACCAGCTGATTGGAAAAAAGCCAATGTAGCACCAATATTTAAAAAGGGCCCAGAATACATCCCTGGTAATTACAGACCAGTTAGCCTAACATAAATAGTATGTATACTCTTGGAGGGAATGATAAGGGACTATATACAAGATTTTAGTAATGAGAACGGTATCATTAGCAGTAATCAGCATGGATTCATGAAGAATCATTCTTGCCAAACCAATCTATTAACCTTCTATGAGGAGGTGAGTTGCCATCTAGATAAAGGAAGGCACATAGACGTGGTGTATCTGGATTTTGCAAAAGTATTTGACACAGTTCCCCATAAACGTTTACTGTACAAAATAAGGTCCATTGGCATGGACCATAGGGTGAGTACATGGATTGAAAACTGGCTACAAGGGAGAGTTCAGAGGGTGGTGATAAATGGGGAGAACTCAGAATGGTCAAGGGTGGGTAGTGGGGTCCCCCAGGGGTCTGTGCTGGGACCAATCCTGTTTAATTTGTTCATAAACGACCTGGAGGATGGGGTAAACAGTTCAATCTCTATATTTGCGGGTGATACTAAGCTAAGCAGGGCAATAACTTCTCCGCAGAATGTGGAAACCCTGCAAAAAGATCTGAACAAATTAATGGGGTGGGCAACTACATGGCAAATGAGGTTCAATGTAGAAAAATGTAAAATAATGCATTTAGGTGGCAAAAATATGAATGCAATCTATACACTGGGGGGAGAACTTCTGGGGGAATCTAGGATGGAAAAGGACCTGGGGGTTCTAGTCGATGATAGGCTCAGCAATGGCAAGCTGCTGCTAACAAAGCAAACAGAATATTGGCATTAAAAAGGGGATTAACCACTTGCCGACCGCCGCACGGCTATATATGTCGGCAGAATGGCATGGCAGGCAAAAGGACTTACAGGTACGTCCTTGACTGCCCGCGGGTGGGGGGTCCGATCGGACTCCCCCCCGGTGCCTGCGGCGGTCGGCAAATCTCCCCCGGCGATCGGTGGTGAGGGGGAGGCCATCCATTCGTGGCCCCCCCCTCGCGATCGCTCCCAGCCAATGGGATAATTTCCCTGCCTCTGTATTGTACACAGAGGCAGAGGAAATGATGGCATCTCTCCTCGGCTCAGTATTTTCCGTTCCGGGCCGAGGAGAGAAGACTGTAATGTAAGTGCACCAACACACTACACACACAGTAGAACATGCCAGGCACACAAAACACCCCGATCCCCCCCCAATCACCCCCCCCCTGTCACAAACTGACACCAAGCAGGTTTTTTTTTTTTTTTTTTTTTTCTTCTGATTACTGTATTGGTGTCAGTTTGTGACAGTTACAGTGTCAGGGCAGTGAGTGTTAGGCCCCCTTTAGGTCTAGGATACCCCCCTAACCCCCCCTAATAAAGTTTTAACCCCTTGATCACCCCCCGTCACCAGTGTCGCTAAGCGATCATTTTTGTGATCGCTGTATTAGTGTCGCTGGTGACGCTAGTTAGGGACGTAAATATTTAGGTTCGCCATCAGCGTTTTATAGCGACAGGGACCCCCATATACTACCGAATAAATGTTTTAACCCCTTGATTGCCCCCTAGTTAACCCTTTCACCACTGATCACTGTATAACCGTTACGGGTGACGCTGGTTAGTTTGTTTATTTTTTATAGTGTCAGGGCACCCGCCGTTTATTACCGAATAAAGATTTAGCCCCCTGATCGCCCGGCGGTGATATGCGTCGCCCCAGGCAGCGTCAGATTAGCGCCAGTACCGCTAACACCCACGCACGCAGCATACGCCTCCCTTAGTGGTATAGTATCTGTACAGATCAATATCTGATCCGATCAGATCTATACTGGCGTCCCCAGCAGTTTAGGGTTCCCAAAAACACAGTGTTAGCGGGATCAGCCCAGATACCTGCTAGCACCTGCATTTTGCCCCTCCGCCCGGCTCGGCCCAGCCCACCCAAGTGCAGTATCGATCGATCACTGTCACTTACAAAACACTAAACGCATAACTGCAGCGTTCGCAGAGTCAGGCCTGATCCCTGCGATCGTTAACAGTTTTTTTGGTAGCGTTTTGGTGAACTGGCAAGCGCCAGCAGCCTAGTACACCCCGGTCGTAGTCAAACCAGCACTGCAGTAACACTTGGTGATGTGACGAGTCCCATAAGTGCAGTTCAAGCTGGTGAGGTGGCAAGCACAAATAGTGTCCCGCTGCCACCAAGAAGACAAACACAGGCCCGTCGTGCCCATAGTGCCCTTCCTGCTGCATTCGCCAATCCTAATTGGGAACCCACCACTTCTGCAGCGCCCGTACTTCCCCATTCACATCCCCAACCAAATGCAGTCGGCTGCATGAGAGGCATTTTTATGTCCTCCCGAGTACCCCTACCCAACGAACCCCCCCAAAAAAGATGTTGTGTCTGCAGCAAACGCGGATATAGGCGTGACACCCGCTATTATTGTCCCTCCTGTCCTGACAATTCTGGTCTTTGCATTGGTGAATGTTTTGAACGCTACCATTCACTAGTTGAGTATTAGCGTAGGGTACAGCATTGCACAGACTAGGACACACTTTCACAGGGTCTCCCAAGATGCCATCGCATTTTGAGAGACCCGAACCTGGAACCGGTTACAGTTATAAAAGTTACAGTTACAAAAAAAGTGTAAAAAAAACAAAAAAACACAAACAAAAATATAAAATAAAAAATAATAGTTGTTGTTTTATTGTTCTCTCTCTATTCTCTCTCTCTCTATTCTCTTTCTCTCTATTCTCTCTATTGTTCTGCTCTTTTTTACTGTATTCTATTCTGCAATGTTTTATTGTTATTATGTTTTATCATGTTTGCTTTTTAGGTCTGCAATTTTTTATACTTTACCGTTTACTGTGCTTTATTGTTAACCATTTTTTTGTCTTCAGGTACAGCATTCACGACTTTGAGTGGTTATACCAGAATGATGCTTGCAGGTTTAGGTATCATCTTGGTATCATTCTTTTCAGCCAGCGGTCTGGGACAGGGACAAGAACCCCCATATACTACCGAATAAATGTTTTAACCACTTGATTGCCCCCTAGTTAAAACTTTCACCACTGATCACTGTATAACCGTTACGGGTGACGCTGGTTAGTTTGTTTATTTTTAATAGTGTCAGGGCACCCGCCGTTTATTACCGAATAAAGATTTAGCCCCCTGATCGCCCGGCGGTGATATGCGTCGCCCCAGGCAGCGTCAGATTAGCGCCAGTACCGCTAACACCCACGCACGCAGCATACGCCTCCCTTAGTGGTATAGTATCTGTACAGATCAATATCTGATCCGATCAGATCTATACTAGCGTCCCCAGCAGTTTAGGGTTCCCAAAAACACAGTGTTAGCGGGATCAGCCCAGATACCTGCTAGCACCTGCATTTTGCCCCTCTGCCCGGCTCGGCCCAGCCCACCCAAGTGCAGTATCGATCGATCACTGTCACTTACAAAACACTAAACGCATAACTGCAGCGTTCGCAGAGTCAGGCCTGATCCCTGCGATCGCTAACAGTTTTTTTGGTAGCGTTTTGGTGAAATGGCAAGCACCAGCCCCAGGCAGCGTCAGGTTAGTGCCAGTAGCGCTAACACCTACGCACCGTACACCTCCCTTAGTGGTATAGTATCTGAACGCATCAATATCTGATCCAATCAGATCTATACTAGCGTCCCCAGCAGTTTAGGGTTCCCAAAAACGCAGTGTTAGCGGGATCAACCCAGATACCTGCTAGCACCTGCGTTTTGCCCCTCCGCCCGGCCCAGCCCAGCCCACCCAAGTGCAGTATCGATCGATCACTGCCATGAAATCAGTGTCAGGATCCTGGGCTGATGTCAGTGATAATGAAGTCAGGAGAAGAGGAAGGACTCATTGGATTCTATCAGAGACTCGGCCATGTTGTCTTCAGATATCTACTTAGAATATTGTGGTTGTTGTCTTTGTGTGTGACCCCCTGCACATCTGACACCCAGAACTCTGCTCTCCGCTGTGATATGAATATGAGGAATTATACATTTGAGTACAAGTATTCTCAGGATGGAGACATCATTATAGGAGGAATATTCACTGTACATTCTGTAGTGACACGTTGGAGGCAGAAAGGAACTCTTATTAAACATCTCATGTGTTCAGCGTAAGTAAAATATGAAGAGCAAATCTTCCAATCTGATCTACAGAGCTGTGTCTTTGTGTGATAATGTGCAGGACTCATTCAGTCTGTTACACTGCATTTATATCAAATATGTTCATGAAAACCGGGTATTAATGGTCACATTTATTCATTATGAATAGCTGCCAATGCACCACAATAGTGGAAAAAAACATGCAATTCCTTTTTTTAATAAGGCAGCACACCACAGAGCATGGTATGTGTATTATGGTGCCTAGAGGTGTGTTGTGTGTTAGGATCTACTGTACAATGTATTGGGGGGCAATTCACAATGAATGACACTGCATTGCACTGTCCATAGAGAAGGTGCTTTGTCATGCATTGGTATGTGCTACCACAATGCACAAGTATAAATGGGACCTTAAATTACTTTGGCCCTTATTGACTCCATACCCTTTTTTTCACTTTCAAATAGAGTGGGGAAGGATAAAGAATCCCTGTCAGGTTTTTACTACTATCTGGGGCTCCATTAGAGAGATTCCCTCACTTCCTGTCCTGAAGATAATTTTTTACCATAGAAAGTGAGGGAATCTCTCCAATAGCAGCACAGAAATAAACACATTTTTTAGTAAAGTACTGGAAGGCTGGAATCCCTGTCAGCCTTGTATTTCTGTTCTTGTCCCTATTGCAGATTTTTCCTCTCTTCCTGTCTGGTAAAACTGTTATCTGCAGGACAGGAAGTGAGGGAAAATCTCTCTAACGGAGCCCTGGACAGTGGCTGTCCGAAAGAAAAAACCTTTTCACTGGCATGCACAATTTTAAGGCTTTACATGTTGGGTTTCTATTTATTCGGAACAACCTCATATTTTATATTTTACCAAAAAGTTGACTATAACATTTCGTTTGTGTGCCGTAACATTACTTTTAGTGTATTTTTTACTGAAAATATGTGTTGATAAACAGCTCCACTAATATGACAAGGTCTTTGCTTTCAGAAAATATATAATGTTTGGGGGGGTTTAGACTTGGGAAACTTCACATTAAAAAATCACCGGGACCAGATGGCTTGCACCTGAGGGTACTTAGGGAACTCAGTCAAATAATTGCCAGCATTTTGTTCCTAATTTTTACTGACAGCCTACTGACTGGAATGGTACCAGCTGATTGGAAAAAAGCCAATGTAGCACCAATATTTAAAAAGGGCCCAGAATACATCCCTGGTAATTACAGACCAGTTAGCCTAACATAAATAGTATGTATACTCTTGGAGGGAATGATAAGGGACTATATACAAGATTTTAGTAATGAGAACGGTATCATTAGCAGTAATCAGCATGGATTCATGAAGAATCATTCTTGCCAAACCAATCTATTAACCTTCTATGAGGAGGTGAGTTGCCATCTAGATAAAGGAAGGCCCGTAGACGTGGTGTATCTGGATTTTGCAAAAGTATTTGACACAGTTCCCCATAAACGTTTACTGTACAAAATAAGGTCCATTGGCATGGACCATAGGGTGAGTACATGGATTGAAAACTGGCTACAAGGGAGAGTTCAGAGGGTGGTGATAAATGGGGAGAACTCAGAATGGTCAGGGGTGGGTAGTGGGGTCCCCCAGGGTTCTGTGCTGGGACCAATCCTGTTTAATTTGTTCATAAACGACCTGGAGGATGGGGTAAACAGTTCAATCTCTATATTTGCGGGTGATACTAAGCTAAGCAGGGCAATAACTTCTCCGCAGGATGTGGAAACCCTGCAAAAAGATCTGAACAAATTAATGGGGTGGGCAACTACATGGCAAATGAGGTTCAATGTAGAAAAATGTAAAATAATGCATTTAGGTGGCAAAAATATGAATGCAATCTATGCACTGGGGGGAGAACTTCTGGGGGAATCTAGGATGGAAAAGGACCTGGGGGTTCTAGTCGATGATAGGCTCAGCAATGGCAAGCTGCTGCTAACAAAGCAAACAGAATATTGGCATTAAAAAGGGGATTAACCACTTGCCGACCGCCGCACGACTATATACATCGGCAGAATGGCATGGCAGGCAAAAGGACTTACAGGTACGTCCTTGACTGCCCGCGGGTGGGGGGTCCGATCGGACTCCCCCCCGGTGCCTGCGGCGGTCGGCAAATCTCCCCCGGCGATCGGTGGTGAGGGGGAGGCCATCCATTCGTGGCCCCCCCCTCGCGATCGCTCCCAGCCAATGGGATAATTTCCCTGCCTCTGTATTGTACACAGAGGCAGAGGAAATGATGGCATCTCTCCTCGGCTCAGTATTTTCCGTTCCGGGCCGAGGAGAGAAGACTGTAATGTAAGTGCACCAACACACTACACACACAGTAGAACATGCCAGGCACACAAAACACCCCGATCCCCCCCCAATCACCCCCCCCTGTCACAAACTGACACCAAGCAGGTTTTTTTTTTTTTTTTTTTTTTCTTCTGATTACTGTATTGGTGTCAGTTTGTGACAGTTACAGTGTCAGGGCAGTGAGTGTTAGGCCCCCTTTAGGTCTAGGATACCCCCCTAACCCCCCCTAATAAAGTTTTAACCCCTTGATCACCCCCCGTCACCAGTGTCGCTAAGCGATCATTTTTGTGATCGCTGTATTAGTGTCGCTGGTGACGCTAGTTAGGGACGTAAATATTTAGGTTCGCCATCAGCGTTTTATAGCGACAGGGACCCCCATATACTACCGAATAAATGTTTTAACCCCTTGATTGCCCCCTAGTTAACCCTTTCACCACTGATCACTGTATAACCGTTACGGGTGACGCTGGTTAGTTTGTTTATTTTTTATAGTGTCAGGGCACCCGCCGTTTATTACCGAATAAAGATTTAGCCCCCTGATCGCCCGGCGGTGATATGCGTCGCCCCAGGCAGCGTCAGATTAGCGCCAGTACCGCTAACACCCACGCACGCAGCATACGCCTCCCTTAGTGGTATAGTATCTGTACAGATCAATATCTGATCTGATCAGATCTATACTAGCGTCCCCAGCAGTTTAGGGTTCCCAAAAACACAGTGTTAGCGGGATCAGCCCAGATACCTGCTAGCACCTGCATTTTGCCCCTCCGCCCGGCTCGGCCCAGCCCACCCAAGTGCAGTATCGATCGATCACTGTCACTTACAAAACACTAAACGCATAACTGCAGCGTTCGCAGAGTCAGGCCTGATCCCTGCGATCGTTAACAGTTTTTTTGGTAGCGTTTTGGTGAACTGGCAAGCGCCAGCAGCCTAGTACACCCCGGTCGTAGTCAAACCAGCACTGCAGTAACACTTGGTGATGTGGCGAGTCCCATAAGTGCAGTTCAAGCTGGTGAGGTGGCAAGCACAAATAGTGTCCCGCTGCCACCAAGAAGACAAACACAGGCCCGTCGTGCCCATAGTGCCCTTCCTGCTGCATTCGCCAATCCTAATTGGGAACCCACCACTTCTGCAGCGCCCGTACTTCCCCATTCACATCCCCAACCAAATGCAGTCGGCTGCATGAGAGGCATTTTTATGTCCTCCCGAGTACCCCTACCCAACGAACCCCCCCAAAAAAGATGTTGTGTCTGCAGCAAACGCGGATATAGGCGTGACACCCTCTATTATTGTCCCTCCTGTCCTGACAATTCTGGTCTTTGCATTGGTGAATGTTTTGAACGCTACCATTCACTAGTTGAGTATTAGCGTAGGGTACAGCATTGCACAGACTAGGACACACTTTCACAGGGTTTCCCAAGATGCCATCGCATTTTGAGAGACCCGAACCTGGAACCGGTTACAGTTATAAAAGTTACAGTTACAAAAAAAGTGTAAAAAAAACAAAAAAACACAAACAAAAATATAAAATAAAAAATAATAGTTGTTGTTTTATTGTTCTCTCTCTATTCTCTCTCTCTCTATTCTCTTTCTCTCTATTCTCTCTATTGTTCTGCTCTTTTTTACTGTATTCTATTCTGCAATGTTTTATTGTTATTATGTTTTATCATGTTTGCTTTTTAGGTCTGCAATTTTTTATACTTTACCGTTTACTGTGCTTTATTGTTAACCATTTTTTTGTCTTCAGGTACAGCATTCACGACTTTGAGTGGTTATACCAGAATGATGCTTGCAGGTTTAGGTATCATCTTGGTATCATTCTTTTCAGCCAGCGGTCTGGGACAGGGACAAGAACCCCCATATACTACCGAATAAATGTTTTAACCCCTTGATTGCCCCCTAGTTAAAACTTTCACCACTGATCACTGTATAACCGTTACGGGTGACGCTGGTTAGTTTGTTTATTTTTTATAGTGTCAGGGCACCTGCCGTTTATTACCGAATAAAGATTTAGCCCCCTGATCGCCCGGCAGTGATATGCGTCGCCCCAGGCAGCGTCAGATTAGCGCCAGTACCGCTAACACCCACGCACGCAGCATACGCCTCCCTTAGTGGTATAGTATCTGTACAGATCAATATCTGATCCGATCAGATCTATACTAGCGTCCCCAGCAGTTTAGGGTTCCCAAAAACACAGTGTTAGCGGGATCAGCCCAGATACCTGCTAGCACCTGCATTTTGCCCCTCCGCCCGGCTCGGCCCAGCCCACCCAAGTGCAGTATCGATCGATCACTGTCACTTACAAAACACTAAACGCATAACTGCAGCGTTCGCAGAGTCAGGCCTGATCCCTGCGATCGTTAACAGTTTTTTTGGTAGCGTTTTGGTGAACTGGCAAGCGCCAGCAGCCTAGTACACCCCGGTCGTAGTCAAACCAGCACTGCAGTAACACTTGGTGATGTGGCGAGTCCCATAAGTGCAGTTCAAGCTGGTGAGGTGGCAAGCACAAATAGTGTCCCGCTGCCACCAAGAAGACAAACACAGGCCCGTCGTGCCCATAGTGCCCTTCCTGCTGCATTCGCCAATCCTAATTGGGAACCCACCACTTCTGCAGCGCCCGTACTTCCCCATTCACATCCCCAACCAAATGCAGTCGGCTGCATGAGAGGCATTTTTATGTCCTCCCGAGTACCCCTACCCAACGAACCCCCCCAAAAAAGATGTTGTGTCTGCAGCAAACGCGGATATAGGCGTGACACCCGCTATTATTGTCCCTCCTGTCCTGACAATTCTGGTCTTTGCATTGGTGAATGTTTTGAACGCTACCATTCACTAGTTGAGTATTAGCGTAGGGTACAGCATTGCACAGACTAGGACACACTTTCACAGGGTCTCCCAAGATGCCATCGCATTTTGAGAGACCCGAACCTGGAACCGGTTACAGTTATAAAAGTTACAGTTACAAAAAAAGTGTAAAAAAAACAAAAAAACACAAACAAAAATATAAAATAAAAAATAATAGTTGTTGTTTTATTGTTCTCTCTCTATTCTCTCTCTCTCTATTCTCTTTCTCTCTATTCTCTCTATTGTTCTGCTCTTTTTTACTGTATTCTATTCTGCAATGTTTTATTGTTATTATGTTTTATCATGTTTGCTTTTTAGGTCTGCAATTTTTTATACTTTACCGTTTACTGTGCTTTATTGTTAACCATTTTTTTGTCTTCAGGTACAGCATTCACGGACTTTGAGTGGTTATACCAGAATGATGCTTGCAGGTTTAGGTATCATCTTGGTATCATTCTTTTCAGCCAGCGGTCTGGGACAGGGACAAGAACCCCCATATACTACCGAATAAATGTTTTAACCCCTTGATTGCCCCCTAGTTAAAACTTTCACCACTGATCACTGTATAACCGTTACGGGTGACGCTGGTTAGTTTGTTCATTTTTAATAGTGTCAGGGCACCCGCCGTTTATTACCGAATAAAGATTTAGCCCCCTGATCGCCCGGCGGTGATATGCGTCGCCCCAGGCAGCGTCAGATTAGCGCCAGTACCGCTAACACCCACGCACGCAGCATACGCCTCCCTTAGTGGTATAGTATCTGTACAGATCAATATCTGATCCGATCAGATCTATACTAGCGTCCCCAGCAGTTTAGGGTTCCCAAAAACACAGTGTTAGCGGGATCAGCCCAGATACCTGCTAGCACCTGCATTTTGCCCCTCCGCCCGGCTCGGCCCAGCCCACCCAAGTGCAGTATCGATCGATCACTGTCACTTACAAAACACTAAACGCATAACTGCAGCGTTCGCAGAGTCAGGCCTGATCCCTGCGATCGCTAACAGTTTTTTTGGTAGCGTTTTGGTGAAATGGCAAGCACCAGCCCCAGGCAGCGTCATGTTAGTGCCAGTAGCGCTAACACCCACGCACCGTACACCTCCCTTAGTGGTATAGTATCTGAACGCATCAATATCTGATCCGATCAGATCTATACTAGCGTCCCCAGCAGTTTAGGGTTCCCAAAAACGCAGTGTTAGCGGGATCAACCCAGATACCTGCTAGCACCTGCGTTTTGCCCCTCCGCCCGGCCCAGCCCAGCCCACCCAAGTGCAGTATCGATCGATCACTGTCACTTACAAAACACTAAACGCATAACTGCAGCGTTCGCAGAGTCAGGCCTGATCCCTGCGATCGCTAACAGTTTTTTTGGTAGCGTTTTGGTGAACTGGCAAGCACCAGCCCCAGGCAGCGTCAGGTTAGTGCCAGTAGCGCTAACACCCACGCACGCACCGTACACCTCCCTTAGTGGTATAGTATCTGAACTGATCAATATCTGATCTGATCCGATCAGATCTATACTGGCGTCCACAGCAGTTTTGGGTTCCCAAAAACGCAGTGTTAGTCGGATCAGCCCAGATACCTGCTAGCACCTGCGTTTTGCCCCTCTGCCCGGCCCAGCCCAGCCCACCCAAGTGCAGTATCGATTGATCACTGTCACTTACAAAACACTAAACGCATAACTGCAGCGTTCGCAGAGTCAGGCCTGATCCCTGCGATCGTTAACAGTTTTTTTGGTAGCGTTTTGGTGAACTGGCAAGCGCCAGCGGCCTAGTACACCCCGGTCGTAGTCAAACCAGCACTGCAGTAACACTTGGTGACGTGGCGAGTCCCATAAGTGCAGTTCAAGCTGGTGAGGTGGCAAGCACAAATAGTGTCCCGCTGCCACCAAGAAGACAAACACAGGCCCGTCGTGCCCATAGTGCCCTTCCTGCTGCATTCGCCAATCCTAATTGGGAACCCACCACTTCTGCAGCGCCCGTACTTCCCCCATTCACATCCCCAACCAAATGCAGTCGGCTGCATGAGAGGCATTTTTATGTCCTCCCGAGTACCCCTACCCAACGAACCCCCCCAAAAAAGATGTTGTGTCTGCAGCAAACGCGGATATAGGCGTGACACCCGCTATTATTGTCCCTCCTGTCCTGACAATCCTGGTCTTTGCATTGGTGAATGTTTTGAACGCTACCATTCACTAGTTGAGTATTAGCGTAGGGTACAGCATTGCACAGACTAGGACACACTTTCACAGGGTCTCCCAAGATGCCATCGCATTTTGAGAGACCCGAACCTGGAACCGGTTACAGTTATAAAAGTTACAGTTACAAAAAAAGTGTAAAAAAAACAAAAAAACACAAACAAAAATATAAAATAAAAAATAATAGTTGTCGTTTTATTGTTCTCTCTCTATTCTCTCTCTCTCTATTCTCTCTATTGTTCTGCTCTTTTTTACTGTATTCTATTCTGCAATGTTTTATTGTTATTATGTTTTATCATGTTTGCTTTTCAGGTCTGCAATTTTTTATACTTTACCGTTTACTGTGCTTTATTGTTAACCATTTTTTTGTCTTCAGGTACAGCATTCACGACTTTGAGTGGTTATACCAGAATGATGCTTGCAGGTTTAGGTATCATCTTGGTATCATTCTTTTCAGCCAGCGGTCGGCTTTCATGTAAAAGCAATCCTAGCGGCTAATTAGCCTCTAGACTGCTTTTACAAGCAGTGGGAGAGAATGCCCCCCCCCCACCATCTTCCGTGTTTTTCTCTGGCTCTCCTGTCTCAACAGGGAACCTGAGAATGCAGCCGGTGATTCAGCCAGCTGACCATAGAGCTGATCAGAGACCAGAGTGGCTCCAAACATCTCTATGGCCTAAGAAACCGGAAGCTACGAGCATTTTATGACTTAGATTTCGCCGGATGTAAATAGCGCCATTGGGAAATTGGGGAAGCATTTTATCACACCGATCTTGGTGTGGTCAGATGCTTTGAGGGCAGAGGAGAAATCTAGGGTCTAATAGACCCCAATTTTTTCAAAAAAGAGTACCTGTCACTACCTATTGCTATCATAGGGGATATTTACATTCCCTGAGATAACAATAAAAATGATTACAAAAAAAAAAAAAAAAATGAAAGGAACAGTTTTAAAATAAGATAAAAAAGCAAAAAAATAATAAAGAAAAAAAAAAAAAAAAAAGCACCCCTGTCCCCCCTGCTCTCGCGCAAGCGTCGGTCTGGCGTCAAATGTAAACAGCAATTGCACCATGCATGTGAGGTATCACCGCGACGGTCAGATCGAGGGCAGTAATTTTAGCAGTAGACCTCCTCTGTAAATCTAAAGTGGTAACCTGTAAAGGCTTTTAAAGGCTTTTAAAAATGTATTTATTTTGTTGCCACTGCACGTTTGTGCGCAATTGTAAAGCATGTCATGTTTGGTATCCATGTACTCGGCCTAAGATCATCTTTTTTATTTCATCAAACATTTGGGCAATATAGTGTGTTTTAGTGCATTAAAATGTAAAAAAGTGTGTTTTTTCCCCAAAAAATGCGTTTGAAAAATCGCTGCGCAAATACTGTGTGAAAAAAAAAAATGAAACACCCACCATTTTAATCTGTAGGGCATTTGCTTTAAAAAAAATATATAATGTGTGGGGGTTCAAAGTAATTTTCTTGCAAAAAAAAAATAATGTTTTCATGTAATCAAAAAGTGTCAGAAAGGGCTTTGTCTTCAAGTGGTTAGAAGAGTGGGTGATGTGTGACATAAGCTTCTAAATGTTGTGCATAAAATGCCAGGACAGTTCAACCCCCCCCCCCAAATGACCCCATTTTGGAAAGTAGACACCCCAAGCTATTTGTTGAGAGGCATGTCGAGTCCATGGAATATTTTATATTGTGACACAAGTTGCGGGAATGAGACAAATTTTTTTTTTTTTTTTTTGCACAAAGTTGTCACTAAATTATATATTGCTCAAACATGCCATGGGAATATGTGAAATTACACCCCAAAATACATTCTGTTGCTTCTCCTGAGTACGGGGATACCACATGTGTGAGACTTTTTGGGAGCCTAGCCGCGTATGGGACCCCGATAACCAAGCACCGCCTTCAGGCTTTCTAAGGGCGTAAATTTTTGATTTCACTCTTCACTGCCTATCACAGTCTCGGAGGCCATGGAATGCCCAGGTGGCACAAAACCCCCCCAAATAACCCCATTTTGGAAAGTAGACACCCAAAGCTATTTGCTGAGCGGTATAGTGAGTATTTTGCAGACCTCACTTTTTGTCACAAAGTTTTGAAAATTAAAAAAAGAAAAAAAAAATTTTTTTTTTTTGTCTTTCTTCATTTTCAAAAACAAATGAGAGCTGCAAAATACTCACCATGCCTCTCAGCAAATAGCTTGGGGTGTCTACTTTCCAAAATGGGGTCATTTGGGGGGGTTTGTGCCACCTGGGCATTCCATGACCTCCGAAACTGTGATAGGCAGTGAAGAGTGAAATCAAAAATGTACACCCTTAGAAATCCTGAAGGCGGTGATTGGTTTTCGGGGTCCCGTACGCGGCTAGGCTCCTAAAAAGTCCCACACATGTGGTATCCCCGTACTCAAGAGAAGCAGCAGAATGTATTTTGGGGTGCAATTCCACATATGCCCATGACCTGTGTGAGCAATATATCATTTAGTGACAACTTTGTGCAAAAAAAAAAAAAATAAATAAATAAATTGTCACTTTCCCGCAACTTGTGTCAAAATATAAAATATTCCATGGACTCAACATGCCTCTCAACCCTGGGGAAATTCCTATTTTTTGTATGCATTTGGGTTATGCAGCTTTGGGGGCTCCCACATTGTGTTTTTCCCTTCTATATGTACCCTGGTCACAAGTGCCAATAATATAAGAAAATCAATAACCCAACTCACACTCTGAAAAAAAGTTAGGCTTACATCAGCCATATTATTAATGTGTGGATGAGCTGAAAATACTGTGTAGGGAGAGAGACTTTTTTAATATTATGGTATTGGTACAACCCCCCCCCCCCCCCACCTCCTTATTATGGCAGGGCCAGTTCCCATGCCTTTTTGTTCGAAAATAGTTTGCCTATTAGCTCTAGAAATGGACAGAACTAAAAAACAAGATTCACCCCCATAGACTTCAGGGGGTTTGCTGACAGTTCAAAAACAGAATTTGGGAAACTTTTCACAAACTAAACTCAAGAATATTGTCTTATCTCTGGCCCTGACTGTCTCGTACGGCATATCTATATTCTTCAACCAGTCCTATAGCAAGTTTGAAGTCTCTGACCCTTTCTTCTAGTAAGTCTGCATTCTCTGACCTTCTTCTGTAGCATTACATATACTGAATATAATGTGTGGATACCTGGTTATATCAGGGCTACAGCTGAGGTCCTCTATACCTCGTAAATAGCCAACCACTGCTATAACTCATATAAGTGCAGAAATAATTTTATTTCATTATATGTTTCAGGGAGCAATGCACACGGCCACCAATTCCACCTTAGATCTCTAGTTGAAATGTGTTATACATTTTGCCATAAAGAATTTCTGCTTAAATCCTTATACTGTATACCAATGCAAAACTATCCATTTTCTGCAGTGTTTACCGGAGAGAATACAGACATCTCCTGGCTTTTATATTTGCTATTGATGAGATAAACCGCAGTCCAGATATTCTGCCCAACATAACTCTGGGATACCATGTGTATGATTCTTGTGGACATGTGAATAAAGCTATAAAAGACGTTCTACAGATATTGTCTGGACATACAAAGGAAGCTCCAAATTATTCCTGTATGGAGCGGGGTGTCCTGGCTGGTTTCATTGGAGATCTCAATTCTGACACCACTCTCCAAATGGCCCAGCTGCTGAATCTATATGGTTACACCCAGGTAAGAAAAGCTGAATTTTCTATATTACATAAGGTTTGGACAGCTAGTCATCTTATGGTGAGATGGACAAATGTTCAGTCCAGACTGTTATGGCATTTGGATAAATGCCTGATCTTTTTGCCCATTCAGTCCCATTCGGTCCTCCAGTCCCTTAATTCGTTTTGTTGCCCTTCTCTGGGCTCCATTTCCAGCACATTCTTCCTGAGGACTGGAGCCCAGAACTGAACAGCTTACTCTAGGTGCGACCAGACCATGGTCTTATAGAGTGGGAGAATTATCAATTTATCTCTGGAGTTAATCCTCTTTTTAATGCATGCCAATATTCTGTTTGCTTTGCTTGCAGCAGCCTGGCATTGCATGCCATTGCTGAGCCTATCATCTACTAGGACCCCCAGGTTCTGTTCCATCCTAGATTCCCCCAGAGGTTCTTCCCTCAGGGAGTAGATTGCATTCATATTTTTGCCATCCAAAAGCATTATTACAGAAATTGAGCTGTTTATCCCATCCTTCAGGTCATTTATGTATAAATTAAATAGGATTTGTCCCAGGACAGAACACTGGTGGACCCCACTTTCTTCTATGGTCGACCATGGTGAGGCCTGTTTTGAGTGGAACTGTCAGGGCTGGGCTCAGCCCTTCCTTCTCTGAGCTGGCCGCTCAGCTGTCAGCCTATTTTCCAGGTCCTATCTCTCCACAGTGACTCACCTGTTGATGATCCTGCTTGTCAGTCCTGCCTACTTAAGCCTTCCAGCACAGATGATCTTTGCCTTCACCTTGGTCACATCTCTAGAGATGCTCTCCTGTGTTCCTGTTTAGGGATGAGCCGAACACCCCCCTGGTTCAGAACATGCGAACAGTCAAAAAATTTGTTTAAACACGCAAACACCATTAAAGTCTATGGGACACGAACGTGGTCCCAGGACAGAACACTGGGGGACTCCACTTTCTTCTATGGTCGACCATGGTGAGGCCTGTTTTGATTGGAACTGTCAGGGCTGGGCTCAGCCCTTCCTTCTCTGAGCTGGCCGCTCAGCTGTCGGCCTATTTGCCAGCTCCTATCTCTCCACAGTGACTCACCTGTTGATATCCTGCTCGTCAGTCCTGCCTACTTAAGCCTTCCAGCCCAGATGATCTCTGCCTTCACCTTGGTCACATCTCTAGAGATGCTCTCCTGTGTTCCTGTTTAGGGAGGAGCCGAACACCCCCCTGGTTCGAACACGCAAACACCGTTAAAGTCTATAGGACACGAACGTGAAACATCAAAAATCCAAATTTTAAAGGCTTATATGCAAGTTATTGCCATAAAAAGTGTTTGAGGACCTGGGTCCTGCCCCAGGTCACATGTATCAATGCAAAAAAAGTTTTAAAAACAACAGTTTTTTTCAGGAGCAGTGATTTTAATAATGCTGAAAGTGAAACAATACAAATTAAATATTCCTCTAAATATCGTGCCTGGGGTTGTCTATAGTATGCCTGTAAAGTGGCGCAGTTTTCCAGTGTTTAGAAGAATACCACAGCAAAATGACATTTCTAAAGGAAAAAAGTAATTTAACCACTTCAGCCCCGGAAGGATTTACCCCCTTCCTGACCAGAGCACTTTTTGCGATTCGGCACTGCGTCGCTTTAACTGACAATTGCACGGTCATGCAGCATGACTCTGAAACAAAATTGACATCCTTTTATTTCCCCACAAATAGCGCTTTCTTTTGGTGGTATTTGATCATCTCTGCGATTTTTATTTTTTTCTCTATAAACAAAATAAGAGAGAGAATTTTGAAAAAAAACGCATTATTTTTTACATTTTGCTATAATAAATATCCCCAAAAAATATATAAAAAAAACATTTTTTTCCTCAGTTTAGGCCGATATGTATTCTTCTACATATTTTTGGTAAGAAAAAATCACAATAAGCGTTTATTGATTTGTTTGCGCAAAAGTTATAGCATTTACAAAATAGGGGATAGTTTTATGGCATTTTTATTAATATTTTATTTTTACTAGTAATGGCAGTGTTCAGCAATTTTTATTGTGACAGTGACGTTATGGCGGACATGTCGGACATTTTCGACAAATTTTTGGGACCATTGTCATTTATACAGCAATCAGTGCTATAAAAATGCATTGATTCCTGTATAAATGACACTGGCAGTGAAGGGGTTAACCACTAGGGGGCGGGGTTAAATCAGTACTAGGGAATGTTTTCTAATTGTAGGGGGGAGGGGCTGTGTGTGTCACTACACTGATCTCTGCTCCGATGACAGGGAGCAGAGATCCAGTGACACTGTCACTAGGCAGAACGGGAAGATGCTGTTTACATCAGCACCTCCCTGTTTGTCCTCTCCGTGAGGCAATCGCAGGTATCCCTGCGGCGATCAAGTCAGTGGGACCTGCGACCCGACTCACGGAGCTCACGGCAGGCACGCGCGTGCGCGCACACGGCAGCAGATTCAAAGTAACGTACGGGTACGTTACTTTGCACAGCCGTGCCATTCTGCCGACGTAAACATACAGGAGGCGGTCGGGAACCGGTTTAAACTGCTTGCGGCTGTAATGTATTGTCATGTCCCGGCAATATAGATGAAAATCATTAAAAAAAAAGCATGGGTTCCCCCTCCAGTCCATTACCAGGACCTTTGGGTCTGGTATGGATATTAAGGGGAACCCCGCAGCTAAATTAAAAATAAATGGCTTTGGGGTCCTCCAGGCCCCCAGGCACTATATACAGCAGTAAATATACTATACGGCCTGCCCTATATACTCTGCAGAAAATTGGGCCTTAGGTGTTGGTGGTACCAGAACAATGTAAGCCCTCACAGTTACTCTTGTTGGCCGCAGGAACAGGCCCTGCTGTGAAATGTTAGATCAAAAATTGTAATTTCATTCCCCTGTTAAAAAGGGGCAGAAAAATTGGGCCTTGGGTGGTGGTGGTGCCACAACACTGTAAGCCCTCATAAGTACTCTTGGTGGGCACAGGAACACGCCCTGCTGTGAAATATTAGATCAAAAATTGTAATTACATGCCCCTGTTAAACAGGGGCAGAAAAATTGGACCTTTGGTGGTGGTTGTGCCACAACACTGTAACCCCTCACAGACACTCTTGTTGGGTGCAGGAACGGGCCCTGCTGTGAAATATTATATCAAGAATTGTAATTACATGCCCCTGTTAAACAGGTGGTGGTTGTCAGGGAGCCGCCGGCGCCAGACCTGGGCGTTGGCATACGCCTATGCGCCGACGCGCTCCCGTTGAAGCTCCTCAGCAGAATCCTGATGTTCCCAGGCGTCAGCGCGGTGCTCGGGCGCGCGCGGGTACTTGGCGCTTGTGCGCACGCGCGAATGCGCGTGCGCGGTCGCGTCAGCGCTGTTTGGCACCAAAGGACGCATAAAGGTTCCCCTGTGCCTCTGGCACATTGCTGCTTCGTCTCAGCTCTGTGATCTTGAACCTGCATCTGATTGACTGATTGTTTCCTGATTGACCCGGCTTGTCTGACCATCCGTGCTGCTTCTATCCGACCCGGTCTGCCTGACTATCCTACTGCTCCTGCCTGATACCATTGCCGACCTCTGCCTGCCTACTGACTCTGCCTCTGCCTGCCGATATTGCCTGTGTTATCTGCCTGCTGACCCGGACTGTTTGACCCTGCTTGTGCCTGCTGTTATTCCTTTGCACCTTCAGCTCAGTTCCAGTGCTTCCTGCATCTCCAGCACCCAGTCTGCTGTCTTCAAGTCTTCGCGAGATCTGCAATCCAGCCATCCCGGTGGGATCTCTCCCTCATCTCAGCATCAGAGACTTACCTCAAACAGGCACTCCTACCCCACTGTGTTCCAGAGACCACTGTTCCCATTCCAGTGGCTCCTGAACCAGCACTGTATGAGAGGTCTTCTCCTACACGTCAGGCTCTACTCCAGGTACTTAACAGTACGAAGCAGCCATGACTGAGCCTGCGGGAGATACCTCTCCAATGAAGGAGATATGCACACACCTGGCAGCCCTCACACAAGCAGTGCAATCCCTTCAGGATAACTACAACAGACTGGAAGGACAAGTTCAGAATCTTACCGGATCCAACCCTGCAGCTTCCTCTTCAGCTACAGCCCCAACACAGACTGTTTCAGCTCCTGCAGTTGTGATGCTTCCACCCGAACCAAGGGTTCCTACCCCTGAAAGATTTGACGGAGACCGGGCTAAATTCCGGGCCTTCCGCAATGCCTGCCAGCTCTTTTTTGCACTGCAACCCCAGACTTTCTCATTAGAGGCCACCAAGGTGGGATTTGTAATCTCTCTTCTACAAGGTGAACCTCAAACTTGGGCCCATCGGCTTCTTGAAGGAGACTCTGTACTAACCCAATCTTTGTCATCTTTCTTTGATGCCATGGCACAGCTATATGAAGATCCCCAGCAGACTGCTACAGCTGAATCAGCTCTGTTCGCACTCCAACAAGGCCGCAGACCCGCTGAGGACTATGTCACTGAATTCCGGCGTTGGAGGGCGGACACACAGTGGAATGATGCGGCCCTGCGCCACCAATTTTGCATGGGTCTATCTGAAAGACTCAAAGATGAACTCGCTCGGGTTGGTGTTCCAAATACCCTTGAAGCCCTGATCTCCTTAACTATACAGATCGATTGTCGCCTCCGAGAGCGTCGATCTGAACGTTCTGTTCAACAACACCGCCCGACCTGGATGACAGCACGAGCTCCGGTGCCTGCAACACGCTACTTTCCCTCACCCAGTGTGAGCACTGTCCCGGCCACGCCTGACACCTCCGAACCAATGCAGTTGAGACTGATGCGACCTGCCCTGTCTCCTGAAGAATGTGCCCGACGGCGGCAACTTAATCTGTGCCTCTATTGCGGAGGAACTGGGCACTATGTGCATAACTGTCCAGTTAAAAGCAGTAAGTGTTCATCTCCTGTGTATGCCAGTCTCTCTGCTTTATCTTCAAATTCAACCCACCTTGCCATTCCTCTCTCATTACAGCTCCAAGAAGAGATCATTCCAGTCAACGCCATTATTGACTCTGGGGCATGCAGCTGCTTTATTGATCTAACTTTTGCCAGCCTACATAACATTCCATTACGGACCAAAACCCATGGACTCTCTGTATTCCTGGCTGATGGCTCCCGCATTAAATCTGGACAAGTAACGCAAGAGACCCTGCCATTACCTGCTACCACTTCTTCCCAACATAAGGAACTGCTGGTTCTTTTTTTTCTTCCATATTTTTATTGAAGATTTTCATGGAAATTACATTATACAATTGGACATTGTATGTCGTGCAACGACATTTTGGTTAGTCAATACAATGTAAACTATTCAACTTGTGATTACAACACATATATCAAATCACCAACTTGGGTTGGTTATAACTTTTATTAAACATATATCTATTATAGCTTCTAAGTTACCGGAGATGTTATTCTCATTTGCGTAGTTTGACCTCTTCACTAGAGTCGCACCCCAAATGGGATCTTTAGCGCCACAGGAGTGAAGAGGCCCTGTCTTTTATAAGTTTAAATTGATAGATATGTGCTAGTTAGAACTAGCTGTTGCATACAACTTGTTTCTCTTGTCTACATAAAGGTATTGCTCGGTCAAGAAGAAGGGGTATGTATTAGTGTTTAGGTTAGTGGTTTGCGCATTGTGAAGTCCAGTTAGTCCATGGGTGCCAGTTCTTGTTTGTTTTCGTCACCTGGCCAGTGTGCGTAGCTGTTATGGATTCGTAGCTGTAGTGAAGGGATACTAAGTCTTTAACTTGAGTTATTGTCAGGGGATTGTCAGACTTCCAATGTCTGGTTATGTTGAGTCTTGCTGCCAGGAGGATATGAGTGATCACTGTCCTGAATGGGTATGGGATTGATTCAATATTTAGGTTAAGTATCGCCAGTGCTGGGGAGGGGTGGATTTTAATTTGGGTTATGTTCGTGATTAAATTGAAAATTCTCTCCCAGTAGTTGTGTAATTTAGTGCACGTCCAGAATACATGGAGTGCGTCGCTAGGAGAAGAGTGACATCTCCAGCATATATTGGGAGTTCTTGGGTTAAAGATTGTAATTCTGGCTGGGGTGATATACCAACGTAATGTGATTTTCTGTGTGAGTTCCCATAGGGCCGCGCAATTAGTGGCCTTGTATATAGATTTGAGGGCAAATTGCCATTGGTCTTCCGTATAAGACTGAGCTAGGTCATTTTCCCATCTTTGGTGGGGTTTTAGTTTGATGAAGGTACGTTTGTTGTGGAGAATGTTGTAGAAGTAGGATATACCTCTAGTTTTAGTGGCTGTGTTGGTGAGATATTCCCAGGTTTTAGGGTGAATGTTGTAGGGGGGGGAGGGTTAGAGTATTGAGGTAATGGTGTAGACGTATGTAGATGAATTTATCAGATGCAGTTAGATTGAATTCGGCTTGAAGTTGTGCGAATGATTTAATGTGGTTGTTATGTAGTAAATCTTGTATGAGAAGTATACCTTTGGCGGTCCAAGATGATAGGGAGATTTCTGGTAATGTGTGATTTAGGGATTCCAAGGGGATGCAACTTAGAGATGTGTCTGGATTGGAGGTGAGTAGAGTTACTGATTTTTTCCATGCTGGTGCCGAAGCTCTCATGGTCGGGGGAAACGCTTTTGGTATAATGGTTCCCAGTGGGATACTAAGTATCCAAGTTCTCAAGTTGGGTTGAGATAATGAGGAGCTTTCAATTTGTCCCCAAAGAGTTGTGGGTTGTGTTTGGAACCAGGCAGGCATTTGAGCTAAGAGTGTTGCTAAGTAATAATCTTCAAAGTCTATAGATCCTGTTCCACCGCCTAGTTTGTGTTTTACTAAGTTGTGGGCATTCCTCGGTTTTTTCCCGTTCCATAAATATTTGTTGAATAAAGTTTTGAGAGATTTGAAGAAGGTGGTTGGCAAAGGTATAGGTAGGGTTCTAAAATGATAGAGTATTTGGGGAAGGCAAATCATCTTAAATGCAGCAAGTCTGCCCGACCACGAGAGCTCGTGTTTTGCTATTTGTTGTGAAGTAGATTGAATTTGTTGTAAGAGTGGTACGTAGTTGCATGGGTATATTTTCTTAGTTTCCCTCGGGAGTTGGATGCCCAAGTATGATATGTCGGTTTCTGCCCATTTGAATGGGTATTGTAGTTGTAGGAGGTGTTTCATGGTGGTGTTTATGTTTATGTCTAGTATGAATGATTTGGTCGCGTTAACCTTGTAATAGGAGATCGAGCTAAACCATGTGAGCAGTTTTTGTACTTCAGCCAGGGAAACAGTCGGGTTTGTAAGGATTAGAATTACATCATCCGCGAATAGACTGATTTTGTGGTGTGAGGGGCCTATACGTATACCTGAAATGTTAGGGTGGGATCGTACGTGCTCCGCCAGGGGTTCCATAAGCATGTTAAATATTAGAGGGGAGAGGGGGCATCCCTGGCGTGTGCCGTTTGTGATGGGGAATGGGCGTGAGAGCATGCCTTCTGTGAACACTAGGGCCTCAGGGTTGGAATACAATGCTAGGATGGCTGATAGGATCTGTCCCTGGAATCCAAATTTGCATAGGACTGCTTCTAAGTAAGTCCAATGTACTCTATCGAACGCCTTCTCTGCATCCAGGGAAAGAAGCAGAGAAGGCGTTCCAGTGGATTCAGCGCGGTGAATGAGGTCAAGCATTCTTCTGGTGGCATCTGAGGCTTGTCTGCCCTTGGTAAAACCAGTCTGATCTTGGTGTATGATAGTTGGCATGATCTCGTTTAGTCTGTTGGCTATGGTTTTGGAGTAGATTTTTAGGTCTAGGTTGAGTAGAGAGATAGGGCGAAAATTTTGGGGGGCATCCGACTGTTTCCCTGGTTTTGGTATGGTTATTACTAGCGCTTTTAAGTATTCATTTGAGAAGCTAGCAGAGGAGGCAGCGTGGTTAAAGAGATCAGTAAGGTGTGGGATTAGTTGATTGGAGAACAATTTGTAGTATTCCCCTGTTATCCCGTCTGGGCCTGGTGCTTTGCCACTAGGCAATGAGTCAATAGTAGCCTTGATTTCCAGGTCTGTGAATGGAGCATTCAAGGTGGTCAGTTGGTCTAAAGTAAGTTTGGGTAGATTGATTTTAGTGAGGAATTTATCAATGTCTTCTGGTGTGGGTTGGGGGGTTTGGTGGTCTTGTTTTAAGTTGTATAGGTCTTCATAGTAGGTACTAAAAGCATCTGCAATGTCTTGGGGGTTGGTCAGTGGAGTGTTAGTGTGGGGGTGTTTAAGTAGTGTAATTCTAGTTTTATTGCGTCTTCCTTTGAGTCGTTGGGCTAATTTCTTTCCTGCCTTGTTGGAGGTAGAGTAGGAAGATGCTTTAAACTTCCTTTGAAGGAATTCGTATGAGTGAAGGAGAAGGGTTTTCAGTTCCTGTCTTAGGGACAATAGTTGGTTTGTGAGTGGGTTCTGAGGGTCACATTTGTGTTTCTTTTCTAGGTCCGCTATTTGGGCTATTAGTGCATCTATACGCTGCGTCCTCTGACGCTTATGATGAGAGCACAATTTAATGAGCATTCCCCTCATGTACGCTTTATGAGCGCTCCACACCACGGCAGGGTCAGGTACCGACCCCTTGTTCAGCAAGAAAAATTCTGAAATGTGTTCTGAAATTTCTGGGGTGTATTTAGCATTGTGAATTATGGAGTTGTTTAGTCTCCATAGAAACGTGTTACGTTGGAGGTTGTGATCTTGGATGGTAATTGAGGTGGGGGCGTGGTCCGACCATGCCGTGGTGTGGATTACAGAATGAGATATTTTTTGTAGGATATATTTATCAGATAGAAACAAATCAATTCTGGAGTAGGAGCGATGTCTGGGGGAAAAAAAGGTAAAGTCACGTTCGGCGCCATGGTGACAGCGCCAGACATCATACAATTCGTGAGATTGCATAAACGCTTTTAGAGGCGATTCGCGTCTCTTTGCTGAAGAGGTTGAGTCCAGGGACACATCTGGGACCAGGTTGAAGTCCCCACACACAATAGTGTGGCCTTTTTGGATGGGTTTTAATGTGCGGATAAGCTTACGTAGGAATCTCATTTGTTGAGAGTTCGGAGCGTACAGGTTGATGATGGTGTAGGTTGCTTTATTAATGGTGCAGATTAGGATGATGAAACGACCTTCGGGGTCTGGGAGTATATCTAGGAGTTGGAAGTCTATGGTGTCTTTGATGGTGATCATGACTCCTCTGGACTTGGTAGAATGGGTTGCGTGAAATACGTTTGGAAAGTGGTGATTGTTACACAGAGGGGTGTTGGGAGCTAGTAGGTGGGTTTCTTGGACGCAGATGATATCACTCTGGAGGTCCTTAACGGTTCTCCATAGTGCGTGGCGTTTGGCTGGATGATTAAGCCCATTAACGTTGAGTGAAAGGATATTAAACGGCATCTTGTGGGTGTGGGCTTAGTGTATGCTTAAAATAACACTTACAGTTAGGCGGTCTCGTGGGGAGTTGGTCTTTTTTCTTTTTCCAGGCGATGTGATGAGTAGAATGCGGTACGGAAGTCCGAGATTCAGTGCGGCTTGGTTCCGTATGGAGGAACGAAGAGCGTTGCTTCTGGCTGGCCAGGGGTCGAGGCTAGGATGGACTAGTAGACTGCAAATAGAGCAATACGTTAGGTGTCAAGGTAGTTATAACCAGTTAGGGATCATGTATGCTTTGGGTAGCGTTGAAACTTGTGAAAAAGGTCTGTGATGTGACCTAGTGATTTAGCTTGCTAGAAGATAGGTACTTGTTATAACGTTGCAAGAGAAAAAACTTTGTGTAAGAGAGAACAGAAAAATAAAATAAAAAAAATAGAATCAAATCAAATCAGAGGGGGTGCTGAGCACCTGTAGTCCTCTGTAAGGGGGTACAGAGAGTCACTGCCGCGGGTAGCAGGAATCAAACACAGAGGATAGCCATAGCTCAGGGGAGCTGATGATATTGTTATCGGCTTAGTGGATGTTGTATACTGTCATTTGGTGTTTTGATCACGTTGTCTGCGGGGAGAGGATGAGATTCTGTCATGTTGAGCGGTATTAGGCGGTTCCGGGTTTATGCCCCAGGTGTGGAGTAACTTTAGGCCTTTTTCAAGTTCTCCTATTGCGTGGGTTTGACCGTTGCGGGCAATGAGAATGGTGGCTGGGTATCGCCATTTGTATTGCAGCTTATGGTTCTGTAAGCTTTTGGTGATTGGGTTCAAATGGCGTCTCATTTGGAGGGTGTATTTTGAGAGATCAGGGAATAGCTGGATTCCTGTGTATGGCGCTGGTAGTGGCGACATAGCCCTAAGTCCTATGAGCAGCTTTTCTTTAATGTGGTAGAAGTGAACCCTCATCAGGACATCTCTGGGGACAGAGGCAGCTAGGTGGGATGGTTTAGCAATTCTATGGATTCTATCCACAATGACGTCTCTCGGGCAGGCCTCAGGGAGAACTAAGTGCATCAGTTCTTTTGCGTAGCGTGGCAGATCTGCGGGTAGTATTGACTCGGGGACCCCCCTCAATTTCACATTGTTCCTGCGAGATCTGTCTTCTAAGTCGGCCAGCTTGGCACGCATCCATGTCTGTTCCTCTCTAACAGTTTCAAAGGCTTCAATGGTGTCATTCACTGTGGAGGTGCAGGCATGTATTCCTCTCTCAGCGTTTGTCACTCTATCATCCAGTGTGTGGATGTCAGTGGTGATTTTGTGGAAGAGAGATGATAGATCTGTCATGAGGGAGGTCTGCAGGGATATGAGCATATCTTTGAGCGTTGTGTCCATGACCGGCTGCCCTGAAGTGGGGAAGGAGGCCATAGAGGAATGTAGGGCCTGGTCAAATGAGAAGGGATTAGGAGCCTGGGCCTCAATTTGCGAGTACCGCGACCGCTGCGGCATCGCGTCCATCCTCATTTTTGCCTTCGCAGGGCTGCCTAGGTTGGGGTCACTCTCTGGGGTATGTGGGAGGTTATCCACGGTACCTGTATCTGGAGGATCCTCATTCTCATCATCCGGCAGGTCCGTGTATGCTGTGAACGGCGCGGCCTGGCCGGCGCCATCTTGGATCTTCCATCCTGCCGGCTTGTATGCAAATTCGGTGAGTTTCTGTGGTATGTGGTCTGTGAATCTCTTTCTGGAGGTCATCCTTGTTGTCCCCTTGCTGTGAGGAACGTAGCTGGGTAGATTAGAGCCGTTTTAGTCAGCCGATGACGTTGGATTCTATCCCCTGGCTCAGAGCTGTGGAATCAGGCGTCCATCTGCTATCCCGGCTGGCCACGCCCCCGGAACTGCTAGTTCTTGATGCCATCACCTCTCCTATGTTTCCCATCATTCTGGGCATCCCCTGGATGCAAGCACACAATCCGCACATCCATTGGGCATCCGGAGAGGTAAAATTTCTGTCAGCTTACTGCCAAGAACACTGCTTGATGAAAGATCCGGAGTCCCCTGCCACTCTGCTTTGTATGGACACCGACCAGAAAAATTGTCAGGCCATACCTAACCATTATCATGAATATATTGATGTTTTCAGCAAAAAGGGGGCAGATTCCCTTCCACTTCATCGCCCCTACGATTGAGCTATTACCAGGTTCCGAAATCCCTTTTGGACGCATTTTTCCCCTGTCAGAAAAGGAACAAGAAGCGCTAAAGGCATACATAGATGAAAACCTGGCCAAGGGGTTTATTCGCCACTCTACCTCCCCAGCCGGTGCCGGGATATTCTTTGTTGCCAAAAAAGACAAGTCTCTCCGCCCATGTATAGACTACCGGGAACTGAATAAAATCACGGTCAAGAATCGGTATCCCCTACCCCTGATACCTGAATTATTTCAAAAATTGAGGACTGCCGTCATTTTTACGAAGCTTGATTTAAGGGGGGCCTATAATTTGATCCGTATCCAGGCAGGGGATGAATGGAAAGCGGCCTTTCGGACCCGTTTCGGGCATTATGAATACTTAGTCATGCCCTTCGGACTATGCAATGCCCCTGCGACCTTCCAACACCTGATTAATGATATTCTCAGAGACTTCCTAGATGTGTTTGTGATCGCATATCTGGACGATATCTTGATCTTTTCGGAATCTCTGAACCTACATCGAGAACATGTTCGTCGGGTGTTGGGTCGCATCCGCTTACACAGACTTTATGCGAAAGCGGAAAAATGTGAATTCGAGCAACAGAGCATTCAATTCTTGGGGCTGATAATTTCATCAACTGGTATCAAGATGGACCCACAGAAGGTTTCCGCTGTTCTGGACTGGCCGGTACCTCTAGACAAAAAGGGGGTCCAACGATTTATCGGATTTGCAAACTTTTACAGGAAGTTTATCAAGGGATTCTCAGCCATAACTGCACCCATCACGCAGCTGACCAAACAGAATACCCATTTCTCCTGGAATCAACTAGCCCAAGATGCTTTTGAAAACCTCAAGAGGTTATTCACCTCGGCACCTATCCTCAGCCATCCTGAACCATCCCTACCATTCATTTTGGAAGTAGACGCTTCCAAGATAGCGGTAGGTGCAATACTTTCGCAACGTAGAGGCAGTAAAGATGTAATGCACCCTGTGGGGTTCTTCTCCCGAAAACTTTCTCCTGCGGAGAAAAACTATGATGTCGGCGACCGAGAACTTCTCGCTATTAAAACTGCAT
Source organism: Aquarana catesbeiana (assembly GCF_042186555.1). Taxonomy (NCBI): domain Eukaryota; kingdom Metazoa; phylum Chordata; class Amphibia; order Anura; family Ranidae; genus Aquarana; species Aquarana catesbeiana. Next base: position 15,004,788 of record NC_133324.1, on the reverse strand, counting down.
TAGAAGAGTGGAGGTATCTGCTGGAAGGGGCTATGCATCCAGTGTTAATATATACTGACCATAAAAACCTGGAATATCTGCGATCTGCCAAACGTCTAAAGCCTCGACAAGCCCGCTGGGCCCTGTTTTTTTCACGTTTCTCCTTCCACATTACGTATCGGCCAGGCTCAAAAAATGTTAAACCTGACGCATTGTCACGAATGCATGACAACCCTAAGGACTTATCTAACCCTGACACCACTCTGCCTGCAAACAATTTCCTCCTCCTGCAAACAGATCTTCTCTCCCAGATTAAGGAAGCATCCTCTGAATCAACCAGGCCTACAGGGATGAACTTGACTAACAGAGATGGGTTTTTCTGGAGAGGAAGTCAAATTTTTGTCCCTGAGGAGGTTCGGGTCAAGGTTTTTCACGATCACCCACTGGCAGGTCACTTTGGGGTTCGCAAGACCCTGGAATTAGTACAGCGTACCTTCTGGTGGCCCAATTTAAGAGACTTTTGCAAGAAATATGTCAGCTCCTGCCCTATCTGTACCCAGAATAAGACATCCAGGAATCGAGCTTGGGGCTTGTTAAAACTTCTACCGGTACCCGACAGACCCTGGAAGATGATTTCCATGGACTTTATTGTAGAGCTGCCATGTTCTGAGGGGTGTTCTGCCATCTTTGTGGTGGTGGACCGTTTAACCAAGATGGCCCATTTTCTTCCATTAAAAGGTACCCCATCGGCTATTGAAACAGCTCGTATATTCATTAAAGAGATCATCAGATTGCATGGAGTCCCTGTGAACATAGTCTCCGATAGAGGGGTGCAATTCACCTCACGTTTTTGGAAAGCCTTGTGTGAAATTTTAAAGATCAAACTGGCCTTGTCCTCGGCCTATCATCCTCAGACTAATGGACATACGGAGAGGACCAATCAGACTCTTGAGCAGTACATTAGATGCTTTACATCCTTCTCACAGGATGATTGGGTAGCCCTGCTGCCTTTGTCAGAGTTTGCCTACAATAATGCTAAACATTCTGCCACCGGTCAATCCCCTTTTTTCGCCAATTATGCCTTCCATCTAACCTTTCTACCTGATTTCCTTCCAGAATCTTCAGTTCCAGCAGTACAGAGTGCGGTGGATTTTCTCAGTCGCAACAACCAGATGTTGCAGGAAGCAGTGTCCAAGGCTCAGGCAGATGGTAAGAGAATCTTCGATCAGAAAAGAAGAGGGGAATTGAAGCTACAGCTTGGTGACCAGGTATGGCTTTCTACAACTAATATCAAATTAGCATGTCCCTCTAAGAAGTTGGCACCTAGATTTATGGGTCCTTTTCCGGTTAAGAGGAAAATTAACGAAGTGTCTTACGAACTGACTTTGCCTGATTCCCTTAAAATTCATCCAGTGTTCCACGTCTCATTGCTCAAACCTGCTGTACCTGATCCCTTCCCTGGTAGAGGAACTAGACCTCCTGAACCTGTTTTGATTGATGGTAGCGAGGAATTTGAAGTTGAGGCTATTCTTGATTGCAGGAGAAGACAGGGACAAACCCAATTTTTAATCAAATGGAAAGGCTACGGCCCGGAAAGTAACTCCTGGGAACCGGATGAGAATGTGCACGCTAGGCGGTTAATCCGTGCCTATTTCTCTGCTCATCCTGAGAAGAGAAGGCTTGTGGGCATCCGGAGGCTGCCCCTTGGGGGGGGCAATGCCAGGGAGCTGCCGGCGCCAGACCTGGGCGTTGGCGTACGCCTATGCGCCGGCGCGCTCCCGTGCAAACTCCTCAGCAGAATCCTGATGTTCCCAGGCGTTAGCGCTGTTTGGCGCCAAAGGACGCATAAAGGTTCCCCTGTGCCTCTGGCACATTGCTGCTTCGTCTCAGCTCTGTGATCTTGAACCTGCATCTGATTGACTGATTGTTTCCTGATTGACCCGGCTTGTCTGACCATCCGTCCTGCTCCTATCCGACCCGGTCTGCCTGACTATCCTACTGCTCCTGCCTGATACCATTGCCGACCTCTGACTGCCTACTGACTCTGCCTCTGCCTGCCGATATTGCCTGTGTTATCTGCCTGCTGACCCGGACTGTTTGACCCTGCTTGTGCCTGCTGTTATTCCTTTGCACCTTCAGCTCAGTTCCAGTGCTTCCTGCATCTCCAGCACCCAGTCTGCTGTCTTCAAGTCTTTGCGAGATCTGCAATCCAGCCATCCCGGTGGGATCTCTCCCTCATCTCAGCATCAGAGACTTACCTCAAACAGGCACTCCTACCCCACTGTGTTCCAGAGACCACTGTTCCCATTCCAGTGGCTCCTGAACCAGCGCTGTATGAGAGGTCTTCTCCTACACGTCAGGCTCTACTCCAGGTACTTAACAGTACGAAGCAGCCATGACTGAGCTTGCGGGAGATACCTCTCCAATGAAGGAGATATGCACACACCTGGCAGCCCTCACACAAGCAGTGTAATCCCTTCAGGATAACTACAACAGACTGGAAGGACAAGTTCAGAATCTTACCGGATCCAACCCTGCAGCTTCCTCTTCAGCTACAGCCCCAACACAGACTGTTTCAGCTCCTGCAGTTGTGATGCTTCCACCCGAACCAAGGGTTCCTACCCCTGAAAGATTCTCCGGAGACCGGGCTAAATTCTGGGCCTTCCGCAATGCCTGCCAGCTCTTTTTTGCACTGCAACCCCAGACTTTCTCATTAGAGGCCACCAAAGTGGGATTTGTAATCTCTCTTCTACAAGGTGAACCTCAAACTTGGGCCCATCGGCTTCTTGAAGGAGACTCTGTACTAACCCAATCTTTGTCATCTTTCTTTGATGCCATGGCACAGCTATATGAATATCCCCAGCAGACTGCTACAGCTGAATCAGCTCTGTTCGCACTCCAACAAGGCCGCAGACCCGCTGAGTACTATGTCACTGAATTCTGGCGTTGGAGGGCGGACACACAGTGGAATGATGCGGCCCTGCGCCACCAATTTCGCATGGGTCTATCTGAAGGACTCAAAGATGAACTCGCTCGGGTTGGTGTTCCAAATACCCTTGAGGCCCTGATCTCCTTAACTATACAGATCGATCGTCACCTCCGAGAGCGTCGATCTGAACGTTCTGTTCAACAACACCGCCCGACCTGGATGACAGCACGAGCTCCGGTGCCTGCAACACGCTACTTTCCCTCACCCAGTGTGAGCACTGTCCCGGCCACGCCTGACACCTCCGAACCAATGCAGTTGGGACTGATGCGATCTGCCCTGTCTCCTGAAGAATGTGCCCGACGGCGGCAACTTAATCTGTGCCTCTATTGCGGAGGAACTGGGCACTATGTGCATAACTGTCCAGTTAAAAGCAGTAAGTGTTCATCTCCTGTGTATGCCAGTCTCTCTGCTTTATCTTCGAATTCAACCCACCTTGCCATTCCTCTCTCATTACAGCTCCAAGAAGAGATAATTGGGCATCCTGAGGCTGCCCCTTGGGGGGGCAATGTCAGGGAGCCGCCGGCGCCAGACCTGGGCGTTGGCATACGCCTATGCACCGGCGCGCTCCTGTGCAAGCTCCTCAGCAGAATCCTGATGTTCCCAGGCGTTAGCGCTGTTTGGCGCCAAAGGACGCATAAAGGTTCCCCTGTGCCTCTGGCACATTGCTTCTTCGTCTCAGCTCTGTGATCTTGAACCTGCATCTGATTGACTGATTGTTTCCTGATTGACCCGGCTTGTCTGACCATCCGTCCTGCTCCTATCCGACCCGTCTGCCTGACTATCCTACTGCTCCTGCCTGATACCATTGCCGACCTCTGCCTGCCTACTGACTCTGCCTCTGTCTGCCGATATTGCCTGTGTTATCTGCCTGCTGACCTGGACTGTTTGACCCTGCTTGTGCCTGCTGTTATTCCTTTGCACCTTCAGCTCAGTTCCAGATATTCTGCCAGGGACCCCCTCACGAGGGTTTGGGCTTAGCTGCCTGCTGACCCCAGGTCACCACCCCCGGGTTCACCCTACTCGCTAGGGAAGTACCAGGAGACACTATTAGACAAGGATGGATGGAGTTGGTACACAAGAGATCAGTTCATGAGAGGTCAGGTTTAAGGCAGGTTACACGAAGGGAGCTCCGAAACAAATGTTGCTCAAGCAACCAGTAGCTGGTTTGAAAGGGATTTAAATAGGGAATCACATGAGGGGCTGGACAGGAAGTAGCAGGAAGGAATCCTATATTAGGCAACAGGTGTGGCCAGCGACACCATAGCTGCAGAGTGCACAGAGCAGAACACAAGCTAGTGAACAACAGGTGCCAGCCAGCCTACAGCAGTAAAGGTGAGACACAGATCAGCTCTGCAGCTGATCTGTGACAGTACCCCCCTCTTACAAGGTCCCCCTACACGTCTGGGGGCTGGCTTGGAGGGAAATCTGGATGGAATCTGGTCCTCAAACATGGGGCTGAGACATCGGTGGCAGGAACCCAAGACCTCTCCTCCAGACCATAGCCCTTCCAATCAATGAGATAGAGTAGCCTCCCCCAGGAGTACTTGGAGTCCAATATTTCTTTAATCTCATACTGATCTGAGGTATCAGCCACAGGAGCGGGGTGAGAAGAAGGGCGGGAAGGACCAGTGGCCTGAGCAGGGAGACATGGAAGGTGTCTGCCCTCTCATCTCATCCTGAGATGAGAGGGCAGATGGAGCTTGACAGCAACTGGACTGATCTGATGGAGAATGGGAAATGGACCAATGAAGCGAGGGGCAAATTTCGTTGAGGGCACCCGGAGTTGGATGTGCTTGGTAGAAAGCCAAACTCTATCGCTAGGCAGGAACTTAGGAGCCAGACAGCGATGACGATCTGCTGCCGTTTTATGCCTGGAAGCAGCTAGATGAAGATTCCCAGAGACTTCTTTCCAGATTGAGTTGAAGGCCCTTTTAGTCTCAGCTGCTGCTGGTACAAGAGGAGAAATGGGAACAGGAAAGGGAACAGATGGATGCTGCCCGTAAACAGTGAAGAAGGGAGATTTTCCAGAACTGGCATTGGAGTGATGGTTTAAGGCAAACTCTGCCCAGGGCAAAAGGTCCATCTAGTCATCTTGTTGGGCTGAGATAAAAGCATGGAGAAAACGTTCTACAATTTGATTGACATGTTCCGTTTGCCCATTGGACTGGGGATGAAAGGCAGATGAAAAATCCAATGTAATCCCAAGGGAGCTGGCCAAGGCTCTCCAAAACCGAGCAGTAAATTGAACTCCTCTGTCAGAGACGATATGAGAAGGGATCCCATGAAGATGAAAAATCTCCTTAATGAAAGTTGTGGCAAGATTGGGAGCAGAAGGTAGACTTGGGAGAGGAATCAAGTGACACATTTTGGAGAACCGATCCACCACTACCCAGATGACTGTAGAACCTGTTGAGGGAGGCAGATCTGAGATAAAATCCATGGAAATACAATGCCAAGGCATACTGGGCAGACTTGGAAGATTTGGATAGTACACAAACCGTACAAGCTTGAACATATTCCTTGACATCCTTACGAAGAGAAGGCCATCAATAATGATGCTGAAGGAGATCACAAGTACGAGTTATGCCAGGATGTCCAGAGAACTTGGAGTCATGTGCCCAAGCAAGGAGTTTGGGACGAAGTGCAGAAACTACAAAAGTTTTGCCTGGAGGAGGCTGCATAGACTGGAGCTGAGTAGTGGCTAGAATACGATGCAGAGGGATGATGGGACCAGGATCTAAGTGATTCTCAGAATCATTGACATCAAACGACCTGGACAAGGCATCAGCTCGAAGGTTTTTGGCACCTGGACGAAAAGTAATGTTAAAATTGAAGCGGGCGAAAAAGAGGGCGCAGCGAGCTTGACGTGGGTTCAAGCGTTTCGCGGATTGTAAATACTGCAGCTTTTTATGATCAGTATAGATGGTAATACAATGGGGAGAACCCTCTAGAAGATGTCGCCATTCTTGAAGAGCTAGTTTAATAGCGAGTAGCTCATGGTCCCCAATGGTGTAATTCTTCTCTGCATCAGAAAACTTCTTGGAAAAGAATCCGCAAGGCTGAGACTTGCCCTGCTGAGCTTGGAGCAGGACGGCACCGACTCCTACTGAAGAGACATCTACCTCCAAAGAAAAGTAACGTCCGGACGTAGGAGAATTGGGGTGGAGAGGAAGGCTGCCTTGAGTTTGAGGAAAGCATCAATGGCTTCAGGGGACTAGATCCGAGCATTGACACCCTTGCGGCTGAGAGCTGTAATAGTGGCCACCAAGGTGGAGTTGTTACGAATTAATTGACGATAGAAATTGGTGAAGCCCAAAAAGCGTTGGGTGGCTTTAAGACCAGAGGGCTGGGGACACTCGGAGATGGCCCGACGTTTGGCTGGGTCCATGAGGAGACCCTGAGACGAGATTATGTAGCCCAGAAATTGAACTTGTGTTTGTTCAAATAGACATTTCTCCAATTTTGCATATAGACAATTGTCCTGTAGACGCTGTAGCACAGCTTTCACATGAAGACGATGGGTAAGTAAGTCTGGTGAGAAAATAAGAATGTCATCTAGATATACAATAAAACTGACATACAGAAGGTCACGGAAGATCTCATTAACAAAATTTTGGAAGACCGCTGGGGCATTGCATAAGCCAAAGGGCATCACAAGATATTCATAATGTCCGTCCCTGGTGTTAAAGGCGGTCATCCATTCGTCTCCTTCCCGGATTCTTATTAAATTATAGGCCCCTCTAAGATCCAGTTTAGTAAAAACATGAGAACCTAGCAGTCTGTTAAAGAGGTCTGAAATTAAAGGAAGAGGGTATCGGTTCTTCACGCTGATGGCGTTAAGACCCCTGTAGTTGATGCAAGGTGAACCATCTTTTTCACTACAAAGAATAACCCGGCACCAGCAGGTGAGTTAGATTTCCTGATGAAACCCTTTTGCAGGTTTTCCTGAATGTATTCAGACGTGGCTTGTGTCTCTGGGATAGATAAAGGGTAGACTCGGCCTCTGGGAGGAGAGGTCCCAGGTAACAGATCAATGGAGTAGTCAGTCTCTGTGAGGGGGAAGGTGATCAGCGGACATATTGCAGAAAACATCTTGGAAGGACTGATGTTGGGCAGGCAACATGGGAGTTGTGGAGGTCTCAGCCAGAGGAATGGAAGGAGGAGGTAGCACCTTGGAAATACATTCATTGCTGACACGGAGAACCCCAAGCCAATACTTGTCCAGAATTCCAGTCAAGATGCAGGGAGTGTTTCTGCAACCATTGGCCCAGGATGACGGGACTGGAGGATTTAGGCAGAATTAGGAAAGAGATCTCCTCACCATGCAAAACCCTAATGCGTAACTCAATAGGAGGGGTATTAAACCTGATGGGACTCAGAGGCAAGAAGGAGCCATCTACCGTGGCCACGGAGAGGGGTATTGCCAAGGCAACAAAAGCAATGCCCAACTCAGAAGCTAAAGATTGTTCAATGAAATTTCCGGCAGCACCAGAGTCCACGTATGCAAAGAGTTGATTTTGAGCCCAGTGGAGAGCCACGGGAAGGGTGAAACAAGGGAAGCGAACAAAATTAACGGATTAGTCTAGATCACCTCCCTCCGAGTGACCTAGACCCTGGAGTTTCCCAGACAGACTGGACAGCAGTTCAAAACATGTCCTTTATTGCCACAGTAAAGGCACAAGCCCAATCCCATGCGTTGGGCACATTACTCAGGAGTGAGGTGGGTTCACCAAAGCTGCATAGGTTCTTGCAACGTGCGAGAGATTGAAGATGGAGAGGATTCCACAGATCTTTGGACTACCTGTGCTGGACGGCCAGCAGGGGGATGACTGATTCTGGATTTCTCCAGGGCCCGTTCCTGGAAGTGAATGTCTATTTGAATGCTTAATGCGATTAAGTTATCTATGTGGTAGGAATGGTGCGTCCAGCGAGTTTGTCCTTGACACGCTCAGATAGGCCTTGCCAGAAGGTAGCAGTAAGGGCCTCATTATTCCATTTGAGTTCAGCGGCCAGCGTACGGAATTGAACTGCGTATTGGCCGACTGTCATTCCTTGCTGACGAAAGAGGGCCCCAGCAGCCGAAGACACGCTGCTGGGCTCATCAAAAGTTTTCCGAAATGCATCCAAAAAGAGCTGGAATTCGGAGGTGATAGAATCGTTTGATTCCCAGAGTGGGGAGGCCCAAGCTAAAGCATCAATGGAGAGGAGAGAAATAATATGCTGTATGCGACTTTGGTGCGATCAATTGGAAAATGGTGGCTGGAAAGGTCAAAGTGCATGGAACACTGATTAATGAAGCCCCGACAAGCCTTAGGGTCACCAGAAAAATGAGGTGGCGATGGCAGATGCAGGCAGGGATTGCCAGGTGTAGCAGGTAACAAGGGAGCAGCTGAAGCAGGAACAGGAGGAGCTGAAGTTGCAGCGAATTGCAGACGATCCAGATGGGAGGCAAGATCCTGAAGAACCAGCATTATTTGCTCTTGATTTGCTTGTTGGGAATTAAATCTCTGAACTAGAGGTTTCATTTGATCCTCAGTCAGCAACACGTCAGCAACACGTTGTCCAACACCAGGAAATTGTAACCTCCCAGGGTCTGGAAATGCATTGCACAACCCTTTCTTCAAGGCCTCCTGAAGATGTTTCATCCTCTGCTCCCTTTGAGAAGGCAGGATGAGTTCTGCAACCTTACCATTGTAACGTGGATCAAGAAGGGTTGCCAGCCAGTAATGATCCATCTCCTTGATACCACAAATCCTAGGGTCCTTTTGCAGGCTTTGCAGAATCAGGGAGGCCATCCAGCGTAAGTTTGCAGAGCCATTCAATTCTGAGTCCTCTGGGTCACTAAGGATCACATGATCCGTAACAACCTCCTCTCAGCCACGTACAACTCCTTGGGTTTCTGGGGACTCAAAACCATCCCTTGAAGACTGCTGCTGAGTGTTATCCTCCACGTCTATGCTGACACAATCTTCCTCCTCTTCTTTCTGTGTATTTGGCGGGCCCGCAGGAAAACTATGTGGATAAAGTGGGCCTTGATAGGTAAGGAAGTCCTCCTCTTCCTCCCCCTGTTCTGCCCTGTCCATTATTCAACGAAGCATGTGCTCCAACAGGAAGATAAGAGGGACAGTGTCACTGATGCATGCATTGTCGCTGCTCACCACCCTCCTCAAATGGTGACAGGACGGTGCATGCATCCTTGATCAGTAGCCACTGGCGTGGCCAAAAGAAGCCAAGCTCACCTGGCCCTGTCCTGATGCCATACTCACACAAGTACTCATTGATGGCTCTCTGCTGTGTGTGCAGCTGCTGCAGCATTGCCAACGCTGAGTTCCACCTGGTGGTCATGTCACATATGAGGCGGTTGGTGGGCAGTTTGCATTCCCTTTGAATGTCAGCCAGCAACGCACTGGCATTGTATGACCAGCGGAAATGACCACAGACTTTTCTGGCCTGCCTCAGGAGATCCTGTAAGCCTGGGTAGCTGCTCAAGAACTGCTGCACCACCAAATTCAGGACATGTGCCAAACATGGAACATAGGCCAAATGTCCCTGTCGGAGGGTGGAGAAAAGGTTGGTGCCATTGTCACATACAACCATTCCTGGATGAATCTGGCATGGCATCAACCACTTCAGAGCCTGCCCCTGCAGAGCTGACAGAATCTCTGCCCAGTGCTGCTTGCATAGCCCCTTGAACACTTATGGAGCACTACTGTTTCAGAGGACAAATCTGCAAAAGAGGCCATAGAGGAAGAAGAAGAGGTGGGGATGGAGGCGAGAGCTGTGGCAAAATCACCACTACAGTACCTGACCACGAGATTGTGTTTTGCGCTGTTTCTCGGCGACAGGGTACTGTGCATGTCGCGCTGGCTCGCTGATCGGGAAAGAAAAACTTTTTTTCCTTTCAAAATGAGCGACAGGCAGTGCTGACAGCTGTCTGGTATGAATCATGAGGGGGAACGCCGCACCAAATTTTAAATGAAAAAAAAACGGCATGGGTTCCCCCCAGGAGCATACCAGGCCCTTAGGTCTGGTATGGATTGTAAGGGGAACCTCCTACGCCGAAAAATCCCCCCAAAATCCATACCAGCCCCTTATCCGAGCACGCAGCTCGACAGGTCAGGAAAGGGGGTGGGGATGAGCGAGCGCCCCCCCTCCTGAACCATACCAGGCCGCATGCCCTCAACATGGGGGGGTAAATGCTTTGGGGGAGGGGGCACCCCCAAAGCACCTTGTCCCCATGTTAATGAGGACAAGGGCCTCTTCCCGACAACCCTGGCCGTTGGTTGTCGGGGTCTACGGGCGGAGGGCTTATTAGAATCCGGGAGCCCCCTTTAGTAAGTGGGCCCCCCAGATACCGGCCCCCCACCCTATGTGAATGAGTATGAGGTACATGGTACCCCTACCCATTCACCTAGGGAAAAAAGTGTCAATAAAAAAAACACACTACACAGGTTTTAAAAGTCATTTATTAGGCAGCTCCGGGGGTCTTCTTCCGACTTTGAGGGTCTTCTTCCGACTTCAGGGTCTTCTTCCATCTACTCCCGGTGTTCGGCTTCTTCTCCCGGGCCCCTCCTCCGCTATCTTTTTTCAGCTCTTTTGCTAGCGGGGGCTCGGTCTGCTGCCGCTGTCCGGTTCTTCTCTGGTATCTTCTGCCGGACTCCCCCGCTATCTTCTTTCAGCTCTCTTGCTAGCGGGGGCCCAGTCTGCTGCCGCTGTCTTGTCGCCGCTGTCTTGTCACCGATGTCTTGTCTTGTCGAAGAAGCGACAAGACAGCGGCGACAAGACAGCTGCAGCAGACTGGGCCCCCGCTAGCAAGATAGCTGGAAGAAGATAGCGGGGGAGTCCGGCAGAAGATACCAGAAAAGAACTGGACAGCGGTAGCAGACCGGGCCCCCGCTAGCAAAAGAGCTGTCTTGTCGAAAAGTGACAAGACAGTGGCGACAAGACAGCAGCAGCAGACCAGGCCCATCGCTAGCAAGAGAGCTGGAAGAAGATAGAGGAGGTGTTTGGCAGAAGATACCAGAGAAGAACCGGACAGTGGCAGCAGACCGGGCCCCCGCTAGCAAAAGAGCTGGAAGAAGATAGTGGAGGGGCCCGGGAGAAGAAGCTGAACATCGGGAGAAGACGGAAAAAGACCCTGAAGTCGGAAGAAGACCCTCAAAGTTGGAAGAAGACCCCTGGAGCTGCCTAATAAATGACTTTTAAAACCTGTGTAGTGTGTTTTTTTTATTGACACCTTCTTCCCTAGGTGAATGGGTAGGGGTACCAAGTACCCCACACTCATTCACATAAGGTGGGGGGCCGGGATCTGGGGGACCCCCTTACTAAAGGGGGCTCCCGGATTCCGATAAGCCCTCCGCTCTCAGACCCCGACAACCAATGGCCAGGGTTGTCGGGAAAAGGCCCTTGTCCTCATCAACATGGGGACAAGGTGCTTTGGGGTGCCCCCCTCCCCCAAAGCACTTACCGCCCCATGTTGAGGGCATGCGGCCTGGTAGGAGTTCAGGAGGGGGGGCGCTCACTCGTCCCCACCCCCTTTATTGACCAGCCGGGCTGCGTGCTCGGATAAGGGGCTGGTATGGATTTTGGGGGGACCCCACGACGATTTTTCAGCAAGGGGGGTCCCCTTACAATCCATACCAGACCTAAGGGCCTGGTATGCTCCTGTGGGGGAACCTACGCCATTTTTTTTCCGTTAAAATTTGGCGCGGCGTTCCCCCTCATGATTCATACCAGACAGCTGTCAGCGCTGCATGTTGCTCATCGCGAAAGGAAAAAAGTTTTCCTTTCCCGATCAGCGAGCCATCTCGGTGCTGGCTCCTGCGATGGGGCTCGCAGGTGTCAAATCTCGCCGATAAAAGCGGTGAGATTGACACAATATCGCGGTCACCTACTGTAGCATTTTGGAGGCGTGGTGGCGGAACAAGCTCCAACAATGCTGAACCCTGTCCTACATCCTTCCCAGCTGCCATCAGAATTACCCAGTGCGCTGTGAAGGAAAGGTAACGTCCCTGCCCATGACTGCTGGACCATGAGTCAGCGGTAATATGCACCCTACTGCTGACCGCCCTGTCCAACAAGGCCAAAACATTGCCTTCCACATGCTGGTAGAGAGCCTGAATGGTCTTCTGTGAAAAGAAATAGCATTTTGGAACCTGCCACTGAGGTACAGCACATTCCACAATATCACGCAAAGGGGGCAGAGTATAACAGATGAAAAGGCAGCAGTTGCAGTGCTAGCAATTTGGCCAAGCTAGCATTCAGATGCCGAGCATGTGGATGGCTGGGACTGAATTTCTTTTTACGGTTCAGCAACTGGGATAGGGAAATTTGCCTGCTAAAATCAGATGGTGGGGTACTGCATGCAGATTGGCTGCAAGTACTTGGGACACCTATTGCTATACCTTTATTCCTCGCAGTGCAGGTTTTTGAGGGGACTGGAGGTATAGTGGGGTTGGAGATCCCAGATGAGGAGCAAGAAGTCCGCTGGACCCCTATTACGAGGGTCTTCAGAGCTCACAGATGCCGGATCTTACAGGCAGAAACAGATGATTTCACTTGCAGACTTGGATCCGCCTTAAGTCCTTCCTAAGCACTGGGATTGCCGTATCTTGAGCTGTGCCTCTGTGGAATCACTCGTTACATGTAGGGAGAGATTTAAACAAACAGAGGATCCTCCATAGTGTAGTACATAAAAGCTTTTTTATTTAAAATTGATGGGTGGCTGACATCAAGAGCTAGGCCGAAAGATCAGAACGAACAGCTCGGCCGCGGTGAGGCTTGGCCAGCTGATATGTGGTGACGTCAGGTCCCGTGGCTCCGTCCGACACGGCGTTTCTCCGTAAGAGGCTTCGACTGGTAGAGGAGACTGGAGCCAGACATCACACACCACACTATATAAGCATCTCCGCAGGAAAGTGACACCGGAAACGAGATTGAAATAAACGTATCAATCAGTTCACAGTGTAACCATAAAAATAAGAATAAAACTAAAAATAAAAACAAGAGCTGTATTTGCCATATCCATATCAAGAAATTCTTGGGTAAATTCTATTGATAATATTATAACAATTGATAATATTACAAATCATAAACAAACAGCAACAGCATACCTATCCATAAGGTACAGCATTGGATCATCCTCCCCCGACTCATCCTATCATTTAAAAACGGGAACATTGTGGGCAAGCAAGGATGCTCCAAACACTACCAATACAATTGAGACATTAGAAATCTTATCTATGCAAACATCTCATATATGCTAAACTCTTGTATAAAACAGTATCATGAAGGGAAAAGGTATCAATGGAGGGAAAAAAATGAAATCATTGGAAGAAAAAGCCAGGTTGATCTAAAAGAAGACTAGTCACATAACTATGTGTATATGAGATGAAAGGGTACAAAAATTATTAGCTATTATCAATCTAACAATTTATGTCCCATTCAATGTTGAGGCCCCACGGGGTGTAACTGTCATGGTTATGCAATAGAGTTTGTCGATCAGCATACCTGTCTCCATGTGTTCATCTCTAGAGACCAGCTGACCCTCACCTGACTGCTTTTGTAACCTCTCCTCTAAGCATGGCCCCACCCCAGCCCCTATCAGGGAACCCTATATTAATCTGTGCACTGCAAGTCAGCAGTGCTGATCAACCATTGTGTTAGCCTCTGTGTGTACTTGCTGTGTTTCCTATGTCTGATTCCTGTTACCGACTTTGGTCTGTTGTTAACTATTCCTGTCTGCTTGTGACCCTGACCTTTGGCGTGTCCCTGACCATCCCTGTTTGCCTGTGACTCTAAACCTTGGCGTGTACTCTGTTGTCCTTGTCTGCTTGTGGCCCCGACCTTGGCTTGTCCCTTACTTTCCTTGTTGTTCCAGCCTGCTGCCTCCTTCCTCTTCTCCTGTAGTCTACCGTGAGCTGTGAAACCCTGGGGGCCGGGACCTGGAGCCAGACTGCAGCTCAGTCCATCCTCACCATTAAAGGCTCTGGTGAACACCTGCTGGCTCTTAAACTCCGCGCCCTGGGGAATCTATGCTTTAGTTCCCAGTGGGATCTGTGTCAGTGATCCAGTAGACCTGCTTCCTGAACCTCCCAGGGTTCAATCCGCAGCAGTCGGCCATAGGGTCCACTACCTTGCGGTGCACTCCTGATCCCAACGGGGTGCATCTGTCACCTGGATACAGGTGACCTGACAGTAACACCGCATGTCAAATATCCAGCGGGTTTCACGGCATGAGATGTGACGTTTTAGATTACTGCCCCTCCAATGGGGGGTTAATTTTTCGATAGCCATAAGTTTCAGCTGCGATGTATCTCGGTTGTGAAACTGGCGAAAATTCCAAGAGACAGTATGTCCGACAAACCCCCTACGTATATTGGATAAGTGTTCATCAATCCGAATTCTAAGCACGCGGGTGGTCCTCCCAATATACTGAAACCCGCACGGACAACTGAGAAGATATATCACCCCTACAGTCCCACACGTCATAAAATCTTTTATGGAATAAACCCTTGAAGTGACAAAAGATGAAAAAGTGGAACCTTTAACACTTTGAGATGACCTGCAAATGGCACACATTCTACACGGAAAAAAACCTTTTAGATTGCCAAACATTTGAACTTTATCAAAAAATGTACCCCCCCATTGGAGGGGCAGTAATCTAAAATGTCACATCTCATGCCGCGAAACCCGCTGGATATTTGACATGCAGTGTTACACCCCGTGGGGCCTCAACATTGAATGGGACATAAATTGTTACATTGATAATAGCTAATAATTTTGTACCCTTCCATCTCATATACACATAGTTATGTGACTAGTCTTCTTTTAGATCAACCTGGCTTTTCCTTCCAATGATTTCGTTTTTTTCCCTCCAATGATACCTTTTCCCTTCATGATACTGTTTTATACAAGAGTTTATCATATATGAGATGTTTGCATAGATAAGATGTCTAATGTCTCAATTGTATTGGTAGTGTTTGGAGCATCCTTGGTTGCCCACAATGTTCCCGTTTTTAAATGGTAGGTTGAGTTGGCGGGGGAGGATGATCCAATGCTGTGCCTTATGGATAGGTATGCTGCTTCTATTCATTTGATAGAGTCAGCATTGACTATTCTTAAAATATGTATTGTTTTTATAGTTTTTAAAAAAATTGGTGTGTTCCTGTATGTTTATGATTTGTAATATTATCAATTGTTATAGAATTTACCCAAGAATTTCTTGATATGGCTATGACAAATACAGCTCTTTTTATTTTTAGTTTTATTCTTATTTTTATGGTTACACTGTGAACTGATTGATAAGATTATTTCAATATCGTTTCCGGTGTCACTTTCCTGCGGAGAAGCTTATATAGTGTGGTGTGTGACGTCTGGCTCTAGTCTCCTCTCCCAGTCGAAGCCCCTTACGGAGAAACGCTGCATCGGACGGAGCCACGGGACCTGACGTCACCACATACCACTGTGCAGAGGTCGCACTACACTAACTTGTAGCTTTAGCTGAACACTGTGAGGAGGACACACTACACTAAGTTGTAGCTTTAGCTGAACACTGTGCAATACACTAACTTGTAGTTTTAGCTGTACACTGTGAGGAGGACACACTATACTAACTTGTAGCTTTAGCTGAACACTGTGCAGAGGTCGCATTACACAAACTTGTAGCTTTAGCTGAACACTGTGCACTAAACTAACTTGTAGCTTTAGCTGAACACTGTTCAGAGGACGCACTACACTAACTTGTAGCTTTAGCTGAACACTGTTCAGAGGACGCACTACACTAACTTGTAGCTTTAGCTGAACATTGTGAGGAGGACGCACTACACTAACTTGTAACTTTAGCTGAACACTGTGCAGAGGTCTCACTACACTAACTTGTAGCTTTAGCTGAACACTGTGAGGAGGATGCACTACACTAACTTGTAGCTTTAGCTGAAACTGTGCAGAGGTCACACTACACTAACTTGTAGCTTTAGCTGAACACTGTGAGGAGGACGCACTACACTAACTTATAGCTTTAGCTAAACACTGTGAAGAGGTCGCACTACACTAACTTGTAGCTTTAGCTGAACCCTGTGCACTAAACTAACTTGTAGCTTTAGCTGAACACTATTCAGAGGACGCTTTACACTAACTTGTAGCTTTAGCTGAACACTGTGCACTAAACTAACTTGTAGCTTTAGCTGAACACTGTTCAGAGGACGCACTACACTAACTTGTAGCTTTAGCTGAACACTGTTCAGAGGACGCACTACACTAACTTGTAGCTTTAGCTGAACACTGTGAGGTGGTCGCTTTACACTAACTTGTAGCTTTAGCTGAACACTGTGCACTACACTAACTTGTAGCTTTAGCTGAACACTGTTCAGAGGACGCACTACACTAACTTGTAGCTTTAGCTGAACACTGTGCAGAGGTCACACTACACTAACTTGTAGCTTTAGCTGAACACTGTGAGGAGGACGCACTAGACTAACTTGTAGCTTTAGCTAAACACTGTGAAGAGGTCGCACTACACTAACTTTTAGCTTTAGCTGAACCCTGTGCACTACACTAACTTGTAGCTTTAGCTGAACACTGTTCAGAGGATGCACTACACTAAATTGTAGCTTTAGCTGAACACTGTGCAGAGGTCGCACTACACTAACTTGTAGCTTTAGCTAAACACTGTGAGGAGGACGCACTACACTAACTTGTAGCTTTAGCTGAACACTGTGCACTACACTAACTTGTAGCTTTAGCTGAACATTGTAAGGAGCTTGCACTACACTAACTGTAAATAGTGTAGCTGCCTGACTGTGGTAGTAATAGGATCAGAAGAACACCAGCAATTTTCTTCAGGTAGCTGTACTGTAACAACACCTGCCTGCCTGTCAGTAGGAAGATAATAAGTATCATTAGCAGTAATCAGCATGGATTCATGAAGAATCGGTCTTGCCAAACCAATCTATTAACCTTCTATGAGGAGGTGAGTTGCCATCTAGATAAAGGAAGGCACATAGGTGTGGTGTATCTGGATTTTGCAAAAGTATTTGACACAGTTCCCCATAAATGTTTACTGTACAAAATAAGGTCCATTGGCATGGACCTTAGGGTGAGTACATGGATTGAAAACTGGCTACAAGGGAGAGTTCAGAGAGTGGTGATAAATGGGGAGTACTCGAAATGGTCAGGGGTGGGTAGTGGGGTCCCCCAGGCTTCTGTGCTGGGACCAATCCTGTTTAAATTGTTCATAAATGACCTGGAGGATGGGGTAAACAGTTCAATCTCTGTATTTGCAGACGATACTAAGCTAAGCAGGGCAATAACTTCTCCACAGGATGTGGAAACCTTGCAAAAAGATCTGAACAAATTGATGGGGTGGGCAACTACATGGCGAATGAGGTTCAATGTAGAAAAATGTAAAATAATGCATTTGGGTGGCAACAATTTGAATGCTATCTATACACTAGGGAAGAACCTCTGGGGGAATCTAGGATGGAAAAGGACCTGGGGGTCCTAGTAGGTGATAGGCTCAGCAATGGCATTCAATGCCAAGCTGCTGCTAACAAAGCAAATAGAAATTTGGAATGCATTAAAAAGGGGATTAATTTAAGAGATAAAATGATAATCCTCCCGCTCTACAAGACTCTGGTCCGTCCGCACCTAGAGTATGCTGTCTAGTTCTGGGCACCAGTCCTCAGGAAGGATGTACTGGAAATGGAGCGAGTACAAAGAAGGGAAACAAAGCTAATAAAGGGTCTGAAGGATATTAGTTATGAGGAAAGGTCGCGAGCAATATAAAAATACGGTGTAGAAGTAGTATAGTGGTATCGGGTGGTATAGTGTTATTACCGTGGGTATGATAATCAATTAGTGGTTATTATAATAATGATGATGTAAGTTCTCTTCCGCAGCAACCCAATTCTTCCAGAGAGATGCACTTTATTGACTTCCAACGCAGAACAAAGTCCACAGATGACAAAAAAATTCTACAGAGTATATCATTCAGAGGCCCATGTCTTAGGTCTGAGTGTGCATACACAGACAAGCCTAACTTAAAACTTATAGACTGAATGCCGTGTTATATTCACTAAATATTGAATGGCTGAGCAATTTGATTGGCCATTTCAATTTAGGACTTTGATTAGCTTTAGTCTTTCAAACAGACAACAACTCCCAGCCGTGAACAGCTGTAGTCATAAACCGCCCCAATTTGCACTCCTGCATATCAACATCAACAAGTCCCCTTAGATATGTGTAATTAGATTAGATTAACAGATACCACCTGAATACCCTTTTGAGCCCTTGGAATACCTACATTATTCTTGCATATTAATATCAACAAGTCCCCTTAGATATGTGTAATTAGATTAACAGATACCACCTGAACACCCCTTTGAGCCCTTGGAATACCTACATTCCTAATCTGTATTCTTGCATATCAACAAGCCCCCCCTAATATATTAGCCCCACAGGAGGGAGCCTCTGCTAGGTCAACCCAAAACACTCCTTGATCCCATTCTTACCCCCTCAAGTCTAATTACCATCAATAAATACTTCTTCTATGGTCCTTTAAACAATGTACGCTTTGAAATGTTCAATTAGGTTAACAGCCCATACCTCACACCCCTAGGTAGACTTGCATAAGACTAACACATCAAAGGGTATACAGCTGTTATCTTAAAATTGAGTTGGCTTGGACAAATCAACCATTGTCAACTCAATTCTGGCCTGGTTAATATTGACTGTATGTGTGTACATATAATAATGTCTCACATAAATCGGTGAACAAATTACAACAGAGGGTTCTTTACTGTAAGAGTGGCAAGAATGTTGAATTCCCTTCCACAGGCAGTGGTCTCAGCGTGGGGCATGGATAGTTTCAAGAAACTATTAAATAAGGTCCTGGACAACCGCAACATACAGGGATATACAATGTAATACTGACATATAATCACACACATAGGTTGGACTTGATGGACTTGTGTCTTTTTTCAACCTCACCTACTATGTAACTATGTAACTATGATTAAGAATGCCTATCCGATTCCATTGATTACGGAGTTATTTGACTGCCTCAAGGAAGCAACGTTTTTCACAAAGCTTGATTTGAGAGGGGCATACAATGGCATGAGGATTAAGGAAGGTTGCCGAGTGGAAAACTGTGTTTAACACCAGAACAGTCCTTTATGAGTACCTCATAATGCCTTTTGGCCTTTGTATAGCCCCGGCAGTTTTCCAGGAATTTATTAAAGATGTCCTCTGAGATTTGTTGCAGTTATGTGTCGTGGTTTATCTCGACGATATCCTCATATTTTCCAAGTCCCTGGAGACCCACCACACAGATATTTGTCATGTGCTTCAGAAACTAAGAGAGAACAATCTCTATTGTAAATTGGAGAAGTGCGAATTCCATCGTGAACAGGTTAAATTCCTGGGTTATGTAATTTCCACTGCTGTTTTTTTGATGGACGCAGAGAAACTTTCAGCAGTCCTACAGTAGCCCCGACCCATGGGTTTACATCCTCTGCAGCGTTTTCTTGGCTTTGCCAACTATTATCGGAAGTTTGTTTGTAACGTCTCATCTCTGGTCAAGCCCCTGACTGATATGACCAGAAAGGACGGTAACCCACAGTGTTGGTCTCCGGAGTCCATTAAGGCCTTTGAGAGTCTCAAAGCTGCCTTTGTTTCTGCTCCTGTACTGGCACATCCTGATCCTACGTTACCTTTTATCCTTGTGGTTGATGCTTCTGAGACTGGAGTTGGCACCCTTCTGTCTCAGTGTCCTACCTCTGAGAGCGATATGCATCCTTGTGGCTAATTTTCCAAGAAATTGTCACATGCGGAGTGCAACTATGAGATTGGTGACAGAGAGCTGTTGGTGATTATTTTAGCCCTGAAAGAATGGAGACATTCTTTCAGGGCTCCTTGAAGGTACCACTGTGTTGGTTCTCATTCTTACTGACCATAAGAACCTCACATTCTTGTCTGAGGCTAAACGCCTCTCTCCCAGAAAGGCGCGATGGGCTCTTTTCTTGTCTAGTTTCAATTACATTGTCTCATTCTTACCCGGCACTAAGAATGTAAGGGCTGAGACTTTGTCACAACAATTTTCCTCCACTTCCAAGTTGAAGTCAGTTCCGGTTCCTGTGATCTGATCGTATTCTGGCTATGTTTCGCACCAGTATCACTTCTCCTTTGGGTGACAAAATTCTTGCTGCTCAGGTTCATGCTCCTCTGAGAAACCTTGTACTAGACTGGATCTTAGCTCTCTACTCTAACCCCTCAGCTATGGTCTGGATGAATGGAATAGAGTCTGACGTTTTTGCATTTTCCAACGGCACCAGGCAGGGATATCCACTCTCCCCCTACTGTTTGTCCTCTCCTTAGAGCCATTTCTTTGCCATATAAAAGACAACCCAAATATCAGTGGGGTCCATGCTGACCACTATCACCACAAAGTAGCGGCGTATGCGGATGATCTTTTATTTTATATCACTAAACCTATTACTTCTCTGCCTTCTCTGCTACAAGAAATGAAATGCTATGGCAGCCTCTCCAACTTCAAAGTTAACCTCCAAAAGTCAGAATCTCTGAACATTTCCATATCGGAAAGGACACTGACAGGTATACGTCCCTTCTTTCTGTTTAAGTGGGCCATCGGTTCTATTCAATACCTGGGTACCAGAATACCTTCCGATCCCAAGGATATCTTCTCCCTGAATATTCAACCTTTCTTATCGATGCTCTCTACTGATCTCAAGAGATGGGACCCCCTTGCACTGTCTTGGTTCAGCCGTTGTAACGTACTAAAGATGATCGCAATGCCAAGGCTCTTATACTTGCTACAAGCCTTACCTATCAAACTACCTCAGACTTTCTTTCATGCGGTTCATTCAAAGTTCATAAAGTTCCTCTGGCATGGTAGACATCCATGCATTGGGAGGGCATTATTGGTAAGGCCGAAGCTGAGAGGAGGTATCAGCATCCCAGACCCTGCCTTATACTACACAGCGACGCACATGACGCGAGTGGTTGACTGGTGTCGTCATGTGGAATTGAAGCTTTGGGTTTCACTAGAGCAGGAGATGGCCCGGGTCCCACTGGCTGGCTTTCCATGGGTGGGCAAGCAATTAGATTCTCATATAACTACCCATTCATTACTTGGCTCTACATTTGCCAAGATGGAAAGATTCTCTCGCCTTTCCTCCTTGACTAATTTCCCATCTCCCATGACCCCAATCATAGGACACCCAAGGTTCCTCCCGGGCTTGTCTGACCCAGCCTTTACCGGGCAAGCCCCCCGAAAAGGCTACTATGAGCCTCTCAGTTTCTAAGACCCATAGGATGGATTCCTACGGGGTCATTCGTTTCAGGTCAGGTACCTATCACCTTGGATAGCTCTCCCACTTTCTTGGATCACTGCCTAAACATGCATCCTTCTCGCGGCAACTCCAGTCACTTGAAGAACTTTGTCTGGGCAATGGCCCAATTTGCGGTTCCCTTTCTAGATTGTACAAAACTTTACCAGACATGCAAGCTACCACAGATCCTTCTTTCTTAGCCAAGTGGGAAAGAGATTTACAAACAACATTCACCACTCCACAAAAAGAGCGCATACACTTTTTCACGCATAAGTCCTCACTTTGCAGCAAATACCAGGAAATTACCTACAAATTGACCACGCGCTGGTACCGCACCCCGTCTGTCCTGGTCAAGATATTTCCTAATCAATCTGACCGTTGCTAGCATTGCGATCAGCAAACTGGTACCATTTTTCATATTTTCTGGGAGTGCCCCAAACTACAAACCTTCTGGCAACCTGTCCTCTGACTCATCCACAAATTCACAGACATGTCCCTTATCAATGACCCTGCTGCTGTGCTACTCAACCTTGCTCCCATGGCAGGAAAGCATTACCACAAATCTCTACTTAAACACCTCCTAAATGCTGCCAGAGCTTGTATGCCCAGTCAATGGAAGCAGCAATCTGCTTCCACCCTGGCCCAGTGGTTTGCAAGGGTTAATGATATTGAACGAATAGAAGACCTGACTGCAACGATCCGGGATAAATCGGAGGAACATAAGACCAGATGGTTTTATTGGACCCAGTTTCTCTTCTCAGGGGAATACCTCTGCAATGCATAGTCTGGCATTATTGACTGTCAGAAGCTCTTGATTTCAACTGTGGTCATCAGATGGCCTGGCAAATTGCGGGTCGTCCTTGCTCCCTCAGTGGATTCCTTCCCTACCTTATCTTTCCTTTTCACCCCCTCCATCCCCTCCTTTCCCTTTTTCTTCCCTTTCTTTCCCCCACTCTTTCTTTCCCTCTATGTTCCCTCCCCCCCTCTTTTCCACTTAACTCAAAAAATGGTATGTTTCGACCCTAGTTGGTCACTCCGTATAACTCTTCCCCCGGGCACCGTTTCCCAAGCTTTTCAAGGGTATCGGTGCTAAACCCTATAGAATTTTAATTAGCTAGATGGCCCTAGTCTCACACCTTCTAGGTGTTGGGGTACACAAAACACCTGCAGAGCTCATCCCATGTTATAACCCCTGGGGCCCTTACCTTTGTTTTCAGACACAACTATCTGTTGATCATATATTTTTTTTTGTACCACATATTCTGTGAAGCTACCATTTCAATGTTTCTTGCATACCACTAAAATAAACAATAAAAAAAAAGAACCTTGTGACCGCTGCTTTGTCCCAGAGTCTCCATGCTGCCATGCTCCAGACTTACCATTCTTCCAAGGCTGCTGGCCACTCTGGGAAGAATCAACTTTTTTGAGCCATTTACCAACAATTCTGGTGGCCTAGTCTACGTGCTGATGTAACTGCCTTCGTAGCTGCCTGTTCCGTGTGTGCTCAGAGTAAGACTCCACGACACCTTCCAGTAGGCCTCCTACAACCCACATCCAATGGAAAGAGGCCCTGGACCCACCTGTCTATGGATTTCATTGTGGAGCTACCCAACTCCCAGGGCAACACAGTTATCCTTATGGTGGTTCCGGTTCTCGAAAATGTCTCGTTGTATTCCACTTAAGAAGTTGCCCACCTCTAAGGAACTGGCTTCCATTTTTGCTCGGGAGATCTTTCACTTACATGGGCTACCCAAGGTGATTGTCTCAGACAGGGGTAGTCAGTTTGTCTCCCGGTTCTGGTGAGCCTTTTGTGCACAGTTGGGAATTGAGATTGCTTTCTCCTCTGCGTATCACCCGCAGTATAATGGGGCAGCAGAATGAGTCAATCAGTCCTTGGAGCAATTCCTATGTTGCTATATTTCTGACCATCACAACAACTGGTCAGACCTCTAACCGTGGGTGGAGTTTGCTCACAATAGTGCCTTAAATTCTGTTTCCCAATTGTCCCCATTTATGGCGAACTATAGCTTCCAACCTTCCATGTTGCCTGACTCATTTGTTCCACAGAGTATTCCTGCATTAGAGGAGCATCTCCATGGTCTTTGTTCCACTTGAGCACAAGTCCAGGAGGCTTTGCGATCATGCTAATGATAGGTACAGACTCCATGCTGACCGCAGACGCCTGCCTGCATCCTTCTTACCAGGTTGGGGACAGGGTCTGGCTGTCATCTCACAACCTCTGACTTCGTGTTTACTCTCTGAAGTTCGCACCTCGGTTTATTGGGCCTTTCCGTATTCTTTGCAGGATTAACCCAGTGGCTTACGCATTAGACCTTCCTTCTATTATGTGTATTTCAAATGTATTTCATGTCTCCTTATTAAAACCTTTGGTCTGCAACCGCTTTACCACCTCAGTGCCTTGTCCTCACCCTGTACAGGTTGAGAACCATGAGGAGTATGAAGTACAGTCCATTCTCCCATAGGTTCCGTGGGTGCATACAGTACCTGGTGCATTGAAGGGGGTACGGTCCGGAGGAACGCTCTTGGGTCTCATCCTCAGATGTACATGCCCCTGTCCTCCTCTGCGATTTCCATAGACATTTTCCCCTCAAGTCTAGTGGTCCTCCGAGGGGGAGGGGTCATTGAGGAGGGGGTACTATCAGGGCTGGGCTCAGCCCTTCCTTCTCTGAGCTGGACGCTCAGCTGTTGGCTAATTGCCAGCTCCTATCTCTCCACAGTGACTTACCTGCTGACTATATCCTGCTCATCAGTCCTGCCTACTTAAGCCGTCCAGCCCAGATGATCTCTGCCTTCGCCTTGGTCACATCTCTAGAGACGCTCTCCTTTATTCTTGTTAAAGACTTGTTTGGATGACATTCCTTCTGGCTCCAGATCCTGCTTGCTGTTCTGCTAAGCTCATCTCTGGCTCTCTGACATTTTGGCTTGTCTGACTATCCTTTCCGGTTCCTGAACTCTGACTATGTTTTGACTATGTTTACTCTGTTTACCTTTTTTATTATTAATAAACAAGTGAGATTTTATTTGTTATTCACCATTATTTGTTGTTCTTGTTTGTTGTTTTTTATTATTTTATTATTATTTTTGCATTGTTCTGCATCAATTAAGCAATCTTTAGGTTCAATTCGGGTGTCAGTGGCGCGGTGGAGGTGTTCTTCGTGAAAAGGGTGTTAGTTTATAGGATACCTATTGTTACAACAAGTGAGATTTAACTGTACTTCTGTCTCAGTCTGATTCATGGTTTCTGACAGGAACCTGTCCTGTTAAACCACTGTATGGTCTTGGCCACCGTGCTGCAGCTCCGTTTCAGGGTCTTGGCAATCTTCTTATAGCCTAGGCCATCTTTATGTAGAGCAACAATTCTTTTTTTCAGATCCTCAGAGAGTTCTTTGCCATGAGGTGCCATGTTGAACGTCCAGTGACCAGTATGAAAGTGTGAAAGCAATAACACCAAATTTAACACACCTGCTCCCCATTCACACCTGAGAACTTGTAACACTAACGAGTCACATGACACAGGGGAGAGAAAATGGTTAATTAGGCTCAATTTGGACATTTTCACTTAGGGTTGTACTCACTTTTGTTGCCAGCAGTTTAAAAATTAATGACTGTGTGTTGAGTTATTTTGAGGGGACAGCAAATGTACACTATTATACATGCTGTACACTCACTACTTTACATTGTAGCAAAGTGTCATTTCTTCAGTGTTGTCACATGAAAAGATATAACAAAATATTTGCAAAAAGCCTGACCTCGCGGGAAGATGGACGCATAGAAGACTAGCTCCCGCTACCTCTTAGCCACTCCCGCTCACAGAGAAGACAGCAGAGCGGTATGAGCCAAAGCATCTCTGAGCTATTTCGCTCACAGAGGCCCAATATGGCGACATCCCCACAGACTCCCTCACAGGCTCCAATGCTGCCGCTGCCTGGTGTGCCTGGAGCATCACAAGACTCCCTCTTCTCTGATCAAGATACCCAGGCAACACAAGCACTGATCCATCCGAGTCTCCTGGATCTTAGAGTGGTGGCAACGGACATTAAAGAAACTCTGTCTGCAGCCATTGCAGACCTGTGCCTTGACATCCACGCCATTGCTGACAGAGTTCAAGAAGTAGAACACGTTACTGCCCAACACCATACGATTTTACACAGGACAACTCACCAGGTAGATGCTCACACATTAAAACTGAGAGACCTCCAGAGGCATATGGAGGATTTAGATAACAGAGGCCACAGACATAACCTACGTGTCAGGGGACGACCAGAAGCGGTGGACAATGAACAACTACCGGCCACCATTACAGCTATATTCAACAATCTGCTGGACAGACCGGCACACACCAACATAGAGATGGAGTGCATTCATCGTGCCCTCAAACCTAAAGGCAGAGAAAACGACCCCCCCCAGAGATGTTGTGTGCTGCCTGGTTGATTTTAAACTGAAGGAAGATATACTCCTCTTACACATCTATCATGACCTTTACGGCATTACTTTGCGGAATAGAAGAGACTTGAAGCCCTTCCTGAATACTCTGCGTGCCAAAAACATACCATGCAGGTGGAAATTCCTCTTCGGGCTCTCTGCCACATGTCAAGGCTGCACGGCTCTACTAAGGGTACCCAAAAAACTACCTTCCTTCTGTGCCACCATGGGCATCCCCCTAATAGAAGTTCCGAACTGGTACGCTGAATTCCGCCATGCCACGACCAGGAGAGATCAACGCCATGAAGAATCTATGGAAACACAGAAGAACCAATACTATAGGCGTATATCCACATCGGGCACCAGATCTCATACATCCAACAGAGGTCACCACAACGGCACTAGCCCATCTGACTCTCCACGCCCAAGAAGGGCCAGGCGGGATTATGGACCTCACGGAGGCCACTCACCACCACATTAGCACGGAAGCGCACCTGCCTCATAAAATAGTTCTCCTGTTTACCTGACTTTTTCATTGTTCCTGGCTGCAACTGGTTCTTCAACAGTTCAAGAAAACCTCCTTTATTTTTCTAGGTATCAGTGGACACCTCATTTTTTCCTGATGGTCGACATCTTTCATCCGCACCTGTGATGAAGGGATTGAGATGTTACTACAGGTTGGGTAAGAAATGCACCCTCAGACTATCCAGTTAAATCGTTTCATTAACGGAATGACTCTGTTCATTTTCTAGTATTAGAAAAAAGACAATACGTCTCTCACTTCCGTACATTCACTGTGCGGTCTCAAAAACGCATCAGTTCTACTGTCAGCACTAAGACAGTTCTGACGGGGGTTCACCAACACATTTTTCTCTCCCCCTTATCCAATACCCAAATGAGTAAAGATAATTGAAGTTATGGATTATATGTTGATACCTGTGTTTTCAGAATATTACAGATACGAGCAAGCTTAGGCAAGGTTATTAAAGCAATGCTTAGGATATACATGATATCTATATGTAGAGTGTATATATGTGGGCCAGCTGAGGCCTCCAGGCCGCCAGCTACTTTAATAACATGCTGTTAATGTCTCTCTAGGACTAGGAGATTCCCTGGTACTAGATGGCACCACAACAGCTGATCCCCCACATGAGATGCAACACTCACCTGTCATCACTTCCACTATTCCCATACCTCACCTACATAAGGCTGAAAAGTTTGGTAAAGAAGGACCGGCCTGGCTCACACTACCAATTATATACCTCATATTCCAAACATTGCTGCATCCTCAGTTGCGATTCATGTACTGCACGGTCCAGAACAAACTCCTAATCTATACGGAAGTAAAGCTCATCATATTCCTCCCGAGCACGAAACAAAACCTCTGGCCATGCAACACTCAAGAAAGTCGGATGCATTACGTTATACGGAACCCTTTCTGGAAATCCCAGCCATCCTCTATTAAGGGGGAAGTTGCGCGGGATCTCATTGCTCCTGCCCATCGTCACCCATAGGAAAAAACATTACAACCCCCACATCATCATATGTTCTGACATCGGTTATAAAATACAGGGTTAGATCAATAGCCATATTAACAATTATTTTTGTGTTCTGGCTTTACCGAAAGTTATCATTTACATTGTTGTAATATTGCTAAGTTTTTCATAATTGTTCCATTCGTTTTTCATTTTATCTGACTTCCAAGGTTCATCCACCCCTCTCTTTATAAAACCAGGTACTGCTTGCCTACACCTAGGCATGACCTAATCCATCTACTAACACATGTTGGACTATCAGATT
The DNA here is from genome assembly GCF_042186555.1 of Aquarana catesbeiana. Lineage (NCBI taxonomy): Eukaryota > Metazoa > Chordata > Amphibia > Anura > Ranidae > Aquarana > Aquarana catesbeiana. The sequence goes on along the minus strand of NC_133324.1, from coordinate 14,977,230 downwards.
TACCAGTTAGGTCATACTCCTCTATTCATACCATGTTCGTGACCGAAGTAAATAACACACTATCACGGTTTCCCACACGACTACTCTCACTTGCTGCAGGCAAGGACAATAGCGGACTATTACAACATCCACTTACCTCCTCTCTCTCAACCCCCATACAGTAGCTTAGACCAGGGTTTGCCTGCCTTGGACAGGCACCCTCTGGCCTCGCTCTGTACTCCTCCGAATACACTTACACAGGCTCAGGGATAACCCCACATCCTGTTCAGTTCCAGTCCCAGAAATATTACCCTCCTAAACTCTCCTACCCCCCACTCCTGCTACCCCTATCCCTCTATCCAATTTTCATCTCTTAAGCTACCTTAAAAGTAAATGTGGAACACAGAGGACAGATTTTCACATGCCCCCTTCCGGATCTCACAACCTCCCACCCCAGGTCAAGCTATACTCCATAAACATAAAGGGACTCAACACCCCTGAAAAAAGATCATGGATACTTCTACTACTGCGAAAAGCTAAAGCGGACGTGGTCTTTATCCAAGAAACGCATTTCAAATTAGACAACATCCCCAAACTTATTAATTCAGCCTATCCAATATTATACCATGGCACTAACCCAGACTCCAAATCGAACGGAGTCTCCGTTCTGATATTTAAAAACTGCCCCTTGCAATTCCAAGACACAATGATTGACCCCAACGCAAAATATATTTTTCTTAAGGGCAAACTTTACAATACACCCATAACACTTGCCAACCTATACGCCCCCAACAAACAGCACATCCCCTTTTTTCGCGACACCCTACAAAACTGTACTGCGTTCTCCACAGGCATGCTGATCATCGGGGGTGACTTGAACTTAGCCCTTAACCCCTCTCTGGACACATCCTCAGGTGCTTCCTCTATCACCTATCTGGCTTTTCGTGCAGTAAAAACTTTCTAACCTGGCGCTGCATGACACATTGCGTACACTGAACCCAAGTACTAAAGACTTCACATTTTATTCCCCCCTCACTACAGATACACGAGAATAGACTACTTTTTTGATCCAACCAGACTTAGACTCACTACTTAATGCCACAATAGATCCAATGGTCTTATCAAATCATCACCCTATCTCCATTACCATTACGTTCCCGACATCTCCCAAGAGACACGTAACCTGGTGAATGGATAACGCTATCCTCACAGACCCCGCACACAGGACAAGAATAAATGAATGCCTTACTTTCGCATTACTTTCAAGAGATTACATATTCTAAAACCTCTCCACTAACCCTCTGGGCCGCGCATAAATGCGTCATAAGGGGAGAATTAATCGCAATTACTGCAATTACTGCACAACAGCTTAAAACCAGACAAACACTAATATCTAATCTCTCGGATAAAATTAATTGTATTGAAAGGCAGCATAAGCAATCACTAGCAGATCAAACTCTTCAAGAGCTGTTAAAGCCAGGGAAGAACTTCTAGTGGAGCTAGGAAGATCAGTTGGAAGCAAATTCGCTCTCTCACAAAAAATCTTCTACGAATTTGGAAATAAATTGAGCAAAATGCTCGCCAGAGCCCTTCAAACCAAAAAAGGGAACTCTACCATCCACTAAATAAGGGATCCCCAGGGGAACAAAATAGAGTCATCAACAGGTATAGCAAATCAGTTTAAACAATTTTATTCCAAGCCTTATAACCTAACTACCCAACCGATGACTGATCCAACCAGTGACAGGAAAAAGATGATAGGAGATTTTCTTACACAATATGGCCCACGCCCCATCTCTGATGATGAGGCTGACGATCTAGACAGACCTCCCACCAGGGATGAAATTGTTAAAGCCCTTAATCAAATGAAACGGGTAAAATCCCTGGCCCAGACGGCCTATCCGTTAGTTACTACAAAACCTTTGCAGACACTCTTATACCACAATTCCTATCAACTTTCAACTCATTAGATGCACATCCTGACAAATGTAGGGATCTCCTCGAAGCCCACATTGTAGTGCTACCAAAACCAAACAAAGACGCAAGCATAGTCTCCAACTATAGGCCTATTTCACTAATAAATGTAAATGTGAAACTTTACGCAAAAGTCTTAGCAAATCGCATATTACCTTTACACCCCTCACTGATTTCTTTAGACCAAGTGGGATTTATCCCCGGTCGAAAAGCCAGGGATAATACCCTGAAGGCAATTAATATTCACCACTGGCTCTCGTCCTCCAACACCCCAGGATTCTTCCTTTCCCTTGATGCAGAGAAAGGGTTCGACAGAGTGGCCTGGGATTACATGACAGAAGTTTTATGTAAATTGAGATTTAAAGAACGCATGGTGCAATATATTTTAGCTCTATATTCGTCCCCTAAAATCAGAGTCAACGGTCACCTGTCGGGCGCTTTCTCTGTGTCGAACGGGACTAGACAGGGATGCCCTTTATCCCCCCTCATATTTATACTCACTATGGAACCCATCCTTCGCAAAATTAGATACAACCAGGCTATCAAAGGAATAGAAATAGCCACTAACCAATACAAAATCGCGGCTTATGGCGATGACATCCAACTGTTCCTTACGGACCCCATTACCACACTCCCTAACTTATTGAAGGACTTATCCCTCTTTAAAGAACTGTCCAATCTTCAAATAAATTTCTCCAAAGCACTTAACGTATCCCTGCCCGATTCCATGGTAACCTTATGCAAGGCCAACTTCCCATTTGGTTGGGACGCCATTACCTACCTAGGGATTCAACTACCATCTAAACTAGCTGACCTCTATCACCTGAACTTTGCCCCTATCCTAAAAACTATACAGAAAAACCTTCAGGAATGGAACAGAGGCAATTTCTCCTGGTTTGGGAGGGCGGCGATTATAAAAATGAACGTTCTCCCTAAAATTCTATATTTACTACAATCAATTCCAATCAAACTACCGCCAATATTCTTCTCCACCTACCGAAGTCTATGCTTAAACTTTATCTGGGCCGATAAACCATCAAGGGTAAGCTGGAAAAAACTAGTAACCCCAAAATTAAAAGGTGGAATAGACCTCACTGATATACAAAAGTATTACTGGTCGTGTCATCTAGCCAGAATATTAGATTGGCACTTACATTCCAAGACCAAAGCATAGATAGGTGCTGAGGAAGCGTTCTTCCCCTACCTATCCATCACCTACCATGGATAGATATTCGCAAGACACCACAAGAACACAAATCACACCCTCTATCAGGCCCTACGATACAGGTCTTTCAAACAGTTTGCAAGAAACTGAACATTGCCTCTGCACCAGGTCCACTAACCCCAATAGATCGGAACCCAGACTTCCCCCCGGCTATTGCACCCCTTATCGACATGGGTCAATGAAATATATGTTCCATCATTCCAAGAAGTCTCAAACCATCTCCCTAATGCAGACTTTTCTTTCTACAAATATCTCCAAATAAGACATTTTTTTACAAAGCTCAAAAACACAAGCTCATTGGTACAGAGATCACACGCCACTTGAAACCCTTTGTTCCAAACAAGACCCTCAACGACACATTATATCAGAAATATACACTATGATGTTCCCTGAGTCACCTACCAATTTCGATGCTACATGCCTAAAATGGGAAAGAGAACTAGCTAAAAACTTCACACAAGAGGACTGGCACAACATCTTCACTCACATTCATAAAGGTTCCCTAAATGTTTCTGCACAAGAAAATGAGTATAAAGTACACTGCAGATGGTATAGAACCCCAGATAGAATACACAAATTACACTCTAATCTCCCTCCACTTTGCTGGAGATGCAATTCCACTTACGGCTCCTTACTCCACATATGGTGGGAATGCCCCCTAATCCAACCTTACTGGAACAAAGTTCATCGCCTCACCACACAGATCACGACATATACCCAGGACTTCACACCAGCCCAATATCTCTTGCACCATACGTCCAAACCACAATCAGCATATAAAAAATCCCTCACTCTGCACCTCATAAATGCAGCCAAACTCTGCATACCCACGCATTGGTGATCCACCTCTCCCCCCAGTATCTGAATGGCTCCACAGAGTAGGGAAAATAGTGGAAATGGAGGACCTAATTCATCAAACAAAAGATACACCAACCAAATTTCAGAAAACATGGTCATGTTGGCTACAGTTCAAAGGAACAACTGAATATACCAACATCATGTCCCGTATAGCTTGCCCTGGGGGGCCTCATGAGCCACCTCTTAAACACACCTTACACTCAACCGTGCTTACCCCCCTTTCTCCCCCCGTTCTTGTTCATCCTACCCCCATACACAGTCGATACTCCAACAGACAGATTATGTCCAATGAACAACACTATACTCACCTTAAGCGACGATGACAATGGTTGCCATGAGGGTCATACCCAAAAAAGACCAACAATTCCTAAGCCTAACTCCAAAGGGTTACAAGTATTGCCCACGCACAGTTAGCTCCCATTGGGGGTGCATGTGGCAGAGAAGAGATACCAGATTCTAAGATGTAACCTCTAGATACATCCCATCATGGATTCTTTAGAAGTGCTTGTCTGAGGGGTTAGCACAATCTCAACAGAGTTCCATAGACTCCCATAGAATGTTGTAATCATAACTGTGACATCTTGATCCTTACCTCTGTTCATGTTTATTTTTTTTCACTACCTATTCACCCTCATATTGTGAATGTACACCAACGTTATTGTTAATGCTGTATTACATAGCCACATGGCTACATGTTACGTTGTATTATTCTATTATTCTTTGTAACCTGCATTCTTTTCAATAAAAACTACTGAAATAAATAATAAAAAAAAATTTGCAAAAATGTGAGGGGTTTACTCACTTTTGTGAGATACTGTAGAAGTAATATTTCAGGAAGCTAGGAGCAACCAAAGTCACCAATGTCATTGGCTTACATGGCCGTTAATCCCCAGCCATGGCCATATTTGGTCAATAATGTCATTATTATCCCTGCCCCTTCCCTGTCGTGTGCACCGGGTCTGCTGGGTTTTTAGTGTTGGCAGGTGGCAGACATCATAAATAATAATGGATTTGCGATGAGGGGCTTTTCTTGGGTTATTTTTTAATAAAGGACATGTCAAACATTTGGGTGTCTTTATCTATAGATTACTTTTTTGTGATTGAGTAGAAGTACTATGTCCCTCTTACTCATTCACATAGGGATGGCCGGTTTCTGGAGGCCTCCTTATTTTTAAAAAGGCTTCCAGCTTCCAATAAGCCTCCCACCTGCAGACCCCCAAAACCACTGGGCCAGGGTTGTGGGGGGAAGGACTATCTATCGGAGGATCTTGGATCCCACATATAATTGAGAGAGGACTTTAAACACAAGTTTGTTTTGTTATTGAATTATTGTATTATTTCATATTTCATTAAGCAGTCGGGGAGATTACTGTGCACATGGTGGTGGTATGGATATATTGGAGATGTGGAAGCACTGCATAATTCTAGCATGTATACTGTATACAGTATATAGAGTATCAAGCCTTGTAGGTCTGAATGTTATATGTACTGTAGTAGTTGCAGTCAAAATTGTTTTTGGGGATTGATACAATGTGTGTACACAGTGCAAGGAAGGTATTGAAAAGACAGATCAAAGTAGATGGAAGTATATATATAAGCATATATAAACCGAGTATAAACATAATTATATATATATATATATATATATATATATATATATATATATATATATATATATATATATATATATATATATATATATATATATATATTATATATATATAGTATATACGGTATATTTCTTTGTTATCTGAAGAAATGAGAGTTATGGTTGAATAGACAGACCCATAATGGAAATGGAAACATTGATCTGGTCCATAAAGGATATACAGGTTCAGGAGCTGAGCTGGTAATTATGTTTATACTCGGTTGTCCACCTCCAGCTAAAGCCAAAATCAGTTTTGCAGTGGGAGTGTCTGTCCAGTAAATTGATGATCAGGAGACCCCTAGGTGGGATTACAGGAGGAAGAACTCTTAGAGGGGAATTTATAAAACTGGAGCAGCCAGAATCTGGGGTAGTTGTGTATGACAACCAATCAACTTCCATATTTCATCTTAAAAGCTTACCTAAACAAGCTGAAGATAAAGGCTGATTGGATGCTCCAGATTCTGGCTGCTCCAGTTTTGATAAATTCCCCATTAATGTCATATTATCAGCTTTCACTGATGGCTGTAATCATTTATGAAATAATACATTTACTCTTACATCTTTATCTGGTCCGTCTGTTTGTTGCTCTTAAAAAAAACATTAAAACATTTTCTAAGGTTTTCTTCTGTCCATTAAGAGTTCCAGGTTGATTATACAGACTGTTTTCTTTCTTTCTAGATTAGTTATGGAGCCAGAGATACTTTACTGAGTGATAGAAAGATGTATCCAAACTTTTTCCGGACAGTTCCGGATGATGAGATGCAATATGTGGCCATAGCAAAGTTACTGGAAAGGTTGAAGTGGAACTGGGTCGGGATCCTTACATCTGATGATGAATACGGAGAGAGGGAGATCCGACAACTCAGCAAACATTTATCTAATCATGGAATTTGTATTGAATTCAAGATTCTGGTGTCTGTAAAGAATTATGATAAAATTCCTCCAGAGCTGCAGACCTCAACTACGGAAGTTCTTATTATTTGTGGCTCAGTTAGTCTGACTTATTACAAGTTTTTGTATAATAATGTCCCTTATTACACGGAGAAAACATTTATTATACCAGATTCTTGGTCAATGAGTGAAATGTTTTTTATTTTCAGTAACTGCAGCTTGGTGTTTACGTTCCCCCTTCTCTACATAAAGGAATTGCTGGAATATTTTTATAGTATTTATCCATCCAGCCGCCCAAATGACCCACTGATGGAGGATATTATCATAACTGATTGTAGATGCTTTTCAAAAAACCAAATGAAAAATTTCCTTATTCCACTGACATTTAGACATTCTCTTAGGAACTGCAGTTTGTGGACACGTCCACTTGATTTATATTTTCCTGATGAGAAAACATTCTATAAAGTGTATATTGCAGTCTACATTTTGGCTCAAGCATTACATGACATGGATTTCTCTTTTAAAATAAATAACAAAAAATCTGAAATAAATCCACACACACTAAAGTATAAGGTGAGAGCGTCCAATGAAAGTTTACTCGTATCTTTTTATACTCGGTCATTTCAGTACTGGAACACAATGTGCCCAGACAAAAATTACACCCAGTTTAGGTTCATGTTTAGTTTAGAGGGGTTTAACCCTTTCACTTCTGGAGCTGATTTTTTTATTTTTGCACCCATGATAAAAAAAAAACATTTTAGGTCTGAAGATTATTAAAAACCCCCAAACAGTATACAGTATATTTTCTGAAAGCAGAGACCCTGGAGAAACAATGCTTGCTGTATCATCTTTTTCTGTCACATGATATTAGTGCAATGGTTTACCAAATGTAATCTTTTGTTTTCAGTAAAAGATACACAAAGTTCATTTTAGGGCATACAAATGTAATATATTACCCAATTATTTGGTTAAACATAAAAGATGAGGTTGCATTGAATAAATAGATAGTCAGTATGTCAAGTCTTAAAATGACCGGCACCTCTGAAATGGTGACAAACTTTAGTGCCTTCACTTTTCCACAGGTAATGTTTTTAAGGCTAAGTTCACCTTTTGGAGCATGTTACATGGCACATCAGTATTTAGGATGTAAAGTGTTCCAGCACATGTTCCCTCACCCCCCCATGCCAGTGGGTAGGGAGTTTCCTCTCCCCCAAAATGACACCATATTTAAAATCAGCTCCGCCCACACAGCCATGTCATTCATTCACATGAATCTGTGAATGAATAAACTACAAGTCTTTTCTTCCTTCATGGCAGACAGAATTGTAGTATCGATGGACTGTGATTGTGCTGATCAGTGCACTCATTGTCCATTCACTAGTACTCCAGCTTTCTAACAAAAATCCTGTACAGATGTATGGGCAGAAATCTGAAGGACATGTCTGCAGGAGCCTGACATTGCACCCATGATCCACTCCTACCAGATAACTGATAACATGTGCAGAAAAATTGAAGCTTTAGTGTGCAGGCGCACCTCCCATCTGTGTTTATTATTGTATATGCGAGTATGTGGGGGTGGGGGAGGTTCATATTTATGTATTTTGAGGGGTTAAAGTGCTTGGAATTAACTTTATTTTCTTACACTTTATTTTTTATCACAAGTCCCCTATGTGATACTTTTTTTTGGGACAGGTTCCCTTTAATGAGACCCCTGATGTCTCCCCTGCCCTCTAATAAACTAATGGAGTGCAGATCACACTCCATTAGTTTCTTCCCAGTGGCAGCAGGACCCCGAAGTGACATTTTACCGATCACTTCTGGGTTACAAATAGATAGGGGAGATCAACAAACAGACATTCACTAGTTTCCCTAATGGAGGCTGCCATTGCTAAACTCTCCTCGGAGAATAATAGTTCTTTGGCTGTTCAGATGCTTTCATATCAGAGTTGTCTGACTAGTTATATAGTAAATATTTCTGCCACTGATTTCCTGAAGTCACACACAGCAAGGTATCTATAAGTTTTTAGGGCTAAACTTTAAAAAGTCAAGATGATATATTAATTCTGAGCACATTGGGGGGATTTGAAGTCATCTTGAGGGATCTGACCAGCATTGGTGCTCTGCTTTGGTTTTCTTTTTTTTCTATTAGTTATTCCATTTTTAACCACCTCAAGAATAGTCTGACCCTCCCCCCCCCCACACACACACACACAGACACCACCAATTTTTCTGGCCCAGGCCATTTTCAGTTTTCGGCACTGTCACACATTGAATGATAATTACTCAGTGTACCCCATTGGGTACACTGAGTAATTACCATTCAAAGTGTGACAGTAACAATGTACCCAAATTAAATTTTATCAATTTTTTTAGAGATTGAGATTTATTTTGTTAGGATTTAAACACCACCAAGTTTTAATTTCAATAGTTTTTTATTGAGAAGTTAACAAAACAAAAAAGGATGATCAAGATTACAGGTACAACCACAAGTACAACATATACCCATAAATTAGCAGACAAAACATAAACTGCAATTAGGACTAAGAAACATATGCCGTCAGCATTAGATTGAATTCCATAAGACCGACTCCGAAAAGAGGGGTCACTCCCCTACGCCAGCACCCCACATGGGAACTCGCTGAGCCAGGAGGGGAGGTCCACCACTCAGGAGAAGCCATACCTTTAATCCAATTATATATAATGAAATAATAATGAAGTAAAGTCTTTAATAGGAGAAGTGAATTCAAATATAAGGTGTCTATCAGGAGTGTTATACCCAGAAGGACAGAATAACTAGTAGAGCTTATGGTAAGATTTGCATGTGGCTATCCAATAAGTGAGGAAAATCGAACCATAGGTCCAGTCTGCATTAAATAAGCTTAGTTAAGTATCTGAAGAAGCCTATCAACCATAAGAAAGGAATAGGTTATAGAAGTTTCTGTATGTGTTAGCAAAGTAGTCTAACCTGTATGCCAATACTCTATAGTGCAAAAAGAAGAAGATAGGAAAGGAGAGAGAAAAGAAAAGAGAGGATAGAGAATATGAAAAGTTACATCCTAAGACTGTGCGGTACTCGCTCAACCACAGAGATCCCGGTCAAGTTGTAGACAAAGATGGTGGGGATATGTATTTAACCCAAGGATCCCAGATAGCATCATGTTTAGAGGTAGTGTCCAGGAGAAAACTAACCGTCTTCTCCTGGGCCATGATCCATGAAATCTTTCTCTTAACCAAGAGAAAGGAAACAGTTGATTTCTTCCAGGCCCGTGCAATCGTGAGTTTGGTCCCTAGGAGAATGAACATAATAAGTCGTTGAACTACTTTAGGAATTTTAGGGCAGCGAAAATTTAGGAGACCTACCTAAGGAGACTTTTGGATTGAGAAGCCCGTTATTTTCCTAATGGTATGAAAGATCTTATTCCATAAACCCCCGGATCTTAGGGCAGTCCCACCAGATGTGTAACATGGACCCAATATGCCCACGATTTCGAAAGCACATAGGGGAAGCACTGGGGTAGATTTTGGGGATTTTGAGAGGGACCATATACCACCGCATAAGGACTTTCATATTTGCTTCAATTAAAGCTATATTCAAAATGCCCTTAGATGCTGCAATAGAAGCTCTATGCCATTCCTCAACACTCCATGTGTGATGGAGATCACTCTCCCATTCTCGCATGAAGAGTGATTTAGTCTCAGCCCTAGCTAGTGATCGGTAAATCACTGAGATCCCGCCCCTCTGCTCCACAGCTTGACCACACCACCGTTCATATTCCGTGATCAAAAGTGGTGTATGACTGGGGGACCTAAGAGACTGCAGGAAGTGAAATATCTGTCTGAAACAAAATCTTTCTGTGTTGGGCATGTCGAGTTTGTTGATGCAGTGGGTCAAAGTGAGGGGTCCCGTAGGATTAGCAAAGTGTCCTATTTTGTACATCCCCTTATCTAGCCACCATTGGAATGCTTGTATGTCCATGCCTGGAGGAAAAAGAGGATTTCGGAAAATGTGGGACAATGGTTGCCAATTTGACACTATTCGAGGGTTGTGTTTGAGAGAGTCCCACATTGTCAGGGAGTGGGAAAGTGTAGGGACCATGATGGCAGGTCTAGATCTAGGATGAGACCAGATAATGTAATCTAAAGTGAATTGAGGGATAGCCTGTAGTTCCATATGTACCCAATCTGGGTGGGCAACCCTAGAGTATACAGTGGACAGTTGGGAAAGTTGTGCTGCCTGATGATACCAGAGAAAATTAGGTAAACCCACTCCTCCTTGATCCCTGCTCCTGAACAGAGTCTCCTTGGAAATCCTATGTCCCTTCCCACCCCATGTAAATTTAATAATTTTAGATTGAAACTTCCTGAGGTGATCTTTGGGGATAGGTATTGGTAAGGACCTAAAGAGATAAAGAACACGTGGTAGAAATGTCAGTTTCACATAATTAATTCTACCTAACCAAGATAGCCCCATTTTGTCCCATCGTGAGAGGTCCTCTCCTAATTTACGAAAAAGCGGGGGGAAATTAGCATTATAGAGTTTGTCAATTAATGAAGTAAGGTTGATACCCAGATAGGGGATCATTTTTTCCCCCCAACTGAAGCGGAAGTCGTTTTTGAGCAAGGCCATCATTGAGGTCGGTAGATTAATGTTTAGAGCCATAGATTTAATTAACCCTAAGACCAGATACTTTGCCGAAGTCATCGAGCACCTTGTATAAGTTAGGTAAAGAAGTAAGTGGTGAGGGGATGAAAAGTAAAACATCATCTGCAAAGAGAGCGCACTTGTGGGTTTGTTGGCCACAACGCACTCCATGTATGTCCGGATTATCCCGGATGGCGATAGCTAGTGTCTCGATGACTACAGCAAAAATCAATGGGGACAAAGGGCAGCCTTGTCTAGTACCATTTAGAATCGGAAAAGAGTCTGAATAATAACCCTGCATTTTGACTTGTGCAACCGGAGTATCGTATAGAGCTCCTATTATATTCAGAAAGGTTCGACCAAAACCCCACTTCTTCAGTATCGGGAACAGGAAGGCCCAGGAGACAGAGTCAAAAGCTTTCATTAGATCTAGAGACAGCACGAATCCCTGCTGAGGGAGTCCTTTGTCCCAGCCAGAGTTTAGTAACGAAACTATGTCTATCGCTCTCCTGATCTGGTCTGTACCCTATCTCCCAGGAATGAAGCCCACCTGATCCCTATGAATATACAGGCTTATAAAGGAGGATATTCTATTAGCTAAGATTTTAGTTAAAATTTTTAGATCATTGTTGATCAAAGATATGGGCCTGTAATTAGCTGTACAGCTAGTGTCCTTACCTGGCTTTGGTAGTACTGTAATGAAAGCTGAATTAAGCGTCTTGTCTAGCTGTCCCCCTGCTCGTAGCTGATTATAAAAGCGAGCTAGATATGGAGAAAGCTGCCCGGAGAAATGTTTGTAATACGGGGCTGAAAAGCCGTCTGGACCAGGAGCAGAGTCATTTTTGAGGTCATGAATGACCTGAGATACTTCCTCCGCAGAAATAGGATTTTCAAGGCTGTCCTTATGATGCTCTCGGAGCTTAGGGATCTTCAATGAGCCCAGATAAGAATCAATTATGTTAGACGAGGGTTCCGACCCATGAGTACTGTATAAAGATCGGTAAAAATCATGAAAGGATTCCATGATTTTCAAAGGATTCTGGGATAGGGAACCATTACTTAAACGTATCTTAGGTAAAGTGCATACCCTCAACCTTGGAGTAAGCCTGCGTGCCAACATGGCACCCAATTTGTCCTTTTGATAATAGAACCTCCCTCCATCCCATCGCAAACTTTTCTCCGCAACAGCCGTGAGGGACAAATTAAGAGCCATGCGCGCGGATTCAAGACTAGCTGCCAATGTAGAAGTGGGGTTGCGTTTATGTTGTTTACTGAAGTGAGAAAATTCACTCTCAAGTCTAGCTATTTTCAGTTTGCGGGCTTTGCTTATTCTAGTGGACATTTGGATTAGCTTGCCCCTTACGTAGGCTTTGTGAGCTGCCCACAATGTGATGGGTGAGATATTTTCAATATCATTATGTAAGAAATATTCCTGGATATCTTTGCTAAGTTCATTGACATGTGAGGGATTGCTAAGTAAGGAGACATTTAATTTCCAATGAAACCCGTGGTGGTGAGTTACAGGTTTGTGTATAATTAAGAGAAGGAAGGAGTGGTCTGACCAGACAGAGTCCTTAATGATTGCCTTACGCACCAGCGGGATATGTTTTTGCATAATGAAAAAGTGATCAATTCTGGCAAAAGTATTGTGGGGGCTGGAATAATGCGTATAATCCCGAGTTCCAGGATTTAGTTTCCTCCAGGCATCCACCAGACCCTGTTGAAAGATCTGTCTGGCTACATTGAGACTCTGTCTGGTGGGGCGCACAACATCTCTTCCCGGGGGTCTAGACTTATCCCTTCCTGCGTCAAATGGTATGTTTGAGTCTCCGCCGTATAGGACAATGCCTTCCAGCATTGGAGCTAGGGTGAGAAAGAGGGATTGAAAAAATTTGGATTGTCCTCGGTTAGGTGCATAATAAGAGATTAGTGAGTAAAGCTGGTCATCAGTGAGTCCCTTCACTAGAATGAACCTGCCATCAGGGTCCCTAAATTCAGAAGTTAGTGAAAATTGTGTTTTGCGGGAAAAGAAAATTCCCACCCCTTTGTTTTTTTTATCAGAATTGGCAAGAAAGAACGTGGGGAATTTGGCATGTATGAAAGACGGAGTGTAAGATCTTGGAAAGTGTGTTTCCTGAAGGAATAGTATGTCAATTTTTTGGTCATGATAGTATTGAAAAACTTTCCGACGCCTAAGTGGGGAGTTAAGCCCCTGTACGTTGTATGAAGCCAAGCGTAGGGCCTATGTGGAGGTGGTGTGGTCAGCCATGAAGCAGGATAGGTTGAGATGCCAGCAAACCCCAATCACCTACCTTCCAATTGACGGGTGATATGTGGTCATGTTCCAACTGTAAGATCCCCAGATCACGATCCCGGGTCCTGTGAGCAAACAAGACTGCACACGTCACTGCAAAAAATAAAAATTTAGTAAAGGAATTAAGAGAGAGAGAAAGCAGAAGAATAGTAGGAAAAGAGAAGAGGATCGAGGGATATGTGAAAAATGCGTTCATCATATCCCGAGATATAAATATGTTGCCTCCAAACTAGTGGAGGGAATCCCAACCCGAAGTAGGAATAAATGCAATCCGACTCCGCGGGAAGGATGAGGCGAAAAGATACCGCCCCGTGCATGGCACCCCCAAAAACTATGGTAAAACAATGTATAACATATTAGGACACACTCCCTTTCTCAATGATAACTGAGAATTAAACCTGTAAAAGGTGGGAACAGAGAGGATCACAACATATATGAAAAAAAAAAACATTTTTAATAAAAATACCATGTAGAGGGTATAACCCCAATAAAAAGGGAGCAAAAACTAGCAACGCCCCTCAGGACCAGACAGGTGCTTATTCAAAGAAGGAGACCTGTATGGTGGAGAGGTGAGGCGTGTCTACATCCCAAAAAGGGATGAAAAGGGAGGAAAAAGAAAAAAACAAAAGTCTGGTGGTTCAGGTAGCAGGGCTCTCCTTGGCTTTCTTGTACTTGGGTTTTTGCCACGTAGACGTCAGAGGACTGGGTGGAGGTGGCAGTATGGGTAGGAGTGATGGAGAAGACTGCATCAGTGATGTTGGATCAGTGTTCAAGAGTCCCATTTTTTTTTAGCAAAAGTTCTCCTTCCGCTAGTGTAGAGAATCTGAAGGGCTTGCCGTTAAATTCAAATTTTAGGCTCAGCGGGAATAGCCACCAGTATTTCACATTTTTCTGTATTAGGACATTTAGAAGTGGTTTAAGTGCTCGCCGTCGTTGAATAGTATAAGGAGAAATATCAGCGTACACCTGAACTGTGTGACCCAGAAGCTGAATTTGGGGCATGGTGCGAGCCCTCCTCATGACCTCCTCCTTAACGTTGTAGTAGTGAGGTTTCACCACAATGTCCCTGGAAAGACCATCCGAGTGAGGGGGACCTAGGGCTTTGTGGGCCCTATCAAGCTCCAATCTGTGGGCTCTGATATCAGGTATCAGGTGTACTTCTTCCGGAATGTCCGTGAAAGTCTCAGGAAGACCCCTTATCCTGAAGTTCAGCCGTCTGGACCTATTTTCAAGGTCATCGATTTTGGCGATTGCCCCCTCCAGCTGATCATTGAGTTCCTGAAAGCGATCCGTATTTTGATTGACCCGATCGATCATGGCGTCCATTTTAGTTTCAATATGCTCAATGCGGGATCCCAGGAGATGGAGGTCTGATTTAATGTCAGAGGTGATATCTGAAGTTATTTTGGCAGCAGTTTGTGCCAGTCCTTTATCAAGCATTTCTGCAAATTTGGTAAAAAGCATAGAGATATCAGGGGGACATGAGGAGAACTAATTCACATCCCGTTGCTGTAAGCAAGGTCTCCGTGAGGATGAGGCAGTATGTGGCATGTGTAGTCCATCCAGGGTCTGATCTAACAGGGACTCTGTGGAGGCAGGAGATGCTGGATCTATTATATGGTGGGGCAGAGGAGTCTCTCCACATACCTCTTTAAGAAGAGCAGTGCACCAGGGAGAGGAATCTGCTGTGCCTGAGTAAGCAGCATCACTTGTGTACCGCTCTGCCGCCATCTTGGGCGTCTGTGCTGTGTCCAGCAAGGCCGAAAAACAGTCCTCTGGGGTCCGTTTATGTGAAGAAATCCGACCTATCTTGGTCCTGAGGGTGGCCGCCGTGCTCCGTTCCCGATTATGGGTGTGGAGGGAGAGTGGATCCGTTGCGGGGAGTGCCGAATGCTCGGAGCGGGACGGAGCTCTGTGATCAGGCGTCACAGAGCGCCGCCCATGCGCCTCCTCTCACCACCAAGTTTTTACGTTTTGCAATATAAATGAGAAAAATCTATTCTTGTTAAACATGTTGATTATAAAATTTTGCAAATAAATAATATTTGTTCATAAATTTAGACCAACATGTATTCTGCTAAATTTCTTGGGCAAAAATAACCCAAATCAGTGTATATTATTTAGTCTGTGGGAAAGTCTACACACTATGGGATATAGATCTGAAAACTGATCAGTCCTGATATACTGATGGCCTCATTTCTTGAGGCCCTAAAATGACAGGACAATACCCCCAAATGATCCACATTCTGTTCTAGAAATCGGGAGCACCCAGAGGGACACAATGATTCAATACACATAACTTTCCACTGCCAACTCTGTTTTAAAGAGACAATGGGGTTGATTTACTAAAACTAGAGAGTGCAAAATCTGGTGCAGCTGTGCACAGTAGCCAATCAGCTTTTATCTTTAAATAAAAAAGATTGAAGCACTTCACTGCGTGATCAGTGGAAAATAAATAAGTGTGTAACCAGCACAAAAATCCGGCTACTGTGCAATGAGAATGCAGCTAAAATAAGTGACCACACGTGTTAAAACTAATAAATACCTGTGTCACAGTAAAAGTTGTTACAAATACATATAAATACGGTGAAATGTCAAAACGGATGATTAGCAATAAATAAATACTGATTATTACCAAAAAATAAAAAAAAAATAGACACACTGATGATATAAAATAAATGTGTGAAAAGACAAGACAACCAATTCAAATGGAGAGTAAAAATGTAGTCCCAGTGCTAAAAGTTCTAAAATTGTTTAACTGGAGTACTCCCTTGTTAATCCTGAACAATGGTATCATTCAGCTCCAACCTCATAAGATGTGGTTTTCAGCGCCAGCAATCATATGTAAAGCAAATAAAGAAAGAAATTTCATTGCGCAATGCTCTGAAAATATAGTACACCAGCAAACATGCTGTGAGATCCACTCACGTGCGCCCCATATTAGGAAAGGCATGTGCAGATGTGATTAGCAGTCAGCCGCCAAGGACGAGAGCAGGATCGCTGCAGTACACAGCCACACTGACAGACTGCACAGTGCGTCCTAGGCTCCTCCCATGCGTTGCGTCACCATCACGTGACTTTCTCAAGGATACACTCCAGACATCACGGTCTCAGTCTTATAGCACAATGGCATAGCGGTTGCCATGGCTACAACGTGATTCACTCGAGTCATCATCCTGCTTTCTGCATATCATCATCTGTCACTTATGAGTCTAATTTTATTATTCATACAATTAAAAAGTAATAGCAAATTACACATATTAGTAAAATAAAAAACCGCTACATAAACATATAATAAATTAAAATTACACACTGGGTATTTACAATCATTGTTATGCGCCCTCCAGTGGTATAAACTAGTATTGCACTATTACAATTTTCTTACTAACGGTCATGAATGGCCACCTCCAGCAAGCCAGGTTCTGGTACATATCACAGGGCAACTTCATTCCACAAAAAATCCCTATTATAATTACTTTATATATAGCGCCCCCTATGGATAAACATATATTAGGGTCAAAATCTAATTATAGCGTGCTTAATACATATTCTAGACATAAATACATATACATATGCATGGAGTAAAACTAAAAAATATATATAAAATTAATTTTCAAAAAATTAGAAACAAATTAAAATAGATATAAAAATTATTTAAAATATATATGAAAAATTTCATAAAATCTACTTATGTATATTAAGAGAAGCAAGGACTGAAACAACTACCCCCCCCCCCCACGCCCTCTTAAAATACAGTTAAAACTTATGTACTGAGAAGGTTTTTATCAATAATTTTAAAACTGTAAAAAATTAAAAATCAGATATAAAACAATTAAGATCGAATTCAATATTCAAGCCATTTGGTTCAAGAGTACGCATCTGGAATATCCATTTTGACTCATTCTTACTGAGTTCCCTAATCTTATTGGAGCCCCTCCAATGTGGTTTATATTTTTGGATTGCCCAGAACTTTAAGTCCCTGGGATCTCTATTATGGTATCATACCATTAACCTATGTATTCCAAAGAACATATGATAGGGAATTCCAATAGGCACCTATTACATATAGGGTCTGGAGACAAACTAAAAAGTCCAACATAGATGGTGGTGTTTTACACATAACGTAAAAAAGTAAACTGAGAAAGAGTGATATAAAGTAAATAAGTCCTCCGTATGGAAGTAATACAAGTAATATAAAATAAATGGGTCCTCCGTATGGAAGCAATGCAGGCTTACCGGAACCGTTGGACTCAGAGAGACGTATGTCACCTGTGTCACTGTGTATTGATGCTTGGTTGTGGTATGATCCTTGACGGTACATGTGTCTAAGGAGCCACTACGAGACCGGGTTACATGCGAAAGAGGTTTATCGAGAGCCCTAGAACAAACGTCTGGATTCCACAACATTCCACTGTGAAACCCCACTTCATTGCCTGGTGGCAACACAAGCGTTATTGACTCAGGTGACATACGTCTCTCTGAGTCCAACGGTTCCGGTAAGCCTGCATTGCTTCCATACGGAGGACCCATTTATTTTATATTACTTGTATTACTTCCATACGGAGGACTTATTTACTTTATATCACTCTTTCTCAGTTTACTTTTTTACGTGGTGTGGAACACCACCATCTATGTTGGACTTTTTAGTTTGTCTCCAGACCCTATATGTAATAGGTGCCTATTGGAATTCCCTATCATATGTTCTTTGGAATACATAGGTTAATGGTATGATATACTGATTTTTTTGCAATTTGAAAAATCCTTATCCCAATTAGCGCTACACTTTATACACCTGCATTATTTACAAATTTCCTTGTTTGTTGTGTTAGCTTCTACTGTACCGAGTAAGCGCAGTGTTTTTGGAAATTCATCTCTATTATGGTACATGGCAAAATGTTTTGAGACACTATGCTTAGGATAGCCTTTTTTGATATTTTGGATGTGTTCTCTTATTCGCTTCCACATAGGCCTTTTGGTTCTACCAATATATTGGAGAAAACAGGAACATTGTAGAACATATACCACGCCTTCCATTCTACATGATACAAAGTCCCTTATTTTAAATTCTTTTCCAGTACTTGTTGATGAAAATTTCTGGCACTTGTACCCGTTTTGGTTAGTATTTTTGCAGGCATAACACCTCTTACAGGGGAAGAACTCGTTTCCCTGAAAGAAGGATAGGTCAGTTATTCTTTTAGGAGGGTCCGATACATTTTTTGCTATTATGTCCCTTAATGTTGGGACTCGCCTATATATGAATCTAGGTTTCTCTGGGAGAATGTTCCTCAGAGTAGTATCTGTTTTCAAAAGAGACCAATGTTTTTTAATAATTCTCTCCATTCTTTTATGTTGGACACTAAAATCCATAATTAGAGTTATGTCGTTTGTTATATCATTTTCCTTGATTTTATCTTGGATCAGCAACTCTCTTGGGGTTTGGTTCACTTCTGTAATTTTTTTCTTTGATGAATTCTTTGCTGTAGCCTTTGTCTTCAAACCTCTTCCCCATCCATTGAGCTTGTTTAAGATACTCATTGTTATCCGAACAGTTTCTTCGTAAGCGAATAAACTGGCCTTTTGGAATGTTAGTTAGCCATGGCTCATAGTGGCAGCTATTCACTGGTATATAGCTGTTCCTTGCTGGCGCTGAAAACCACATCTTATGAGGTTGGAGCTGAATGATACCATCGTTCAGGATTAACAAGGGAGTACTCCAATTAAGCAATTTTAGAACTTTTAGCACTGGGACTACATTTTTACTCTCCATTTGAATTGGTTGTCTTGTCTTTTCACACATTTATTTTATATCATCAGTGTGTCTATTTTTTTTTATTTTTTTATTTTTCGATAATAATAATCAGTATTTATTTATTGCTAATCATCCAGTTTGACATTTCACCGTATTTATATGTATTTGTAACAACTTTTACTGTGACACAGGTATTTATTAGTTTTAACACGTGTGGTCACTTATTTTAGCTGCATTCTCATTGCACAGTAGCTGGATGTTTGTGCTGGTTACACACTTATTTATTTTCCACTGATCACGCAGTGAAGTGCTTCAATTCTTTTTATTTATTGATTTGTAGAGATTCTGAGCACTCTTTATTGACAGCAGCCTCACATAATTTATTTGATTTTTGGAGTTTAGTTTTATCTTAAATAACTATCACAGCGCTTTGTGGTTTTGTACATACACTAAGCTTTTATCTTTAGCTTGTTCAATTACACTTTGACAAAAAACCTGGAAGCTGATTGGTTTCTGTGCTGAGCTGCACCAAAATTTGCCCTCTCCAGTTTTAGTAAATCAACCCCATTGTTAAACAGGACCTGGGCCTACTTGCTGTACTTTGTACCCCAAAAATATGTTTTAATTGTTTTGCCACAAACCAGTCTTATACAGACACATAAACCTAGGTACATAGTTACATATTTGATAAGGTTGAATGGAGAAACCAGTCCATCCAGTTCAACCTCTGTGTGTGTGTTTATGTCACTACCATAATCTTGTATATTGCATTCACTAAGATGTCCATCTAAAAGTTTTATTAACATTCTCTGACACCACCAACTGTGAAAGGGAGTTCCACATCGTTATCGTTCTAACAGTAAAGAACCCCTTACAGAGTTGGAGGTTAAACTGCTTCTCATCCAACTTCTTTGAGTGGCTGCGTATCTTCTTAAGAAACCTGAGACTGAATAGTTTACTCTCTATGTTAGAATCACCATTTAAAAATTGGCATATTGTGATCATATCTGCTCATAAGTTCTTCTCCAGGGAGAATAGGTTTAATGTTTGTAGTCATTCTTCATAACTGAGGTCCTTCGGCCCCCTTATTGGCTTTGTTGCCCTTCTCTGGACTCTCTACAGTTTCAGCACATCCTTCCTGAGGACTGGTGACCAGAACTAGACGGCATACTCCAGATGTGGCCGAACCAGAGTTTTGTACAGTGGTAGAATTAAAGTCTTATCTCTTGAGTAGATACCCTTTTTAATGCATGCTAATAGTCTGTTGGCCTTGCTTGCTGCACCTTGGTATTGCATGTTATTACTGAGCCTGTGGTCTATAAAAATCTCCAGATCCTTTTCCATCCTCAATTCCTCCTGGGGTTCTCTCACTAATGAGTAACTTGTGTTCATATTTTTTTAGCTCCCAAGTGTAATACTTTATATTTTTCAATAATAAACCTCAAGCACAAACATGTAAAAACTTGCATCTATACTTTAGCTTTTTTGAAGATACAATTTTCTCCCCTTATTTTTAAAGGGTCTTCAAGAGCCAGATAAGCCACCCACCCACAGACTCCCACAACTACCGGTCCATGATTGTGGACAAGTGGTCCCCCCAGGAAGGTACCCCCATGTTGAGGGCATGTGGCCTGGTATGGTTCAAAATGGGGCAGACAACTGCCCAACCCCCCTCATCCTAGCCACCCAGGGTGCATGCTTAGATAAGGCTGCATTATTTTTTGTGGGGTTCCACTTAAGATTCATGCCAGGACTAAATGGCCTGGTATACATTTTGGGGGGATTCTAAGCCATTTTATTTATCCCTGCTATATCTTACTATTCACCTCTCAGTCAGGAATCCCTGGAATCCCTGGCTAGCAGCTGAATGTGCCGGAAAGGGGATGAGTCACTGGTTGTTAGGATGCCAACAGGTACCAGTTCCCTAACAACCAGGAGGAATCTGTCACATTTAGCAGTGGTAATAAAAGGGATCTGCTCCTTTTGGGACTAGCATCTGTATCAGAGGTAGAAGCTGATTGGACTTTACACACAATACTCTTGGAGTGGTGCTGTCAGAATTACATGTTCTTGGGTTCTGTTTGAGCGTTGTTCGGTTAACAAATTAAAAATGCCAATTTTCTAGGCTACTAGGCAAGGAGATGTAAAAATAGCATGGTGGGTGGGCACTGCCCTGGGGAACACGTACTATTACAAAAACATTTTTAAAAATTCCACTTGACCAAGAGCAGTGATTTTTTTTAAATGCTTAAAGTGAAACAGTAAAAATGCAAAATTCCTTTAAATAACATGCCGGGGGAGGGGGTTTCCTAATCTTACCTTTAAAGAGGTGCATCTCTATCATGTTCAGAAAGTGCTGAAAGTTTCTGTTTGTTCTTTTTTTTTTGTTTTTGTTTTTTTGAGAAGCTGGCAGTGAAATGTCATTTGCTGACACTTTAAACTTTTTTCAGATTTTAAGATGGAACTCAACAAAATAAAACAAAAAACGTGGAAGGTCTCCCTAGCAATCTATACAAGACCCTTATTCTGAGAGTGCAGCCTGGCGGGCCAGGAAAGGGGAGGGATGAGCAGACACCTCCCCCCTGAAACATACCAGGCCACATGCCTTCAACATGGGGGCAATGTCTTGTTGACAACAATAAGAGCCTCTTCCCCACAACCCTGGTCGTTGATTGTGGGGGTCTGTTAGTGGGTTGGCTTATCAGAATCACAGTGGCTTTTTTCTTGTAAATGAAAAATGCTTAAATATGGCCAGTGACCCTATTTGGGCAATGATGTCACTGCTATCCCCACCCCTTTTCTTATGTGGCCGGGATTTCCAGTGATCTCATTGGTTCATAGGGATGCCTCGGGAGCAAGCATACACAGCTTCCTTAGGAATCACTGACAGTAGGAGGTTGTCATATATAGAAGCTGTAGAAATATTGCTTCTATATGAGATTATTGACTCCAATCCAAAAGAAAGTTGGATGGGCAAAAGTTTGGCCACTTGTCTGAATGCCCAAACAGCCAAAGTTTATACCAGACCATTGTCTCATCCTGACTGAAAATCCATTTGTTTTTCCATTCACACAGGATTCTCCATGGACTGTACACAGTGCAGAGGTCTTCCTTATATTATTTCCTCTGCTGGTCCAATGTTCTCAGCCTATAATGTTAGGCCATTTTCTCTATTGGTGAATGGTAACTTTTATGGTTTAAATGTTCTCATGGCTATTTTTCTCAAATGTTAGAGAATGTTACATTTGCCCGGTGAAAGGCAACAAAGATATCATTATGCAGATATATTAAAAACATTATGGTATTATCCATTATGCTTGCACAAATGTTAAGACATTCATAGTTTATATGGATTAAAAGATTGAAAAAAAGACACAGGTCCATCCATTTCATCCTGTGTGTGTGTGTGATTTTTATTCTTTGAAAGTTCCCGTAGCCTCATATATTCTGCTTTCTGAGGAAGACATCTAAAAGGGTTTTAAAGTTGTCAGCACTCTCAGCTTATACCACTTCCTAGGGAAGGGAATTGCACATTTTTACTTCTCTAGCAGTAAAGATCCCCAATCTCATGCCGTGTACACACAAGCAGGTTTCTGTCGGAAAAATCTTGGATGGTTTTTCCGACAGAATTCCGCTCAAGCTTGGCTTGCATACACAGTCACAAAAAAGTTTGCTGAACTTACGACCATCAAGAACGTGGTGACGTACAACACTACTTTTTCCGACCGAAAAATTGAGATCCTGCACTCAATCTTTTGCTGGCTGGAATTCGGCCAGCAAAAGTCTGAAGGAACATACACAGGGGCACATTTTCGACCAAAAGCTCTCATCTGTCTTTTGCTGGCTGAATTTCTGATCGTGTGTACGGGGCAACACGTTAAGCCTCCTTTCTTCTAACCTCAAATCATGGCCACATGTCCTCTTTGGGGACCTTACAGTAAACAGTTTATCACAGTTACTGAAGTCACTTTTAAATATATTTGTACATTGTAATCATGTCCTCTCTTAAAGAGTAACTCCACTTTTGTTGAGAAAAAACCTTCCCCTTTGGGTGATCTATGTACATCGCATGGATTTTACCAAACTTTGTTGCAGATTCCTATCTTTTGTTACTCTAAAGAAATAGCTGTTTATTTCTCTATCTCCATGTACTGGGTGAATGTGAATGGGAGCGGTTTAATAATTGTAGCACCCTCTAGTGTGCTAGAGTAGGATTTTTGTTGTGTAGGAAAATAATTCAGGCTTGGCTGGCAGCCTCTCCCTACTTCTAGAAACTTGCAGAAGATTCTAGAAGAATGAGAGTGGAGGTGAGGAGGAGCTACCTGGAGTATTCATGAGGGCCCTGACCAATCCCCAACAGATGGGTTGGCAGGGGGCAGGTCACCTCAAACACTCTGGGTGAGCCCAGTTGGGGCAGAGAAGTTCAGGGGAAACTGGAGATGGAATGTTTGGCTGTCGGTGGCCCTTGAAGGTGCCCCATAGTCTGAGGGGGTGATCTCGGGCCTGGGCTCATGTGTGAAATGGACTCTCTTCACGACACACAGGGGTGTACTGACCAGAGGCACAGGAGCAAGTGGAGGACAGCAGGGGAACACTCCTGGGCAAATCTCCAGGGAGGAAGACAGCCAGGTGGTCTGGGGAGTGTTACAATTGGAGAAGACTGAGAGGCATGCCTGAGAGGACTGGGAGAGAGCAGTCTGGGATGGATGCAGAGTCAGTCTGGGAGGACTGTGGAGCATTGGCCAGGAGGGCTGGAGAAGGGGGCAGCTGCAGCCAGGTGGCCTGGCAGTGTCTGAAGAGGTGGTGCTGGGATCAGTAGCCACAAGAGAAGGACAGCTAGGCACTAGGACTTTACTACACAAACAAGGGGCCCATGGTCCCCACCTGCTGGAGGTAGAGGAGAAGTGTACTTAAAGAGGAGTTCCACCCAGGGGGGCCATTAAAAAAAAAAAATTAAAAGTCAGCAGCTACAAATACTGCAGCTGCTGA
Source organism: Aquarana catesbeiana (assembly GCF_042186555.1). Lineage (NCBI taxonomy): Eukaryota > Metazoa > Chordata > Amphibia > Anura > Ranidae > Aquarana > Aquarana catesbeiana. The sequence continues at coordinate 14,952,961 of NC_133324.1, read as the reverse complement.
CTTTTAATTGGACAATTACCTGTCCCTGGGTCCAGCGATGCGGGGGATCGAAGCCCTGCTCGTCTCCCCCTCCGTTCAGCGGCGCCGGCATTGCAACTGTGGTCTCCGGGCTGTGGCTTCACAGCCTGGCACCCACTGCGCATGCGCGAGTGGAGCCACGCGCCGTGATTGGCCGCTCAGTCACCTGGGACCTGTAATGGTCCCAGATGATTGACAGGAGGAAGGGAGCAGAGCGGAGCCCTTCCTGTGCCGAGGGGGAAGTGATGTCACCAGCCCAGGCACTGGAAGGGGCAGACTACAAGGGACCCCCTAGCAACAGGCATTTAGAGGTAAGTTTAAAAAAAATATCCAAATGGGTTTTTTTTTAGGATTTTTTATGTATTTTTGTTTTTTTGGGTGGAACCCCACTTTAAGTGTGCTGTGAAGATGCGGTGTGCCTGGGTGTGCAGGGTGGGGGATCCCTTTACATGTGCGGGTCCTTAGGAGGTGCTCTACATAATTGTCAATCAGCTACTGCACCTGCAGGGCTTTAATGGGGAAAGTGGGAGGGTCTGCATCCCTTTAGATGTGATTTCCGTTTGGGAGAATATTACCAAAAATGACATTTTTGTTGCAGGGGATGCACAAAATATGATTTTTATCTTAATTGTGTCTGACTGATTTGTATTTTACTTCTCAAAAATCAGTGAGCCAATCACACAGGCAGGAAATTACATTTCTGGGGGAAGGGTTTTCTGTACACCATCTGTGTAAAGAACGCCTCCAGGTGGCCATATTGTATTTTACAGAACATTACAGAGCTGCAGATTGAATGAAATCATTTTAAATAACATTCAATTACAATAATTGTATACGCTATATTTTTTTTTGTTTGATCATTTTTTTCTCATGAAAGTGGAATTGCCCTTTAAGTGCCTCTTCTCCAGAGTGAATACCTGTAATCTATCAGTCCTCATAGCTGAGATCCTCTGTCCTCCTTGTTAATTATGTTGCCCTTTGCTGAACTCTTTCTAATTCATTGACATCTTTCCTGAGGATTGGTGACCAAAACTGAACTGTATATCCAAGATGAGGCTGAGCCAGTGTATTGTAAAGGGGTAGAATTATTGATTTATCTCTGGAACATTCACATTCATAAAGCAAATTGTTTAGAAATAGTCCCAATAAAATGTATCTGAATATAAGTGCTGAGCAAACAGGTCATCTCATCCCGATGGCATTCTCTAAATGAGATATAACTAGATAAACAATCTATAATCAATAAATTATTAAACGTTCTATATCCACTTGCCAACCAGCCGCCGTCATTATACAGCGGCAGGTTGGCATGATCCCGCGAACCGTCGTAGCTGTACATCGGCCTTTTAAATGCCTGGATTCCCCGCTGTACGGCGAGGGGGGGAATGCGCGTGGCTGGCATTCATGACTGCCATCCGCGCGCGATTGCGGGCACGAGAGCCAGAATAGGGACGTGTGTGTGTAAACACCCAAATCCCTGTTCTTTGAGGAGAGAAGAGACAGATTGTCTGCTCCTACTAGATAGGAACAATGATATGTCTCCTCCTCTAGTCAGTCCCATCCCCCTCCACAGTTAGAAACACAATTAAGGGAACACATTTAACCCCTTGATCGCCCCCTAGTGTTAACCCCTTCCCTGCCAGTGACATTCACATAGTAATCAGTGCATTTTTATAGCTCTGATCGCTGTTTAAATGTCAGTGGTCCCAAAAGTGTCCGATCTGTCCACCGCAATATCGCAATACCGCTAAAAATCGCTGATCACCACCCTTACTAGTAAAAAAATAAAAATAATAAAAATTCTATAAATCTATCCCATAGTTTGTAGACACTATAACTTTTGAGCAAACAGATCAATATATGTTTATTGTGATTTTTTTACCAAAAATATGTAGAAGAATAAATATTGGCCAAAACTGATGAAGAAATTTGATTTTTAAAAACATTTTTGGGGACATTTATTACAGCAAAAAGTAAAAAATATTGTTTTTTTTTTTCAAAATTGTCACTCTTTTTAGTGTTTATAGAGCAAAAAATAAAAACAGCAGAGGTGATCAAATACCACCAAAAGAAAGCTCTATTTGTGGGAAAAAAGGACATCAATTTTGTTTGTGTATAACGTTGCACGACTGCGCAATTGTCAGTTAAAGCGACGCAGTGCCATATCGCAAAAAATGGCCTGGTCATTAAGGGGGCAAATCTTCTGGTCTGTAAGTGGATATACTTGTTACCTATAATCATTTCTGTCATTTTTAAGCTGTCCCGCTATGTAAAAGAAGTCCAGTACAAGGATACAAATGGCAAGGTCATGATTTTTAATGATAAAGGAGAACTGCCCAGCCCACTGGACATTGTAAATTGGATTACAAGAATTAAAGGTACAAATATCACTGATTGGAAGCATGTGGGCCACTTTGATGGGTCCCTTTCAGAGGGTCAGCAAATTACACTAGAACCAGAGCGAATATCATGGAAAGGAGACAAGGTGAGTTACACTGGGGAAGCTGATCCAGAACTTATACAAGAAACATTCTAGTTTTGACCCTAAAGCCCATCTCGGGACAAATCCTAACCCTCTCCCCTCATCCTGTACATAGACGGCCAACAGCTTCCCTGACTCATTCCATGGTGATTAGATGAAGGTGTCAGTGCTGGCTGTGTGGATATAAATGCCGGGATATGTTCTCATCACTCTATATACCTGAAGAAGAGGATAAACTACAAAACATTCTCTACATTACAGAACAAGTCAAGCTGAATGTGACTGACTACTATTACCTCCCACCTCCTCATCTCACAGACCGGGACATTGACATGTATAGAAGGACCCCGACTCCTGTGTACAGAATGTAGCAAGGTCTCCGGCCTCCTTTGGTCTAATGAAAACCTCCGGGGCCAGAGACAGCTGACATCCTTCTATATATGGTGGGTTGTGAGGCATTGGGCACTTCTTGAATGCAAAAGAGATTTTATTTCTCTTAACAGAACTATGGGAGAGATGGTTAGTGCCAGGATACCCTTTGGTAGTTGCAAGATTAATTGTCAGAATCCGAAACCTCTACAGGTAGACAGCCATGCAGGGAAAGGCATCCAGCAAGACACCACTTCTGCATGTGTAGGGATGCTGTCTCTTATGGCAACAGTCTTTAACAGTTTCTAATACAAGGTGTAACAGTTACTTCACTTCCACTACAATCACTTCTTGTAGTTCTTCAGCCCACTGAGCTCCCAGTCTCTCTCACTAGACTAGATGATTCACTGCCACTGAATCCATTGAGCTTCTCCAATCTTCATGGTAGTATCTTCCTCAAGCGTCACCCCCTCCTCTCTGCTGGGTCCCTAGCTTGGCACTCAAGTTACCTCTCAAGCTTCACCCCACTGGCCTGCTCGGTCCCTGGCTTGACACACAAGGCTGCTCTGCAAGCATCACCTCCTCTGGCTTGGTCCCTGGCTTGACACCCGCTGAAATTTCCTGATTCTTCACCATCCCCGGTTGGTGAGAATACTGCTCCGGTACTTGCTTCAGCCACTCACTGTGGTCCCCAGTAATAAGATGGTTGGTCCTTTAGTGGCGACAGCTTCCCCTATACCTCCGACTGCGATAAGTTCTCCGGCCAGCAGAACTGTCACCTCTGGCTAGACTGCAAGCCGCAATCCCAACCCTACGCTGCTCTCTTGCTTCTGGACAGGCCCTCAGACAGCCCAGCAGCCAGATGTGCCCAGGATAGGCCCAAACTCCATCCTAGCAACCCTGGCAATACAACACATGTCCACCCAGACAGCCACCCAGGTGGCACAGAACACTGATCACCTGACTCCACCCGAATATATAGGTTCTCCCAGCAGGTAAAGGGATTTAAGAAAACCCCTGCCCATTGGCTGGGATACCCCATATACCCATAATCTGACCTTGCATTGTCCTTCTAATATCTAAATCCACCAGGTACCCGGCCACCTAGCGACAAAAGAGAGAAGTGCAGCAATTACAGACTTATGCCCCGTACACACGATCAGTTTTTCTGACGGAAAATGTTCAATAGGAGCTTGTTGTCGGAAATTCCGACCGTGTGTAGGCTTCATCCGACATTTTCCATCGAAATTTCCATCACACAAAATTTGAGATCTGGATCTCAAATTTTACGACAACAAAATCCGTTGTCGAAAATTCCAATTTTTGTGTACACAATTCCGACGCACAAAGTTCCACACATGCTCAGAATCAAGCAGAAGAGCCGCAGTGGCTATTGAACTTAATTTTTCTCGGCTCGTTGTACATGTTGTACGTCACTGTGTGCTTGATGTTCAGAATTTCCAACAAGATTTGTGTGACCGTGTGTATGCAAGACAAGTTTGAGCCAACATCCGTCAGAAAAAAAAACGTGGATTTTGTTGTCGGAAAATCCTATCGTGTGTACAGGGCATAAGAGTGAAATCAATTGATCCTAACAATTAGCCGTGGTAGCTATACCTGGAAGGTAAATTTAGGAAACAGAAACAAACTCAAACGAAAACGCATTACTGCACTGTCTGAAAAAATGTATACACTGGAATGGGCACATAAACTATCCCTAGCCACCAGATCACTCATTGATCTCTTACAGGCCAGGGAGGAACTTCTGGAAGAGCTAGGTACAGTGGGGCAAAAAAGTATTTAGTCAGCCACCAATTGTGCAAGTTAAAGAGAGATGAAAAGATGAGAGAGGCCTGTAATTGTCATCATAGGTATACCTCAACTATGAGAGACAAAATGTGGAAACAAATCCAGACACATCACATTGTCTGATTTTTGAAAGAATTTATTTGCAAATTATGGTGGAAAATAAGTATTTTGTCAATATCAAAAGTTCATCTCAATAGTTTGTTATATATCCTTTGTTGGCAATGACAGAGGTCTGTAAGTCTTCACAAGGTTGTCACACACTGTTGCTGGTATGTTGGCCCATTCCTCCATGCAGATCTCCTCTAGAGCAGTGATGTTTTGGGGCTGTCGCTGGGCAACACTTTCAACTCCCTCCAAAGGTTTTCTATGGGGTTGAGATCTGGAGATCTGGAGACTGGCTAGGCCACTCCAGGACCTTGAAATGCTTCTTACCAAGCCACTCCTTTGTTGCCTGGGCGGTGTGTTTGGGATCATTGTCATGCTGAAAGACCCAGCCACATTTCATCTTCAATGCCCTTGCTGATGGGAGGAGGTTTGCACTCAAAATCTCACGATACATGGCCCCATTCATTCTTTCATGTACACAGATCAGTCGTCCTGTTGCCTTTGCAGAGAAACAGCCCCAAAGCATGATGTTGCCACCCCCATGCTTCACAGTAGGTATGGTGTTCTTTGGTTGCAACTCAGCATTCTCTCTCCTCCAAACACGACGATTTGTGTTTCTATCAAACAGTTCCACTTTGGTTTCATCTGACAATATGACATTCTCCCAATCCTCTTCTAGATCATCCAAATGCTCTCTAGCAAACCTCAGATGGTCCCAGACAGGTACTGGCTTAAGCAGGGGGACACGTCTGGCACTGCGGGATCTGAGTCCCTGGCGGTGCAGTGTGTTACTGATGGTAGCCTTTCTTACGTTGGTCCCAGCTCTCTGCAGGTCATTCACTAGGTCCCCCATGTGGTTGTGGGATTTTTTCTCACTGCAATAAACTTTTTTATTGCAGATTAAGTCTTCCCAGCCTGGTGCAGGTCTACAATTTAGTTTCTGATGTCCTTCTACAGCTCTTTGGTCTTCACCATAGTGGAGTTTGGAGTGTGACTGTTTGAGGTTGTGGACAGGTGTCTTTTATACTGATAACAAGTTCAAACAGGTGCCATTAATACAGGTAAGGAGTGGAGGACAGAGGAGCCTCTTAAATAAGAAGATACAGGTCTGTGAGAGCCAGAAATCTTACTTGTTTTTAGGTGACCAAATACTTATTTTCCACCATAATTTGCAAATAAATTCTTTCAAAAATCAGACAATGTGATTGTCTGGATTTGTTTCCACATTTTGTCTCTCATAGTTGGGGTATACCTATGATGACAATTACAGGCCTCTCTCATCTTTTTAAGTGGGAGAAATTACACAATTGGTGGCTGACTAAATACTTTTGTGGCCCACTGTAAGACTTTAAAATGTAAATACGTCCTAACACAAAAATTGTTCTACGAATTCGGGAACAGATCAAGGAAATTACTAGCTAGACCACTACAAACCAAAAAATCTAAAAATACCATACACACAATCAAAGACCCTACAGGCGCTTCATTTGATTCTCCAGATGACATTGCCAATCAATTTGTTCAATATTTCTCCAAACTCTATAACCTACCTACTACAACTACAACGAATCATGCTATAGAAAGACAAGAGGCTATAAAGGATTTCCTAACACAATATTGTCAATCCCTTATCACCCCTGAAGACGCGACAAGTCTAAAACACCCCATTAGTACATAAGAAATTACGACAGCCCTAAAGCAACTCAAAACAGGTAAAAGTCCGGGCCCAGATGTTCTGACCGTAAGCTACTATAAGACTTTCCAAGAAATACTTACCCCGCATCTCTCTAAGACATTTAATGCTTTATCTTCTTCTCCACAAGCGAATAGGGATCTACTAGAGGCCCATATTATGCTTATACCAAAACCAGGCAAAGATGACATGTTAGTATCAAATTACAGACCTATCTCTCTCCTCAATGTAGACATGAAACTCTATGCCAAAATTCTTGCGAATCGTATATTCCCTCTTTTCCCCAAATTGATTTTGATAGACCAGGTAGGATTTATCCCTGTGTATGTGCTATCTTAATAGCCTAATTTGGTTCACCATCCACCTAACAGGTTATATCTCATTTATACAATAATCATATGTTTGTATAATTCATCACATGTGAACAACAACTTAATCCAAATGCTTTAAATCATATAAAAAGTCCAGCGTCCTCTCCAAACCCCGTTCGTTCCCGGTCACGTGGGTACGGTAATCTCCCAGCAGCCTCTACGCGTTTCGCAATCAAATTTGCGTCATCAGGAAGCTCCTGATGATGGTTTTTTATCCGTTTGCATGAGGAACATTGAGGACCTGGTATAGATATTGGAGAAAGTTTCCTTTGAGTGGAGTGGTTATCCCTGTTAATGAACCAAAGGTGCAGTTTTAAAGATTAATCTGGTGAGTGGCAAATCTCACAGGTGGTGGTGAAGCACTAAGTCACTTTAATCTGATACCACACACAAGAGCACGCCGCCCACGGCAATTATAACGGATGATTTGCAACACATATGAAGAAGAGTCTATCATTATGTGACATATGTCACTGGACTTTTTATATGATTTAAAGCATTTGGATTAAGTTGTTGTTCACATGTGATGAATTATACAAACATATGATTATTGTATAAATGAGATATAACCTGTTAGGTGGATGGTGAACCAAATTAGGCTATTAAGATAGCACATACACAGGTAATATAGAGAGCACAGATGGGAGCAGCGCATCCACTCACATAGCACTTTTAATTTAATTTTTCTCTGAAAAACATTTTTTGGATGCAGCAGCTATAAATACCACTTACACTATTTTTGATAGGATAGGTTTTGCGCCAGTGACACATATATTTTCACAAGGATTTATCCCTGGTAGGGAAGCTAGGGATAACACCATAAAAGCTATCAACATCCACCATTGGCTCTCGACTTCCTACAAACAAGGTTTTTTCTGTCCCTCGATGCGGAGAAGGCATTCAATAGGGTGGCTTGGGACTACATTAAGGCAGTGTTGCAGGCTATGGGGTTTCCTGCACACTTTCTCCAATTGATTATAGCACTATATTCATCGACCACTGCCAGAATTAGGGTTAATCGCCGCTAGGTATGATCCGAACACCCCCCTGTTCGGTTCGCACCAGAACATGCGAACAGGCAAAATGTTTGTTCGAACACGCGAACACCGTTAAAGTCTATGGGACACGAACATGAATAATCAAAAGTGCTAATTTTAAAGGCTTATATGCAAGTTATTGTCATAAAAAGTGTTTGGGGACCTGGGTCCTGCCCCAGGGGACATGGATCAATGCAAAAAAAGTTTTAAAAACGTCCGTTTTTTCAGGAGCAGTGATTTTAATAATGCTTAAAGTCAAACAATAAAAGTGTAATATCCCTTTAAATTTCGTAGCTGGGGGGTGTCTATAGTATGCCTGAAAAGGGGCACATGTTTCCCGTGTTTAGAACAGTCTGACAGCAAAATTACATTTCAAAGAAAAAAAGTCATTTAAAACTACTCACGGCTATTGCATTGCCGGTCCGACAATACACATAAAAGTTCATTGATAAAAATGGCATGGGAATTCCCCACTGGGGAACCCCGAACCAAAATTTGAAAAAATTACGTGGGGGTCCCCCTAAATTCCATACCAGGCCCTTCAGGTCTGGTATGGATATTAAGGGGAACCTCGGCCAAATTTTTTTTAAAAAAATGACATGGGGGTCCCCCTAAATTCCATACCGGACCCTTATCCGAGTGCGCAACGTGGCAGGCCGCAGGAAAAGAGGGGGAACGAGAGAGCGCCCCCCCTCCTGAACCGTACCAGGCCACATGTCCTCAACATTGGGAGGGTGATTTGGGGTAGCCCCCCAAAACACCTTGTCCCCATGTTGATGGGGACAAGGGCCTCATCCCCACAACCCTTGTCCGGTGGTTGTGGGGGTCTGCGGGCGGGGGGCTTATCGGAATCTGGAAGCCCCCTTTAACAAGGGGACCCCCAGATCCCGACCCCCCCTGTGTGAAATGGTAAGGGGGTACTTGTACCCCTACCATTTCACAAAAAACTGTCAAAAATGTTACAAATGACAAGAGACAGTTTTTGACAATTCCTTTATTTACAGTAAATGCTTCTTCTTTCTTCTATCTTCCTTCATCTTCTTCTTCTTCTTCTGGTTCTTCTGGTTCCTTCTTCCGCTGTTCTCGTCCAGCATCTCTTCCGCGGCATCTTCTATCTTCTTCTCCTCGGGCCGCGCCGCACCCATGGCATGGGGGAGGCTCCCGCACTTCTCTTCATCTTCTTCTCTTCTTCATCTTCTTCTCTTCTTCATCTTCTTCTCTGGGCCGCCCCGCACCCATGCTGGCATGGAGGGAGGCTCCCACTGTGTGACGCGTCTCCTCTTTTGACGGTTCTTAAATAACGGGGGGCGGGGCCACCCAGTGACCCCGCCCCCCTCTGACGCACGTTGACTTGACCGGACTTCCCTGTGACATCACAGGGAATGCCACAGGGAAGTCCCCTCATGTCCCGTGCGTCAGATGGGGGCGGGGCCACCTGGTGACCCCGCCCCCATCTGACGCACGGGACATGAGGGGACTTCCCTGTGGCATTCCCTGTGATGTCACAGGGAAGTCCGGTCAAGTCAACGTGCGTCAGAGGGGGGCGGGGTCACTGGGTGGCCCCGCCCCCCGTTATTTAAGAACCGTCAAAAGAGGAGACGCGTCACACAGTGGGAGCCTCCCTCCATGCCAGCATGGGTGCAGAGCGGCCCGTTGAAGAAGATGAAGAAGAGAAGAAGACGAAGAAGAAAAGAAGATGAAGAAGAATAGAAGATGAAGAGAAGAGCGTGAGCCTCCCCCCATGCCATGGGTGCGGAGCGGCCCGATGAGAAGAAGATAGAAGACGCCGCGGAGGAGATGCTGGACGAGAACGCCGGAGGAAGAACCAGAAGAAGCAGAGGAAGAAGAAGCCAGAAGAACCAGAAGAAGAAGAAGATGAAGGAAGATAGAAGAAAGAAGAAGCATTTAAATAAAGGAATTGTCAAAAATTGTCTCTTGTCATTTTTAACATTTTTAACAGCTTTTTTGTGAAATGGTAGGGGTACAAAAGTATCCCCTTACCATTTCCCACAGGGGGGCTGGGATCTGGGGGTCCCCTTGTTAAAGGGGGCTTCCAGATTTCGATAAGCCCCCCACCCGCAGATCCCCACAACCACCGACCAGAGTTGTGGGGATGAGGCCCTTGTCCTCATCAACATGGGGACAAGATGTTTTGGGGGTCTACCCCAAAGCACCCTCCCAATGTTGAGGGCATGTGGCCTGATACAGTTCAGGAGGGGGGCCGCTCTCTCGTCCCCCCTCTTTTCCTGCGGCCTGCCAGGTTGCGTGCTCGGATAAGGGTCTGGTAGGGATTTTTGGGGGGACCCCACGCCTTTTTTTTTATTTTGGCGCGAGGTTCCCCTTAAAATCCATACCAGACCTGAAGGGACTGGTATGGAATTTAGGGGGACCCCCACGTCATTTTTTAAAAAATTTTGGCCGGGGTTCTCCTTAATATCCATACCAGACCTGAAGGGCCTGGTATGGAATTTAGGGGGACCCCACGTCATTTTTTTTTAAATTTTGGTTCGGGGTTCCCCTGTGGGGAATTCCCATGCCATTTTTATCAATGAACTTTTATGTGTATTGTCGGACCGGCAATGCATTAATAACCGCAAGTAGTTTTAAATGACTTTTTTTTCTTTGAAATGTCATTTTGCTGTCAGACTGTTCTAAACACGGGAAACATGCGCCCCTTTACAGGCATACTATAGACACCCCCAGGTATGAAATTTAAAGGGATATTACACTTTTATTGTTTGACTTTAAGCATTATTAAAATCACTGCTCCTGAAAAAACGGCTGTTTTTAAAACTTTTTTTTGCATTGATCCATGTCCCCTGGGGCAGGACCCGGGTCCCCAAACACTTTTTATGACAATAATTTGCATATAAGCCTTTAAAATTAGCACTTTTGATTTCTCCCATAGACTTTTAAAGGGTGTTCCGCGGCATTCGAATTTGCCGCGAACACCCCAAATTGTTCGCTGTTCGGCGAACTTGCGAACAGCCAATGTTCGAGTCGAACATGAGTTTGACTCGAACTCGAAGCTCATCCCTAATCACCGCATGTCGGATGCCTTCTCCCTCTCGAATGGCAGACGCCAAGGGTGCCCATTATCCCCTCTCATTTTGTACTCACCTTAGAACCTCTACTGCACAAACTTACGACTAATTCCAACGTAAAAGGCATTGATATACGAAACAAACATTACAAAGTAGCGGTGTACGCAGAGGACATCCTCCTCTTCCTTTCTGACCCTTTAATCACCATACCCAATCTATTGCAGGATTTTAACCTCTTTCACAAATTATCCAACTTGCAAATAAATTTAGCAAAATCAACAAACTCAGAACAAACACTTAGAGCACATCAATTCTTTCAAAACAATGCGCTCATCTCTTTTGCTACCATGTCCTCCCGATTCCAAGATAATAACATTCCTTTTTATAAATTTTTGCAAATCAGACATTTTTTGAATAGCACCAGACCTACCACACAATGGTGTAGAGAACAAAATCCTTTGAAGAACTTTGCTCTACTGCGAGTCCTCAAAGACATTTGACCTTGACGGTATATTCGCTCATCTTTGGTGAAATCGACCATAAATCTAACGCAGTAATCCAGAAATGGGAAAGTGAGCTCAAGTTAGACCTCCCCAGGGCTTTTTTTCCCAGATAATAGGTGCAGGAACTCCTCTCTTCCGAGACACCCTTTGACTCTGCCCCCTACCCACCTTCAAGCCCCGCTCCTTGGCTCCACCCCTTACCCACCTCCCAGTACCACCCCTTTCAGCACTAAGTATAATTTTGTGGTGCTTTTTTGTATGGAATTTGTTAATGATAATGAAAGCAGTAAAATAGATCTAACAACAATGGACACCCAAGGGAAAATAGATCCACCCCAGCAACAATGGTCTCCCAACAGCCAGCATCAATAGACCCTCCAGCAGCCAGCAACATTAGACCCCTCCCTCAACACTAAATCCCTCCCAGCAGCGATTGACATCCTGCAACATAAGACCTACATCAGCAACAATAGATCACCCACCAGCAACATAGACCTCCCCAGCAACAATAGGACCTCCTGCAAAATAGATCCCCTCCAGCACCAATAGATTTCAAAGTAGCCAGCATCAATAGACCCTCCAGCAGCCAGCAACACAGACCCCTCCCTCAACAGTAGATCCCTCCCAACAACAACTGACCCACCAGAAACATAAGACCCACTCCAGCAACAAATGATCCCCTGGAGCAACAGAAGACCTCTACAGTAACAATATATATATAGTTACATAGTTACATAGTAGGTGAGGTTGAAAAAAGACACAAGTCCATCAAGTCCAACCTATGTGTGTGATAATGTGTCAGTATTACATTCTTTATCCCTGTATGTTGCGGTCATTCAGGTGCTTATCTAATAGTTTCTTGAAGCTATCAATGCTCCCCGCTGAGACCACCGCCTGTGGAAGGGAATTCCACATCCTTGCTGCTCTTACAGTAAAGAACCCTCTATGTAGTTTAAGGTTAAACCTCTTTTCTTCTAATTTTAATGAGTGGCCGCGAGTCTTGTTAAACTCTCTTCTGTGAAAAAGTTTTATTTCTATTGTAGGGTCACCATTATGGTATTTGTATATTGAAATTATAGCCCCTCTCAAGCGTCTCTTCTCCAGAGAGAATAAGTTCAGTGCTCGCAACCTTTCCTCATAACTAAGATCCTCCAGACCCTTTATTAGCTTTGTTGCCCTTCTTTGTACTCACTCCATTTCCAGTACATCCTTCCTGAGGACTGGTGCCCAGAACTGGACAGCATACTCCAGGTGCGGCCGGACCAGAGTCTTGTAGAATGGGAGAATTATCGTTTTATCTCTGGAGTTGATCCCCTTTTTAATGCCAATATTCTGTTTGCTTTGTTAGCAGCAGCTTGGCATTGCATGCCATTGCTGAGCCTATCATCTACTAGGACCCCCAGGTCCTTTTCCATCAATAGACCCCCTTTCTCTGCAAAAATAGATCCCCTCCAGAATAGATTCCCCAGTAGCCAGCATCAATCGACCCTCCAGAACATCCCAGCACCCCTTACCATTACATAAATTCAGTTCTGGAGGTGCCGGAACTGCGTTCCCCCACGTTCCTGCTGAAAAAAAGCCCTGGACCTCCCCCATTGGACTTTACTCCAGCTCATTACCTGTTACATCACACATCACTACCTGAATCCACTTAAAGAAGGTCTCTTATGCTTCCCCTTATCAATGTGGCTAAACTAGGCATGTGCATTTCGTTTCGTTCCGAATCGAAATTCGGACGAATTTTTCATTATTCGGAAATTCGGATGCATCCGAATTTCCGAATGACAAAAGTAAAGAATTTAAACGAATCCGAAAAAAAACGAACGAATTCGAATCGAATTCGAAAACATATTCGAATCGAATTCGAAAACATATTCGAATCGAATTCGAAAACATAATCGAATCGAATTCGAAAACATATTCGAATCGAATTCGAAAACATATTCGAATCGAATTCGAAAACATATTCGAAAACATATTCGAATCGAATTCGAAAACATAATCAAATTAAAAAAAAATAGAAAACGTTTTTCTAAAAAAAACAATAAGGTAGAATATAAAATAATAAAGCAATAGAATATGTATATATATATATATATATATATATATATATATATATATATATATATATATATATATATATATATATATATAAATATGTTTTTTTATGCTTTTCTTTTCTATTATTTTATATTCTATAATAGTATTTTCAATTCAAATTCAAATTTATTCTATACGAAATTCGAATTTCGGTACATGGCTTCTGAATTTCATATAGAATGAATTCGAATTTGAATAGAAAAGATTAGAACAGAAAATAATAGAAAAGTATAGACTATAAAAACAATAGAACAGAATAGAAGAAAATATAATATATATAATTTATTCTATTCTGTTCTATTGTTTTTCTAGTCTTTTCTCTTCTACTCTATTCTAATCTTTTCTATTCAAATTCGAATTCATATTATAAGAAATTCAATATTCGGAAGATGGTTTTATATATATATATATATATATATATATATATATATATATATATATATATTATACATATACATATATATATTATACATATACACACACGCACATATATATATATATATCTATATATATATATCTATATATATATATATATATATATAGATATATATATATAGATAGATATATTTATATATATATATATATGTGCGTGTGTGTATATGTATAATATATATATGTATATGTATTATATATATATATATATATATATATATATATATATATATATATATATATATATATAACCATCTTCCGAAATTTGAATTTCTTATAAAATGAATTCAAATTTGAATAGAAAAGATTAGAACAGAGTAGAAGAGAAAAGACTAGAAAAACAATAGAACAGAATACAAAAAATTATATATATTATATTTTATTCTGTTCTATTGTTTGTCTAGTCTATTATTTTCTATTCTAATCTTTTCTATTCAAATTCGAATTCATTCTATACGAAATTCCACTTTCAGAAGCCATCTGCCGAAATTCGAATTTCGTATAGAATGAATTCAAATTCGAATAGAAAAGTTTAGAATAGAATAGAAAAGAATAGCATAGAAAAACAATGAAACAGAATAGAAAATTATATATATTATATATTATACATATACACACACACATATATATATATATATATATATATATATATATATATCTCTCTCTCTCTCTCTCTCTCTCTCTATATATATATATATATATATATATATATATATATATATATATATATATATATATATATATATATAAAACCATCTTCCGAAATTTGAATTTCTTATAATATGAATTTGAATTTGAATAGAAAAAATTAGAATAGAGTAGAAGAGAAAAGACTAGAAAAACAATAGAACAGAATAGAATAAATTATATATTCTTTTCTATTATTTTCTATTCTATTCTAATCTTTTATATTCAAATTTGATTTCGGTCTATATGAAATTCGAATTTTGGAAGATGTTTATATATATATATATATATATATATATATATATATATATATATATATATATATAAAACATCTTCCAAAATTCGAATTTCATATAGACCGAAATCAAATTTGAATATAAAAGATTAGAATAGAATAGAAAATAATAGAAAAGAATAGACTAGAAAAACAATAGAACAGATTCTTCTATTCTGTTCTATTGTTTTTCTAGTCTATTCTTTTCTATTATTTTCTGTTCTAATTCGAATTCATTCTATAAGAAATTCAAACTTCAGAAGCCATGTTCCGAAATTCGAATTCCGTATAGAATGAATTTGAATTGAAAAGACTATTATAGAATATAAAATAATAGAAAAGAAAAGCATAAAAAAACAATAGAAGAGAATAATACAAAAAAATTACTGTATTTATCGGCGTATAACACGCACTGGCATATAACACGCACCCCAAGTTTAGGAGGGAATTTTAAGGAAAAAAAAACTTTTAGGAGGGAAGTTTAAGGGAAAAAAACTTACATTTAAATGCCCATCATTGCAGCCTTCTCAGTGCAGCCTTGCCCCAGTGCAGCCTTGCCCCAGTGCAGCCTTGTCAGTGCAGCCTTGTCAGTGCAGCCTTGTCAGTGCAGCCTTCCCAGTGTCCATTGCAGCCTTGCCCCAGTGCAGCCTTGCCCCAGTGCAGCCTTGTAGCTCGCAGTTTGAAAATCCTGTGATCCCCTGCGATCCTGAGCTTCAAAATCGCCGACCGCGATTTGAAAATGGTGCCGCCGGCGCCAAAATACACAGAGCCGGTCCTCGGCTCTTCTCGGCGGCTCTCGTTCACTTTCGGCTCCACTCGTAGTCCCGCCCGGGATGGGCGTGACTGTGAGCGGAGCTATCCGAACCTAGCCGAGTACACTCGGCTAGGTTCGGGCGGCACTCGAGTGAAGCCGAAAGTGGCCGAGAAGAGCTGAGGACCGGCTCTGTGTATTTCGGCGCCATTTTCAAATCGCGGTCGGCGATTTTGAAGATCTGTCAGCTCAGGATCGCAAGGGATCGGCGTATAACACGCACCCATGATTTTCCCCTGATTTTAAGGGGAAAAAAGTGCGTGTTATATGCCGATAAATAAGGTATATATATTTATATATATTTTTTTTTTTTTTTTTTCTATGCTGGTCTATTGTTTTTCTATTCTTTTCTATTCTTTTCTATTTTATTCTAATCTTTTCTATTTGAATGCGAAATCATTCTATACGAAGTTTGAATTTCCGAAAATGGTTATACAGACACACATCTTCCGAAATTGGAATTTGGTACAGAATGAATTCAAATAGAAAAGATTAGAATAGAACAGAAAATAATATAAAAGAATAGCATAGAAAAACAATAGAACAGAATAGAAAAAAATATAAAATATTCTATTCTAATCTTTTCTATTCAAATTCATTCTGTACCAAATTCCAATTTCGGAAGATGGTTTTATTTATTTTTATATATATATAAAATATTTCTTTCTATTCTGTTCTATTGTTTTTCTATTCTATTCTTTTCTATTAGAATTTGATTTCATTCTATTTCTATATAACTATTTTCTGAAATTCGAATTTTGTATAGAATGAATTTGAATTCAAATAGAAAAGATCAGAATATAATAGAAAATAATAGAAAAACAATAGAACAGAATAGAAAAAATATTTTTTATATTATATATATAAAATTCGAATTTCGTATAAAATTAATTTGAATAGAAAAGATTAAAATAGAGTAGAAAGAATAGACTAGAAAAACAATAGAACAGAATAGAATAAGATATAATATATATATTATATTTTATTCTGTTCTGTTCTATTGTTTTTCTAGTCTATTCTTTTCTATTCAAATTCAAATTCATTCTATACGAAATTCGAATTTCAGAAGCCATCTTCCGAAATTCGAATTTCGTATAGAATGAATTCAAATTCGAATAGAAATGTTTAGAATAGAATAAAAAAGAATAGCATAGAAAAACAATGAAACAGAATAGAAAAAAATATATATATTATATTTTATTCTCTTCTGTTCTATTGTTTTTCTAGTCTATTCTATTTCTATTCTAATCTTTTCTATTCAAATTCGAATTCATTCTATACGAAATTCTAATTTTAGAAGCCATCTTCCGAAATTCGAATTTCGCATAGAATTAATTCAAATTCGAATAGAAAAGTTTAGAATAGAATAGAAAAGAATAGCATAGAAAAACAATGGAACAGAATAGGAAAAAAATATAATATATATATTTAACCATCTTCCAAAATTGGAATTTGGTACAGAATGAATTCGAATTCAAATAGAAAAGCTTAGAATACAATATATTATTTTTTTTTCTATTCTGATCTATTGTTTTTCTATGCTATTCTTTTATACTTTCTATTCTATCCTAATCTTTTCTATTGGAATTCGATTTCATTCTATACGAATTTCAAATTTCGCAAAATGGTTATATATAGTTTACTTTTTCAAATTCAGTTATTGTTTTTTTCGAATTTTATAGTTTTTTTCGAATGTGGTAGAAATTTTTCGAATTTGACAGTTTTTTTCGAATGTGGTAGAATTTTTTCGAATTTAATATTTTTTTCAAATGTAGTAACATTTTTTTTGAATTTGATAGTTTTTTTCGAATGTGGTAGAATTTTTTCGAATTTGACAGTTTTTTTCGAATGTGGTAGAATTTTTTCGAATTTGATAGATTTTTTCGAATTTGACAGTTTTTTTCGAATGTGGTAGAATTTTTTCGAATTTGATAGTTTTTTTCGAATGTGGTAGAATTTTTTCGAATTTGACAGTTTTTTTCGAATGTGTTAGAATTTTTTCGAATTTGATAGTTTTTTTTCGAATGCGGTCGAATTTTTTCCAATGCGGTCGAATTTTTTCGAATTCGAATACGAAACGAAACGAATTCCGAAAACGAATGTAATGAATGCAACGAATTTAACTAAACGAATTAAGTTAAATAACGAATCGAAACGAAACGAAACTAAACGAATTTTTTCATCCTGCACATGTCTAGGCTAAACAATGTATAACATTGTAATAGAGAAATACTAACCCCCCTAAAATATCCGATTGGCTGAAGCGTATTGAGAAGATTGCAGAGATGGAGGACTTAATCCATCAATCTAAAGAAAACACGACGAAATATCGAAATACGTGGGCTTGTTGGCTACACTTTAGAAACTCCTCAGAGTTTCAGGAGCTACTTTATTATGCAATCCACAACCTCGCCTCACAACGGGAATAAACTAACACTTCCCATACACGTTCCCTCCTTCGCCAAGGTTATGATACCCGCCATACCCAGTTAATTAAGCATCTTCCCCTGTATCGTACATAGCATATTCCCACCCAAATCTTGAAGTATAACACTCTGACTACTATAATCATAACAAATATGCACCTTTTATCCAATATTGGATTATCCCTTGAATATAAGGCTATACTTCAGACCTGTACAGCTTACATCTCCTCATTAATACCCAAGCTTTCCAAGCTTTGGAGAGCAGCTTATTCCACTTAGTGGACCAATACTGCTAGAACATTAAAAGATAAATCCACCTCCCCCTATCTTGCACAGTATGTTCCCATTCGGGGTGCGTGGGCTGGGGGTAGGCCTGCTTTGGTCTCCCTGACTTAATCAGATAAACCCTCTTATCATTCTCCTATGATGTCCCATGACATCACAAGGCACGTTCTAGCCTGCTAGAATAGTTTGATACAGCTATACTTTAATCATTCTATGTTTGAATTTGAATTGAATTAAAATAGCAACTGATATACAATAATATGATCGTTAACCACGCTAATTGGAAATTTTATGATTATTTGTACTGTATGTATTGATCTTAATTCCTGTTGCTTTAACATGTAATTGTATTATTGTTCTAATAAAATTATTTGAAACAAAAAAAAATGAAGAGTAATGCCGCCTAAACACGGTCAGACTTTTCGACCGGACTTGTCCGACGGACGCCGACGGACCAGTCGTGTGTGGGCTTCACTGGACCTTCAGCAGACTTTTCCAGTCGCAAATCTGACGTACTTTAGATTGGGAACTTGCTTCAAATCTTTACGTCGTAACTCCGCTGGATCCAGGAATCCGCTCGTCTGTATGCTAGTCCGACGAACAAAAACCCACGCTAGGGCAGCTATTGGCTACTGGCTATAAACTTCCTTATTTTAGTCCAGTGTATGTCATCACGTACAAATCCGTCGGACTTTTGTGTGATCGTGTGTAGGCAAGTCCGGTCATTAGAAAGTCTGTTGAAAGTCCGCCAAAAGTCTTTTGAAAATCTGTCGAAAGTCTGTTGGATGGGCTGCGGACTTTTGTAGCTGAAAAGTCCGACCATGTGTACGCGGCATAAGAACTTGCATGGAGTGCAGAAGTGTGTGTCCTTTGTGTTAGTCCAAAGGCAGAGGTCAGGTTGAGAAGTTGGGAGGTAGCTGGGGTATAAACATTATTAGGAATCTTAAAGTCACCAAGAATGATATTGGGCATTTCAAAGAAAAGAAAATAAGGTAGCTGGGCAGAAAATTCATCAAGGAAGAGTGAGACCAGTTGCAGAGGAAGATAAATCACAGTGCAGAGAAACTGGAGAAAAGAAAGGAATACCGTGAGCTTCAAACAAGTAGAAGGATAGAGAGGGAGGTGCAGGAAGGGCTTGAAAAGTTTTTTATGGCAAGAGAAGGTGAAGGACACTGTAGTCATATTAGTTCACGTGCAACAACACAGTTGAGTACATTTGTTTTTTTTGCACAACAGTTACATTTTCAAGCTATTGGGGGAATCCCTCCCTTATTCTAATATCCAAGCAGTACAGAGGAGCAGTGGAAAAAACAAGAAGATGAGAATTGTCATAAAACTGTGTGGTAGTGATTTACAGTAAAATAATGTGCTCAACATTCAGGCCATTACCTTTTCCTCATACAAAATTATTATTCACAGTTTAGAGGTTTTCGTTTCCTGAGTATTTTTTAAAAAGTCCCTTTAGGAACCAAAACTTCCAGGTCTTCCATAGAATGGTCTGGTTGTGGGAAATGATGTTCCATATCTCCACAGTAATCCTCTTCTTTATGTTCTTTTATTGTGTCTGTGACAGACCTAGCCAGGACAGGGGCTTTTGGAGAGGACTGGGAGCAAGCCTCTTACCCACTCACTATGGGCCCTGGCATTTAAGGTAACACTACTCTTTGGAAGGTGTATGCCTGGGGGATCCATGGATTGGTCTTATTATTTTGGATTCAAGTCTCCCCAAGACACACAGACTCTGGGACTCTAAGCCCAGGGTCCATGTTAAGGGCCTAGATGTCACATTTCCAACAAGGACTGCTCCACACTATGGGACTCATAGCAGATGTTGATGTTATCAGCAAGCCACCTGTCTGGGGGTTGCCTGCTATAATGTGTAATGTGTATAATACAAGTAGGTCTAGTGTGCTTCCTAAGGGTCTTTCACCCATTGTTAATTGTGCTAATTAACTTGCCTTTTGTCTGTCTGATAAGCAAACCATTGTGGGTTGTATTTATACTTGTAATAATGTGTATTGTCCAGTACACTGTATTCAGTATTGTAGAAGTTGGCAAGTCTGACCTAGAATGAAACCTCTGAATCATCCAGGTCGCTAATTAACATGTTTATAGTATATGTCTGCTGTTCTAATTATATTCCTGTGTACAATTTGTATTGTTATGATCAGGAGGGGGAGGTCCTCCTGTGGGGTATATATTATGTGTTAGTTTGTTCACATAACCGTGTTCCAGCTTTGCAGCCAAACAAGTCCTACCTTGTTCTTGGTTGCAATATGCGGCTATAATATCTGATATCTATCTTCAGAATGGAAGAAGTGGTATATGATGGAAGCACTCAAGCAGAGTTTGGGGGACGATTCCGTTACAGTGTCTATAAACATTCATTCTGTTTTTGCAACTTCTGTCCTGTGTCAGCAATGTATGGTCCATGCTTGCACTTGCTGCATTGACTGAAGTACATCCCATTACTGGAGGCCAAGCTGTATGATCCTGTAATACTGAAAGTTCCTTTTGTTTGTGTGACAAAGTTTAATACATTTATGTAGATGCACAGATTGCAGCATTTAGTGTTGCAAGGTTTTGTTCCCTTTTTTTAGTCCCTGTCCTCAGAATGAATCTTCCTGCTGATCAATGAGGTTGGGTGGTTGCCTGAAGGTCAGCACTAAGCGTTGATGGTATATTCCTTTCAGGGTTCTGTCCTCTGTTATGATAGGTTTCATCTATTTCATTATCTCTTTCATCCCTTCTAGTGCTGGATTGTATGTGGTTATTAGAGGTACACGGCTATTTGTTTTCTTCTCTTTGTATTGTAGGAGATTTTTAAGGCAGCGTTTATGCTTATACTGATAGTTTTGTTGCTGTAACCTTTCTAATGCAAGGATTCTGTTAGTACTCCTAGATGTCTATTTATGTGTTCTGGTTTGGAACATATTCTGTGGTATCCAAACTATTGAAGGGCCACCTCTGGAATGGTCCATGTTTTTCCACCAAGGTATGCATTCTACATCATTGTGCACACCAGAGCTTTGCTTACTTACACTATTATATCTGTAGTTTTTCTCTTGAATAGTTCATATTGTTCTATACTATCGTAGGTCCCAAGGGGTCGATGCTCTAGGGAATGTCTTCCAGGGTTCAGAAAATCTGTAAGAGAAGGATATCACCCATGTTGTTATAATTGTGCTCCATGTTCAGAAGGAGAAATATCAAACCATTCTGGTAAGCTTGATTTTTTTTAACCACTTAACAACCGGCCCATAGCCGAATGTTGGCTACAGGGTGGTTGCATAACTCTGGGAGGGCGTACAGTGATGTCCTCCCAGAATGCCTCTCTTGCGTGCCCCCTGGGGCGTGCACCCGAACACATCCGTGACTGCCGGGTCCAGAGGCTGATTGCGGCTATTTACCATGTGATCGCTCCGTCAAATGACAGAGCGATCACATGTAAACAAACCGGCATGATATCTGGTTCCTCTTTCCCCTCTCCGTCCAGTGTGAGTGGAGAAGGGAGAGATCAGTGACAGCAGCGCTGTGGGCTACATGTTTAATGCCCACAGCGCTGCTCAGTGACAAATCCATCCATCCATCCATTCTCAGCCATGCATACCCACCCATACTCTGCATACTCAGCCATGCATACCCTTCCATACTCTGCATACCCATCCATACTCTGCATACTCGTCCATACTCTGCATACCCACCCATCCATCCATCCATCCATACTCAGCATACCCATCCATCCATACTCAGCATACTCATCCATACTCTGCATACCCATCCATCCATACTCAGCATACCCATCCATCCATACTCAGCATAGCCATCCATACTCTGCATACCCATCCATCCATCCATACTCAGCATACCCATCCATACTCTGCATACCCATCCATACTCTGCATACTCATCCATACTCTGCATACCCATCCATCCATACTCAGCATAGCCATCCATACTCTGCATACCCATCCATCCATCCATACTCAGCATACCCATCCATACTCTGCATACCCATCCATACTCTGCATACTCATCCATACTCTGCATACCCATCCATCCATCCATACTCAGCATACCCATCCATACTCGGCATACCCATCCATACTTGGCAAACCCATCCATACTCAGCATACCCATCCATCCTCAGCAATACTCATCCATCCATCCATCCATGCTCAGCCATCCCATCCACCCCATCCATAATTAGCCATACCCATCTATACTCAGCCATACCCAGCAATATTCAGTCATACCCAGCCATACCCAGCCGTACCCAGCCATACTCAGCCATACCCAGATGTACTCAGTCGTACCCAGCCATACCCAGCCATACCCAACCGTACCATCTATACCCAGCCATACTCAGCCGTACCCATCCGTACTCAGCCGTACTCAGCCATCCCATCTATACCCAGCCATACTCAGCCGTACCCATCCATACTCAGCCGTACCCGGCCATACTCATTCATGCTCAGCCATCCACGGCTTATCCATCCCCATTCATGCTCATCCATGCCACATTAGTTATTATCCATGCCACATCCATGCCACTACAGTGCCTCACAAAAGTGTAATAGGTAGTCAAATTAGATTTGAAACTTATGTCCCTAGAACACCTGATGGTGCTCCCTGCATATTGGTCCTCTGTATGTGGCCACACTGTGGAAAAGTCTAACACATGTGGTATCGCCATACTCAGGAGGAGAAGAAGAATCTATTTTGGGGTGTAATTTTTGGTATGTACATGCTATGTGTTAGAAATATTGTGTAAATGGACAATGTTGTGTAAAAGAAAATGCTTTTCATTTTCTTTACACATTTTCCAAAAACTTGTAGAAAAAATGACATGTTCAAAAGAACGATAAGATCGATATGCCACATAGATTATACATTGGGTTGTTTTCTTTCCAAAATGGGGTCATTTTTTGGGCGTTTCCATTGTCCTGGTTCTCCAGGGCCTTCAAAATTGTAAGAGGTAGTCAAGAAATTATATGTGTAATTTATGCTCCAAGAACGCCTGACAGTGCTCCCTGCATGTTGGGCCTCTATATGTGGCTACACTGTGTAAAAGTCTCACACATGTGGTATAGCCATACTCAGGAGGAGTAGTAGAATGTGTTTTGGGGTGTAATTTGTGCTATGCATATGCTGTGTGTGAGAAATAACCTGCTAATATAACAATTTTGTGAAAAAAAATCTTGATTTTGCAAAGAATTGTGGGAAAAAATTACAACTTCAAAAAAATCACCATGCCTCTTACTAAATACCTTGGAATGTCTACTTTCCAAAAAGGGGTCATTTGTGGGTATTTGTACTTCCCTGGCTTGTTAGGGTCCCAAGAAATGAGATAGGCCGTCAGTACTTCAGGTGTGATCAATTTTCAGAGATTGGCACCATAGCTTGTGGACTCTATAACTTTCACAAAGACCAAATAATATACACTGATTTGGGTTATTTTTACTAAAGATATGTAGCAGTATAAATTTTGGCCAAAATATATGAAGAAAAATTACTAATTTGCAAAATTTTATAACAGAAACAAAGAAAAATGCATTTCTTTTCATATATCAGGGGTAGGGATGAGCCGAACACCCCCCTGTTCGGTTCGCACCAGAACATGCGAACAGGAAAAAAGTTCGTTCGAACATGCGAACACCGTTAAAGTCTATGGGACACGAACATGAATAATCAAAAGTGCTAATTTTAAAGGCTTATATGCAAGTTATTGTCATAAAAAGTGTTTGGGGACCTGGGTCCTGCCCCAGGGGACATGGATCAATGCAAAAAAAAGTTTTAAAAACGGCCGTTTTTTCAGGAGCAGTGATTTTAATAATGCTTAAAGTCAAACAATAAAAGTGTAATATCCCTTTAAATTTCGTACCTGGGGGGTGTCTATAGTGTGCCTGTAAAGGGGCGCATGTTTCCTGTGTTTAGAACAGTCTGACAGCAAAATGACATTTTGAAGGAAAAAACTCATTTAAAACTACCCGCGGCTATTGCATTGCCGACAATACACATAGAAGTTCATTGATAAAAACGGCATGGGAATTCCCCAAAGGGGAACCCCGAACCAAAATTAAAAAAAAAAAATGACGTGGGAGTCCTCCTAAATTCCATACCAGGCCCTTCAGGTCTGGTATGGATATTAAGGGGAACCCCGGCCAAAATTTAAAAAAAAAAATGACGTGGGGTTCCCCCTAAATTCCATACCAGACCCTTCAGGTCTGGTATGGATTTTAAGGGGAACCCCGCGCCAAAAAAAAAAAAAAAAACGGCGTGGGGTCCCCCCAAAAATCCATACCAGACCCTTATCCGAGCACGCAACCTGGCAGGCCGCAGGAAAAGAGGGGGGGACGAGAGTGCGGCCCCCCCTCCCTCCTGAACCGTACCAGGCCACATGCCCTCAACATTGGGAGGGTGCTTTGGGGTAGCCCCCCAAAACACCTTGTCCCCATGTTGATGAGGACAAGGGCCTCATCCCCACAACCCTGGCCGGTGGTTGTGGGGGTCTGCGGGCGGGGGGCTTATCGGAATCTGGAAGCCCCCTTTAACAAGGTGACCCCCAGATCCCGGCCCCCCCCTGTGTGAAATGGTAAGGGGGTATATAAGTACCCCTACCATTTCACGAAAAAAGTGTCAAAAATGTTAAAAATGACAAGAGACAGTTTTTGACAATTCCTTTATTTAAATGCTTCTTCTTTCTTCTATCTTCCTTCATCTTCTGGTTCTTCTGGCTCTTCTGGTTCTTCTGGTTCTTCCTCCGGCGTTCTCGTCCAGCATCTCCTCCACGGCGTCTTCTGTCTTCTTCTCCTCGGGCCGCTCCGCACCCATGGCATGGGGGGGAGGCTCCCGCTCTTCTCTTCTTCTCTTCTTCTCTTCTTCTCTTCTTCTCCTCTTCATTTTCTTCTCCGGGCCGCTCCGCAATCCATGCTGGCATGGAGGGAGGCTCCCGCTGTGTGACGGCGCTCCTCGTCTGACAGTTCTTAAATAATGGGGGGGGCGGGGCCACCCGGTGACCCCGCCCCCCTCTGACGCACGGTGACTTGACGGGACTTCCCTGTGGCATTCCCCGTGACGTCACAGGGAAGTCCCGTCAAGTCACCGTGCGTCAGAGGGGGGCGGGGTCACCGGGTGGCCCCGCCCCCCGTTATTTAAGAACTGTCAGACGAGGAGCGCCGTCACACAGCGGGAGCCTCCCTCCATACCAGCATGGATTGCGGAGCGGCCTGGAGAAGAAAATGAAGAAGAGAAGAAGAGAAGAAGAGAAGAAAAGAAGAAAAGAAGAAAAGAAGAAGAGAAGAAGAGAAGAAGAGAAGAGTGGGAGCCTCCCCCCCATGCCATGGGTGCGGAGCGGCCCGAGGAGAAGAAGATAGAAGACGCCGCGGAGGAGATGCTGGACGAGAACGCCGGAGGAAGAACCAGAAGAGCCAGAAGAGCCAGAAGAACCAGAAGAACCAGAAGAACCAGAAGATGAAGGAAGATAGAAGAAGCATTTAAATAAAGGAATTGTCAAAAACTGTCTCTTGTCATTTTTAACATTTTTGACACTTTTTTCGTGAAATGGTAGGGGTACTTATGTACCCCCTTACCATTTCACACAGGGGGGGGGCCGGGATCTGGGGGTCACCTTGTTAAAGGGGGCTTCCAGATTCCGATAAGCCCCCCGCCCGCAGACCCCCACAACCACCGGCCAGGGTTGTGGGGATGAGGCCCTTGTCCTCATCAACATGGGGACAAGGTGTTTTGGGGGGCTACCCCAAAGCACCCTCCCAATGTTGAGGGCATGTGTCCTGGTACGGTTCAGGAGGGGGGGCGCACTCTCGTCCCCCCCTCTTTTCCTGCGGCCTGCCAGGTTGCATGCTCCGATAAGGGTCTGGTATGGATTTTTGGGGGGACCCCACGCCTTTTTTTTTTTGGCACGGGGTTCCCCTTAAAATCCATACCAGACCTGAAGGGTCTGGTATGGAATTTAGGGGGAACCCCACGTCATTTTTTTTTTAAATTTTGGCCGGGGTTCCCCTTAATATCCATACCAGACCTGAAGGGCCTGGTATGGAATTTAGGGGGACCCCCCACGTCATTTTTTTTTTTAATTTTGGTTCGGGGTTCCCCTTTGGGGAATTCCCATGCCGTTTTTATCAATGAACTTCTATGTGTATTGTCGGCAATGCAATAGCCGCGGGTAGTTTTAAATGAGTTTTTTCCTTCAAAATGTCATTTTGCTGTCAGACTGTTCTAAACACAGGAAACATGCGCCCCTTTACAGGCACACTATAGACACCCCCCAGGTACGAAATTTAAAGGGATATTACACTTTTATTGATTGACTTTAAGCATTATTAAAATCACTGCTCCTGAAAAAACGGCCGTTTTTAAAACTTTTTTTTGCATTGATCCATGTCCCCTGGGGCAGGACCCAGGTCCCCAAACACTTTTTATGACAATAACTTGCATATTAGCCTTTAAAATTAGCACTTTTGATTTCTCCCATAGACTTTTAAAGGGTGTTCCGCGGCATTCGAATTTGCCGCGAACACCCCAAATTGTTCGCTGTTCGGTGAACTTGCGAACAGCCAATGTTCGAGTCGAACATGAGTTCGACTCGAACTCGAAGCTCATCCCTAATCAGGGGACACAGAGCCATAGTAATTACTTTGTGGGTTATAGGCCACCTTCAGGTGATGGACACTGGCACGCCCTAAATTAAAAAGTGCACTCCCTATACAACCCCTCCAACTACTGGGAGTATTCATTTTTATCGCCAGTGTCTAAGGTGTTGGTCACGAGTAAAGATGTGCTGTGCTGAGCTCCACTGGAACAATCCTTGCTGGGGCTAGCCATGCTGACGGATCCATTCAGAGTGTCCTTTAGACCAGGTTGAATGGTAATCGGGCCTCGTATCCGAAGAAACAAGGTTTTTTGCTTGCAAATGCTTCTATTTCTAGAGAGCTGGACCCTGGGATCCAGTACTTTTGGTAGTAAGGCCAATAAAGTTTTACTGGCAGGGTGCTGTTGCAGGTCCAGGATTGTGGGATACCTCAAGGTTCCCCTGTTCCTGAAGGTTTTACGGAGCCCACCATGAAGGGTGAAGATTGGGTCTGATGGTTTTACCACAGATAACCCTGCGGCGGGGAAAAGGTAAGTGGATATTTTTTTTCTGAAATTTTTTCATGTAAAGTCTCCTTTAATGTCATGCCTATGTGTCACCACTGGGGGCTGTGTTGAGCATTCACCGCCTCATGCTGGAAACAGTCACTGTGTCAGGAGCCGAAAACTTCCTCCTTCTCCTCCGGCCAAAACAGCAGATCCTCTGGTAAGAAAGGGGTGAATTGTCTCCCCGTTAGTGGTCCCTATGCTGGGATTCCCCGCTCAGGGCGGTTTTAAGCCCGGATACTTAAAAAAAAAAACCGCTGCGGCCACCTGGAGGCTTTTTTACCCCCTCTTGCTGGTCTGGCTTTAAGTCCGAGGGTACCTGTAGTCCGCCGATTGCGTGGGAAATCCCGTCCTTTTTTGAGGACAGAGCCATAGGCAACGTGGGGGGTGGGGCTAACAGTGTCGGCGTTCTCAGATGCCAGGAACACGTGGAGGAAGTGTTTAAAAGCACACTGTGTGTGGAGGGACACAAGAGCAAAGAGGTGGCATTGTTTTAGGTTTGGTGACACAGGCATTTCCCTTGACACATTATTATTGCTCCAGGCTGGGTATTAATAGCAGCATTATATGGCTGGACTATAACCTAGCAGTGTATGCATTCTTTTTGGTATCGCCTCTGTTTTTTGTACATTAAGGCTATGAGTGGAAGAGGGACCAGGAAATCCACAAAGGGTTCTAAGGGTCCGAGTGTTTTACAACAACCTAAATCCATGACCAAAAGAATGTCTTCCTCCTCTGAGAGTGGTGAGGTCGGTCAGAATGAGCCATCAGGGGAGACTGGTGTTGCAGCAGCGCTGAACACTTCAGCCCCTGTATATATATCACACAGGAGGTTTTTTCTTCTACCATTTCTAGTGGAAAAGAAGATTTGATGCTATGATCACTTTCCATAGTGGGTTCAATCATAGCAGATCCCCATCCAGTGCTCAGGACCCTCATTTTGAGGTACAAGGGGCAGGGGATCAGGAAGGTCTTCCAAAGAGACCTTGAAAATACTAATATATCCTCTTCTGAGGAACCTAGTATGGAGGGAGTAATTTCACATTTCTGGTAAACTCCCTCACTAGATTGGTTAGTTTAACCCTTTTGCTGCCTGTAGTGCAGTCTAGTGATGAGCCCACCTCTGGTTGGGATTACTAACCTTCCCCGTCTGGGGACGCTTTTCCTATTTATTCATGGCTAAAAAAGCTGATATATTCAGATGGGAGGTTGCAGCAATTAAGGCTGCAATCATCTCGAAACACCTCGATAAGCTGTTTTTTTCCTTCAAAAGGTGTATCTATGGAGGAAGAATTCTATTTGGAGTTGGAACTTCTGCTTAAGAACAATATGTCTCTGGCAGGTTCAGTAGCGCAGCCAATTCTTATGGCAAATGGGGTATCTCAGTCCATAAAGGATCAGTTTGTAGAGATACTTTAGAATCTTCCTGATCAGCAGGCCCAGCAATGGGCTGGCATATCAGATGCACAATGTTTTATGGTGGATGCGATGATAAATTGTATCATTCAAGCCTCACGGCTTATGCTGGGACTAGTACATACACAGAGTCCTGTGGCTGGTAAATTGGTCAGCCGAAGCACCATGTAAAAGCTCCTAGCCATTTTCCCTTTTCATTGTGAACAGTAATTGGAGACGATCTGGATAAATATATCCAAAGGATTTCTAATGGGAAAAGTTCTCTTTTTGCCAGTAAAAGAAGAAGTTCAAACATTTCTCCTTTTAGCATGCTTCCTCTCGGTACCAGGAGCATCTGCTCCTAGGCAGTCTTGACGGCCTTCACCGTCAAGCTCAAGAGGTAGACCTCAGGGACAGTCCCAGGGCCAGAAGAGGTCTTGGGGCAGAAAGCCTGACAAAGCAAAATGCTAAGGCTTCCTTATAAAGGAGCTCCCCTGCTCGCTTGGGTAGGGGGGAAGGCTTCTGCAATTTTCAAATCTGGCAAGAACAATGTCAGGACAGATGGGCTTCCTCAGTTTCTCTAGGTTACAAACTAGAGTTCCTGTTTCCTCGTTTTCTAAAGTCAAATGTTTACAGAAATCCAGAGGAAAGAAGTCTCTCTTTTTAGCTCTGGATCATCTTTTATCTCAAGAGGTGATATCAGAGGTTCCCTTAGAGGAACAGAGTTCAGGGTTTTATTCAAACCTTTTTATTCTTACGGTTCCAAACCAAACCAGGAGGTAAGACCCATTTTAGATCTCAAAGATCTGAACCAGTATTTAAATATCTGGTCCTTTCACATGGAGTCAATCCGATCGGTGGTCTCCATTTTGCAAGGAGTTCTGGCATCAATTGATATCAAAGATGCATATCTCCACGTACCGAAATGTCCCGTTCATCAGAAATGTCTACACTTCAAAGTAGAAAATCGCCATTTTCAGTTTGTGGTTCTGCCATTTGGTCTAGCCACTGCATCACGGGTATTCACAAAATCCCGACACCTCCCTTAGTCAGGTTATCAGCCCAGGGCATAACGGTCCTAGCCTATTTAGATGCTCTGCTTTTGGTAGATCAATCAGTCTCTGGTCTAAACCAAAGTTTAATCACTGCTGTAAGCTACCTGGAATGCCTAGGTTGAATACTCAACCTAGAAAAATCCTCCTTAAAACCATCAAGGAGATTACAGTTCTTGGGGCTAGTCATAGATACCGTATAAAGAAGGTATTCCTACCCCAGGCAAGAATTGGTTCCATTAAAGAACTAATTCAACTTGTCAAAGCAAAGAGAAATCTTCCATTCAGATGTGCATGAAATTGTTAAGGAAAATGGTGGCCTCCTTGGAGGCCATTCCTTATTAGCAGTTTCATTCAAGACTGCTACAAATGCTATTCTGTCGGTCTGGAACAAGAAGGTTCAGGCTTTGTTTTTTTTCCAATGCTCTTATCCCCCCAGGTGTGTCTGAGCCTCAATTGGGGTTAATGTCAGCAACCTCCAAAAGGGGAAATTCTTTTTTTACCAGTATCTTGGAAAATGGTAACAACGGATGCCAGCCTTCTAGGTTGGCAAACTGTCCTGGAGGAAGAAGCTTCTGTCCAGGAGAAATGGTCCAAGGACCAGAAAGGACCCTGTCCATCAACGTCCTAGAAATTAGGGCTGTACATCTGGCCCTGGAGTTCTAGACGCTCAAGCTGTGGAATTGTCCTGTCAGGATTCAATCCGATAATGCCATGGCTATGGCTTGCATCAATCACCAAAGGGGGAACGAGAAGTCGTGCAGTCCAAAAAGAAGTGAATCATGTTCTGGCTTGGGCAGAAAGCAACATAACTTGTCTATCAGCAATGTCCATTCCAGAGATAGAGAAATGGCAGGCGGACTATTGAGTCGCCAACTATTGTTTCCGAGACAATGGTCCCTTCACCCTGACATCTTCCTTTCGATATGTCAAGAATGGGGTATTCCAGACATAGATCTGTTTGCGTCCATATTCAACAACAAAGTTGACAACTTTGTGTCTAGGACGAAGGATCCGCTAGTGTGCGGAACAAATGCCTTGGACTTCCCAATAGGATCAGTTTTTTTCACTGATCTATGCGTTCCTCCAGTTCTGCTACTTCCACGCCTTCTCCGCAGAATCAAGCAGGAAGGGGAAGAGGTGATTCTAGTGGTCCTAGGGTGGCCCAGGAGATCTTGGTTTGCCGAGATCATAAAGATGGCAGTAGAAGTCCCTTGAACCCTGCCATTATGGCCAGACCTTCTAGCTCAAGGTCCGGTATTCCATCGCACCTTACAAATGCTAAATTTAGCGTTTTTTCTATTGAAACCCACATTCTAGGATCGTGGGTTATCTCCCACTTTGATTAATGCAAGGAAGCCGGCCTCCAGAGTCATTTACTTTAGAATCTGGAAGGCACATATTTTCTGGTATGGATACAGGGGTAGGCACCCCAAGAAGTATGTCATAGGTAGGATTCTTGAATTCCTGCATATGGGATTAGAAATGAACCTGGCCCTGAGTACGATCAAGGGCCAGGTCGTGGCCATATCAATATTTTTTTCAACGGCCTCTTGCTTCTCACTCTCTGGTGCGTACTTTTATTCAGGGGGTAACAAGAATTAATCCCCCTGTCAGGGCACCTCTAAATCCTTGGGATTTGAATTTTAGTCTTGTCGGCTTTACAGAATCAGCCTTTTAAACCTATACAGGAAATTCCGTTAGGTCTTTTAAAGAAAAATAGTCTTTTTGGTTGTCATATCTTCTGCCAAGAAGAATATCGGAATTGGCGGCCCTGTCTTGTAAAGAGCCATATTTTTAATCATGCATAAGGATAAGGTGGTATTGCGGCCTCATCCTACTATGGCTCTGTATGGCTCATAGTAATTACTATGGCTCTGTGTCCCCTGATGTATGAAAAGAAAACAGGATTTTTAAAACAGCTTACCTGTAAAATCCTTTTCTTTGAGGTACATCGGGGGACACAGAGGTCCCTTCCTTCTTGGTATACACGTGTATTGCTTGGCTACAAAACTGAATACTACTAGTAGTGGGAGGGGTTATATAGGGAGTGCACTTTTTAATTTAGGGCTTGCCAGTGTCCATCACCTGAAGGTGGCCTATAACCCACATAGTAATTACTATTGCTCTGTGTCCCCTGATGTACCTCAAAGAAAAGGATTTTACAGGTAAGCTGTTTTAAAAATCCTGTTTTTTTTACAGAATTGTCTGTCTTTTTTCTTTTATAGCGCAAAAAATAAAAAAAAACAGCGGTGATTAAATACCACCAAAAGAAAGCTCTATTTGTGTGAAAAAAAAGGACAAACATTTCATATAGGTACAGTGTTGCATGACTGAGTAATTGTCATTTAAAATGTAAAAGCACCGAAAGCTGAAAATTGGTCTGGTTAGGAAGGGGGTTTAAAGCGGAGTTCCACACAAAAATGGAACTTCCGCTTTTTGGAAACCTCCCCCCCTCCGGTGTCACATTTGGCACCTTTCAGGGGGGAGGGGGGTGCAGATACCTGTCTAAGACAGGTATTTGCACCCACTTCCGGCATAGACTCCCATGGGAGTCTATGCCTCTTCCTATCCCTCTGCGCTGTCTCCTGGGAAAC
Organism: Aquarana catesbeiana; assembly: GCF_042186555.1. Taxonomy (NCBI): domain Eukaryota; kingdom Metazoa; phylum Chordata; class Amphibia; order Anura; family Ranidae; genus Aquarana; species Aquarana catesbeiana. The sequence continues at coordinate 14,920,315 of NC_133324.1, read as the reverse complement.
ACACAGCTCCCAGGAGATAAAGGGGATCAGTTACCATGCGCAGCGTGACTCGCGCATGCGCAGTAGGGAACCGGGAAGTGAAGCCGCAATGCTTCACTTCCTGATTCCCTCACCTAGGATGGCGGCGGCAGCTGCCAAGAACCGAGCGGGTTCTCGGCGTCACCTGCCGACATCACTGGACCCTGGGACAGGTAAGTGGCCATTTATTAAAAGTCAGCAGCTGCAGTATTTGTAGCTGCTGGCTTTTAATATTTTTTTTTTTTTGGCGGTTTAGGTGGACCCCCGCTTTAAGTGCCCAGTGGTCAAGTGATTAATAGAAACTCTGATATTGGATTAGAAAATGAAAACTTTTAAAGTCCTTTAAAGTGATTCTGTAACCACTTTACACTCTGCAGCAAGCAAGGAGAACCAGCTTCCTCCTACTATAAATCTATTCAAAACTCGCGTTGAAGTATTAAATCAAAATAAAAATAAAAATGAAAATAAGACTGCAGCCATTGTGCAAAGGTGCTACAACCTTAAAAGTGATAGAAAGTATAAAACAGCGCTGGCAGCCTATATTATACAATACACATCCTAGTGATTAGTGCCATATACATCAATGTGTTTGTGACATACAAATCAAAATACAACAAAATAATATATAATATGCACAAATCTGTAAAGTGCTTGGTGCTTCTATAAAAGTGCAATGGTGCTCCAAAACTTTGCAAAATGTGAGGTGACTCTCCCTTCGGTGACCCCACTCACCAAAAACAATAGACCCTCACAGGGCTTTTTTTTCTCAGAGAATAGGTGCAGGAACTCCGCTCTTCTGAGACACCCCTTGACTCTGCCCCTACCCACCTTCAAGCCCCGCTCCTTGTCCCCACCCCGTAACCACCTCCCAGTACCACCCCTTTCAGCACTAAGTATAATTTTGTGGTGCTTTTTTGTATGGAATTTGTTAATGATAATGAAAGCCATAAAATAGATCTAACAACAATGGACACCCAAGGGAAAATAGATCCACCCCAGCAACAATGGTCTCCCAGCAGCCAGCAACATTAGACCCCTCCCTCAACACTAAATCCCTCTCAGCAGCGATTGACCTACATCAGCAACAATAGATCACCCACCAGCAACAATAGACCTCCCCAGCAACAATAGGACCTCCCCAGCAAAATAGATCCCCTCCAGCACCAATAGATTTCCAAGTAGCCAGCATCAATAGACCCTCCATCAGCCAGAAAAACAGACCCCTCCCTCAACAGTAGATCCCTCCCAGCAACAATTGACACCCCAGCAACATAAGACCCACTCCAGCAACAAATGATCCCCTGGAGCAACAGAAGACCTCCTAAGTAACAATAGACACCCTTTCTCTGCAAAAATAGATCCCCTCTAGCAGCAATAGATTCCCCAGTAGCCAGCATCAATAGACCCTCCAGAACATCCCAGCACCCCTTGCCATTACATAAATTCAGTTCTGGAGGTGCCGGAACTGCGTTTCCCCACATTCCTGCTGAAAAAAAGCCCTGGACCCTCAGCTTCACAGTCTGGGATAAAAAAAGGCAGTGATCTGTTGATCTGGAGGTATGTAGGATGTCTCCTCAACAAACTCTTCCAAGAGGGTGCTTCACGACAGAAAGGATATGCCACACTCCATAGATGGGAAAATAGAGAAAAAACTCATAGTGACATACCACTTAACATAAATTATCAAACGCATTACAAGCGCTACAGGATATTTGGCAAAGACAGGCATCAGTAAAAACACATCCGAGTTCGCGGCTGCATGGCGTGCGTTCCACGGAGGTGGAAATTGCATCAATGGTTAGCATGAACAGGAAGTACGTTGACGTGTTTCCCCCCTCCTCCAGGGTGTCATCAAAGGACATCACTTCCTGTTCCATTGCAATCTATTTATATTTGAGGGAAGATCACTCCTCCCTCTGGGGAGGACGAAGCGACCAATTATGATCAGTGTGAAAAAACACCAACTTCCTCCTCAAACATCATTTCCTGTTGCCAAATATATATATATATATATATATATATATATATATATATATATATATATATATATATATATATATAACTTTAATATAAACAGAAGCCAATATGACAAAACTTGCTTATTTGGCTATAATAATACAATAAATTCCATGATACGATAGACATTTACAAAAGGTTTCCAATACATGGTTAAAAATTACTTAATTAAATATAAACAATTTGGAAAAAATGAAAATAAAAAGTACAAAGAACAAATAATAAAAATAAAAATGAAAATAAAATAAAAATAGAAATAGAAATAATAATAAAAATAAAATAATAATGAAAATAAAATAAAAATGTATTGTATTATTATAGCCAAATAAGCAATTTTGTAATTTTGGCTTCTGTTTATATTAAAGTTTTTTATATATATTTGGCAGCAGGAAATTATGTTAGAGGAGGAAGTTGGTGTTTTTTCACACTGATCATAATTGGTCGCTTGTCCTCCCCAGAGGGAGGAGTGATCTTCCCTCAGGTATAAATAGATTGCAATGGAACTGGAAGTGATGTCCTTTGATGATGCCCTGGAGGAGGGGTGAAACGCGTTGACCTACTTCCGGTTCATGCTAACCATTGATGCAATTTCCGCCATACAGCTCAGATTTTTTTCTACTGAAACCTGTCTTTGCCAAATATCCTGTAAGTGGCGCTTGTAATGAGCTTGATAATTTATATTAAGCGGCATTTCACTATGAGTTTTTTCTCTATTTTCCCACCTATGGAGCGTGGCATATCCTTTCTGTCGTAAAGCACCCTCTTGGAAGAGTTTGCTTAGGAACCATGCTACATACCCCCAGATCAATAGATCACTGCCTTTTTTGATCCCAGACTGTGAAGCTGAGGGTCTATTGTTTTTGGTAAGTGGGGTCACTGAAGGGAGAGTCACCTCACATTTTGCAAAGTTTTGGAGCACCATTGCACTTTTATAGAAGCACCAAGCACTTTACAGATTTGTGCATATTATATTATATATCATTTTGTTGTATTTTGATTTGTATGTCACAAACACATTGATGTATATGACACTAATCACTAGGATGTGTATTGTATAATATAGGCTGCCAGCGCTGTTTTATACTTTCTATAGCTTCCTCCTACTGTCTGTCTGAGAAAGCTTCCAACATTTATCTAAAAGTAATGGCCAGGAAAATGATTACACTGAAGAGGTCAAAACTATCAAATAGTTACATTCTCGGTATACCATGTTTAAAGTTATTTTCACTTATTTTTACTCTACAGACAGTGAACTCTGCAAGAAGTGTCCTGAAAATGAATGGCCCAACAAAGCTAAAAATATTTGTATTTACAAGGTCAATGAGTATTTATCATACAAGGAGGACATTCTAGTTTTATTTTTTTCTATAACTTCAGTCATATTTGCTACAACGTCTCTCTTTATACTTGGACTATTTGTTTGGTTTCAGAGCACTCCCATAGTCAAAGCCAATAACCAAAACCTCAGCTTCATTCTGCTCTTCTCCCTCATACTGAGCTTCCTTTCTGTATTCCTGTTCCTTGGCCGTCCTGTGGATATTACCTGTATGCTGCAACAAGTCACCTTTGGAATTCCCTTCACCATCTCAGCATCTTCTATCCTAGCCAAAACCATAATGGTCTCCATTGCTTTCAAAGCCACCAAACCTGGAAGTACTTGTAGAAAATGGGTGGGAATCAAACTTCCCAATACAGTCATGTTATTCTGCTCATCCATTCAGGTTATGAATTGCATTCTCTGGTTGTCCATCTCTCCACCATTTCAGGAGTATGACATGGACTCCTATCCTGGGAAGATCCTCATTCAGTGTAATGAAGGGTCAGTTATCTGGTTCTACTTTATGTTGGGTTATATGGGGTTTCTGGCAGCTGTGAGTTTTGTTCTGGCTTTCATGGTGAGGACATTACCGGACAGTTTTAATGAGGCCAAGTACATCACCTTCAGCATGCTGGTGTTCTGCAGTGTCTGGATTGCCATGATCCCAGCCTATCTGAGCACCAGAGGGAAATATATGGTGGCTGTGGAGATATTCGCCATACTGACCTCCAGTGCTGGAATATTAATGTGTATGTTTTCTCCCAAACTCTACATTTTACTTTTCAAACGTGAACTTAATACACATAAAACAATGCTGGGGAAAAGAATGTTGTAAATGTAACACATTGATTCAATGTATAATACTGTAGACAAGATTAAACAAATTCAGCCATATTGTTAAATCATCATTATGAATGACTTTATCATCATCATTATGATTGTTTTTGTGTATATTAACTACCTTCTATCTGCTTATTGTATATAGGTGGATGGAAGGTGGATGTTACAGGGTGGGAAACTATATTACAGCTTCATTTTTTTCTTGCTCTTACATTCCCCCTAGCCTGCACAAGCAAAGTACTGTGACTGCATTGTCCATTGGATGGTGCCAATCACAAAAATATGCTGTGACCAATCAAAGCATCACACAATGTAATCAACACCTGCAGTTAGCAGCTTGATGCCACTTTGCTCTCACATACTGATCAGTGTGTTAAAGGAAAGAAATCTTCAAGATCACCATCCAGTATAAGCTTTATCTAGTACAAGTGCAATACAGTACCAGTAGCAATACCAGAAACAGCTTCAACCATCCTCCTATTATTAATATTATTATTATTATTATTATTATTATACAGGATATATATAGCGCCGACAGTTTATGAAGCACTTTACAACATAAGGTCAGACAGTACAATTACAATACAATTTAATACAGGAGCAATCAGAGGGCCCTGCTCATTAAAGCTTACACTCTAAGAGGATGGGTCAAGAGATACAAGAGGTAATAACTGTGGGGGATGGGCTGATGGAGAAAATAAGTTGTACAGTTGTTAATTGAGGGCCAAATAGGTTTTTATGAAGAGATGAATTTTCAGGGATCATCTGAAAGTGGACAGATTAGGAGATAATCGGACAGATTGGGGTAAAGAGTTCCAGAGGATAGGAGAGGCTCTGGAGAAGTCCTTGAGGTGAGTGTGGGATGAGGTGACAAGGGAACTAGAGAGCAAGAGGTCTTTGAAGGAACAAAGATAATAATTTAGTTGTTTATTTTTTTTTACTATGTTAGTGATGTAGCTGGGGGCCGACTTGTGAATGCTTTGTAAGTTATTGTTAGTATCTTGAATTTAATTTGTTGGGTGAGTGGAAGCCAGTGGAGGGATTGGTGGAGAGGGGTAGCAGACGCTTAGTGGTTTGTGGGGTGGATGAGCCTGGCAGCAGCATTCATGATGGACTGAAGGGGGGATAGCCTATATAAAGGTAAGCCAACGAGAAGGGAGTTGCAGTAGTCAAGGTGAGAGATGACCAGCGAGTGAATTAGAATCTTTGCGGTGTCATTGGTTAAGAAGGGGCATATCTTGGATATGTTGCAGATGTTGAGGTGGAAAGCTATGGACAGTGATTGGATGTGGGGTCGAAAGGAGAGTTCAGAGTCCAGGACTACACCTAGGACTAGGCATGGGGGGGACAGGTTGATAGTTGAGCTGTTGATTTTGACAGAGAAATCAGGGGAAGAGCAATGAGGGGGAGGAAATATTATGAGCTCGGTTTTGGATAGATTGAGTTTGAGGAAGTGGTGTGACATAGAGGCTGATATCACTGATATCTCTGAGCTGAGGGGTAGAGAGATAGATTTGGATGTCATCTGCATAGAAGTGGAGGTCCAAGAACATTTACCCTTCTACAGTGAAGGTAGGCAATTGTTTTCTTTCAACCTTTTCTGTTCTACCATGACTGTCCCCCTGAGCACAAATCCAGATCCATAAAGGCATGCATTGATATGTTTGGTGTGGAGGAACTCAAATGTCTTGAACACAGTCCTGGCCTAAATCTTATTGTGAGTCAGGTCTTCTCATCCAACATCAGTTGTTTTGGTTGAATGGGCACACATTCCCACAAATACGATCTTGTGAAAAGTGGAGACAGTTATAGGCACAAAGGTGGGAGTGACAACTCCACATTAATGATCATAATTTGGAAATAAGATGCCCAACCAGCCCATATAGGTGTGATGGTCAGGTGACTACAAATGTTTGGCCATATAGCATATGTGTGGAATGATCTCCTGATAAACTCTGAATATTGTTTCTGTAAACATTTCTACTTATATCTCATTGTGCTGCTGGATTCCTTCCTTGTCTCTTTCACAAAGTCGCATTCATAAATTGTCAATGTTGAACAGTATGTCAGGTGGCCCATATCTGCTTAAGTCTAGAGTCTGTTCAGATAAACTCCTAGTCATCTCTGTAGGTGCAGACACTGTGAAGTAAATACTATTCAAAGTTTCCAGCAGAAATACTTTCATTCTGATCCACCTTCCATGCTTGACTGCCTGCCAGACTTCTAATCTCTAATGTATACACAGATCAGGTACACAGGAGGAGGGGAGAGCAGAGTGCTGAGACCTGATTAATGACTACTGTACATTCAAGAATTTTAGGATGAATTGCTCCATGGTGCCTTCAGCTACAGAGGTCAGTAAGAAATTGGATTAACCTTTTCTGCTACACCAACTTAAGGCTTATGTTGGTGACAGCACTGACCTGTAAACAGACTCCTGACCATTATAGCACCTGGGAGATTGTTAATATTTTCTTGTCAGCTTTCATGTGGAAGTCCAACTATTTCCCCACATACTGTAAAATGTTTACTGCCTTTTCTGCCCCTCCCCCCAACTCTGTGTCTAGGGATTACCAGTCCCACCTGGGCGCCCAGGATCTCCAAGGTGAGTGTCAGGTATGAGAACAGCAGATGAGGGAACATTCTCATCGTCTTCCTGTGAAGAATGGACCCAGAAGTGATGTGCTCTGATCCCTTCTGGCTTTAGTGTTGTCATTCCCCGATCTCCATGGCCAGGGAAGAAGATATTTGAGAATGATTGTGCTTTGTTCCTACAGCGTGCAGAGATAACATTAAGAGTCTAAAAGACCCCAATGTCTCCTTAAAGACATTTCTAGAATTCTTCCAACTCTTATTCACTCTTATACAGAATCATTTATTCACTCAAAGTCTTCTGTACATAAATATAAAATCTGATTATTATATGTCAGCCTCGGATTCTAATCCCAGGACACTAAATGAGATCAGAGAAATGATTTTAAATGGATTTTAAACCCAAAGCCGACCGCTCAGAAAATGATAAATCACAACTCTGCATTACTGAATAAACTCATATCACTTTTATTATTCCACATTTAAAAAGATAACCCCCCTAATACCTAACAGGGCCCCCCACCCTGAATAACTAATTATAAAAAAGTCAGTAAGAAATGTATGTCTTCTCCAGACCACCAATGTGTTTTTTCAGATCTATATTAGGACACATACATAATCCGAATAAATCAATAAATTGTCTAAATTCTGGAAAGGTGCAATCCACAAATCACTTACTAAGGAGGCACCAAAGAAACCTCCAACATAGGAGCCAATCATCATGTATGAATGAGAGAGTAAGATAATAATGAGATTGTTGGGAAGTTGTTGGGTTGTATAACACAGACCCCCAGCTAGGAATTTCTATAACACAGCTTTGGGTTTACCATCCATTTCCAATCATCTCTCTGATCTCCATGAAGAGAACACGTCCCCTGCACTATACTATTACATATGGGGGGATTAGTCTGCTTGTGATAACAATAAATCTAAGTAAAAAAGAAGTTTAATAATGTAATACACTGTATAATAAAAATAAATGATCTTATGTGTAGGTATGTCTGAGCACAAAACTGACAATTCCCCACACATATTACATGTTGTTATGTCTGTTGGAGTGTAAATAAAAATGTTTCAGTCATTCTTCTACTGATGATCTGTAAACTTTGATAAATCATTTCTTATGGGCCATTTCTGGTACCGGAATTTTTTCCCATTTCACAGATGTGCAATTTTAAGTCTTTACATGTCTGGTATCTATGTACTCCATGGAACCCCATCTTTTATATTTTACCCTAAAAATTGTGAACTAAATTGTGTTTGTGTAAATTACAATTAATATGACGTGTTATTTGCTGAAAATACGGGTTGGATATACAGTTGCAATGACATTGTCTGACATGTCAAATTACAGCTGCCCCCCTTCTCATCTATAGGGTCTCAGGATCTCAGAAAGGATATACTGTACAGTAATGTGTTGGGGGGTTTAAGTAATCCTCAGGCCTAAAATGTGTATTTTTATATGTGTGCCAAAATGAAAAAAAAAATGTCTCTGGCAGGGAAAGGGTTAAATCTTGGTTACTGCTTGTTAAGAATCTGTATATTATTGGATATTCCTGGGCTGGCTACAGCTCTACATTGGGTGGGTAGAAGAGATCTTCCCATTCTCCTGAATGGAAGAATAAAGCAATAGAGAAATCATCAATCCATTGTTTGGAGGTTTATGTGATGACATTTCTGTATCTTCTGCTCTAAGAGAACATCATAGAGGGATTTATTAAAGGGGGATTTTGGTTCCTTTCAGCCACTGTAATCTGATCAGCAATCCTCCTTCTTGTCCTCTCACCTTTCTATCTTTTCTTCATGTCACCCAGACAGTGACCAGGAATACTTCTCATATATCATTATAGGAAGAGATCATTTTCATGTTCAATGTAACCACTTCTTCCCAAGTCACCATTTCCCCCCAGCACTGAGATAGCAGCCATCCATCCCAGCACCATTCTACAAGAAGAAATAGAAATCAGGAGCTTCTGCTGGGGGTTCAGGAGGGAACTGACTGATGTCGGTGACAGTCGCTATCAAGCACTATACCCGGGAGCTGAAACAATGAACGTCCAATCATTCTAAAGATCACTCCATAGCAGTGCACTGTGTGTTTCCCCATAGTGATTACATCGAGAGTGTGGGGATGTCACTTCCTGTCAGTACCGTCACCTCACTTCCTGTCAGTACCGTCACCTCACTTCCTGTCAGTACCGTCACCTCACTTCCTGTCAGTATCGTCACCTCACTTCCTGTCAGTACCATCACCTCACTTCCTGTCAGCACCGTCACCTCACTTCCTGTCAGTACCGTCACCTCACTTCCTGTCAGTACCGGGGATCAGGTCATTGTAGCTCTGTCCAGCCTTACTCTGTAGCAGCAGATCTCTGTTTTAGAGGTCCATTGCTGGCTGATCGCATTTAGAGCAATAGATCCCTATTAGAAATGATTTTCTGCTGCAAAACTACGTGGGGGGTCTAGGTCTAGTGGGGGGTCTAGGTCTGGTGGGGGGGTCTAGGTCTGGTGGGGGGTCTAGGTCTGGTCGCCACTAAACACATCCAGACCCATCATGAAGGAAAGAATATATATATATAACCTTCCAAAATGGAGGGGTCAAACAAGGTCCGATGAGTTGAATGACATTCACTGTACAAGCATCAAATACTCACATAAAAGAGCACAATGTCATTCCAGTTTTTAGCAATTACCATCCTGTAAAAAAGTCACCATCATGCTAACTTGTGCCCTCATTAACCTGACTTTATGATATCCTAAAGTTACACTAACAATTTCCACAAACCATTTTCTTCCCCGGCGTGCATCTTATCACCGAGAGGAGAATATCGCTCTCTGAGAGTAAAGCACGGGTCTTCACTTTGAGCTTTATTATTCTGATATGTCATATAAAAGTCACACTGGTGTGATATCATTTTAATTAGCAGAACTTGATGATTATTTTGTGGGGTAAATTTATGAGGGTGCTCAATTTTTTAAAATGTTGCTTTGGGAAAAATTACAGAAAAATTACAGGAAAAAAATCCCCTTTTTAATTTTTTTTTATATTTTTTCCCTGTAAAAAAAAAAAAAGGTAAAAAAGACGTGTGTCACGTACCTGGTGGCGGGGCCCAGAGTGCAGGGAGTGGCCTCTCGTGTGCCTCTGGCTCAAGAACCCCTGATAGAGGAAACAGGGACTCGAGAGTGCAGGGGGCCACAAGTGCCTGGCAGGTGGCAGGTGTCTCTGTAATTCAACTGGAGCACTGGAACAGCGGACTGTAAGAAGATGCACGGGATCACTGTCAGGAACACTGGAAACACTGGCTGTGAGGAGAAGCACTGTAGCAAGCAGGAACTCCGGAACAGCAGGCAGCAGGGAGGTGTTCTGTAGTTCAGCTGGAGCACTGGAACAGCAGGCTGTAAGAGGGTGTGCTGGAACTCTGGCAGGAACACTGGAACCACTGGCTGTGAGAAGAAGCACTGTAGCAGGCAGGAATTCCGGAACAGCAGGCAGCAGGGAGGTGTTCTGTAGTTCAGCTGGGGCACAAGCAGAATCAGACAGGCCGTGTCAACACAGGTGAGCAAGCAGGTACCAAACGGAGGCAGAAGAGTAGTCAGGATACAGTCCGGGTTGGCAACAGGCAGGTAGCGGATAACCGTAGGAAGAGGCAGGAGAATAGTCAAATGAGCCGGGGTCAGGGACTGGCAGCAAACAGGAGTAGTCAGGAACAGGCCGGGTAAACAGGAAGCAGGTAGGCAGGTATTCAGGTAGCTTAGGGTCACATGGAATGCTGTAGACTGGACAGCAAGAAAGCATGCTGACAGGCTCCTTTAAATAGGCCTAATGGCGCAAAACGCTGTCACGCTGCACGTCTGCGCGCATCCGCGCGCACTTGTGCACGCCCGTGTACCGATCGTACGTGCCCGTTCGTACCATCATGCACCCGCGTACACCCGTTCATACTAGCGCGCACCCGCATGCGTCCGTTCACGCCAACGCGCCTCCGCACGTGTCCTCTGGCTCTATCAACAGTGGTTCTGTTAACCGATCTTCCACCGACGGCTGTGCTAACAGGACGCCTTTCATGACATTGCCCCCCCAAGGGGCAGCCTCCAGATTTCCAACTGTGCCATCTTACTTGGATGAGACCTTTTAAGGGCAAGAATCAGCCTCCTCGCATGGATGTTGGACTCCAGCTCCCAGGAGTTCTCCTCAGGCCCGTACCCCTTCCACTTTACCAAAAACTGGACTTGGTTACGTCTCTTCCTGCAATCCAGAATGGACTCAACCTCATATTCGGTTTTTCCGTCAATGATTACAGGTTCAGGGGGATCGACCCTCCGGTTGACAAAAGGATCAGGAACCGCTGGTAATGTGGAATCAGGGTGCTTTAAGACTGAGGCTGAAACAAACAGATCCTTTAGCGTTGTGAAGGCCGCCTGAGCTTCAGTAGACCAATGGAACTTAAGGCCCTGCTTGGTTAACTTTGTAATGGGAGAAATGATGGTTGAGAATCCTTTGATGAATTTCCTGTAGAAATTCGCAAATCCTACAAAACGTTGGATTCCCTTCTTGTCGGTGGGAGCGGGCCAGTCCAGAAATTCACGAGGCATGAGGGTAAAAGGTATTTATGCTTTGCATTTGCCCCCCAGACGTGGCGACTTTGATCGTATATTATTACAAAAGGAGAAGTGGTGGGTGTACCGCCTAAAGTCGCTAGTCCCAGTGGGGCTAAACACTGAACTAAATTTTCAGCCCTTTTTACCCACCTAGATGGTTGCCCTACTTTACAATTGCCCTGTGTCTTTGGTTCAATACAGTTGGTATTTTTTGGTGTTATACATATATATGAGTGTGTGCCGATATGATTGATACCAATCACTTGGTATACACACATATCCTCTCTATGTGTTCATGTTTTATGTTCCTTCATTCATCCGTGCCCCTAATTTTCCCCCTCCCCCCCCACCTCCCCCCACTCTGTGTAATTTCATCTCCTCCCCTCCCTTTATCCACCTTCTTTTGCCTTCCCTTACGTTTTTTAAAAAATTGAGATAGTGGGTCAATCAATAGCATCCTGGATGTAAACCAATAACAATAGGCTATTGAAACTAAAAATATTTCAGCCCCTCTCTCTGAATACTCATCAATGTTCAACAATTCTATTCTTTTCTTTTTATTCTAAAAAATAATGAATAAAAAGAGTTAGATTGAGCTTTAGGAACACTATCGGTCCATTAAAGATCCTTACATTGCAAAACCTAAACATTTCAGGGCGGTGATTGAACGCAGCCGCTATGTTAAAAGGAGCGCCTTCACAAGCCCTGAATTCGTCCGAGATGAAGCTACGCTACAGCCAATAGCGAAACGCGTTGACGTCATCAACGCCGACACGTCACGGACGCCACACTCTGAACACCGGAGTAAACGAGGAGGCAGACGGGGATGTCTGCTAAACACTAGCTAGTGGACTTAATTTCTTCCGGCCAAGTATCTAAAGTTGAGTGACTCCGCTGATCAGGCGGCATCTGCAGCATTCATCTGACCAAGTGGACGAGCCAGCGGGGCATCAATCCAGTTACGCTGCCACTTCAGCCACTCACACAGGATCAGAAGCTGTACACTACAGCACATCTCCCACTAAAGAGGACGGAAGCTTTATGAACGGCTCGGATCGGGATTTGGAGGACGGTCAGTGCAAGGACTGGTAACGTTCCTTATCAACTATATACTTTACATTTATAGTTACCACCAGTGACTTTAGGAATCATACATGCGGACAGTCGTCCATCAACAGTATCCTGCCCATTGGTGCGCTTCATTCATCTGATACCTATTAATAGGTCTGATTACCATCCTATGTGCCCCTAAACTAAATCTGCAGAACAGACCTGGTGTACACCAATTAGCCCGACCAGCACTACTCCAACTCCCCTCCCCCTCCCCTCCCCATCATCCTCTCCCGTATATCTCCCTAGGATCTTTCTCGTCCGCTTATCAGGTACCTTTTTGGCTATCATTTGATTATTGATATTTAGTTAATAAACTAAATAACATCACCAAACATTTATAATTTTTCTCCGTACCAGCTCACACGTAGCAAGATCCTATAGGCGTCCGGACGTTGTTCCACGTTGTATGTTTTTTGTTTTTTGTTTTTGTTTGTGCATTTCTGTTTATTGCTTTTTGATTTAATGTTATTATCAACTATAGTTCGCTCAGTCTGACCCATTATCTGATGATATATGTAGCAACAGGGTTTCAACAGAACCCAAAAAAACTCATCTATATACATATTTTTTATCTTAATCCAACATACTGTCCAACATGTTCAATGTTGTTTTAAAATACTTAATAAAGTGATATATTTAATCTATTTACGGCATTTTAGTTGGTTATTATTGAATAATTGATATTCAATTAGTGCTGTTAAAGTAACCCCTTACCCGGACACTAGTACCGGGCACTTCCCCCCCCTTTCTTTTCTGTGTATTATGGTTACAGCTTGCACTTGATTGATTAAATTTTCCAGGTGTCTCTTGTTCCCCATCCCTTCCCTTACCCCTTGTATTATTTACCATTTAATTGTGACTCTTCTTATGGTCACTTCCAACAAGAGACACCACCCTTATTCATTGTTGATATCTGAATTAGAATTTTCTATACTTCCTAAGTGTAATGGCGTTTATGTTAGGGGAGGATATTGACCTCGAGATAAAAACAGCATTTCAGAGTGATACCCCTCAAGCCACCAAACAAGAGGATGAAATTAGAAATAAATTTAAGGAACATAAAAAATTATTAATAAAACATCTTAATAGGAAATGGGACGTGACCTCATTGGAAACATACATAACACATAAAATTGTCCCGAGAGGACTACGTGATCGAACCGTACCAGCGGAACATTTACACACTGAAAACTTTTTACCAAAATGGAAAGAACTTTGTATAAATCATGGCTTGGCCGTGATGGGACTCATAGTAGAGGAGGAAAAGGCCCAACTGATTGACATCCAGGCCCAAATTGAGGAAAGTGCTCGAGGATTGGAAACATTTAAACATTTGGATGAGTTCACAAAACAAAATGATATGCTCAAAAAGGAAATAGAGAAGGCGCAATTAAATCTCAAAATAACAAAACAAAGCAAATTTAAACGGGACATTGCTGATTTTGAAAGGGACGAGATATTTGATCTGACTACTCGGCGTGGCCGAAGTCGATCTAGAGGTAGGAATCAACGACAACAATCAAAACAACGTCGAGATAATTCACATAGCGATTCCGACGACGAAACAACAAAGACGGTCACTTTTTTAGAGCAAGGGGGGGCGGAGCAAAAAACTTTGCAGACTCCGCCCCCTTTGCAAAAAAACAAAATAGGCTCCCAGAAACAGAAACAGACCAAGTCATCACACGATCGTACGTACACGAGAAGCCAAAAAAGACATTAACTATGCCACCCCTCAACAGTGAACCATACAAGCCTGATGATCTGAAGGTGGTTAATCTATCTAGCCACCGTTTAAGTCCAGACCATCTCAGTCTCCTTGCCAAAGGTATGTCCTTCTCACCGACATCCACTATGGATGAGTTTACTGTATATAAGGACATTTCCTTATTCCTGAGAAAAGTTTTTCTACGATCCCTATATGAAGGTAAAAATGAAACCACAGCAACTAATCCCATTATAGATTCGAATGACCAACAGGCTTTGGATATTCTGAATTCTCTACTGGACGAAAACCAAGCACATAGTGAGGAGCCCCATACACTGATCAAACGATCAGTGGACCTAAAAATCAAATCACAGAAAATGCCTCCCCTGACCAAGAATAGATGGTTAAGCCTCTTTCTTGAGATGGTGCAATCCGACCTAGAGAAAATTAAATGGAACAAAAAAGGCAATGATAACCTAACCGATGGTGAAAGAATCGCCCTCGATGATCTTAAAAAAAGAAAAAACATTGTAATAAAAAATAGCGACAAGGGAGGCAATGTTGTCATCCTAGATGACACACACTATGAAAAAATAGCAAAAAAGCTACTCACTGATGCTACTACTTATCGCAGACTAGACCATAACCCCTTTCCAGCACTGATCCAGGATTTAAATCGGAAACTTACCTTTGCCAGGGATGAGGGATTGCTGACTATGCGAGAATACCAGCATCTTTCAGTACAGGAGTTCAACACACCTACCTTTTACATAATCCCTAAACTGCATAAAAACTTGAATGATCCACCTGGTAGGCCGATTGTATCGGCCTGCCAAGGTTCTTTTGAACGCATTGGTGGGTACCTTGATCTCCTGCTGAAAGATATGGTCACGAGCCAAAAATCCTTCGTACAAGACACTCGTCATGTCTTGGCTAAGTTGACAGAGTTTGAGAATCTTGACCAATTGGGTGAAATCTGGCTAGTCGGTATTGACGTCGAGTCACTATATACCTCAATACCCCACGACTGCGGGATCAAAGCAGTTGATACCTTTTTGAACACCATCTATCCCGAATCAGGACCACAAAACGAATTTTTGATAGATCTGTTGAGATTTATGTTAAAAAACAATTACTTTCAATTTCTAACGGTCTATTACCAACAAATACAAGGTACATCCATGGGGGCAGCATGGGCACCCTCATACGCGTGCCTCCACTTAAGCTTTTGGGAGGAGATGATGGTGTTCCCTTCGTCGATGTACCGCAGCCATGTTCACGCCTGGTTGCGGTACATCGATGATATTTTTATGATCTGGCGGGGTACCCAAACCGACATGTTGAAGTTCATCCATGAACTGAATGTCAATTCATTTAATATACACCCGACGTACTCCTTCAGTCAAACAGAATTGTCCTTTCTCGATCTACAAATTCGTTTTGAGAATGGACAATTACTTACGTCTACTTACCGTAAGGAAACAGCAGCGAATACCTTTTTGACCGCTACCAGTCACCATCCTCATTGGATAAAAAACGGTATCCCGGTAGGCCAATTCCTGCGCCTTAAACGAAACTGTACAAAAGCCAGTGATTACCGTAAGGAGAGCCAGGATCTCTACATGCGATTTAGAGAGCGTGGCTACTCACATCGGCAAATCAAACGAGCTAGGAAAAAGGCAGCGATTCGCAAACGCCAAAGCCTACTTTCAATTGAGCCAACCAGCATTCCTGATTCATTCCCTCAAAAAAAAGACGCACCAGTCAGGATAATAACCACCTTTGGATCCCAATGGAATGACATTCGGTCAGTTCTAGAAAAACATTGGGGTCTATTGGTAAATTCACCAGGACTAGGCAGGATCGTAGGCTCATCACCCCAGTTGGTTGCCCGACGGGCAAAGAATTTGGGAGATATTTTGATACAATCCGAATTCATTCGAAAACAAGAAAATACCTGGCTATCAGAGTACCCACGAACACTTGGCATGTATCCTTGTAATAGATGCCAAATCTGCCCTTATGTAGACAGAACATCTACCTTTACAGATGCACATGGGAAAGGGTCATTCAAAATCTATGATTTAATTAATTGTTCCACATCCCGACTAATCTATATGATCACATGCCCGTGTCCCAAAATCTATATTGGAAAAACGAAAAGACAGTTAAAAATCCGCATCGGCGAACATCTGCGCGAAATTAATGACAAAACCAAAACTCCAGAAAAACCTCTAGCAAAGCACTTTGCGCAATTTCACGGGGGAAATTCACGAGGCATGAGGGTAAAAGGTATTTATGCTTTGCATTTGCCCCCCAGACGTGGCGACTTTGATCGTATATTATTACAAAAGGAGAAGTGGTGGGTGTACCGCCTAAAGTCGCTAGTCCCAGTGGGGCTAAACACTGAACTAAATTTTCAGCCCTTTTTACCCACCTAGATGGTTGCCCTACTTTACAATTGCCCTGTGTCTTTGGTTCAATACAGTTGGTATTTTTTGGTGTTATACATATATATGAGTGTGTGCCGATATGATTGATACCAATCACTTGGTATACACACATATCCTCTCTATGTGTTCATGTTTTATGTTCCTTCATTCATCCGTGCCCCTAATTTTCCCCCTCCCCCCCGCCCCCCACCCCCCCACCTCCCCCCACTCTGTATAATTTCATCTCCTCCCCTCCCTTTATCCACCTTCTTTTGCCTTCCCTTACGTTTTTTAAAAAATTGAGATAGTGGGTCAATCAATAGCATCCTGGATGTAAACCAATAACAATAGGCTATTGAAACTAAAAATATTTCAGCCCCTCTCTCAGAATACTCATCAATGTTCAACAATTCTATTCTTTTCTTTTTATTCTAAAAAATAATCAATAAAAAGAGTTAGATTGAGCTTTAGGAACACTATCGGTCCATTAAAGATCCTTACATTGCAAAACCTAAACATTTCAGGGCAGTGATTGAACGCAGCCGCTATGTTAAAAGGAGCGCCTTCACAAGCCCTGAATTCGTCCGAGATGAAGCTACGCTACAGCCAATAGCGAAACGCGTTGCGTCATCAACGCCGACACGTCACGGACGCCACACTCTGAACACCGGAGTAAACGAGGAGGCAGACGGGGATGTCTGCTAAACACTAGCTAGTGGACTTAATTTCTTCCGGCCAAGTATCTAAAGTTGAGTGACTCCGCTGATCAGGCGGCATCTGCAGCATTCATCTGACCGAGTGGACGAGCCAGCGGGGCATCAATCCAGTTACGCTGCCACTTCAGCCACTCACACAGGATCAGAAGCTGTACACTACAGCACATCTCCCACTAAAGAGGACGGAAGCTTTATGAACGGCTCGGATCGGGATTTGGAGGACGGTCAGTGCAAGGACTGGTAACGTTCCTTATCAACTATATACTTTACATTTATAGTTACCACCAGTGACTTTAGGAATCATACATGCGGACAGTCGTCCATCAACAGTATCCTGCCCATTGGTGTGCTTCATTCATCTGATACCTATTAATAGGTCTGATTACCATCCTATGTGCCCCTAAACTAAATCTGCAGAACAGACCTGGTGTACACCAATTAGCCCGACCAGCACTACTCCAACTCCCCTCCCCCTCCCCTCCCCATCATCCTCTCCCGTATATCTCCCTAGGATCTTTCTCGTCCGCTTATCAGGTACCTTTTTGGCTATCATTTGATTATTGATATTTAGTTAATAAACTAAATAACATCACCAAACATTTATAATTTTTCTCACACGTAGCAAGATCCTATAGGCGTCCGGACGTTGTTCCACGTTGTATGTTTTTTGTTTTTTGTTTTGTTTGTGCATTTCTGTTTATTGCTTTTTGATTTAATGTTATTATCAACTATAGTTCGCTCAGTCTGACCCATTATCTGATGATATATGTAGCAACAGGGTTTCAACAGAACCCAAAAAAACTCATCTATATACATATTTTTTATCTTAATCCAACATACTGTCCAACATGTTCAATGTTGTTTTAAAATACTTAATAAAGTGATATATTTAATCTATTTACGGCATTTTAGTTGGTTATTATTGAATAATTGATATTCAATTAGTGCTGTTAAAGTAACCCCTTACCCGGACACTAGTACCGGGCACTTCCCCCCCCTTTCTTTTCAGAATAGCAGAGACCTTCTGAGGGTCCATCTTAATACCCTCTACAGAGATAATTAGACCAAGGAACTAGATACTCTCTTGTTTAAAGACACATTTCTCAGGTTTGGCCATGTAGCCGAAGTCAGGTCAAGACATTTCTGACATGTTCACGATGCTCAGCTAAAGTAGAAGAAAAAAATCAGGATATTATCTAAGTAGATAATAACAAACAGGTCAAGATAGTCTCTGAAGATGTTATTCACAAAGTGTTTGTGAGGGTAAGGGTCAACTGGTCAATTGGTCAACTGGTCAAGTGCGCTCCCAAACCTTTTCCTTGCTCGAGCTGAACTCAGACACCAAGAAGGGCTCTTCATTCGATTGGATATAAACAACACCACACAGTACGTTGGATATCGAGAATATATTGTATTGTATATTTTCACATGTTATATATGGCAACAATTCATTATACATCATTAGGGGCAAACCAAGGGGCGGTCCCTTATCCAATCACAAGAGTACAAGTATCACAAGTTACATGGTATATGACATATGTGTAAAGACAATGATATTTCTGCTATATGACGTGCTTAAAAAGTACCTAACAAAAATACCCAAAATTTCCTTATCAAAATATATTTTTCTTAGCTTAATTCCAAAAAAGGGAGTAATATAGAAATAACCTTTTAAGATACTTTCGATAAGGTGCCTTTTGGCATTAGGCCCAGACTTGCGGTGGGATGTTCTAACTTGTTCCCGTACATATTCACAAGAATTGTCACCGCAAGTTTCTGTTTTTGCAGACAGCTAGCTTAGTAAAATTTTCACTTAAACATTGTCAAAGCCTTGCATAAAAAGCGTTTCACCTATCTTGTATAATATAAAAAGAAGTTCATGCCTCTTATCAAAAATATATAGTGAACTAAAGTGCAGCCATTTTCCTTACAGTGTTGAAATGTAGCAGGGGCATTGCACAGTCCAAAGGGCATGACTAAATATTCAAAGTGCCCAAACCGGGTACGGAAAGCCGTCTTCCATTCGTCTCCTCTACGAATGCGAACAAGGTTGTAGGCAGCACGAAGATCCAGCTTGGAGAACACTACTGCAGACCCTAATCTTTGAAAAAGTTCTGGCACCAAGGGCAAAGAGTATCGGTTCTTAATTATGATTTTATTAAGTGCCCAATAATCCACACAAGGGTGTAGAGAATGGTCTTTCTTCTCCACAAAGAAGATTCCTGCTCCTGCCTGGGACGTGGAGGGTTGGATGAACCCTTTCTCCAGATTGTCATCAATATAAGTCTTTAATGCCCTTAGTTCTAGTTCTGACAAAGGGAAAATCCTCCCAAAAGGAATCTCTGCCCCTGGAAGAAGTTCAATTGAGCAATCGTATGGCCGGTAGGGAGGAAGAATCTCAGCCCCCTTTTGACTGAAAATGTCCAAGAAGCTGTGGTAGGCTTCAGGTACAATTCGGCAGGTTTTGGTGTCAGTTTCCATGCATAGTAGGGAAGAAGGGGCATCGGTGACTTCTGGTAGACAGTGTTGCTGGCAGTAAGAGGATACGAACTCAGTCTTCCCCGAGGTCCAATCAATTTGCGGATTATGTGCCTTTAGCCACGGCATGCCTAGTATGATGGGAAATAGAGGAGACTCAATGACATCTAGACAAAGTAGCTCTTGATGAGTGCTGGCAATGGTGGTATGCAGGGGTACAGTCTCCTGAGTTACTGGCCCTGATCTGAGGGTAGAGCGATCGGCCAAATATACAGAAAGTCCTTTCACTCTGGGCCGAAGGGGAATGTGATGTCTGGAAGCGAAGGACAAGTCTATGAAACCGCTGCAGGCCCCGGAATCAATGATATCACTGGTTGGTAAATTCCCTCCTGGGAGCTGTAAGAGAATCGCAACAGCCAGATGAGAAACATCATTCAGTACAGCAGGGGTAAGAGCAGGGGAAATAGAAAAGCACTTACGAAGCTTTGCCGGGCATGTCCGTACAAAATTTCCAGATTCCCCGCAGTACATGCACAGGTTACCAGCCTGACGGCATTGACGCTCTTCAGGAGTAAGTGAAGGGCGTAAGATGCCCAACTGCATCAGTTCTGGAGTATCTGAGGCAACAGTGGTTGAAGCTGGAGAAGCAGAATGGGAAGAACTAGGCACACGGGGCAACATCCAGACAGGACGAGAAGGACCAGAGGATCACTCCATACGCCGTTCCCTCAGGCGTCTGTCTATCTGGATAGAGAAGTCTATGAGACCCTCTAGAGTCTCTGGAATGCCCACTCGGGCCAGTTCGTCTTTTAGAGATTCTGAAAGGCCCATACGGAACTGGTACCGTAAGGCAGCATTATTCCAGTTTGTGTCGGAACTCCAACGTCTGAATTCCGACACGTAGTCCTCCACAGGCCTGCGGCCTTGTTGTAGAGCATGCAAGGCTGCCTCTGCAGTGGCAGTTAATTGAGGATCCTAATATAGCAATGACATGGCCTGAAAGAAGTCATTTAAGGTGTCAAGTGAAACATCCTTCTTCTCTAGAAGACGATGGGCCCAGGATTGGGGCTCGCCTGACAACAGTGAGATCACGAACCCCACTTTAGTAGCCTCCAGGGAGAAAGTCCTTGGCTGAAGGGCAAAAAAGAGTTCACATGAATTACGAAAAGTCCTGAATTTACTCCGGTTGCCCGAAAATCTTTCAGGTGTGGGGACCCTGGGTTCTGGCGGCATCATCACCACTGAGGGCGCAGCAGGAGTCCCGGAAGCAGGGGGTGAGGATATTGCTAAGGCTTGGATTCGGCCTTCCAGTTGGGTATAGCCCTCTTGTAGGCTTTTTACTGCTTGGGTAAGTCCAGCAAGATGGCGGCAGAGCATGTCCATAGGAGAGGCTCCCTGCGTGGGCTCGGACATGGCTGTCCGGTACTGTCACGTACCTGATGGCGGAGCCCAGAGTGCAGGGAGTGGCCTCTCGTGTGCCTCTGGCTCAAGAACCCCTGATAGAGGAAACAGGGACTCAAGAGCGCTGGGGGCCACAAGTGCCTGGCAGGTGGCAGGTGTCTCTGTAGTTCAACTGGAGCACTGGAACAGCAGACTGTAAGAAGATGCACCGGATCACTGTCAGGAACACTGGAACCACTGGCTGTGAGGTGAAGCACTGTAGCAGGCAGGAACTCCGGAACAGCAGGCAGCAGGGAGGTGTTCTGTAGTTCAGCTGGAGCACTGGAACAGCAGGCTGTAAGAGGGTGCGCTGGAACTCTGGCAGGAACACTGGAACCACTGGCTGTGAGAAGAAGCACTGTAGCAGGCAGGAATTCCGGAACAGCAGGCAGCAGGGAGGTGTTCTGTAGTTCAGCTGGAGCACAAGCAGAATCAGACAGGCCGGGTCAACACTGGTGGGCAAGCAGGTACCAAATGGAGGCAGAAGAGTAGTCAGGATACAGTCTGGGTTGGCAACAGGCAGGTAGCGGATAACCGTAGGAAGAGGCAGGAGAATAGTCAAACGAGCCGGGGTCAGGGACTGGCAGCAAACAGGAGTAGTCAGGAACAGGCCAGGTAAACAGGAAGCAGGTAGGCAGGTATTCAGGTAGCTTAGGGTCACAGGGAACGCTGTAGACCGGACAGCAAGAAAGCATGCTGACAGGCTCCTTTAAATAGGCCTAATGGCACCAAACGCTGTCACACTGCACGTCTGCGCGCATCCGCGCGCACTCATGCACGCCCGTGTACCGATCGTACGTGCCCGTTTGTACCATCGTGCACCCGCATACACCCGTTTGTACTAGCGCGCACCCGCATGCGTCCGTTCGCGCCAACACGCCTCCCCACACGTCCTCTGGCTCTAACAGTGGTTCTGTTAACCGATTTTCCGCCGACGGCTGTGCTAACAGGATGCCTTTCATGACAACGTGTATCCAGATTCTTTACCAAAATACTGTAAATCTCTGTCCCAAAAATAATTCTATAATACAATAGGGAAGACAAATATTGAAAGATTTAATGTACAGAATTGAGACATTGTGTAAACTTTTGGGATTTGGGGAGAAAAGGTCTGCTGGCTCAAATGGTTACCTTGGTCACCACAAAGAGACAAATTCCAAAAATACAATAAAAGTTCAAATCTACAAAACAATTGTCCCCCATCAATGACTTTATTGTGTGACATTGGGGGAGTCATAAAGGGGGCTCCTAATTTCCCACAAACATCACAAAATCATGTAACTGTCTTTTCAAAAGAGTAGAGACTGCAAAGAGGGGGAGGGGGCTATGTATTAATGATCATATGAAATGAGATGTCCAGTAATCTCTGATAGGTGTGATGTCTAAAAACCACTTACCATATAGTATGTGGCCATAGGAGGACATAGGTGCGGGATGGGAATTGAAGGTGGCCACATTTAGAGGAAGAGTTTGGACCACATTGTAATGTTATTTTATGTATTAAATATTCCAATCCATCTCTTCCATATGTCCCATCACCTGCCCCTCCCCCGCACAGCAGTCTAAGGGGTCTCTACAGTGAAATACAGAATGATTTTTAACATTCAACTGATGATGATTTCTGCAGCAGATTCTCAGTTCATAGATCTTCTTCATCAGGAGATATAGGAGGAGGAGAACCTCCAATATTATAGAAATACTGACATAACAATGTCATAGAAATGATTTACAAACTTGAGACACATTATCATATGTAGAATATTCCATACAGTATCAACCAATTACTCCATGAAGAAGAGACTCTCTCCTACCCACAGGAGACTGTAGGGGGCGTACAAGGGGTCCTGGAGAACAAATCTTATCTATGTTTGAGTCACTCAGCACTATTCTGTCTGGTGAAAATAAAAAGACACGTATGGGAGTTGTTACATAAACAGAGCTCAGAATCCCAGTTAGGACCACTGCGGTGTAATGACCCCAACTTGGTAATTCACCAAACTTCATGGTTTTTATAGAGCCAAAATTATATCCCCCCTCCCCTGTGTGTGGGGACATCATCCAGGGCTATAAATCGAAGATCAAACTCTGAATGTCCAAGTTCTGCAAAATCCCCAGATACTGTCAGAGAAGGGGATTGGTTCTAATGGAATATCTATGGTGGGTGATACGGTTCTTACATTTTTGGGTCATTTCTCAAACATAGAAAAGATTGCTTGGGCATGTAATGACATGTGAGGAAAGGTATGTTAGATATTCCATTCCATTCCATGGGGGTAAAATCACTGCTTTTGACCATCATTTTGCATTGAATATATGTTAGCAATGGAAAGGGAGCCAGTCAGTTTTGTGCCCAAAAACATACATTTCACCATGTAGCACTACTCCCAAAGAAGCCACTTGGTAATTTGGGTTTTCTGTTCTGCACCTCGACTCCAAGAACAACCTCAGCCCCTCTGACACACCTGATTGGGTGAAAGTTACTACAAGCACTTATAGGAACACAAGTGTAGAGACCTTTAACTTGGCTGTGAATTATTACCAGGAAATGGACACAAGATGGGTGAACGGTTCGGCCCGAGCATGAGTTCAGGCCTAACATAGGCTGTTCGCCTTTTCGATGAACAAATTAATTATCTGGGTGTTTGATCGTTTATTCAGCCTACTGAACAAACCTGATGCACTGCACCACATTACATTAGAAGCCCTGATTGGCTGAAGCAATGAAAACTTTGCTCAGTCAGGGCATAGAGCACTGTCAGAGCCATGATTGGAGAAAGTAATGATGACTGTGTCCAGTCATGGCTCATTGCTCCTAGCCGCCATTTGCAGTGTGATATTGGCATGGAGAGATAGGACAGGACTCTGTTCAGTGCTACTAGTGAGATTGTGTGCTATTGTGATTGTATTGTCAGTGTAGAATATTCAGTTTAGTGTGAATCTAGTGATAGTGCAGTGTGAGTGTAGTGTGACCGTTCATGTGTACTTTAGTGTCATTTTATTTTGTTATATATAGCACAGTCACTTTGGACAGGTTTCCTGCAGTATATTTCTGTGCTCTAGAGCATGTTTGCGTCTGTGCAGTTTTACTGCAGTATAGACATGTGCAATTTGTTTAGTTACAAATTCATTTTTTAACAAATTTTGACAAATTTGTTATTTCCAAAATTTCGAATTTACGAATTTACGAAATTCCAAATTTCGTATTTCCGAATTTTCAAATTTATGAATTTTTGAAAATTCTAAATTTCGGAATTTTGGAAATTCGGAAATTAAAAATTTCAGAATTTTGGAAATTCGGAAATTCAAAATTTCTGAAATTGGAAAATCGGAAATTCGAAATTTCGTAAATTGGAAAATTGGAAATTTCTGAAATTCAAAATTTCTGAAATTTCGAATTTCAGGAATTCCGAATTTCCCAAATTCCGAATTTCGAATTTCTGAATTTACGAAATTCTGACTTTTGTATTTCCGAATTTACGAAATTCCGAATTTCGTATTTCCGAATTTTAAATTTCTGAATTTTTGAAAATTTGGAAATTCAAGATTTCGGAAATTGAAAGATCGGAAATTTGAAATTAGGAAATTTGAGTATTCAAAATTTCATAAATTTGAAAATTCAAAAATTTGGAAATTTGAAAATCCAAAAAAAGAATGAAAATTAAAAAACCCGAAAATCTGAAATAATAACTAACTAATAATTAATATTGTAACAGAATTTGGGTGGTGTATCCGTGTAACAGAACAAGAGAATGAAATGGAAAGGAATAAAATCGCATAAAGTACTAGACTGCTGCCTCCACAGACGTAATTCCCACCGAAGTGGGAAAAACTAAATGTAAATAAAAGGTTAATAAGTGGGTGTGGCGCTGTCCTGGGTATTGAGACTAATGAATACCATGTAAATCACATATAAACCAAATGACCATATGAAAGGTGATCCACTATGAGTCAGGGTGGGAAGGGGGGGAGGGAAGCGAGGACAGGAATAGGGAGAGTGTCCGGTTAGTGACGTCCAAAGTGACTGTGCTATATATAAAATTTCAAAACCACATATAATACGTGTCTTAATCTTAGTGCAAATAAGTTATTTGTCATAAAAAATTGTATCAAACATGAATAATATACTAGATAAAATAAATTGGATAGTGACTGGTGCTCAGTGCAACATAAGTGATATTGAACGTTCTTAGTAAAATTCTTGGTGTTTCTGTAGACCTAGGCAGGTGTATCCATACATGCATCCACTGCCTGTATTAGTATTGGTGACCGGGTGCTCGTGTCTTGTCTTGTGATCATGTAGACACTCACCAGCTTCTTTCACCCCTGCGGGGGTAACATGCAGTCACAGTGTATGCCACTGTGCGGCAGAACTGTGAGTTCTGTGCTGGATGCTGGAGTGAACGGTCAAGTTCAATAGGGTCTTTTTCCTCTTTTTGGCCCCAGTGGGTCCCCTGGCCTCCCCCCTCCGGGTCTGGTTTGTGTGTGGGGAACTAGGTCAGCTTTTCAGGCTAGGCACCCCTCTTTTTGAGGCACACCACCGGTGTTGGATCTCCGGCTAAAGCTAATTGGGAACATCTTTTTGCATTCATATGTTTTTAATTTGCATGGTCTGAAAGGGTTGTCATCCCAATATATATAAACTGCCTGTGGACTGCCGCACAGTGGCATACACTGTGACTGCGTGTTACCCCCGCAGGGGTGAAAGAAGCTGGTGAGTGTCTGCATGATCACAAGACAAGACACGAGCACCCGGTCACCAATACTAATACAGGCAGTGGATGCATGTATGGATACGCCTGCCTAGGTCTACAGAAACACCAAGAATTTTACTAAGAACGTTCAATATCACTTATGTTGCATTGAGCACCAGTCACTATCCAATTTATTTTATCTAGTATATTATTCATGTTTGATAAAATTTTTTATGACAAATAACTTATTTGCACTAAGATTAAGACGCGTATTATATGTGGTTTTGAAATTTTATATATAGCACAGTCACTTTGGACGTCACTAACTGGACACTCTCCCTATTCCTGTCCTCGCTTCCCCTTCCCCCCCCTTCCCACCCTGACTCATAGTGGATCACCTTTCATATGGTCATTTGGTTTTTTATGCGATTTACATGGTATTCATTAGTCTCAATACCCAGGACAGCGCCACACCCACTTATTAACCTTTTATTTTATTAATAATTAACATTATTATATAGGTTAGTGGCTGTTAGTGAACGTAACGAATACAAAGTTACAAATTATTTGAAATAACGAATGCCGAGTGCTAAACGTAACGAGGTAATAAAAATAAATAACAGTAATAACAATAAAACCTTTTTAATATTATTATTTATTATTAGTTTGTTTCATTCCATTTGTTTAGATGCAGCATTAGTTATTTTGGATAATTCATAGCTTCAGATAAATTTGTATTCATTACATTCACAAACAGCCAAATTTGACATGAAATTCCAATACCTATAATTTAATATAATATATAGTTATTTATTATTAGTTAGTTATTATTTAAAATTTTACTGATTCTCTTTCTTTTTTTGAATTTGAAAATTTGGAAATTCGTAAATTTGGAAATTAGTAAACTTGGAAATTCGTAAATTTGGAAATTCGGAAATTTGAAAATTCGAAATTCGGAAATTCGATATTCAGAAATTCGAAAATTTTGAAATTTGAAAATTCGTAAATTTGAAAATTCGTAAATTAGAAAATTAGAAAATTAGAAAATTCGTAAATTCTAAATTCGGAAGTTTGAAATTCAAAAATTCGGAAATTCAAAATTTGAAAATTCGGAAATTCGAAAATTCGGGAATTTGGAAATTTGAAATTCAAAAATTTGAAAATCTGAAAATTTGAAATTCGGAAATTTAGATATGTGAAAAACCGAATCTTCAGGTTTCCGAATTTCCGAATTCTGAATTTCCGAATTTCCAAATTTTAGAATTTTTGAATTTCTGAAAAAAGCAAAAAACGAATGAAATGAAAACTAACACATTTTTTGTCAGTGCACATGTCTAATAGGGCTCCCCTTAAGCACTTCAATATAATATATTATATATTGTACACTGCACTATATACACTGCACTGTATTATATATACTACACTGAGGGCACTATATACTCTGAACTGCGTTATATATACTATATGGACTGCACTATATACTCTGAACTGCAGTATATATATATATGTACTAAATGGACTACACTATCTACTCTGAACTGCAGTATATATATTATATGGAATGCACTATATACTCTGAACTGCAGTATATATACTATACGGACTGCAATATATACTCTGAACTACAGTATATATACTATATGGACTGCACTATATACTCTGATGAAGAATTGGGCCTTAGGTGTTGGTGGTGGCAGAACACGGTGACCCCTCACAGATACTCTTGTTGGGCTCAGAAACGATCTCGGCTGGTAAATATTATTTCATAAATGATAATTATGAACATGGAGCTCATCTTTAGTCATGACTTCATATTGTGTGCGAAACATCCACACACTTTGTACTCAGAATTCTCCATACTTTACACTTTAAAAGTCTTTATTTGTCAGTTTAGTTTTTGTCTTTATTATTTGTTACTTTTTTATTTTATTTTTTCACATTTATCTCTTGAATTGCACAGAAGAAAGATAATGGGGTACAAATTGTTGTGTATGATCGGCTTCCCTGGACACTTCTGTTGTCGGTGGGTTACTATCAGACATGTGCGCTTCATTTCATTCCCAATCAAAATTTGGAGGAAATTTTTGTTATTCAGAGATTCGGATGTGTCTGAATTTTCCAATTACAATAATAACGAATTTCAACCAATCCAAAATAAGGAAATTACATTTTTCTGAAATAAAAATGTATTCAACTTGAATTTGAATAGAAACAATTTCAAATTGAGTTGAATTTAAATTTGAAAACATGTTAAATGTGATCTCATTTCTTGCTGACTATTAAGCCGGGTTCTCACATATGTGGGTTTCCCTGCATCCGATTCACATGTCAGGAGAGTGTGACCGGCTCTCAATGGAGCTCCGGAGGGCCGCGCTCCACATATAAAAAGGGTCCTGTGTGTCTTCGATTCTGATTCAGGTGCAAATTCAGACAGAAATGTCGGATCCAATTCACACCTGAATTGGTGAGCGGGGGACACACCGGACCCCATGCTGTGCTCCACGGCTGCAGCGTATGTGACCCGGATTACTGATCTCCTCCATAGACTGGGTGTGTATTAGTGGACCTAAAAGATCTTATGAGGTTTTGGAGACAAAGAATATTCAAATATTGATTGGATTTGGATTTTTCTTCTCCTCGCTCACTCTGCATTTTATAAATGGATAAAAATAAAGAAGTAAATCTGTAGATATGAAATCATTTGTACTTTACATTATTTCTTCACACCTGCCTAAAACTTTTGCACAGTTCTGTACATAGAGACACAAAATGTTGAAGTCGGATGTTTATTTTATAACTTAGAAGACGTCACATATTGGGAATAAATCTTATTATTAATACAAATAAGATGAATGTGTCTTGGATGAAACGGACAATTTTTCTGGTGAATGGATGATTTTCTCATCATACAGATCATTCATAAATCCCCCTTCACATCTCTCAGGGTTGTTATGTTGCCCCCGGATGATACTACAGATGTTCCATTCATTGTTTTCTCATTAATCTACGCTCAGCATCCCATAATGACAAAGTGACATCACAATATTAGAAATGTTACTAATGTATGAAAAAGGAAAAACTGAAATCTCACATTGGCAGAAGTCTTCACACCCTTTACATCAACACTTGGGATTTATCTCAGGAGCCTCCCAATTCTGGATGGTTGGTGAGATGTTTCTACACCTTGATTGGAGTCCACCTGTGGGAAATGAATGATTTGGAAAGGTGCACACCTCTCTATAAAAGGGATCACAGCTGACAATGTATTCTGTATCAGAGCAAAGGCCATGAGGTCACAAGAAGTGCCTGCAGAGCTCAGAGACAGGATTATTGCAAGGCACAGATCGGGAAAGGGTACAAAATATTTCTACAGCACTGAAGGTACCCGAGAGCCCAGCGACCTCCATAATTCTCACATAGAAGAAGAATGAAACAACCAGGACTCTTCCCAGAGCTGGTCACCTGACTAAACTGACCAATCAGGGGAGAAGGACCTTAGTAAGAGAGGTGACCCCGATGGTCACTCTGACTGATCTCCAGAGATCCTGTGTGGAGATGGGATGAAGTTCCAGAAGGACATCACTGCATCTGGGCTTTATGAGGGAGGGGCTAGTAGAGATTTGCACAACGGAAACATTTGTTTTGTTTCATTTTGGATTTGTTCATTAGATTCCTCATTTCATTTCTTCAGATTTGTTATGTTAGAATGGTTTGTTTTGGAATTTGTTTTGCATATTCTCTATTTTCAAACTGATTTGAAATTCAAATTTCAGAAGTCAGCTAAATATTGTTTCTATTTTATTCTATTCTATTTAATTTGATTTGAAATTTGACTTTTGAAATATGGTTATATTCATTCTATTATATTCAAAATTCAAATTTTTAACTCTAAAAGATGTTAGAGCCTTTCATTTGTATTTTATTCTATTCAAGATTCAAATTTTTAACTCTAAAATATGTTAGAGCCTTTCTATTGTATTCCATTCTATTCAAGATTCAGATTTCAATGTTTGAATTTCAGACGACAGCTATATTCTTTCTATTTTATTCTATTCTATTCTAAACTTGAAATTTAAATTTCAAAATTAAATTTTCGAAAGTTGTCTTTATATTTTTTCTATTCTTTTCTATTCTATGTGAAATTAGAATTTTGGAAAACAGCTATATTCTTTCTCTTTTATTCTATTCTATTATATTAATATTCAAAATTCTAATTCCAAGATTACATTTCAGAAGTCAGTTATATATGTTTTCTATTTTATTATATTTGAAGCCTGAATTTCGGAAGATGTCTGTATTCTTTCTAGTCTATTCTATTCTATTATGTTTTGAATTTAAAATTAAAATTTCAAAATTTAAATTTTGAAGGGCAGATATATTTTGGATGGCAGTTATATTCTTTCTGTTGTATTCTATTTTTTTCTATTCTGTGTAAAATTTGAAATTCAATTTTTGAAATTTGAATTTTTGAATTGTTAGAAGATGACTACATAGTTTCTATTTTCTATTCTATTGTATTCAAAATTTCAGAAGGTTGTCACATTTTTTCTATTCTATTCTATTCTATTCTATTCTATTCTATTCTATTTTGAAGGACAGATATATGCTTTATTTTTTAGTCTATTTTATTCAAAAATAAAAAATTTGGATGGCGGTTATATTCTTTCTATTTTTTAACTTTAAAGTATTTTATTGAGTTTTACACGCCAACAATAATGCAAATGTATACATTACACAGTGAGTATGCGATAAAGGAATAAGAAAAAACAAAGAACAATATATCCAACTGTCTCATAGTCATACAAATTGTAATGATAGTTGTTTCCATCAGGTATATTTCGTTGTCTCCGCGGTAAGTGATTACAAGTGCCAATGCTTGTATCTTGTGCGAGGAAGTCTCCCCCCCATCAGGCACCCCATCAGGGATCTTTCTGTGCCCTCCTGGGATGATCAACGGCTCCCCCCCATCAAGACCCTGTATCCTGTATCGTCCCTATAGTCACCCACCCGAACCTGATACCAAATAAGTCCTAAGCTCGTGTTATGTTGATAAGGTATGAAAAATAGAACAAGAAAACCCTGTCTTAACTTTATGTAACCTAAACATTTTAGGAAAGAAAGGCATTGTATTTTATTGTATTTCTCTCCTGAGAGACCTGTTTTGTGTTTATGCCTACTTCGTATGTCTATATGTTGTCTACTGGGTGGGATGAATAATTCTTCCCTTCAAGAGATAAGACAGGTTCATTCAAATATCCAGTGGGCATATCCTCTAAAGTACCCCAATGGGGATATCCGTATACTCAGAATGCTGCCCATCATACGGAATATTTTCTTCCAGAAGGTTCTAATGCGCGGGCAGGTCCACCATATGTGCAACATAGTGCCTTCCAGGTTGCAGTCTCTAAAGCAGATTGGAGAAGTCCCAGGATAAAACATAGCCAATCTGGCAGGTACATAGTACCATCTTGTCATAACCTTTAGGCTGGCCTCTATCAGAGATATATTACAAATACCTTTATATGAGCGGTTCCATCCTCTGAACCAGTCCACTGACGTCCAAGATCCACTCAAGTCCTCCTCCCAGGTCCTGGCGTATGTTGGTTTGTTTGACTTAGACATAAATGCTGTGTATATTATCGAAATCCCCCCTTTTGGCCCATCGAGGTTAGAGCACCAATGTTCGTATGGTGTAATTGAGGGAGCAACATGTTTGTCGTTCCAAATAGATTGTAGGAAGTGGGAGATTTGGTTGAATCTAAACCTCTCAGAATCAGGCATTTCCAATGTTCGTTTACAGTAATTCAGACTAATGGGACCCGTCCCTGTTAGATAGTGCCCTATTCTGTAGAGTCCTTTGTCTGTCTACCACTTAAACACCTTAATTTTTAACCCTGGTGGAAATGCAGTGTTATTAAAAATGTGAGACAGAGGTTTAAGTGGGGAAATTAGTCGATTCTAGTCGAGTCGATTGAGTGAAAAGTTTGTTACAAAGTGCGAGTGAGATAAAGTGGGTGCCATGATAGCTGGTCTACTTTTGGGGTCGCACCACAGAAGAAAGTCAATGGTGTTACGAGGAGTGGCCTGCCTTTCCGTAGACAGCCAATCAGGTTTTGAGCCCCTTCCAAAAATGAGGGAAATCTGTGACAATTGAGCAGCCCGATAATAACCCCATAGATCGGGCAGTC
The DNA here is from genome assembly GCF_042186555.1 of Aquarana catesbeiana. Classification (NCBI taxonomy): domain Eukaryota; kingdom Metazoa; phylum Chordata; class Amphibia; order Anura; family Ranidae; genus Aquarana; species Aquarana catesbeiana. Next base: position 14,888,166 of record NC_133324.1, on the reverse strand, counting down.
CCAAACCACCCTGCGAGCACAAACGTAGAAGAACAGTTGCTGGGCATCTGTAACCCTTACTTCCCCATACAAAGCGGATTATCGCAGATTGTAGTTTGTGAAGGAAACCTTTTGTCAGAGGGATTGGGAGAGAATGAAACAAATACAAGAGGCGGGGAAGTAATGTCATCTTAATAGCGTTTATTCTTCTTACCCAGGAAAGACCATATTTAGCCTATTTATCTATCTCTTGTCTACATTTAAGTATCATTAGAGGGTAGTTAGCTTTAAATAATCCCCCTATCTCAGGGGTCAAGTGGATTCCCAGATAGGGGATGGCTGTGTCAGACCAGGAAAACTCAAAACTTTGTTTAAGTTGTGAAAGAAGCTCTGACGGCAACGTGATATTTAATGCAATAGATTTGGACATATTTACCGTCAGTCCTGAAATTTTACTGAAGTTTCTTAGTATCCCACATACCACCGGGGTGGATATCAGGGGGGAAGTGATGTACAGGAACAGGTCATCTGCGTATAAAGCGCATTTGTGTTCCTGGTCCCCACAGACCACCCCCTTTACATCTGGGTTTGATCTGATGGCTATAGCTAGGGTCTCTATCGCAATAGCGAATAAGAGGGGAGAGAGTGGGCATCCCTGTCTGGTACCCCTGTTGATAGGTAGCGAGGCAGAGTATCTGCCCATCAGACGAACTTGCGCCGAAGGGTTTGAGTACAAAGACTTGATTATATTTAGGAAAATGCGACCGAATCCCCACCTTTGCAGAATATCAGACAGGTATGCCCAGTCAATGGAATCGAACGCTTTGTGTAGGTCGATTGATAAAATAAAACCTTTTTGTTGTTGTCCCCCATCCCAGCGCGAACGCAAAAGAGAAACAATGTCAATGGACCGTCTGATTTGGTCCGGCCCCTGTCTGCCAGGGATGAAATCTACCTGGTCTTTGTGAATATATGATGCAATGAAGCTGGACATTCTATTTGCTAACATCTTTGTTAGAATTTTAATGTCATTATTAATTAGGGAGATAGGTCGATAGTTCCCAATTTTGCTTGGATCCTTCCCTGGCTTGGGAATTACTGTTATGTACGCAGCATTCAATTCCGAACCCAGTGGTCCCCCTACTCTAAGGGAGTTCAGGAATTTTGTTAAGTGTGGTACTAGAGTAGGTCCAAATTTTTTGTAATAACCGTTAGAGAACCCATCTGGGCCAGGAGAGGATCCAAGCTTCAATGAATTCATGGTTTCAAGTACTTCTTCCTGAGTGAAGGGCTCATCCATTAAATCCCTATGTGACTTTGTTAGTGCTGGTAGGGTTAGGGAGTTAAGGAACTCCTGCCTAAGCTTGCCTTCCGAAGATAATTTAGCCTTATAAAGATTACGGAAGAAGTTAAGAAATTCCTCCATGATCTTACTTGGGTTTTGTGTTAAATCCCCGGATCGGAGCTTAATTTTGGGAAACGCTAATGTCCGATGTTTTGGACTTATCTTAACCGCTAATCTTGAGCCAATCTTATCTTTTTGGCTGTAAAATTTTGCTCCCGTCCACCTGAGATGTTTTTCTGCCGTGGTGGTCAGAGTAAGATTGAGGAGAGCTCGAGCCCTATCCAAATTCGCTAGAGAATCTACAGTGGGTGCCCTTTTATGTGCCCTGGCTAGAACCTTAAAGTCCTCAGATTGTTTTAATGTGTCTGCTCTAAGTTCCGCCTTTAGTTTCTCTGCCATTTGCATTATCTTTCCCCTGATCACTGGTTTGTGCGCCCCCCAAATCACTTCAGGTGAGACATCTGAGGTCATGTTAATTTGAAAGTATTCCTTAATGGAGTTTTCTAAGATTGTGCACTGGATTGGATCACTAAGTATAGATTCCTGTAATCTCCATCTTGGGGGGTTATTGCACCCAGATGGCTTTTTGAAAATTAAAGTAACCATCGAGTGATCCGATAGGGGTGAATCTACAATCTTGGAACTCAGTATCAAGGGGACCAAATATGAGCGCATAAAGATATGGTCAATCCTGGCGTATGATCTGTGGGGTGCAGAATAATGTGTGTAATCTTTTACGTGAGAGTTAGTTTCCCTCCAGATATCGATGAAACCTGCCTCTTGTAATATTTCGGCTATTTGGACACTCTGCCAAGAGGGACGCTTGGGTTTTGGTTTACCCGAGCCGGTCAGTCCCAAGGAAAAGTCAAAGGCAACATTCGTATCTCCTCCGAAGAAGATTGTACCTTTTAAATGAGGTCGTAGTTTGATCATCAGTGATTCAAAAAATTTTTTCTGTCCCTGGTTCGGGGCATAGTATGATACAAATGTATATAATTCCCCATCAACATTTCCGGATACCATGATGTAACGTCCCTGTGGATCAGTGATCACTTCTGACTGGGAAATATTTATGTGTTTAGCAAAGCAAATTGTGACGCCCCTCGTTTTGGTAGGCGCGGAGGATAAGAAAAATTGGGGATAATGGTGATGTAAAAATTTAGGTTGGTATGATATGGGGAAATAAGTCTCTTGTAAGAAGAGAATGTCAGCATGCATAGATTTATAAAGTTGAAACATCTTCCTACGCTTAATGGGCGAGTTCAAACCCTGGGTGTTATTTGAAATAATATGGAGAGAGGGAGTAGCATTAGACCGTCCAGTCATGAGGTGTATATTGTGGTGCTATGGTTGTAAGGAAAATCTTACCTAGTTGAGAGGGAGGATCTGCTTCACATGGTGGGGATACAGTGACTCGAACCAATGTGGGACTTGGGAGGAGGGGCCAGTTGCGGATCCGGGACCCGTGCTCACTCTGTAGTATAGATTTTAGGATGTAGAAAAAAGAGGTGAAAAAGAGAAGAAGAGAAATCGTATTCGTTATTATAAACTATATTGTGCCGTTCTTATCAATTAACGCTTGATATGCATCTAAACCATTAACTCTGGAGTCCCCAGACTCCCCCCCATTCCCGAGGCAGAATGTGCCGGACATTCTATTCCTCCTACCCCATGGGCTCCGTCCCCCTACTAGTAGGGAGGTCAGCCATGGTTCCAGGGGCATAAGTGCCCTCCCGGGACCTACCAGGGGTGCATTGAAACCACCACGGCCCCATCACCTGAGTTACATAACCATTATAAACTAACTAGGGAACTAAGACCAAAGGGGGTCTAAAGGTAATCAGGATATCACCCGTAAAATCTGAACCTTAACTAAACTAAACAACCCGATCCCTGAGGAGGAGAGCCCCCCCCATGGCTCGCCCCACGGCGGAAGAGGCCAGGGGGGAAGGGTCAACCCCCCACCAAGGATCCCAACACGAACTAATGACATGTATATGCGGAGCCTCCACTCCCCTCATGAGGCATCACCCAAATGATATTTACCATTAAGCATCATCTGCATAAGTATGCTGATTGAAATGTTATCCCCCCTTATCATTAATAGAGAAAAACATCAGGATATCAAACAACCACCCTCCACCCCAAACCAGACCCCACAGGGGTAGAAGGATGTTCTGGAGATATATCCGGAGAAGGGTATCTCGTTGCCCATGACACCACCTTATTGTGAATTGGTCCTCTATCTTCCCTCTCCCCCCTCCCCCCAACTACCAACCGAGTCTACCCCCAGCCCAAGGAGGGTCTTAAGCTCTGAGATGCATGAGCCTCTCGTCTGTCCAAAGTCATAGTAGACTACACTGTAATCAATTTTCAGTAAATGGTAGGGCCTAAGGAAATGTCCTTATAGGCCTACGGGTCAAAGGGAGAAGTGATAACCCAGGAACTTCAGAAGGGTCCCTATGGATCCAAAAACTTCAGGGTGAGATGCTTTCTTTGGAGCGTTTGGAGTTCTGCTTGAACCATGTAGGTTGCAGAGGACTTGCCGGCGGTGGACGTTTTGAAGAGGACAGGGTGCTTCTTCCTTCCTGTGTATGACTCGGGCCTTGCGGAAGTATTCCCAGATGAAGAAATAACCGTTCTCCTTCTGCGAGCGACGAGAAGCCATAATTTTTGTTTCTATAAGAAAAGTTCAGTCTCAGGGGGAATGACCATCTGTATGTAATGGCCCTCTCTGTAAGCAGATGTAGCAAAGGTTTCAGGGAGCGTCTCTTCTGCACCGTGTATGGTGATAGGTCTGCAAATATTTGAATTTTGTGGCCCAGTAACTTTATATTTTCGGTTCCTCTCGCTCTCCTCATAATTTCTTCCTTGATAGAAAAATAGTGGGGTCTCACAATAATGTCTCTTGGGAGACCATCTGAGCAGGGGGGGTTGCAGGGCTCTGTGCGCCCTATCAAGTTCTGTGCGATGTTCAGCTATATCTGGGATGAGATCCTTCATCAGGGTCTTTACTGCTGAACTAACATCCTTCTCAGTTTCAGGTACAGTAGGCCATGAATTCTAAAATTGTAGCGTCTTGAGCGATTTTCGAGGTCATCGACTTTAGCAAGAGCAGTGTCAAGTTGTTCTTGTATATCTTGAATTCCGTCTGAGTTTTGATTTATACGGGCTGCTGCTTGATCTGCTCTCTTTTCAATAAAATCCATACGCTGCCCTAATTGCTGCAGATCAACATGTATGGAGGAGGTTATATGATCAGCATTCCTGGCCAGGCTCTGAGAGAGCAGTTGGGAGAAAGCCTCCACCATGGAAGGAAAGTCTGTGGGGACAGGGGGGTTGCCAGCCTCCTCTGTGTCAGACAGTAAAAGGCCTGTGTGTGGGTCCAGCATGGGAGTGGAGGGGAGGCCACCCTGTAACCTGCCCAGCAGGGATTCTGTAGAGGCAGGAGAGGCTCCCATAGGCAGAGGAGGGAAATCGGTACCTGGTGGCAACATCCTGATCTGCAATCGAGTCATCTTCTTCCCCTGTGCTGCGTGTGCCTCATGCAGCCGCCGCTGCCATCTTAGCATAGCTGACCGGGCCGGGCGCCGCGGTCATCTGGCCGTTTAGACTTCTCCTTGCTTGCGCCGTTGTGCTCCACAGGTTCTGGGAGATCCCCCCCACAGATTGAGCCCGGTTTGCAGTGGCTGAGTTCGCTCTGTTAGGTCCGGTGATTACCGCAGGGCCGTGGTGGAGCGGAGCTTTAGTGACTCGCGGCCATCTTAGAAGCTGCCGCGCATGCGCTCCGATTTGTATTCTTTCTATTTTTATTCTATTCTATGCAAAATTTAAAGTTCAAATTTTGAAATTTGAATTTTTTAATTGTTAGACGACTATATAGTTTCTATTCTATTGTATTCAATATTTGAAACTCAAAATTTGAATTTCAGAAGGTTGCTATATTCTTTTTATTTTATTCTACTCTATTATTTTTATTCAAAATTCAAATTTTGAAAGATGGCTGTATTCTTTCAAATTTCAAAATTTTAATTTCCGAAGACAGCTATATTCTTTCTATTTTATTTTGTTTTATCATATTCAAAATTTGAAGATTACATTTCAAAATATTGCTATATTCTTTTGATTTATCCCATTTATTATTTTCTATTCAAGATTCAAATTCTTTCAAAAATTTGAGTGTTGAAAGACAGATTTTTTTCTTTTTATTTATACTATTTGAAATACAAATTCTGGCTATATTCTTTCTACTTTAAAATTCAATTTTTGAAAGTTAGTTATGTATTTTTTCTATTTCATTTTATTCTATTTGAAATTTGAATTTAAGAAGATGGCTATTTTCCTTCTTTTTTACTCTATTCTATTTGTTTCTGTTCAAAATTCATATTTCAAAATTTGAATTTCCAACACAGATATATATTTTTCTATTTTATTATATTTGAAATACACATTTTGGAAAATAGCTATATTCTTTCTATTTTATTCTATTCTTTTTAAATTTGGGAAGACGGCTATATTCTTTCTAGTTTATTCAACTGCATTCTATTTTAATCTATTCAACTTTAGATTTTTGGAAGACAGGTATATTCTTTCTATTTTAGTCAAAGAAATTCTAAATTTGATATTTGAAATTGGATTTTGGATGACAGCTATATTCTTTCTATTTTATTCTATTCTATTCAAAATTTTTAACTCAATTTTTGGAATTTGGCTATAGATTTTATTCTATTCAATTGTATTTGAAATTATGGATTTTAGAAGGTGGCTATATACTTTCTATTCCATTGTATTCAAAACTTGAAATTCAATTTTCAAACTTTGAATTTCAGAAGAATGCTATATTCTTTTTATTTAAATTATATTCTTTTCTATTCTATTCTTTTCTGTTCAAAATTAGCATTTCAGAAGAGGGCTATATGCTTTCTATTTTGTATTGTTCTATTCTATTCAACATTTGAAATTAAAATTTCAGAAGACAGCTACATTCTATTTTATTCTATTCTATTCTTTTTTTATTAAATTTTTTGAAATTTAAATTTAAATTTTGGAAGACAGATGTATTTTTTTTCTATTTTTTAATTCTATTTGAAATGCTAATTTTGGAAACCATCTACATTTTTTCTATTTTTTTCTATGTTATTATATTCTGAATTCAAATTTTGAGTTTCTAAATTCAAGTCACATATATATTTTTATATTTTATTCTATTCTATCTATATTTGATTCTATTTAATCTGATTTTCTAAATTAGATTTTTGGAAGGTGGCTATATTTTTTCTCTTTTACTCTGTTCTATTCAATTCAAAATTGAAAAAAATTCAAACTTTGAAATTCAAAATTCTAATTTTGAACGAAAGCTATATTCTTTCTATTGTATTCTGGTCAACTATTTTCTAAATTCAAATTTCAGAAGATGGTTATATTCTTTCTAATTTATTCAATTCTATTCTTTTCTATTCAAAATTCCTTTTTCAAAATGTGAATTTCCGAAGACAGCTTTTATTTATTATTTTATATCTGAAATACTAATTTCAAATATAAAATGGCTATATTCTTTCTGTTTTATTCTATTCTGTTCAAAATTCTAATTTGGGAAGACGGCTATATTCTTTTTATTTTGTTATTCTTCTCTCTATTTTAATCTATTCAAATTTAGGCTATATTCTTTCTATATAATTTAATTCTATTCGAAATTTGAAATTAAAATATTGGAAGACAGTTATATTATTTTATTTTATTCTTTTCTATTCTTATCTATTGTCTATTCTATTCTATTCTATGTTTTCTATTCTAATCAGTTCTTTTTTTCTATTCTTTTTATTTTCTATTATATACTGTTTTATGCTATTCTTTTATATTCTATTTGATTCTTTTTATACGTTTTATTCTATCCTATCCTATCTTATCATATTCTTTTCTATTCTGTTCTATTCTGTTTTATTCTATTCTATTCTGTTTTAGTCTTTCCTATTGTGTTCTGTTCCATTCTTTTATATTCTATTTTATTCTGTTTTATTCTATTCTATCCTTTTATAATATACTCTATTTTATTCAGCTTTACTCTGAAAAAAGGGAGAAAACACATATGCGAGGGATGTAAATGCTGCACACCCCGAAACAAGTAATGTATAAATGGAAAGGTTTCCCTATTGGGGCTTTAGCCAGCAATGTAAACATAATCAACAATGTTGAAAATAATTAATGAGATTTTTTTTATCATAAGGGTTTCCAAATGTCACAATATAATTACATATATGATGGTCATCTTCAGGGGGATCATATAAATCATTTTCAGAATTTTAAAGCGTATCATCTTTCATGGCAGTCCAGATATATATGTAACATTGTGGTAAACACGGGAAACATGCGCCCCTTTACAGGCATACTATAGACACCCCCAGCTATGAAATTTAAAGAGATATTACACTTTTATTGTTTCACTTTAAGCATTATTAAAATCACTGCTCCCGAAAAAATGGCCGTTTTTAAAACTTTTCTTTGCATTGATCCATGTCCCCTGGGGCAGGACTCGGGTCCCTAAACACTTTTTATGACAATAACTTGCATATAAGCCTTTAAAATTAGCACTTTTGATTTCTCCCATAGACTTTAAAAGGGTGTTCCGCGGCTTTTGAATTTACCGTGAACACCCCAAATTGTTCGCTGTTCGGAGAACTGGAGAACAGCCGATGTTCGAGTCAAACATGAGTTTGATTAGGAACTCGAAGCTCATCCCTAATTTACGAAAAAAAAATAGTCCTCGGCACCCAGAGCCAGACCCTCCTGTCCCTTCTGTATTTTAATTGTCCTCCCTCTACATTGTAAAGAGCTACATAAACTGTGCGCTAAATAAATCATCTATAATAATAATAATAATAATAATAATAATCTTTGTTGTTTACACATTTTGGAGGCATCTCGGCTAGACATGTGCACTGCCGAAAAGTCAGTTAGTTTTCGTTTCATTTGTTTTATTTTTGTTTTTCAGGTCATTCATTATGATCGCAATTGGTAAATTAAAACATTCATAAATTCATAAATTCTAAAAATTCATTATTTTAAAAATTCATAAATTCGAAAATTAAAAAATTCATAAACTCAAAAATTCATAAATTAGAAAATTAAAAAATTCATAAACTAAAAAATTCATAAATTCGAAAATTCATAAATTAGAAAATTCAAAAACTCATAAATTAGAAAATTTGAAAATTCTTAAATTAGAAAAGTCAAAGTAGAAAATTAATAAATTTGAAAATTTGAAAATTAATCAATTAGAAAATTCATAAATTAGAAAATTCATATATTAGAAAATTCTTAAATTAGAATATTTGTAAAAAAAGCATGAATTAGAAAATTTTAAAAAGAAAATTTGAAAATTCATAAATTAGAAAATCAGAAAATTCAAATTCATAAATTCAAAAATTTATAAATTCCAAAATTCCAAAATTCATAAACTACAAAATTCAAAAATTCATAAATTAGAAAATTAGAAAATTCATAAATTCGAAAAATTATAAATAATTATATTCATAAATTCATAAATTGTAAAATTTGAAATTTTCCACCAGGATAGCCGTTGTGGTCACTGCAATTGCTGTGGTAGGAGGTCCAAAGAAATACTCTTGCTTCTTATTTCTGTTCAGCTGTTGGACCACCATGGTGTCTCCCTCCTTGAAGAGGTGAGTAGCTTCCTGTGAAGAAAAAAGAGAGGTGTGAGCAACATTTCTTTGACTGTATCCAATATTTCATGTCCACAATTATCAAAAGATATTCCTGTCTTTTGCCTAGTTTGGGCATGTGTGTGAAATCAGCCGTGACTTGTATACCTGCGTGGCCTATTCCATGGTACTATGAATGCACTTGCCGTTGGTATACATGGTTTCCCCTCTTTGAAGAGAAGTCCAGACCTTGGATCTCTCTACACATCCTTTCCATTCCAATCCCATAACACATAATTTGATGCATAATCCTGGAGATCTGCAAGTGACTTTTCAAAAGGGGATAGGCCAGGTATCAGCATAACAATTTGGATGTCTGCTGTCTGTGAGATAGCAGCTTATCTAGCAGCAAGGTCAGCCAGACCTGTTCATTTCCCCTGCTATCTCTGTCTGTTGGCCTGTGTGTGCTCTGCAGTGTACTATAGTCTAGAGCAAGAACCATCCACAAAACATTCTGTGTGTCTGGTAGTGCTGTGGAAGATAAATCAGATCTGGGTGATGTGTCTTGGTGAATGAGGTTTATGCAGTCATGTTATGGCACAACCTCATCCTGTTCTCCTTTTTAATTCTAAAAGGGTGTTTAAAATGGGTGCTGGGCCTGTAGTGAGAGAAGCATATTTGTTTTGCAATTTTGGATTGGACAGCAAAATCACCTCCTATCCGCTCAACCTCTGAGCAGACATGTGCTGTGTATGTGCATTTTTCAACAAGATTGACACATTGTGGGTGATGTGAAGTGTGGTGTCGTGTCCCAGAGTGAAATAAGTGGCCATCTCAACCACCATGGCACAGGAAGCTAGAGCCCACCGGGACCATCTTTGAGAAAAAAACTACAGGGCACAGTCTCCCACTATGTTCCTGGGCCAGTACTCCCGCCATGGTTCTGCAATTTTCCCTGACAAACAAGTAAAACATTTTTCCATATTCAAGGAGTCCGAGGCTCGGGCTGGTAACCATTACACATTTCAACATGGCAAAACATGGCAACATGGCAAAACATTTAACATTTCATCAGACCATTTTACAGTATCAGACATTTTAGAGACATTGGTTCAAAGACATTGCTTGTCTCAATATATTGTCATTGAAAGAGCAGTCAGGTATCCATTGGCGGCAGTAACCAATCATACCTAGGAAGGTGAGCATGTCCTTCCTGTTAAGTGGGTGGGGCAGACCCATTCAGAGCCGCAGCTCTTTTGTGACTGACTCTTCATTCTCCTTTTGTGAGCACAAATACTCAACTGTGGTTTTTTTTCTTTTGACAACATTGTAACTTTTTCTTAAACATTTTGTAACCACATACATGTAACCATTTCAATAAAGATAGGCTATCAGCTCGGCAGTCCTCCTCTGAAGAACTACAAATCAAAAAATCACCAACATACTGCAACAGTACAGAACCATGAGGGGCAGTCCAGGGCCCGAGGGTGACTTGGAGTACAGTGGCCGTGTCTCCTCGTCTACAGGGATGAAAAAAAACATTCTTTAAATCAATCACAGTAAAGTACTCTGCATGGTATGGTATGGCGGGAAGTATTGATGGTACATCAGGCACTACTGGGGCAATCAGTACCACTAGGCTATTGATGTCCCTTAGGTCTTCTACAAACCTATAGTCACCATTTGCCTTCTTTGTTGGGAATATTGTAAGGCCAGACAATTTCCCTTAATATTCCTTTCTTTAAGAAATCCTCTTTTTCTATATGTAACTCCCTCTTTGTCCTTGACTCCTCCCTCTTTTTTATAAAAGTTTCCCCTTTGATTTCCTAAGAAATCATTTTGATTATGTGTTGATACCGGTGTTTCAAAACCTCCCGCTGCGTCTTTTTCAATCAACGTTTTTTTGTTTTTTGTTTTTTTGTTTTCCTTGAAAGTCAGTCATACTCTTTGTAGCCCAGTCTGACATCTGCTGTCTCACAGTGAGTGCATATTTAGGGACAAGGTCACTGAGATAAGTCTGTATTAAAAGATTGTGCATTTCATCTCAAGTGTTAAATCCGGTGTCTTGTGTCATGAAAGGAAAACTTTATATAACTTCCTGCGTAGTCACTTCCTCTTTTTTCTCTGGCTGCCTGTTTTTAAAACTGCGTGTTTTGTATTCTGACCCTCTACAGCGTGTGCAGCCTCTGCAGCTTTCAACTTCTGCCTTGTGGTATGTAAGATGGAGGTGGCGGGGCACACGGAACTAGGGCAGGAGCTAGGGCACATGGTACAGTCATAGAGAAGGTTGATTTAACCCTTAATTTACCACCCCATCATGAACAATGTATGGGCTTGGATACTATAGGGAGCCTCGGTCCAGCCCATCTCCACAACATACATATTTATTTTTCTTTCTAAATATTCTAATTAGATACTGAGCCTCTTATTTCTTTTTTTGGTGTTGGTTTGGTTCAAACAGTGCCTTCAATTGCGGTAGTACTGATGCCGCAAACAATTCCCCACTATCTATTAAGGTCAGTGAGATATTAGTACTTGAACCCTGTTGGCAAAAATCCAAATGTCCAAATTTTGCACCCAACTTCCCCTTCACAAGAGATGTCTGTAGCAAAAAGAATTATTCAAATAGCATGTTTTATTCAAAAGTTATCCTCACCAATTTATGTATTACCTTAAAAAAGTGTTATTAACGCTCTACTCATATTTTATATGGTAAAAACGTCCCTTAATGTCACAACACTTCACAGACCCGGGACAGACTTGATGAGTCTCCTCTGATCCTCCAATAAGTGACATTACTCCCGACACTCTCAATCCTTCTTCAAACACACATTTGTGTAAACCAGAAATACAATCAGGACACTTTTCAGACATTTTTTTCCTAAGATGACACTGAAGTCTGGTTACAGCAAGGAAGAGAAAATATTTCTACTCACTACATCAATGCCGGAATCATCCTGCCGACTACAATACGATACAAGTTATATCTTCTACATTAAAGTCAAAGCATTCATATGTAAATTATTAAAAGTCAGCACCAAATATTGTATCATCACTCTACATTTCATTATAATACAATGCAATGGAGAGGGGTCATCTTACCTTAAGACACCCGACAAATTCCACACAGACAAACAGATGACCTGATTTCATCTCCTTATTTTATCTCCTTATTTACTTCTAAGCTACAGAAAGGAAAGCAAAGAGGTTTGGGGTTTTCCGGGACACTCTATCAGATATCTTTATCAAACTTCTTACAGTACTTGTATTATATTACTTTGGGCTTCTCAGAACCCCTTGGAACGATCTCAGAGTCCTTTCTTTGGAACTATCTCAGAGTTCCTTACACTTCCGTCACCAGAACGGACTTCTACCGAGGTTCATACATTTACATAAATGTTTTTATCACAACACCTTCTGTTATTCCCATACAGGGAAACGGTCATTTAAACTAAAAGTCACGGTGAGAGAAATAATAATAATTAAATCAGACTCACCGGACTTAGAAACTTGGATGATGACCGTCCCATGAATGATGAGCGCCCCACATTCTGACACCAAAGCTGATGGGGTGTAAGTATGTTCTAAAAGTAAGTGAACCCTCGTATGATATCCTGACTAGAGTGTTCCTTCAAACCCAATCAGATCTGGAGATCATTCCGGTGGAAATGATGACACACAGTCAGTACATGCAGATCTCAGAATGATCAAATCTTTTACTTCCGTATTTCACTTATATAACCAACATGACATCACAACAAAAGTCCAACCCCTTCATTAATATATGGTAAAGTTACAGACATACAGGATGTGTAAATAGAATATTAATAACTCATATAGAAACTAACAACAGGGAAGGACTTACACCTCATTTAAAAGAAGTCAGGCCATTTACAAGACATTGAAATTTAACTTCTCATAAACGTCACATATACTTATTATTCTACAATTATTCTACAATTCTACAATAAATCATAAAATTCAAAAATTCATAAATTCAAAAATTTGAAAATTCATAAATTCAAAAATTTGAAATTTAATCAATTTGAAAATGTATAAATTCGAAAATTCATAAATTATGAAATTCGAAAATGCATAAATTATTAAATTCATAAATTATAACATTATAAAAGTCATAAATTATAAAATTCATAAATTATAAAATTAGAAAATTCATAACTTAGAAAATTAACCAATTCAAAAATTTGAAAATTCATAAATGAGAAAATGTAGAAATTCATAAATTTGAAAATTAGAAAATTAATCAATTTGAGAATTCATAAATTAGAAAATGAATACATTAGAAAATTAGAAAATTCATAAATTAGAAAATTAGAAAATTCATAAATTAGAAAATCAGAAAATTCAAATTCATAAATTCAAAAATTTATGCATTAGAAAATTAGAATATTTGTAAAAAAATGCATGAATTAGAAAATTAAAAAAAAAAAACATAAATTTGAAAATTCATAAATTAAAAAATCAGAAAATTAAAATTCATAAATTCAAAAATTCATAAATTAGAAAATTCAAAAACTCATAAATCATAAAATAAGAAAATTTGAAAATTCATAAAATTGAAAATTTGAAAATTCATAAATTCGAAAATTCATAAATTAGAAAAATCATAAATGATCAAATTCGAAAATTCATAAATTAGAAAAATCATAAATGATCAAATTCGAAAATTCATAAATTCAAAAATTCATAAATTTGGAAACTCATAAATTATAGAATTTGAAAGTTTGAAAATGAGAAAATGTATAAATTATAAAATTTGCAATTTCAGAAATTAGAGAATTCATAAATTAGAAAATTAGAAAATTAATGAATTAGAAAATTAAAAAAATTAATCAATTTGAAAATTCATGAATTCGAAAATTAATAAATTAGAAAATTTGAAAATTCATAAATTCAAAAATTTGAAAATGAATAAATTATAAAATTCATGAATTTGAAAAATCATAAATTATAAAATTGAAAATTCAAATTAGAAAATTTGAAAATTCATAAATTTCAAAATTCATTAATTAGAAAATTAGAAAATGAGTCAATTAGAAAATTCATAAATTAGAAACTTCATAAATTAGAAAATTCTTACATTAGAAAATTCATAAATTAGAAAATAAGAACATTTGAAAATGCATGAATTAGAAAATTTAAAAAATAATCAATTCGAAAAATTCATAAATTCAAAAATTCATAAATGATAAAATTTGAAAATTCATAAATTATAAAATTTGATAATTAATCAATTCGAAAATTCATAAATGATAAAATTCGAAAATCCATAAATTCAAAAATTAGAAATTTAATAAATTTGAAAATTCATAAATTCAAAAATTCATACATTATAAAATTCGAAAATTCATAAATTATAAAATTCGAAAATTCATAAATTATAAAATTCGAAAATTCATAAATTAGAAAATTAATCAATTCAAAAATTCATAAATTCGAAAACTCATAAATTAGAAAATGTGGAAATTCATAAATTTGAAAATTTGAAAATTAATCAGTTTGAAAATTCATAAATTAGAAAATTCATAAATTAGAAAATCAGAAAATTCAAATTCATAAATGATAAAATTTGAAAATTCATAAATGATAAAATTCATAAATTATAAAATTAATAAATGATAACATTAGAAAATTCATAAATTTGAAAAATCTTAAATTATAAAATTATTAAATGAATAAATTATAAAATTTGAAAATTCATACATTAGAAAATTCATAAATAATAAAATTTATAAATTATACAATTTTAAAATTCATAAATTAGAAAATTATAACTTTCATAAATTAGAAAATCCATAAATTAGAAAATTAGAAAATGTATAAATTAGAAAATTTGAATATTCATAAATTAGAAAACTAGAAAATAAGAAAGAAAATATGAAATTTGAAAGAATAACTAACTAACTAATAATAACTAACTATTCAATTACAAGTATTGGAATGTCCTTTCAAATTTGGCTGTTAGTGAACATAGCAAATACAAATTTATCTGAAGTTACGAATTATCTGAAATAACGAATGCTGCATCTAAACAAATGGAACTAAACAAATGAATAATGAATACTAATAATAATAATAATAATAGTAATAATAATAATAATAATAAAAAGTTTTTATTTTTATTATTGTTATTTATTATTATTAATTAGTTACGTTACATTCTTTCGGATAGTTCATAACTTTAGATAAATTTGTTACATTCACTAACAGCCAAAAATGAAAGGAAATTCCAATACCTATAATTTAATAGTTAGTAATAGTTAAGTTATTATTAGTTATCATTTCAGATTTTTCAAATTTTCAAATTTACAAATTTTCGAACATTCTAATTTACGAATATTTAGAAAAATTTGTTAAACGGGTTTTTCTTTAATTTGTATATTTCTAAAATAAGGAATTCATCGAAATTTGTTAAAAAACAAATTCAGAAAGAAACAACTTGCTGATGTCTAATTTTGTCTTCTGAGGGAAAATCTCACACAACTGTTCCTTGAAAATGTTAGGCAATGACACTTTCACAAGTCACCAGATGTAACTGTATGAGGTGTAGATCTGACCAAGACAAATGTACCTTGTAATAAAAGAAGAATAAATGACAGTCAGGTAATAATCTTTAGTCTCGCAGTGAAGATACATTTATATACTTCCATGTGGTGACATTTTCATTCTTCTACCGTACTTTGTGGAGAATAGGGATGAGCCGAACACCCCCCTGTTTGGTTCGCACCAGAACATGCGAACAGGAAAAAAGTTCCTTCGAACATGCGAACACCGTTAAAGTCTATGGGACACGAACATGAATAATCAAAAGTGCTAATTTTAAAGGCTTATATGAAAGTTATTGTCATAAAAAGTGTTTGGGGACCTGAGTCCTGCCCCAGGGGACATGGATCAATGCAAAAAAAAGTTTTAAAAACGGCCGTTTTTTCAGGAGCAGTGATTTTAATAATGCTTAAAGTCAAACAATAAAAGTGTAATATCCCTTTAAATTTCGTACCTGGGGGGTGTCTATAGTATGCCTGTAAAGGGGCGCATGTTTCCTGTGTTTAGAACAGTCTGACAGCAAAATGACATTTTGAAGGAAAAAACTCATTTAAAACTATTCGCGGCTATTGCATTGCCGACAATACACATAGAAGTTCATTGATAAAAACGGCATGGGAATTCCCCAAAGGGGAACCCCGAACTAAAAGTTAAAAAAAAAAATGACGTGGGAGTCCTCCTAAATTCCATACCAGGCCCTTCAGGTCTGGTATGGATATTAAGGGGAACCCCGGCCAAAATAAAAAAAAAAAAATGACGTGGGGTTCCCCCTAAATTCCATACCAGACCCTTCAGGTCTGGTATGGATTTTAAGGGGAACCCCGCGCCAAAAAAAAAAAAAAAAACGGCGTGGGGTCCCCCCAAAAATCCATACCAGACCCTTATCCGAGCACGCAACCTGGCAGGCCGCAGGAAAAGAGGGGGGGACGAGAGTGCGGCCCCCCCTCCCTCCTGAACCGTACCAGGCCACATGCCCTCAACATTGGGAGGGTGCTTTGGGGTAGCCCCCCAAAACACCTTGTCCCCATGTTGATGAGGACAAGGGCCTCATCCCCACAACCCTGGCCGGTGGTTGTGGGGGTCTGCGGGCGGGGGGCTTATCGGAATCTGGAAGCCCCCTTTAACAAGGTGACCCCCAGATCCCAGCCCCCCCCTGTGTGAAATGGTAAGGGGGTACATAAGTACCCCTACCATTTCACGAAGAAAGTGTCAAAAATGTTAAAAATGACAAGAGACAGTTTTTGACAATTCCTTTATTTAAATGCTTCTTCTTTCTTCTATCTTCCTTCATCTTCTGGTTCTTCTGGTTCTTCTGGCTCTTCTGGTTCTTCCTCCGGCGTTCTCGTCCAGCATCTCCTCCGCGGCGTCTTCTGTCTTCTTCTCCTCGGGCCGCTCCGCACCCATGGCATGGGGGGGAGGCTCCCGCTCTTCTCTTCTTCTTTTCTTCTCTTCTTCTCTTCTTCATTTTCTTCTCCGGGCCGCTCCGCAATCCATGCTGGCATGGAGGGAGGCTCCCGCTGTGTGACGGCGCTCCTCGTCTGACAGTTCTTAAATAACGGGGGGGCGGGGCCACCCGGTGACCCCGCCCCCCTCTGACGCACGGTGACTTGACGGGACTTCCCTGTGGCATTCCCCGTGACGTCACAGGGAAGTCCCGTCAAGTCACCGTGCGTCAGAGGGGGGCGGGGTCACCGGGTGGCCCCGCCCCCCCGTTATTTAAGAACTGTCAGACGAGGAGCGCCGTCACACAGCGGGAGCCTCCCTCCATGCCAGCATGGATTGCGGAGCGGCCCGGAGAAGAAAAGAAGAAAAGAAGAAGAGAAGAAGAGAAGAAAAGAAGAAGAGAAGAGCGGGAGCCTCCCCCCATGCCATGGGTGCGGAGCGGCCCGAGGAGAAGAAGATAGAAGACACCGCGGAGGAGATACTGGACGAGAACGCCGGAGGAAGAACCAGAAGAGCCAGAAGAACCAGAAGAACCAGAAGATGAAGGAAGATAGAAGAAGCATTTAAATAAAGGAATTGTCAAAAACTGTCTCTTGTCATTTTTAACATTTTTGACACTTTTTTCATGAAATGGTAGGGGTACTTATGTACCCCCTTACCATTTCACACAGGGGGGGGCCGGGATCTGGGGGTCACCTTGTTAAAGGGGGCTTCCAGATTCCGATAAGCCCTCCACCCGCAGACCCCCACAACCACCGGCCAGGGTTGTGGGGATGAGGCCCTTGTCCTCATCAACATGGGGACAAGGTGTTTTGGGGGGCTACCCCAAAGCACCCTCCCAATGTTGAGGGCATGTGGCCTGGTACGGTTCAGGAGGGAGGGGGGGCCGCACTCTCGTCCCCCCCTCTTTTCCTGCGGCCTGCCAGGTTGCGTGCTCGGATAAGGGTCTGGTATGGATTTTTGGGGGGACCCCACGCCGTTTTTTTTTTTTTTTTTGGCGCGGGGTTCCCCTTAAAATCCATACCAGACCTGAAGGGTCTGGTATGGAATTTAGGGGGAACCCCACGTCATTTTTTTTTTAAATTTTGGCCGGGGTTCCCCTTAATATCCATACCAGACCTGAAGGGCCTGGTATGGAATTTAGGGGGACTCCCACGTCATTTTTTTTTTTTAATTTTGGTTCGGGGTTCCCCTTTGGGGAATTCCCATGCCGTTTTTATCAATGAACTTCTATGTGTATTGTCGGCAATGCAATAGCCGCGAGTAGTTTTAAATGAGTTTTTTCCTTCAAAATGTCATTTTGCTGTCAGACTGTTCTAAACACAGGAAACATGCGCCCCTTTACAGGCACACTATAGACACCCCCCAGGTACGAAATTTAAAGGGATATTACACTTTTATTGATTGACTTTAAGCATTATTAAAATCACTGCTCCTGAAAAAACGGCCGTTTTTAAAACTTTTTTTTGCATTGATCCATGTCCCCTGGGGCAGGACCCAGGTCCCCAAACACTTTTTATGACAATAACTTGCATATTAGCCTTTAAAATTAGCACTTTTGATTTCTCCCATAGACTTTTAAAGGGTGTTCCGCGGCATTCGAATTTGCCGCGAACACCCCAAATTGTTCGCTGTTCGGTGAACTTGCGAACAGCCAATGTTCGAGTCGAACATGAGTTCGACTCGAACTCGAAGCTCATCCCTAGTGGAGAAGTTATGAGACATCATGACCATCAGACACCTCCCTCCATTGTAAGAAAATATATTCCCCTGTGTATAAATCTTTGTTGTGAAATGTGGTGAAAATTTTATCTAACAAGGCCCTTTATCATCTGTTTTCTAATTCATCCAATCAAAATATATAAGAATTATCGCATTTTATCTCGGAGGGGATCATTTCCCAAAATTTGTAGATCAAAGTAATAACATTAAGCCCCGGTTCACACAGGGGAGGCATGACTTACACCGAGGCGACCTGCACACGACTTCCACGGCGACTTGCAAAACGACTTCTGTATAGAAGTCTATGCAAGTCGCCCCTAGTCGCCCCCAAACTAGTACAGGAACCTTTTTCTAAGTCGAAGCGACTTGCGTCGCTCCTATTAGAACAGTTCCATTGTACAGAACGGGAGGTGACTTGTCAGGCGGCTAGGTCGCCTGACAAGTCGCCCCTGTGTGAACCGGCACTAAGGTTTAAAAGAAAAAAACAATGATGATTCCTACTTGGGCTGCTTTATATAATAGAATAGAATAAAAATTAAAAATATAAAGCTGAATAAATGGAAAGGTTTCCCCAGCAATGTAAACATAATCAACAATGTTGAAAATAATTAATGAGAATTTTTTAATCATAAGGGTTTCCAAATGTCACAATATAATTAAATATATGAAAATCTGACCAGATAATAAAATACATAATCCACACTGTAACATGCAAGCAAGGTAAACAGAGTTGAAGAACAAGGTAACATAGCAAATACTATGGAGTGTTGAATCCCCGACGTGTTTCGACCATGAAGTGGTCATCTTCAGGGTGATGGTTAGCTCTGTGAGACATATAAATAATTTTCAGAATTTTAAAGCGTATCATCTTTCATGGCAGTACAGATATATATGTAACATAGAGGTATATTTACCGCTTGAAGGTGGAGTATGTGATTACATGAGCAGAAGTGTAAAAAGCCGTGGAGTGATCCGGGGGGTCATGTGACTGCCCCCCACCCCTCCATGTGGAAAGGACCCAATCCGATGGCCTTACAGGAAGCCACACTAATGACGCCGCCAGGAAATAGGAGAGAGCAGGAGAGTCGGCACCTGGAACAAGTTCCCAATTAATGACCATACAGTATATTAAATAAAGGGATTGGGTCACTTAGCTCTCAGCATATTTACAAGGGTATAGAATGTAAACTGTATATATTATATATATGGGATAACTAGAATCATGTTTGTCAATATGTGCACATCAAATTATCCTAAGGTTCCAGGAGTACAGCTCACCAATATAAATGATACAACAATACATAAATCTATGTGTGGGGGTATTAGAAATAATAAAGGGTAATAAATAAGTGTGGGCGAGATAATAAATGAAAGGTGAGAACTGCAGTGTTGGGTGTCGGAGGGACGGCCCCGGGGGAAAGTGGGGTAGTGAGAAGTGATGGGGGATGGGAATAAAAATGAAATAGTGATGAAATAAAGAATATATGTGATGGGCGGCTGAAATGTCGGCAAACATGTGAAAAAATATTTATTCAAAGAGTATATAAAATGGTGTGTGATGAGTGCCAGCAGGTGCAAAGGTGTGTAAAATAAGTGAAAAAATGTTATATTATGTAATTATAAATGATTGGATCAAGTCTTGTGGTTTACCTTGTACAGCAAATGTGTCTTGTATAGGCTGGAAGTTGTTTGTTGTTGGAACCAAACTACAGATAAGGAAGAGAGGTAAAAACTCGGGAATGGAGGGAGGATGTATGCAGTGCCCCCCGTCCTGCCTGTGTGGATTTATAGTGGGATTCACAGGCAGATGGTCATTAATGTGTGCCTGGGTGATGGCAATTAGGGCCATTGTACACAAGTGCCGCCCCCCCCCGGAAAAATGGCGTCTGGGCCGTGGGTTAGACGGCCCAAATTGTGGCTCCCTCAGCGTACCAGAAGGCCGGTGTGCCACTGCCGTCATCTCCGCCACAAAAAGCGAGATGCCCCGGGGCCATGCACATGCCGAGCGATCTCACACATGTGCACTAAGCTGCAGACAGCTTTAGTTTAAGCAGAGTCAGGCAAGCCGGGTCAGATTGGAGATAGCAGAATAGTCAAACATAGCCGGGTCAATAACAGATACAACAACAGGCAGAATACAGGAACACAGGTGCTGAGCTGCAGACGAACAGCACCTCATGGGTGCAACTGACACTCTTTTAATGAACCCTTGGCGCCAAACGGCAATAGCGCGCACGGGCGTGCGCACAGATGTGCGGGAGTGCGCCGGCGCCCCCCCGTGGAGGATCTCAACTGTAGCACCCTGGACAAGCCCTGCGTGCGCACGCGCGCACACATGTTCACCCGGCGGGCACCAGCACGTCCCTGACACCTTTCCATTTATACATTACTTGTTTCGGAGTGTGCGGCGTTCACATCTCTCGCATATGTGTTTTCTCCCTTTTTTCAGAGTAAAACTGAATAAAATAGAGTATACTATAAAAGGATAGAATAGAATAAAACAAAATAAAATAGAATATAAAAGAATGGAATAGAAAAGAATAAAATAGAATATAATATGATAAGATAGGATAGGATAGAATAAAAAGTGTAGAAAAGAATAAAACAGAATAGAAAAGTATAGCATAAAACAGAATATAATAGAAAATAAAAGAATAAAAAAATAGAAAAAAAGAACAGATTAGAATAGAAAACATAAAATAGAATAGAATAGACAATATATAAGAATAGAATAGAATAAAATAAAATAAAATAAAATAATATAACTGTCTTCCAATATTTAAATTTCAAATTTCAAATAGATTAAAATTATATAGAAAGAATATAGCCTAAATTTGAATAGATTAAAATAGAGAGAAGTATAACAAAATAGAAAGAATATAGCCATCTTCCCAAATTGGAATATTGAACAGAATAGAATTAAACAGAAAGAATATAGCCATCTTCCCAAATTGGAATTTTGAATAGAATAGAATAAAACAGGAAGAATATAGCCATTTTATATTTGAAATTAGTATTTCAGATATAAAATAATAAATAAAAGCTGCCTTCGGAAATACACATTTTGAAATAGGAATTTTGAATAGAAAAGAATAGAATTGAATAAAATAGAACAAATATAACCATCTTCCGAAATTTGAATTTAGAAAATAGTTGACCAGAATAAAATAGAAAGAATACAGCTTTCATTTAAAATTAGAATTTTGAATTTCAAAGTTTGATTTTTTTTTCAATTTTGAATTGAATAGAACAGATTAAAAGAGAAAAAATATAGCCACCTTCCAAAAATCTAATTTAGAAAATCAGATCGAATAGAGTAAAAAGAATATAGCCTTCTTCCAAAATGCAAATTTCAAATAGAATAGAATAAAATATAAAAATATATATGTGACTTGAATTTAGAAACTCAAATTTTGAATTTTGATTATAATAACATAGAATAAATAGAAAGAATGTAGATGGTTTCGAAAATTAGCATTTCAAATAGAATTAAAAAATAGAAAAAAGTACATCTGTCTTCCAAAATTTAAATTTAACTTTCAAAAAATATAATAAAAAAGAATACAATAGAATAAAATAGAAAGAATGTAGCTGTCTTCTGAAATTTGAATTTCAAATTTTGAATGGAATAGAACAGAACAAAATAGAAAGCATATAGCCCTCTTCTGAAATGCTAATTTTGAACAGAAAAGAATAGAATAGAAAATAATATAATTAAAAAAATAAAAAGAATATAGAATTCTTCTGAAATTCAAAGTTTGAAATTGAAATTTCAAATTTTAAATACAATGGAATAGAAAGTATATAGCCACCTTCTAAAATCCATAATTTCAAATACAATAGAATAGAATAAAATCTATAGCCAAATTCCAAAATTTGAATTTAAAATTTTGAATAATAATGAAGCTCAAAGTGAAGACCCATGCTTTACCTGAAAGTAGAGCGATATTCTCCTTTGGGTGATACAATGCACGCCGGGGAAGAAAATGGTTTGTGGAAATTGTTAGTGTAACTTTAGGATATCATTAAGTCAGGTTAATGAGGGAACAAGTTAGTATGATGGGGACTTTTACACAGGATGGTAATTGCTAAAAACTGGAATGACATTGTGTTCTTTTATGTGAGTATTTGATGCTTCTACAGTGAATGTCGTCCAACTCATCTGACCTTGTTTGACCCCTCCATTTTGGAAGGATATATATATATCTATATTCTTTCCTTCATGATGGGTCTGGATGTGTTTAGTGGAGACTTGACCTAGACCCCCACCAGACCTATACCCCCCACCAGACCTAGACCCCCATGTAGTTGTGCAGAAGAAAATCATTTCTTATACGGATCTATTGCTCTGACTGCGATCAGCCAGCAATGGACCTCTATAGAAGAGATCTGCTACTACAGAGTGAGGCTACGGTACTGACAGGAAGTGAGGTGACGGTACTGACAGGAAGTGAGGTGACGGTACTGACAGGAAGTGAGGTGACAATACTGACAGGAAGTGAGGGGATGATACGGACAGGAGGTGAGGTGACGATACTGACAGGAACTGAGGGAATGATACTGACAGGTAGTGAGGTGACTGTACTGACAGGAAGTGAGGTGGTGATACTGACAGGAAGTGACATCACCACACTCTCGATGCAATCACTATGGGGAAACACACAGTGCACCGCTATGGAGTGTTCTGTAGAATGATTGGACGTTCACTGTTTCATCTCCCGGGTATAGTGCTTGATAGCGACTGTCACCGACATCTGTCAGTTCCCTCCTGAACCCCCGCAGAAGCTCCTGATTTCTAGTTCTTCTTGTAGAATGGTGCTGGGATGGATGGCTGCTATCTCAGTGCTGGGGGGAAATGGTGACTTGGGATGATTACATTGAAGATGATCTCCCCTATAATGATCTATGAGAAGTATTCCTGGTCACTGTCTGGGTGACATGAAGAAAAGATAGAAAGGTGAGAGGACAAGAAGGAGGATTGCTGGTCAGATTACAGCGGCTGAAAGGAACCAAAATCCCCCTTTAATAAATCCCTCTATGATGTTCTCTTAGAGCAGAAGATACAGAAATGTCATCACATAAACCTCCAAACAATGGATTGATGATTTCTCTATTGCTTTATTCTTCCATTCAGGAGAATAGGAAGATCTCTTCTACCCACCCAATGTAGAGCTGTAGCCAGGCCAGGAACATCCAATAATATACAGATTCTTAACAAGCAGTTAGGGATGAGCCGAACACCCCCTGTTCGGTTCGCACTAGAACATGCGAACAGGAAAAAAGTTTGTTTGAACACGCGAACACCGTTAAAGTCTATGGGACACGAACATGAATAATCAAAAGTGCTAATTTTAAAGGCTTATATGCAAGTTATTGTCATAAAAAGTGTTTGGGGACCCGGGTCCTGCCCCAGGGGACATGGATCAATGCAAAAAAACCTTTTAAAAACGGCCGTTTTTTCAGGAGCAGTGATTTTAATAATGCTTGAAGTCAAACAATAAAAGTGTAATATCCCTTTAAATTTCATAGCTGGGGGGTGTCTATATCATGCCTGTAAAGGGGCGCATGTTTCCCGTGTTTAGAACAGTCTGACAGCAAAATTACATTTCAAAGGAAAAAAGCCATTTAAAACTACTCGCGGCTATTGCATTGCCCGTCCGACAACACACATAGAAGTTCATTGATAAAAACGGCATGGGAATTCCCAACAGGGGAACCCCGAACCAAATTTTTTAAAAAAATGACGTGGGGTCCCCCTAAATTCCATACCAGGCCCTTCAGGTCTGGTATGGATATTAAGGGGAACCCCTGCCAAAATTTAAAAAAAAAATGACGTGGGGGTCCCCCTAAATTCCATACCAGACCCTTCAGGTCTGGTATGGATTTTAAGGAGAACCCCGCACCAAAAAAAAAATACCATGGGGTCCCCCCAAAAATCCATACCAGACCCTTATCCGAGCACGCAACCTGGCAGGCCGCAGGAAAAGAGGGGGGGATGAGAGAGCGCCCCCCCTGAACCGTACCAGGCCACATGCCCTCAACATTGGGAGGGTGCTTTGGGGTAGTGGCCCCCCAAAACACCTTGTCCCCATGTTGATGAGGACAAGGGCCTCATCCCCACAACCCTGGCCGGTGGTTGTGGGGGTCTGCGGGTGGGGGGCTTATCGTAATCTGGAAGCCTCCTTTAACTAGGGGACCCCCAGATCCCGGCCCCCCTGTGTGAAATGGTACAAAACAAAAACAAAAGTACCCCTACCATTTCACTAAAAAACTGTCAAAAATGTTAAAAATGACAAGAAACAGTTTTTGACAATTCCTTTATTTAAATGCTTCTTCTTTCTTCTATCTTCCTTCATCTTCTTCTTCTGGTTCTTCTGGATCTTCTGGTTCTTCCTCCGGCGTTCTCATCCAACATCTCCTCCACGGTGTCTTCTATCTTCTTCTCCTTGGGCCTCTCCGCACCCATGGCATGGGGGGAGGCTCCCGCTTTTCTCTTCATCTTCTCTTCTTCATCTGCTTCTTCATCTTCTTCTCTGCTTCATCTTCTTCTCTTCTTCTCTTCTTCATTTTCTTCTCCGGGCCACTCCGCATCCATGCTGGCATGGAGGGAGGCTCCCGCTGTGTGACGGCATCTCCTCTTCTGACGGTTCTTAAATAACAGGGGCGGCGCCACCCGGTGACCCCGCCCCCTCTGACGCAAGGTGACTTGACGGGACTTCCCTGTGACGTCACGGGGAATGCCACAGGGAAGTCCCGTCATGTCCCGTGCGTCAGAGGGGGGCGGGGTCACCGGGTGGCCCCGCCCCCGTTATTTAAGAACCGTCAGAAGAGGAGACACTGTCACACAGCGGGAGCCTCCCTCCATGCCAGCATGGATGCGGAGCGGACTGGAGAATAAGATGAAGAAGAGAAGAAAAGAAGAAGATGAAGAAGAAGATGAAGAAGAGAAGAAGATGAAGAGAAGAGCGGGAGCCTCCCCCCATGCCATGGGTGCGGAGCGGCCCGAGGAGAAGAAGATAGAAGACGCCGCGGAGGAGATGCTGGACGAGAATGCTGGAGGAAGAACCAGAAGAGCCAGAAGAACCAGAAGAAGAAGAAGAAGAAGATGAAGGAAGATAGAAGAAAGAAGAAGCATTTAAATAAAGGAATTGTCAAAAACTGTCTCTTGTCATTTTTAACATTTTTGACAGTTTTTTAGTGAAATGGTAGGGGTACTTTTGTACCCCCTTATCATTTCACACGGAGGGGCCGGGATCTGGGGGTCCCCTTGTTAAAGGGGGCCTCCAGATTCCGATAAGACCCCCCCGCAGACCCCCACAACCACCGGCCAGGGTTGTGGGGATGAGGCCCTTGTCCTCATCAACATGGGGACAAGGTGTTTTGGGGGACTACCCCAAAGCACCCTCCCAATGTTGAGGGCATGTGGCCTGATACGGTTCAGGAGGGGGGGCACTCTCTCGTCCCCCCTCTTTTCCTGCGGCCTGCCAGGCTGCGTGCTCGGATAAGGGTCTGGTATGGATTTTTGGGGGGACCCCACACCATTTCTTTTTTTTTTGGCACGGGGTTCCCCTTGAAATCCATACCAGACCTGAACCCCGAACCAAAATTAAAAAAAAAAATGACGTGGGGGTCTCCCTAAATTCCATACCAGACCCTGAAGGGCCTGGTATGGAATTTAGGGGGATCCCCATGTAATTTTTTTTTTAAATTTTGGTTTGGGGTTCCCCTGTGGGGAATTCCCATGCCGTTTTTATCAATTTTATCAAATTTTATGTGTATTGTCGGACCGGCAATGCAATAGCCGCAAGTAGTTTTAAATGATTTTTTTCCTTTGAAATGTCATTTTGCTGTCAGACTGTTCTAAACACGGGAAACATGCACCCCTTTACAGGCATACTATAGACACCCCCCAGCTATGAAATTTAAAGGGATATTACACTTTTATTGTTTGACTTTAAGCATTATTAAAATCACTGCTCCTGAAAAAATGGCCGTTTTTAAAACTTTTTTTTGCATTGATCCATGTCCCCTGGGGCAGGACCCAGGTCCCCAAACACTTTTTATGACAATAACTTGCATATAAGCCTTTAAAATTAGCACTTTTGATTTCTCCCATAGAGTTTTAATTTGCCGCCAACACCCCAAATTGTTCACTATTCTGCGAACTTGCGAACAGCCAATGTTCGAGTCGAACATGAGTTCAACTCAAACTCGAAGCTCATCCCTACAAGCAGTAACCAAGATTTAACGCTTTCCCTGCCAGAGACATTTTTTCCATTTTGGCACACATATAAAAATGCATTCCTATGCCTTTCCAGAATTTAGACACTTTATTGATTTTTTTTGATTATGTACAGTATCTCACAAAGGTAAGTACACTCTCTTTTCATGTGACAACATTGAAGAAATGGCACTTTGCTATAATGTAAAGTCATGAGTGTACAGCTTGTATAACAGTGTAAATTTGCTGTCTCCTCAAAATAACTCAACACACAGCCATTAATGTCTAAACTGATGGCAAAAGTAGGTACACCCCTAAGTGAAAATGTTCAATTTGGGCCCAAATTGTCATTATTTTGTGTGGCCACCATTATTTTCCAGCACTGCCTTAACCGTCTTGGGCATGGAGTTCACCGGAGCTTCACGCAAGGCAGTGGTCTTCTTGGAGGTTTGTTTGGGGTTGTTATCAAGTTGGAATACTGCCCAGTCTCAGAAGGGAGGGGATCGTGCTCTGATTCAGTATGTCACAGTACATGTTGGCCCTCATGGTTCCCTCAATGAACTGTAGCTCCCCAGTGTTGGCAGCACTCATGCAGCCCCAGACCATGACACTCCCACCACCATGCTTGACTGTAGGAAAGACACACTTGTCTTTGCACCTCTCACCTGGTTGCCGCCACACACGCTTGACACCATCTGAACCAAATAATTTACCCTCAGCTTCTTTCTCCTGTTAAACCTGCATGGTCTTATAGCTTAGGACATCTTTATGCAAAGCAACAATACTTTTTATTCAGATCCTCAGAGAGTTCTTGAGCCATGAGGTGCCATGTTGAACTTCCAGTGATCAGTATAAGGGAGTGAGAGCGATAACACCAAATTTAACACACCTGCTCCCCATTTACACCTGAGACCTTGTAACACTAATGAGTCACATGACACCGGGGATGGAAAATGGCTAATTGGGCCCAATTTAGACATTTTCACTTAGGGGTGTACTCACTTTTGTTGCCAGCAGTTTAGACATTAATGGCTGTGTGTTGAGTTAATTTGAGGGGAAAGCAAATTTACACTGTTATACAAGCTGTACACTCACTACTTTACCTTGTAGTAAAGTGTCATTTCTTCAGTGTTGTCACATGAAGAGATAGAAGAAAATATTTACAAAAATGTGAGGGGTGTACTCACTTTTGTGAGATACTGTATGTGTCCTAATATAGATCTGAAAAACATATTGGTTCTTTGGAGAAGACATAAATTTCCTTCTGACTTTTGTATAATTACTTATTCAGGGCCCCACTAGGTATTAGGGAGTTAGCTTTTTAAATGTGGAATAATAAAAGTGATATGAGTTTATTTATTAATGCAGACTTTTGATTTATAATTTTCTTAGTGGTCAGCTTTGGGTTTAAAATCCATTTAAAATAATTTCTCTGCTCTCATTTAGTGTCCTGGGATTAGAATTGAAGGCTTATATATAATAATCAGATTTATTGTTTATGTACAGAAGCCCTTGAGTAAATAAGAGTTGGAAGAATTATAGAAATGTCTTTAAGGAGACATTGGGGTCCTTTAGAGCCTTAGGCTCGGTTCACACCTAAACCAACCGCAGATCGCACCGCAACACTGTCCGTCCCTGTTCTCCATTTCAGGGCAGAATCTTTGCCTGAATTTGGCACTGAAATCGAGGCAAAGACGCACAGCGTTCACGCTGTGCACTGCGCTCCACAACCACCCCAGAGACATGTGAACTGGCTTAATAGAGAGCCTGTCACATTCTCCTGCTATGTGAATTGGATGCGAGGAAACCCACATCCAATTCACATAGGTGTGAACCCAGCTTTAATGTTACCTCTACACTCTGTAGGAACAAAGCACAATCATCTTCTTCCCTGGCCATGGAGATTGGGGAATGACAACACTGAACCCAGAAGGGATCAGAGCACATCACTTCTGGGTCCATTCTTCACAGGAAGTTGAGGAGAATGTTCCCTCATCTGCTGTTCTCATACCTGATACTCACCTTGGAGATCCTGGGCGCCCAGGTGGGACTGGTAATCCCTAGACACAGAGTTGGGGGAGGGGCAGAAGAGGCAGTAAACATTTTACAGTATTTGAGGAAATACTTGGACTTCCACATGAAAGCTGACAGGAAAATATTCTACAATCTCCCAGGTGCTATAATGGTCAGGAGTCTGTTTACAGGTCAGTGAGTCACCAACATAAACCTTAAGTTGGTGTAACAGAAAGGGTTAAACCAATTTCTTACTGACCTTTGTAGCCGAAGGCACCATGGAGCAATTCATCCTCAAATTCTTGAATTTACAGTAGTCATTAATCAGGTCTCAGCACTCTGCTCTCCCCTCCTCCTGTGTACCTGATCTGTGTATACATTAGAGATTAGAAGTCTGGTAGGCTGTCAAGCATGGAAGGTGGATCAGAATGAATGTATTTCTGCTGGAAACTTTGAATAGTATTTACTTCACAGTGTCTGTACCTACAGAGATGACTAGGAGTTTATCTGAACAGACTCTAGACTTAAGCAGATATGGGTCACCTGACATACTGTTCATTATTGACAAATTATGAATTCAACTTTTTGAAAGAGACAAGGAAGGAATCCAGCAGCACAATGAGATATAAGTAGAAATGTTTACAGAAACAATATTCAGAAATGCAAGTTTATCAGGAGATTGCGTTCCACACATATGCTATATGGCCAAATATTTGTAGTCACCTGACCATCACACCTATATGGGCTGGTTGGGCATCTTATTTCAAAATTATGATCATTAATATGGAGTTACCCCTCCCACCTTTGTGCCTATAACTGTCTCCACTTTTCACAAGATCGTATTTGTGGGAATGTGTGCCAATTAAACCAAAACAACTGATGTTGGATGAGAAGACCTGACTCACAATAAGGTTTAGGTCAGGACTGTGTTCATGACATTTGAGTTATCTCCACACCAAACATATCAATCCATGCCTTTATGGAGCTGGATGTGTGCTCAGGGGGCAGTCATGCTGGAACAGAAAAGGTTGAAAGAAACAATTGCCTACATATACTGTAGAGGGGTAAATGTTCTTGGACCTCTTCTATTCTTAATCTACACCTCCTCCCAAGGTCAGTTGATACAGTTGATTGCCTCCAGTGGCTTTCAATAACACTTCTATGCAGATGACACCCAAATCTATCTCTCTTCCTTTAGCTCACTCCATTGGTCTCCTCACTTTTCACCAACTTACTATCAGGGATATCAGCCTCTATGTCACACCACTTCCTCAAACTCAATCTATCCAAAACCGAGCTTATAATATTTCCTCCCCCTCGTGCCTCTTCCCCTGATTTCTCTGTCAAAATCAACAGCTTAACTATCAACCCATCCCCCCACTATACTAGGTGTAGTCCTGGACTCTGAACTCTCCTTTCGACCCCACATCCAATCACTGTCAATAGCTTTCCGCCTCAACCACCGCAACATCCCCAAGATATGCCCCTTCCTAACCAATGACACCACAAAGCTTCTAATCCACTCGCTGGTCATCTCTCACCTTGACTACTGCAACTCCCTCTTCATTGGCTTACCTTTAAATAGGCTATCCCCCTTCAGCTGCTGCCAGGCTCATCCACCCTACAAATCGCTCAGCGTCTGCTACCCCTCTGTGCCAATCCCTCCACTGGCTTCCACTCACCCAACAAATTAAATTCAAGATACTAACAATAACTTACAAAGCATTCGTAACTCGGCCCCCATCTACATCACTAACCTAGTAAAAAAATAAACAACTAAATTATTCTCTTTGTTCCTTCAAAGACCTCCTGCTCTCTAGTTACCTTGTCGCCTCATCCCACACCCACTCACACTCACCTCCAGGACTTCTCCAGAGCCTCTCCTATCCTCTGGAACTCTCTACCCGAATCTGTTCGATTAACTCCTACTCTGTCCACTTTCAGATGATCCCTGAAAGCTCCTCTCTTCATAAAAACCTATTTGGTCCCTACTTATTAGCCCATCCCGCAAAGTTATTACCTCTTGAATCTCTTGACCCATCCTTTTAGAGTGTAAGCTCTAATGAGCATGGCCCTCTGATTCCTCCTGTATTGAATTGTATTATAATTGTACTGTCTGATCTTATGTTGTAAAATGCTTCATAATCTGTTGGCGCTGTATAATTCCTGTATGATAATAATAATAATAGGGGAATGGTTGAAGCTGTTTTTGGTACTGTTACTGCTACTGTTACTGGTACTGCTACTGGATTGCACTTGTACTGGATAAAGCTTATACTGGATGGTGATCTTGAAGATTTCATTCCTCTAAAACATTGATCAGTGTGTGAGCCCAAAGTGGTATCAAGCTGCTAACGGCAGGTGTTGATTACATTGTGTGATGCTTTGATTGGTCATAGCATTTTTTTGTGATTGGCACCATCCAATGGACATTGCAGTCACAGTACTTTGCTTGTGCATACTAGGGGGCATGTAAGAGCAAGAAAAAAATGAAGCTGTAATATAGTTTCCCATCCTGTAACATCCACCTTCCATCCACGTATGTACAATAGGCAGACAGAAGGTAGTTAATATACACAAAAAAATCATAATGATGATAATGTCATTCATAATGATGATGATGATTTAACAATATGGCTGAATTTGTTTAATCTGGTATACAGCATTATACATTGCATCAATGTGTTACATTTACATCATTCTTTTCCCCAGCATTGTTTTCTGTGTATTCAGTTCAGGTTTGAAAAGCAAAATGTAGAGTTTTGGAGAAAACATACACAATAATATTCCAGCACTGGAGGTCAGTATGGCGAATATCTCCACAGCCACCATGTATTTCCCTCTGGTACTCAGATAGGCCGGGATCATGGCAACCCAGACACTGCAGAACACCAGCATGCTGAAGGTGATGTACTTGGCCTCGTTAAAACTGTCCGGTAATGTCCTCACCATGAAAGCCAGAACAAAACTCACAGCTGCCAGAAACCCCAAATAACCCAACATAAAGTAGAACCAGGTAACTGGCCCTTCATTACACTGAATGGTGATCTTCCCAGGATAGGAGTCCATGTCATACTCCTGAAATGGTGGAGAGATGGACAACCAGAGAATGCAATTCATAACCTGAATGGATGAGCAGAATAACATGACTGTATTGGGAAGTTTTATTCCAACCCATTTTCTACAAGAGCTTCCAGGTCTGGTGGCTTTGAAAGCAATGAAGACCATGATGGTTTTGGCTAGGATAGAAGATGCTGAGATGGTGAAGGGAATTCCAAAGGTGACTTGTTGCAGCATACATGTAATATTCACAGGATGGCCAAGGAACAGGAATACAGAAAGGAAGCTCAGTATAAGGGAGAGGAGCAGAATGAAGCTGAGGTTCCGGTTATTGGCTTTGACTATGGGAGTCCTTCTAAACCAAAAAAATAGCCCAAGTATAAGGAGAGATGTTGTAGAAAATATGACTGACGTTATAGAAAAAAATAAAACTAGAATATCCTCCTCGTATGATAAATACTCGATGGCCTTGTCAATACAAGTATTTTTAGCTTTGTTGGGCCATTCATTTTCAGAACACTTCTTGCAGAGTTTACTGTCTGTAGAGTAAAAATAAGTGAAAATAACATTAAGCATAGTATACCGAGAATGCAACTATTTGACAGTTTTGGCCTCCTCAGTGTAATCATTTTCCTGACCATTATTTTTCGATAAATGTTGGAAGCTTTCTCAGACAGACGGTAAAAGGAAGCTATAGAAAGTATAAAACAGCGCTGGCAGCCTATATTATACAATACACATCCTAGTGATTAGTGCCATATACATCAATGTGTTTGTGACATACAAATCAAAATACAACAAAATTATATATAATATGCACAAATCTGTAAAGTGCTTGGTGCTTCTATAAAAGTGCAATGGTGCTCCATTGCACTTTTATAGAAGCACCAAAAACAATAGACCCTCAGCTTCGCAGCCTGCGATCAAAAAAGGCAGTGATCTAATGATCTGGGGGTATGTAGGATGGTTCCTCCACAAACTCTTCCAAGAGGATGCCACAGAAATGGACAGAAAGGATATGCCACACTCCATAGATGGGAAAATAGAGAAAAAACTCATAGTGAAATACCGCTTAACATAAATAATCAAGCACATTACAAGTGTCACTTACAGGGTATTTGTCAAAGACAGGCATCAGTAAAAAAAATCCCAGCTGTATTGCGTGCGTTCCACAGAGGCGGAAATTGCATCAATGGTTAGCATGAACCGGAAGTAGGTTGACGCGTTTCACCCCTCCTCCAAGGCGTCATCAAAGGACATCACTTTCAGTTCCATTGCAATCTATTTATACCCGAGGGAAGATCACTCCTCCCTCTGGGGAGGACGAAGCAACCAGTTACGATCAGTGTGAAAAAACACCAGCTTCTGCTTCTAACATAATTTCCTGCTGCCAAATATATATAAAAAACTTTAATAAAAACAGAAGCCAAAATGACAAAACTTGCTTATTTGGCTATAATAATAAAATACATTTTTATTTTTATTTTATTTTCATTATTATTTTATTTTTATTATTATTTTTATTTTTATTTCTATTTTTATTTTATTTTCATTTTTATTTTTATTTTTATTATTTGTTCTTTGTACTTCTTATTTTCATTTTTTCCAAATTGTTTATATTTAAGTAATTTTTAATCATGTATTGGAATTCTTTTGCAAATGTCTATCGCATCATGAGATTTATTGTATTATTATAGCCAAATAAGCAAGTTTTGTCATTTTGGCTACTGTTTATATTAAAGTTTTTTATATATATTTGGCAACAGGAAATGATATTAGAGGAGGAAGTTTTTTCACACTGATCGTAACTGGTCGCTTCGTCCTCCCAAGAGGGAGAAGTGATCTACCCTCAGGTATAAATAGATTGCAGTGGAACCGGAAGTTATGTCCTTTTATGATGCCCTGGAGAAGGGGCGAAACGCGTCAATGTACTTCCTGTTCATGCTAACCATTGATGCAATTTCCGCCTCTGTGGAACGCACGCCATACAGCGGCAAACTCAGATGTTTTTTACTAATGGCTGTCCTTGCCAAATATCCTGTAAGTGGCGCTTGTAATGCGCTTGATAATTTATGTTAAGCAGTATTTCACTATGAGTTTTTCCTCTATTTTCCCATCTATGAAGTGTGGCATATCCTTTCTGTCATAAAGCACCCTCTTGGAAGAGTTCATTGAGGAACCATCCTACATACCCCCAGATCAATAGACCACTACCATTTTTGATCCCATACTGCGAAGCTGAGGGTCTATTGTTTTTGGTGAGTGAGGTCACTGAAGGGGGAGTCACCTCACATTTTGCAAAGTTTTGGAGCACCATTGCACTTTTATAGAAGCACCAAGCACTTTACAGATTTGTGCATATTATATTATATATCATTTTGTTGTATTTTGATTTGTATGTCACAAACACATTGATGTATATGGCACTAATCACTGGGATGTGTATTGTATAATATAGGCTGCCAGCGCTGTTTTATACTTTCTATCACTTTTAAGGTTGTAGCACCTTTGCACAGTGGCTGCAGTATTTTAATGTTCATGTTTATTTTTATTTAGTACTTCAGCGCGAGTTTTGAATAGATTTATAGTAGGAGGAAGCTGGTTCTCATTGCTTGCTGAAAAGTGTAAAGTGGTTACAGAATTACTTTAAAAGACTCTAAAAGTTTTAATTTTCTAATCCAATATCAGAGTTTCTATTAAAAAAAAATCAAGCTTACCAGAATGGTTTGATATTTCTCCTTCTGAACATGGAGCACAATTATAACAACACGGGTGATATCCTTCTCTTACAGATTTTCTGAACCCTGGAAGACATTCCTCGGAGCACCGACCCCTTGGGACCTAAGATAATATAGAACAATATAAACTTTTCAAGAGCAAAACTACAGATATAATAGTGCAAGTAAGCCAAGCTTCTGGTGTGTACAATGATGTAGAATTCATACCTTGGTGGAAAAACATGGACCATTCCATAAGGTGGCCCTTCATTAGTCTGGATACCACAGAATATTTCTTCCAAAAACAGAAGACAGAAATAGATATCTAGGAGTACTATCAGAATCCTTGCATTAGAAAGGTTACAGCAACAAAACTATCAGTACAAGCATAAACGCTGCCTTAAAGGTCCAAAGAAAAAAATCTTATACAATACAAAGAGAAGAAAACTAATAACCACATACAATCCAGCACTAGAAGGGATGAGAGAGATAATGAAATAGATGAAACCTATCATAACAGAGGACAGAACCCTGAAAGGAATATTCCAACAACCCCCAGTGCTGACCTTCAGGCAACCACCAAACCTCAGACATACATTAATCAGCAGGAAGCTTCATTCTGGGGACAGGGACTCAAAATAGGGAACAAAACCTTGCAATAAATGTTGCAAACTGTGCATCTACATACATGTATTAAACATTGTCACACAAACAAAAGGAAGCTTCAGTGCTACAGGATCATACAGCTTGACCTCCAGTAATGGGATGTACTTCATTCAATGCAGCAAGTGCATGCATGGATCATACATTGGTGAGACAGGACAAAAATTACAAAAACAGAATGAATGTTTATAGACAATGTAACAGAATCGTCCCCCACACTCTGCTTGAGTGCTTCCATCATATACCACTTCCTCCAGTCTGAAGATAGATATCAGATATTATAACCGCATATTACAAAGTAGGACTTATTTGGCTGCAAACCTAGAACACGTTTATTTGAGCAAACTAACACATAATATATACCCCACAGGAAGACATCCCCCCTCCTGATCATATTACCCTAACAATACAAACTGTACACAGGAATATAATTAGAACAACAGACATAAACTATAAACATTATGTTAATTAGACACCTGGATGACTCAGAGGTTTCATTCTAGGTCAGACTTGCCAACTTCTACAATACTGAATACAGTGTACTGGACAATACACATTATTACAAGTATAAACACAACCCACAATGGTTTGCTTAGCAGACAGACAAAAGGTGAGTTAAATAGCACAATTAACAATGGGTGAAGGACCCTTAGGAGGCACACCAGACCTACTTGCAATAAACACATTAAAGCAGGCAACCCCCAGACAGGTGGCTTGCTGATGACAACATCTGCTATAAATCCCATAGTGTGGAGCAGTCCTTGCTGGAAATGTGGCATCTAGGCCTTTAACCCTGGGCTTAGAGTTCCAGAGTCTGTGTGTCTTGGGGAGACACGAACTTAAATCCAAAATAACAAGACCACTCCACGGATCCCCCAGGCATACACCTTCCAAAGAATAGTGTTATATTAAATGCCAGGGCCCATAGTCAGTGGGTAAGAGGCTTGCTCCCAGTCTTTTCCAAAAGCCCCTGTCCTGGCTAGGTCTGTCACAGACACAATAAAAGAACATAAAGAAGAGGATTACTGTTCAGCTGTGGAACATCATTTCCCACAACCAGACCATTCTATGGAAGACCTGGAAGTTTTGGTTCCTAAAGGGAATTTTTAAAAAATACTCTGGAAACGAAAACCTTTAAACTGTGAATAATAATTCTGTATGAGGAAAAGGTAATGGCCTGAATGTGGAGCGCAGTATTTTAAATCACTACCACACAGTTTTATTTCCACTGCTCCTCTGTACTGCTTGGATATTAGAAGAAGGGAGGGATTCCCCCAATAGATTGAAAATGTAACTGTTGTGCAAAAAAACAAAAAAATGTACTCAACTGTGTTGTTGCAAGTGCACTAATATGACTACAATGTCCTTCACCTTCTCTTCCCATAAAACACTTTTCAAGACCTTCCTGCACCTCCCTCTCTATCCCTCTCCTCGTTTAAAGCTCACCGTATTCCTCTTTTCTCCAGTTTCTCTGCACTGTGATTTATTTGCCTCTGCATCTGGTCTCTCTCTTCCTTGATGAATTTTCTGCCCAGCTACCTTTTTTTTTATTTGAAATGCCCAATATCATTTTTGGTGACGTTAACATCCCTAATAATGTTTATATCCCAGCTGCCTCCCAACTCCTAAACCTGACCTCTTCCTCTGGACTAACACAATAGACACACACTTCTGCACTCCATGCAACTTCCCAAACACCCATTTACCTCTCTCTGGCCATAATCTTATCAGTTTCTTACTGTTCATATCTGTACCCCCCTATCCCTTCTCGAAGCAAACCTGCAGAAATTTTCACCACTTTAGCCCTTCTCTTATCTACAATGCAAACAGCCACTTTGTGCTGGAAGTCAGTCCTCCCTAGCCCAACTACCCTGGAACATTTCACCCAACATGGATTAGAACCCCTGAGTACTCAACAATGTCTTCAAACTTTTAAAGTGATCACAACTAGGGATGAGCCGAACACCCCCCTGTTCGGTTCGCACCAGAACATGCGAACAGGAAAAAAGTTCGCTCAAACACGCGAACACCATTAAAGTCTATGGGACACGAACATGAATAATCAAAAGTGCTAATTTTAAAGGTTTATATGCAAGTTATTGTCATAAAAAGTGTTTGGGGACCCGGGTCCTGCCCCAGGGGACATGGATCAATGCAAAAAAAAGTTTTAAAAACGGCCGTTTTTTCAGGAGCAGTGATTTTAATAATGCTTAAAGTCAAACAATAAAAGTATAATATCCCTTTAAATTTCGTACCTGGGAGGTGTCTATAGTATGCCTGTAAAGGGGTGCATGTTTCCCGTGTTTAGAACAGTCTGACAGCAAAATGACATTTGGAAGGAAAAAACCCATTTAAAACTACCCGCGGCTATTGCATTGCCGACAATACACATAGAAGTTCATTGATAAAAACGGCATGGGAATTCCCCACAGGGAACCCCGAACCAAAATTTAAAAAAAAATGACGTGGGGGGTCCCCCTAAATTCCATACCAGGCCCTTCAGGTCTGGTATGGATATTAAGGGGAACCCCGGCCAAAATGTAAAAAAATAAATGACGTGGGGTTCCCCCCAAATTTCATACCAGACCCTTCAGGTCTGGTATGGATTTTAAGGGGAACCCCGCGCCAAAAAAAAAAAAAAAATGGCGAGAGTGCGCCCCCCCTCCTGAACCGTACCAGGCCACATGCCCTCAACATTGGGAGGGTGCTTTGGGGTAGCCCCCAAAACACCTTGTCCCCATGTTGATGAGGACAAGGGCCTCATCCCCACAACCCTGGCCGGGTTGTGGCCGGTGGTTGTGGGGGTCTGCGGGCGGGGGGCTTATCGAAATCTGGAAGCCCCCTTTAACAAGGGGACCCCCAGATCCTGCCCCCCCCGTGTGAAATGGTAAGGGGGTACTTACCCCTACCATTTCACTAAAAAACTGTCAAAAATGTTAAGAATGACAAGAGACAGTTTTTGACAATTCCTTTATTTAAATGCTTCTTCTTTCTTCTATCTTCCTTCATCTTCTTCTTCTTCTGGTTCTTCTGGTTCTTCCTCCGGCGTTCTCGTCCAGCATCTTCTCCGCGGTGTCTTCTATCTTCTTCTCCTCTGCTCCGCACCCATGGCATGGGGGGAGGCTCCCGCTCTTCTCTTCATCTTCTCTTCTTCATCTGCTTCTTCATCTTCTTCTCTGCTTCATCTTCTTCTCTTCTTCATTTTCTTCTCCGGGCCACTCCGCATTCTCTGACGCACGGTGACTTGACGGGACTTCCCTGTGACATCACGGGGAATGCCACAGGGAAGTCGCCGTCATGTCCCGTGCGTCAGAGGGGGCGGGGTCACCGGGTGGCCCCACCCCCGTTATTTAAGAACCGTCAGACAAGGAGACGCCGTCACACAGCAGGAGCCTCCCTCCATGCCAGCATGGATGCGGAGCGGCCCGGAGAAAAAAATGAAGAGAAGAAGAGAAGAAGGAAGAAGAGAAGAGGATGAAGAAGAAGATGAAGAGAAGAGCGGAGCCTCCCCCCATGCCATGGGTGCGGAGCGGCCCGAGGAGAAGAAGATAGAAGACGCCGCGGAGGAGATGCTGGACGAGAACGCCGGAGGAAGAACCAGAAGAGCCAGAAGAACCAGAAGAAGAAGAAGATGAAGGAAGATAGAAGAAAGAAGAAGCATTTAAATAAAGGAATTGTCAAAAACTGTCTCTTGTCATTCTTAACATTTTTGACAGTTTTTTAGTGAAATAGTAGGGGTACTCCCTTACTATTTCACAAAGGGGGGGGATCTGGGGGTCCCCTTGTTAAAGGGGGCTTCCAGATTCTGATAAGCCCCCCGCCCGCAGACCCCCACAACCACCGGCCAGGGTTGTGGGGATGAGGCCCTTGTCCTCATCAACATGGGGACAAGGTGTTTTGGGGGGCTACCCCAAAGCACCCTCCCAATGTTGAGGGCATGTGTCCTGGTACGGTTCAGGAGGGGGGGCGCACTCTCGTCCCCCCCTCTTTTCCTGCGGCCTGCCAGGTTGCATGCTCCGATAAGGGTCTGGTATGGATTTTTGGGGGGACCCCACGCCTTTTTTTTTTTGGCACGGGGTTCCCCTTAAAATCCATACCAGACCTGAAGGGTCTGGTATGAAATTTAGGGGGAACCCCACGTCATTTTTTTTTTTAAATTTTGGCCGGGGTTCCCCTTAATATCCATACCAGACCTGAAGGGCCTGGTATGGTATTTAGGGGGACCCCCACGTCATTTTTTTTTTTTTAATTTTGGTTCGGGGTTTCCCTGTGGGGAATTCTCATGCCATTTTTATCAATGAACTTCTACGTGTATTGTCGGCAATGCAATAGCCGCGGGTAGTTTTAAATGGGTTTTTTCCTTCCAAATGTCATTTTGCTGTTAGACTGTTCTAAACACGGGAAACATGCACCCCTTTACAGGCATACTATAGACACCCCCCAGGTACGAAATTTAAAGGGATATTACACTTTTATTGTTTGACTTTAAGCATTAAAATCACTGCTCCTGAAAAAACGGCCGTTTTTAAAACTTTTTTTTGCATTGATCCATGTCCCCTGGGGCAGGACCCGGGTCCCCAAACACTTTTTATGACAATAACTTTCATATAAGCCTTTAAAATTAGCACTTTTGATTTCTCCCATAGACTTTTAAAGGGTGTTCTGCGGCATTCGAATTTGCCGCGAACACCCCAAATTGTTCGCTGTTCGGCGAACTTGCAAACAGCTAATGTTCGAGTCGAACATGAGTTCGACTCGAACTCGCACTTATCCCTAATCACAACTCAAATACTGGGGGAATATACCTGCCATCCATGACACATTCCTGGTGTCCTGTACACCCCTGTCTCTACTACCAGCAAACCTATAGAAATCTTCACCACTTTAGCCCTTCTCTTATCTACTCTGCAACCAAATAACTTTAAGGCCAAATCTCACCCCTATCCTGCCCTGACCTTTCAAATTCTGTCTACAATCGTCTCACCATCCCTGGAAACATTGCCCCCCCCACCCCCACCACCACATACAGAATTAGTGGTAGTATCACTACCACCACTAGATGACAAACGTGTGACAACTTGTATTAAATTGCCAACAAGTTGGTGGTGATTCTGGTGTTGTTGATCAAATGGTTTCATCATCATTATTGGCTCTCTGTGACAAAAGACTGTCCGTGTCCAGAGACAGGAAAGAAGCCCCAAACCAATATATTACCTTCACCATGATTCACAGAGGGGGAAAAGTTTTGATAGTGATACGCTTTATTTTTTTAAAATAGCATTTCATGTTCTATTATACTGTCCTTTATTACATTCAGGTTCCATGCACACTGGACTTAAAAAACGTTGATTCTACAGGCGTTTGACATTTTTTTCATCTGCCTCTAGAAGCACTTCTATTGTGTTCTATGTGTCTGTGCACATCATGACTACTACAGGGGTTTTCTGTCAAGGACGTTCGGCGGCAGGAAAAAAACCCTTCTCTAGCGTGTTTCTCTATCGTGTTTTCTGGTGAAGTTTAGGAACTGTAAAAACATCAGTCTCTCCTAAACTCTCCTTATCTCTTCTGAACATCAAGTTTCAATTTTTTTTAGTAAAACAAAAAGGTGTGTTGTCACTGTACATCATTTCCTTGCTTTTGCAGAGGGGCATGTAGAGCAAAAAACGCCTATAAATGAAATGCTCTTAAATTCTCATAGACTCGCCTAAACTTTCTACAATATGCTTTCAATTTGCGTCTTTTATGCCATGTTTTATAAGCTAAAAACGTTGATTTTTTCATTCATAGAATAATGCTCTGTGGTCATTGTGACCATTTGAAAACTTTAGGAACAGTTGTTAAGTTGCTCTTAAAGTAGAACTACAAGCAAAACTTTTTTTTTCCATTTTGGATAGAGTAAGGGAGGGTTATAACCCCTGTCATATATTTTTTTTTGTCATCTGCGTCCCATTGTGGAGATTTCCCTTCACTTCCTGTCTCATAGCCAAACAGCAAGTGAGAGGAAATCCCTGCAAATTAAAGGAATTCCTTGGGGACCCCCAGGTCACCAGAACTAGTGTCCCCATTGGAAAATTCCCCCTCTATTACATTTCTGGGGACAACCCAAAAATGTGTGATTTTCTATTACTTTCACTTTCAATGATAATGGTAAACAGGAGAAATAGAGAGGGGGGATCTCCCCAACCGGGGAACACACAGTAATAAAAACTGACAAGCATTCTAATCCCTCTCCACTCTATCCAAAGCTAAAAAAAAAGTTGTGCCTTTAGTTATACTTTAATGCCGTGTACACACGGGTGGACTTTTCGACCGGACTGGAATGAATCCATCGGACAATTCTACTGTGTCTGGGCTCCATCGGACCTACAGCGCACTTTTTCTGTTGAAAATCTGACGGACTTTAGATTTGGAACATGCTTCAAATGTTTCCAATGGACTCGAGTCCGGTCGAAAAATCCGCTCGTCTGTATGCTAGTCCGAAAGACAAATACCGACGCTAGGACAGCTATTGGCTACTGGCAACTTCCTTATTTTAGTCCGGTCATACGTCATCACGTACAAATCCATCAGATTTGGTGTGTAGGCAAGTCCGTTCATTAGAAAGTCCATCGAAAGTCCTTCGTAACTCAGTCGAAAGTCCGTTGGAAAGACCGTTGGACCTTTGTTGCCGAAAAGTCCACCCATGTGTACATGGCATAAGACATCTCTACAGGTCTTTCATATGAACAGAACCTTCTTTAGTAGAATAGACTCTACCAGACATTGATTGGTCTTTTTAATTGGGCAATACACAATTAAGCCACACCTCCAGCTTCTCAATGATTGGGGTAATGGAGTCTAATTACTATCTAAGAGGTTCAGACATACCAAATGTTTTTCTATGAAGGACTTTGATTGGTTCAACTAGTTGATCAACAGTATATATGACCATGTAAAAAGCTATGAGTGATATTTTGTTCCTAGATTTTTTTTATTTTTATTTTTATTTGACCGCATTTTAAGAGTAACTCATACAGAAATCCAGGTAGCTCCATTTTTTTTTTTGTTTTTTAATGTATATACAGTAACTGCACATTTCTAATGGGGGAATTACTACTCAAAATAGTTTTTTTTTTCTTTTTACAGTCAGATGAATTCTGAAGGCCTGGGTAGAATCTGGCCATTGGTAATACTGGTGGTCATTCCACTCCAAAGTCTTTTATCTTCTTCTTGTAGCGCTCTGGTGTTTAGGCAGGGTTGCTCCTAAATTTACCTGCCAGGTATAGCTACCTTAGCTAATTGTTAGGATCAATTGATTTCACTCTAATGCCCCGTACACACGGTCGGATTTTCCAATGGAAAATGTGTGATAGGACCTTGTTGTCAGAAATCCCGACAGTGTGTGGGCTCCATCACACATTTTCCATGGGAATTTCCAACACACAAAGTTTGAGAGCTTTCTATAAAATTTTCCGACTTTCCGATCGCGTGTACACAAATCTGACGCACAAGTGCCACGCATGCTCAGAATAAATTAAAAGACGAAAGCTATTGGCTACTGCCCCGTTTATAGTCCCGACGTACGTGTTTTACGTCACCAGAATGATCGGATTTTCCGACAACTTTGTGTGACCGTGTGTATGCAAGACAAGTTTGAGCCAACATTCGTCGGAAAAAATCCATGGATTTTGTTGTCGGAATGTCCGATCAATGTTCGACCGTGTGTACGGGGCATAAGTCTGTAATTGCTGCACTTCTCTCTTTTGTCGCTAGGTGGTCAGGTACCTGGTGGCTTTAGCTATGAGAAGGGCAATGAAAGGTCAGATTATGGGTATATGG
The DNA here is from genome assembly GCF_042186555.1 of Aquarana catesbeiana. NCBI lineage: Eukaryota > Metazoa > Chordata > Amphibia > Anura > Ranidae > Aquarana > Aquarana catesbeiana. Next base: position 14,844,963 of record NC_133324.1, on the reverse strand, counting down.
GGTATCCCAGCCAATGGGCAGGGGTTTTCTTAAATCCCTTGACCTGCTGGGAGAACCTATATTCGGGTGGAGTCAGGTGATCAGTGTTCTGTGTCTGGGTGGGCATGTGTTGTATTGCCCGAGCTGTTAGGCCAGAGTTTCAGCCTATCCCAGGCATATCTAGCTGCTGGGCTGTCTGAGGGCTTATCCAGAAGCAAGAGAGCAGAGCAGGGTTGGGATTGCAGCTTGCAGTCCAGCCAGAGGTGACAGTTCTGCCGGCCATGGTCGGAGGTAGAGGGGAAGCTGTCGCCACTAAGGGACCGATCATCTAATTACCGGGGACCACAGTGAGTTGCTGAAACAAGTACCGGAGCAGTAGTCTCACCAACTGGGGACAGTGAAGAATCAGAAAATTTCAGTGGTGTATAGTCAGAGACCCAGTCAGCTGAGGTGATGCTTGTAGAGCAGCCTTGTGTGTCAAGCCAGGGACCGAACAGGCCAGAGGGGTGAAGCTTGAGAGGTAACTTGAGTGCCAAGCTAGGAACCCAGCAGAGAGGAGGGGGTGATGCTTGAGGAAGATACTACCATAAAGATTGGAGGAGCTCAATGGATTCAGTGTCAGTGAATCATCTAGTCTAGTGAGAGAGACTGGGAGCTCTGTGGGCTGAAGAACTACAAGAAGTGATTGTAGTGGAAGTGAAGGAACTGTTACACCTTGTATTAGAAAGTGTTAAAGACTGTTGCCATAGGAGATAGCATTCCTATACATGCAGAAGTGGTGTCTTGCTGGATGCCTTTCCCTGCATGGCTGTCTACCTGTAGAAGTCTCAGAGTCTGACAATAAATCTTGCAACTACCAAAGGGTGTCCTGTCCCTAACCCTCTCTCCCAAAGTTCTGTTAAGAGAAAAAAAAATCTCTTTTGCATTCAAGAAGTGTCTGGCGCCCAATAAATCTAACACCGTTGCACCCACTATGCCTCACAACCCACCATATACAGAAGAATGTCAGCTATCTCTGGGCCTGCAGGTTCTCATTAGACAAAAGGAGGCCGGAGTACTTGCTGCATTCTGTACACAGGAGTCGGGGTCCTTCTATAAATGTCAATGTCCCGGTCTGTGTGATGAGGAGGGGGGAGATAATAGTAGTAGTCAGTCACATTTAGCTGGACTTGTCTGTAATGTAGAAGATGTTTTGTACTTTATCCACTTCTTTAGGTATATAGAGTGATGGGAACATATCCCGGCATTTATATCCACACAGCCAGCACTGACACCTTCATCTTCACCACGGAATGAGTCAGGGCAGATGTTGGCAGTCTTTGAATAGGATGGGGGTTAGTATTTGTCTGGAGATGGGCTTTAGGCTCAAAACTATTATGTTTCTTCTATAAGTTCTGGATCAGCTTCCCCAGTGTAACTCACCTTGTCTCCTTTCCATGATATTTGCTCTGGTTCTAGTGTAAGTTGCTGACCCTCTGAAAGGGACCCATCAAAGTGGCCCACATGCATACAATCAGTGATATTTGTACCTTTAATTCTTGTAATCCAATTTACAATGTCCAGTGGACTGGGCAGTTCTCCTTTATCATTAAAAATCATGACCTTCCCATTCGGATCCTTGTACTGGACTTCTTTTACATAGCGGGACAGCTTAAAAAAATGACAGAAATGATTATAGGTAACAAGTATATCCTCTTACAGACCGGAAGATTTGCCCCATTAATGAGCAGGCCATTTTTTTGCGATACGGCACTGCATCGCTTTAACTGACAATTGCGCGGTCATGCGATGTACACAAACAAAATTGATGTCCTTTTTTCCCATAAATAGAACTTTCTTTTGGTGGTATTTGATCACCTCTGCGTTTTTATTTTTTGCGCTATAAACACTAAAAAGAGCGACAATTTTGAAAAAAAACTATATTTTTTACTTTTTGCTGTAACAAATATCCCCCAAAATGTTTTTAAAAATCAAATTACTTCATCAGTTTTGGCCAATATATATTCTTCTACATATTTATGGTAAAAAAAAAATCTCAATAAGCGTATATTGATTGGTTTGTGCAAAAGTTTTAGATTAGAACATTTTTAGATTTATGGCATTTTTATAATTTTTTTTTTTTTTTTTTTTACTAGTAATGGCGGTGATCAGCGATTTTTAGTGGTACTGCGTTATTGCGGTGGACCACTGACATTTATACAGCGATCAGTGCTATAAAAATGCACTGATTACTGTGTAAATGTCACTGGCAGGGAAGGGGTTAATACTAGGGGGCAATCAAGAGATTAAATGTGTTCCCTTGTTTGTGTTTCTAACTGTGGGGGAGGGGACTGACTAGAGGAGGAGACATGTCGTTGTTCCTAGCTAGTAGGAGCAGACGATCTCTCTCCTCTCCTCACAGAACAGGGATTTGTGTGTTTACACACACTGGCTTAGAGGAGGCTATGGGAACTTTCAAAAAATAAAAATCACACACACACATACACACACACAGGATGAAATGGATGGACCTGTGTCTTTTTTTCAATCTTTTAAACCATATAAATTATGAATGTCTTAACATTTGTGCAAGCATAATGAATAATATCATAATGTTTGTAATATGTGTGTAATGGTATCTTTGTTGCTTTTCACCGGGTGAATGTAACATTCTCTAACATTTGAGAAAAATTGCCATTAAAACATTTGACCATGAAAGTTACCATTCATCAATACAGAAAATGGCCTAACATTATAGGCTAAGAACATTGGACCAGCAAGGGAAATAATATGAGGAAGACCTCTGCACTGTGTACAGTCCATGGAGAATCCTGTGTGAATGGAAAAACAAATGGATTTTCAGTCAGGATGAGACAATGGTCTGGTATAAACATTTTGCCCATCCAACCTTCTTTTGGATTGGAGTCGATAATCTCATATAGAAGCAATATTTCTATAGCTTCTATATATGACAACCTCCTGCTGTCAGTGATTCCTAAGGAAGCATTGTATGTTTGCTCCCGAGGCATCCCTAGGAACCAATGACATCACTGGAAATCCCGGCCACATAAGAAAAGGGGTGGGGATAGTAGTGACATCACTGCCCAAATAGGGTCACTGGCCATATTTAAGCATTTTTCATTTTCAAGAAAATAGCCTCTGTGATTCTGATAAGCCAATCCACCAACAGACCCCCACAATCATCGACCAGGGTTGTGGGGAAGAGGCTCTTGTTCTTATCAACAAGACATTTCCCCCACGTTGATGGTATGTGGCTCAAATGGTTGGGGGGGAGGTGCCTGCTCATCCCTCCCCTTTCCTGGCCCACCAGGCTTCACGCTCAGAATAAGGGTCTGGTTAGGATTTTTAGGGAGACCTCCCATGCTTTTTGTTTTGTTTTGTTGAGTTCTGTCTTAAAATCAGAAAAAAAGTTAAAATTGCCAGCAAATGACATTTCACTGCCCGCTTCTCAAAAAAACAAACATAAACTTTCAGCACTTTCTGAATATGATAGAGATGCACCCATTTAAAGGTAAGATCAGGATACCCCCCTCCCCCCGGCATGTTATTTAAAGGAATTTTGCATTTTTACAGTTTCACTTTAAGCATTTTTAATAAATCACTGCTCCTGGTCAAGTGCAATTTTTAAACATGTTTTTGTAATAGTACATGTTCCCCAGGGCTGTGCCCACCCACCATGCTGTTTTTACATCTCCTTGCCTTACCCTTACCCTAGAAAATTGGCATTTTTAATTTGTTAGTCAAACAATGCTCAAACAGAACCCAAGGAGACATGTAGTTCTGACAGCTTTGCTCCAAGAGTACCGTGTGTAAAATCCAATCAGCTTCTACCTTTGCTACAGGTTCTAGTCCCAAAAGGAGCAGGTCCCTTTTATTACCATTGCTAAATTTGACAGCTTCCTCCTGGTTGTTAGGGAACTGGTACCTGTTGGCATCCTAACAACCAGTGACCATCTCCTCCCAGAACATTCAGCTGCCAGCCAGGGATTCCAAGGATTTCTGACTAACAGCTGAATAGTAAAATATACAGTAGTAGGGAAAAATAAAATGGCTTAGAATCCCCCCAAAATTTATACCAGGCCCTTTAGTCCTGACATAAATATTAAGTGGAACCCCACATAAAAAGAATGCAGTCTCCTCAAAATTTTAATCCAGGCCTTATCCAAGCATGCACCCTGGGTGGCTAGGATGAGGGGGGTTGGGCAGTTGTCTGCCCCATTCTGAACCATACCAGGCCTCATGCCCTCAACACGGGGGTACCTTCCCATGGGGACCACTTGCCCACAATCATGGCCCAGTAGTTGTGGGAGTCTGTGGGTGGGGGGCTTATCTGTCTCTTGAAGACTCTTTAAAAATAAGGGGGAAAAATGTTATCTTTTAAAAAGCTAAATTATAGTTGCAAGTTTTTACGTTTGAGCTTGAGGTTTATTATTGAAAAATATAAAGTAATACACTTGGGGGCTAACAATATGAACAAAAGTTACTCTTTAGTGAGTGAACCCCTGGGGAATTGGGGATGGAAAGGATATAGAGATTTTTGTAAGCTACAGGCTCAGCAATAGCATGCAATGCCAAGGTGCAGCAAGCAACGCCAACAGACTATTAGCATGCATTAAAAAAAAGGTATCTAGAGATAAGACTTTAATTCTAATGCCCCGTACACACGGTCGGATTTTCCGACGGAAAATGTGCGATCGGAGCGTGTTGTCAGACATTCCGACCATGTGTGTGCTCCATTGGACATTTTCCATCGGATTTTCCGACACACAAAGTTTGAGAGCAGGCTATAAAATTTTCCAACAACAAAACCTGATCGCGTCAATTCCTACCGTGAGTGGCCAGTTCCAACGCACAAAGTGCCACGCATGCTCAGAAGAAATTCCGAAGGAACAGCTCGGTCTGGTAAAATGAGCGTTCGGAATGGATACAGCACTTTCGTCACACTGCAATGTTTTAAGTAGTTTAATACAGCGCACTCTCTTCTTCTGAATGAGAAGAATGAAGTAGTTTTGCTGCTCATATTCACACAGACTTCTCACAAACTTCTTTCTTTATTATTTATCAGGATTCCCTCAATATATTCCCTCAATATATTTTGATTTGTCACATCTGACCAATTTTTTTTTGGTTGTTTTTATTTTATTTTTTTTTTTTCAAGGCTGTTTATTTATTTTTTTTGGGGTTTGTATTTTTTTCAAGGCTGTTTTTTTTTTTTTTTTGCTTTTTACTCCAGAATATTTGTGTGTGTGTGTTGTGTGTCAAGTTACCACAACACCATTGATATCTTGTATTATTTAATCTCAATGAGATTGTTTGGTTTTGGTGTCCCTTGTTAATTTCACATTCTATTTTGAAATGTACCTGCCTACTCACCAACAAACTGTTTTTTTTTTAAGGAAAACACACATAGGTGAGTATAATTGAAACAAAAATTCCTTTATTAAGGGCTCACAACCAAACAAAGAGGGAGGCAACGCTGGAGAAACAGCAGAAATTGGTGAAGCCTTTGACCCCCAGGGCACACATCAATTCTCTTCAAGCAAAATTGGTGGCCTGAGGAGTTCATATCTAAGGGAGTGCAGTCTGGTCCAGAAGTCCCAGAGAAGCGGAAAGCAGCAGATGACATCTGTGTCCCCAGGCTGTGGTCATACAAGAGACTGCATCTTTTGTCAGACCAGACTGAACCCAGGTCTTCACTCTCTGGTCTTCCTTCCACGCTTCCTTCCACGCTGTGGCTGTGGTGGTGGAGTTGTGGCAGCAGGAGGAGGAGGAGGATGGTCCAACTCAATCACGTCGGTATTGGGTGTGATTTCACCACTCACCCCCTTAGTTAGGACTTTATAAATAAGTTTCTCACACATGAGGCGTTGACCCTCCTGCATGCCCTTCAGTTTGGTGGCAGCCATGCAGGCAAACTCTTCAGGAGTGGGTAAGGCTCTGAGGGACGCAGAAGCCTCCTGAATGAGCCTGAGTGCTAAATCCTGCATGTGACTCCCCTTCCTGGGTCTTTTGGTTGGAAGGCGGAGGGGAGGACCCTGCGATTCGGTCAGGCTCCGACTGGTCCCAGGCTTCTCCTGGCTGCCAATTAGCCCCACCTCCTCCTGGCTGCCACTAACCCCCGCCTCCTCCTGGCTGCCACATTCCACAGCCTCCTCCTGGCTGCCACATTCCACAGCCTCATCCTGGCTGAGGTCTTCCTGTGTATGAAAAAGGGACATGGTTTTAGTTTTTTATTCATCAATCACACTCAATTTTCAGCTCATGACTGTTGCAAATTGAATGTTATCAAATATAAAAGTGATCAATAATAACATCTAGTAAACATCATTTATTTATTGACCAGAAATCTGTGGAATAATTCTATACCTGACTCCATCTGGGCTCCTCCACTTTTTCCTGGCTGGAAGTCCCAGGTTGGACATCAGAAGCCTCAGCTGGGGTGGAAGGAAGAGTGGAAGAAAGGGTTGAGAGGGATTCCCTGACTCCAGTCTGGTCTGACAGAAATCACAGTCTCTCATAGTACCACAGCCTGGGGACATAAATGTAATCTGCTGCAGCTCCGGATCTCTGGGAATCTGTGACCTTCTTGCGCTCCCTAAGATAAGTGCTCCTCGGGCCACCAATTTTGGTTTTTAAATAGGGGATGGTTGCCGTGGGGACCACCGGCTTCACTAACTCCAGCAGTTTCTCCAGCGCTGCCTGCCTCTTTTGTTTATTATTGTAATGTGGATGTTTCACCTGCCACAGACAGGGCAGCTCCATGTACTTGTCTATGAACAGGGGGAGGAAGCGGTGGTCATTGAAGCCATCCATTTTATCTGCAAAACACAACACGAGACAAACCCTAATGTCAGGCAAAACTCTCCTAATCTTGTTACAATATAGTCCTCAATCTAGAAGCAGTATAGGCCCAAGTTTAGATCTTACCTTCGTTCTCACGATCGGCGCTTCCGATACTCCTTCCTCCACTCACAGATCGTACGTACTACGCACGCGTGTTACGCTTTATACACACTGCGCATGCGTGTAACTCTAGTCTATTCCCCACCCCATTTCGTTCAGCGCAGTGGGGGAAGAGCACATGGCGGAGACACAGCAGGTGCGTGCTAACGAGGAGGAAGGGGAGGAAAGCCCGGAGCCTGAAACATCTGGATCCAGAAGGAGACGATTTAGGGCATCAAATATGTCCTTTGGGGAGATGTTGGAAATGGTCGACATCCTGAAGAAGGCCGACTATGACAGGAAGTATGGGCCTTACTTCAACCCCAATGTCAGAAAGGCCAAGATCATGGCGAAAGTGGTCAAGAGTCTGCACCGGAATTTCGAGGTACGATGATCGAAAGATCAGCTCAGGAAGCGGTGGTCAGACCTCAAATTAAGAGAGCATGAGCAGTACAGAAAGATCCAGAGAGTGCTGCAAAAAAGTAAGTAGTTGTCCTGTGTTCCGATTCTTTTAATGTTTATTACGTTCGTGCTGCTCCATGTGCTTTTCATAACTGTTATCCATTTCTAAATGTGAACTTTCATGTTCATGGGCACATTATTTGTTCGTATCAAACATTTTTCGTGTGGCCTAGAAAACAATATTGTTTTGGCCATATGCATTTGCCCACATTTTTAAGGGCCTACTTATCTGAAACTAATTTGGTTGTGTAGATGTGTTTGTTACTAGAATGAAATGCAAACTAGAATCTGTGTAAGGAGAGGACGCTCAGCAGATGGTTACACATCTGGACGCTGGAGCACTAGTGTGGGACACAAGAACACCCTTTTTATTAGGGGTCCCACACAGGTGCTCCAGTGGATACTATAGGGGTGTCTCCATCTGTGATGCTTGTATAAAACAGGTAAGTATTCAAGCTTGACAAAGGACACTAAAAATTCTACATCTTGGAACACTGCCAAAACAGACAATTGTACCCCACTTACAAGCAATGTTTCATATTTCTAGTTCTGCCATCAAATATCTGTGTGCTAAGTATACCATTTCTTTTTAACATAGGGGAGAAAAGACTCGGAGGACACCCCTCATTCGAGGAGACCAGAGACCCCCCACCTCTAGAAGAAGGGGAAATCCACCCAAGCAACTCAAAGCAGGAGGAGGAAGATGTGGTGGAAATTGGCACCACAACAGGTGAGTGTCTGCGACCACAGGCTCAGGTAAGAGATGGATGCCGGCATATTTATAATAGATTTTTTTTGGTTTTTATCTTTTTAGGTGATCGTGATGTTGTGGATCCAGATCCTTTCACCTCAGAAAGTGCACAGATCCTGATCGGGGAGATCATGGGGTGTAATAGGGACTTCAAGAAAACATCAAGAAAAACATCAATGATGTTATTCAAAAAAATAAGAACATCATTGATGTTTTGGGGAGAGTTTAAAACCCCTCCAAATCCCTTTGTTTTTTGGTCTGCTACAATTTTTAAACTTTTTGTGTCAAATTGTAGAAAAGCCACATTTTGAAGAGGCACACAGTGTGTCAACATGTGCTATCTGCCATCATGGGAGATCAATGGACGCGTTTTGGGGGTGCAACCCCCTCCTCAATAATAAAGTAGCTGAGAGGAAGGGGTTGCACCCCCAAAACACGTCCCTTGATCCCCCGTGATGGCAGGTAGCACATGTTGACATTCGTAAATTTGTGTGCATCTTCAAAATTTGGCTTTTCTGGGGGTGACTTCACCCCATCTGAATGCAATATCAAACACAGTTTCTAAATACTCATGTCTGATATTGCCTTCAAGTTCTACCAAATATGAACTTTGTAAGCTCAAGATTTGTGTCTTTCTTGTTGGTTTTAAAAATGCCTGTTTTATCTTAAATGGACATTTCTACTTTTTCTAATGTGACCCCAAAAATTGTTATACAACAAACATGTTGGTTTGTTTTAAAAACCTTTTCTAAATGCACATGTGATTGTGCAGGTATTAAAAAGATTGATAATCAAGAATGTGTGGATTATTGTTTCAATGCTCCAACACTTTTGTGGTGCTCTAATTGGTCTTTTCTGTGACAATAGGTGTTATTTTCTAAGGGCAAATCCACTTTGCACTACAAGTGCAGTTTCAAGTGCACTTGTAGTGCAAAGTGTCTTTGCCTTTAGTAAATAACACCCAACAGTGCTTTGTAAGGTTACACAATCACGCCATTTTCAGGACTCAACACATTTCTGTCAGGGTCAGCTAAAATAAACACAAGCAGTAAATGTCACCAAAGTTTTGCTTATTTTTTTTATTTGAAAAAGGATTACACATTGTCTGGCATATTGATAGCCCCCCTACCAGCAAAGTATTCAAGGTATCTTAGCCGGACATCACGGGCACTCAGGGGGGGCAAGCCAGGACGGCCACTTTCAAACGCCATCAGGGTTGGTTCATTTTGAATTCCGGCCTCAGGCCCAACTGAGCCAGCATAGTTGGCAGAATGTTGCCATAAAAAATTGTGTAGAACGCAGCACGCCAGGATAATGTGATTCAGTTTGTACTCCGCCATACGAATGGCTGTAAGAAATAGGCGGAACCGGCTGGCCAGGATTCCAAACATGTTCTCCACCACTCTTCTGGCTCTGGCCAGCCAGTAATTAAAAACCCTCTGGTCCGGGGTGAGGGTCCTCATCGGGAATGGCTGCATAAGATGGTCCCCCAGCGCAAAAGCTTCATCCACAATGAAGACGAATAGGAGTCATTCCACATTGTCTTCTGGAGGTGGCAAGTCCAAGCTGCCATTCTGGAGACACCTGTAGAACTCGGTCTGGGCGATGACTCCACCATCGGACATCCGGCCATTCTTCCCCATGTCCCATACAGAAATTCATAAGTAGCCGACACCACCGCCAACATCACAATACTATTGAACCTCTTATAATTATAATAGTACGACCCTGAGTTGGGTGGTGGGATGATGTGGATGTGTTTCCCATCAATTGCCCCTCCGCAGTTAGGAAAGTCCCACCACTGGGCAAAGTGGGAGGCCATAGTCTGCCATTCCTGTGGCGTGGAAGGAAACTGTGGAGTAAAAAAAAAAGGAATTAGTCTTTTTGCACATAAACATGGAAAGCAGATTAGACACAAACATTCTTGGCCAACATCAAGATACCATTTATTTCTGGGAATTTTTAAAGACCAAAGTATAAGGTACACCTATCAGATTCCCACCCCCAACGGGCCATTTCTAACATTATAGGGGGGGAACTCTTGGACAGGTAACCCTCTCCACTTCATTGAGAGATGAATGCCTATATAATGTGTATTACTTTGAACAGACCCTCCTTAGTTACACTATTGGCAGCCCACTGGACAGGTAAGAAGTGTCATAATACAAAGATATAAATATACACTGTACACATATTCCCATTCTGCTATTACCTATCAAGATAATAATAGGATACAAAAACTTTAAACAGTACCATTTGAAAGTATACAGGCAGGATCTTGCACTACATGCTTTGGGGAATTCATCCATACATCTGACCACAAAAGAGATGGGTATAGTGTGTATGGGTTTGGCAAAGTCAGCAGATAGATGATTGAGGATAGATAGAGAATTGTTATCAGCTGACTTAGCAGTTGGGGGGAGGGAGGGTTCAAAATGATTTGGGGACACCCAAAAAAAGCCTCTGGCACTCTGCCTGAATTTGAAGCACCAATCACATTTCAAAACATTTTAGGGGTGTTTGGGGTAAAGCATTACTATGGAGCTGATAAAATACATTGTTAAGTGACTACAGGTGAATATAGGGGCAGGAGACCATGCTGGGGAGGTAAGTGAAGGCAAATATGTATGAAGGACAACAAAAATAATTACATAAAAATCCAGCATGAATGAGGACAAAGGGGACATTCACAGCATATTCCAATCATGGTAATTAGGGAATGAGGAAAGAAATACAATATATTAGCAAACATTACATACAATAAAATGTGATATTAAAGGATAAAAATCTTACCTTCATATACTCCTTCTGCAGGACCTGGATGATGGCAGAACAGGTCTCTGGGATAATGAACCCAGAGCCTGGGGGGGAGATGCCTGTCGAGAACTTGAGGTCCTGCAGGCTTCCCCCCATCGCCAAGTACCGCAGGGTGGCGACGAGCCTCTGCTCCGGAGTGATGGCTTGCCTCATGCTGGTATCCTGCCTGCTAATATAAGGGGTCAGCAAAGCCAACAAACAGTGAAATACGGGGTCCGTCATCTCAAGAAAGTTCCTGAAATCATCAGGATTATTCGCACGGATCTCACGGAGCAAAGGCATATGACAGAACTGGTCACGCTGGAGCAACCAATTCTTGAATTCTTGTCCATGAACTCCTCCCCACCCTGTTCATGGACTGGACTTGTGTCAAGGTCAGGACCCCAACACCAAGCCCCCGCACAGCACGAACTCGACGAGGAGTACGTATACGCAACATGGCTAGAACACGGTCGGCTGCTCAGAACGAAGTAACAGAACGCACTGAAGAACAGCAGGGCCTGTGAAGAGAGACCTGAAAAACAGTAACGAACAAGAACAGAATGACAAGAGTCATGCGTCACTTGCTGCACGCACTGAAGAGCAGATACAAACCCACAAGCACAAACTGAACAGCAGAAAACGATCTGAAAACCACGAGTCTGAAAAAGCACGAATCGTCTCTCACCAAATTTTTACTAAAACGAGATTAGCAAAAGGAGCCCAAAGGGTGCCGCGCTTGGTTCTGAACTGGCCTTTTCTAGTCTAGTCATACGTGGTGTACATCACCGCGTTCTTGGCGATCGGAAATTCCGACAACTTTGTGCGACCGTGTGTACGCAAAACAAGTTTGAGCCAACATCCGTCGGAAAAAATCCATGGATTTTGTTGTCGGAATGTCTGATCAATGTCCGATCGTGTGTACAGGGCATAACACTTTACAAACCTCTGACCTCTGGTTTGGCCACATCTGGAGTATGGCGTCTATTTCTGGTCATCAGTCCTCAGGAAGGATGTGCTGGACTGTAGAGAGTCCAGAGAAATGCAAAAAAGCCAATAAGGGGGCTAACTTCAGTTATGAAGAATGACTACAAACATTAAACCTATTCTCCCTGGAGAAGCACTTATAAGCAGATATGATCACAATATGCCAATTGTATTGGTGATGTTAACATAGAGAGTAAACTATTCAGTCTCAGGTTTCTTAAGAAGATGCACAGCCACTCAAAGAAGTTGGATGAGAAGCCGTTTAAGCTTATACTCTGTAAGGGGTTCTTTAGTGTTAGATCGGTAAGGATGTTGAACTCCCTTTCACAGTTGGTGGTGTCAGAGAGTGTTAATAAAATTTTTAGATGGACATCTTAGTGAATGCAATATGCAAGATTATGGTAGTGGCATAAACACACACCCACACAGAGGTTGAACTGGATGGACTGGTGTCTTTATTCAACCTTATCAAATATGTAACTATGTACCTATGTTTATGTGTCTGTATTAGACTGTGGTTTGTGGCATGGTCTGGAGCTGCATTGAGTAAGGTGTACAGTGTGAGAGCTCCGCTCGTGCAACATCCTTTCCTTCGATCCTGGGGGTTATCATTCCTGCAAAAAGACACCTGAAGCCTCCCACCATCTACCTGACCCCACGCTGACATGTCTCCACCTAAGAGATCTGGTGCCATTGCCAAATTTGATAACTATCACCACAAGGAGCGGGACCCAGGGGAGCAAGATGGCGTCACCCCACTCCCGGAGGAAGAAAATCCCAGCTTTTGGAGACACCGCCAGAGTACTGGAGGCTATCGCCCCTGTGTCAATCAACCCTCACCTCCCAGGATTGGGGAGTTGAATGTCGACATCTCCCTGATCAGGCAGGACATCCACAGACTGTGGGAGAGGGTCACTGAGGCCGAACACCAAGTCGTCACGTGGAGGATGGCCTACATCCGCTCCAAGTCACCACTGAATGGCTGCAACACAAACTGAACGCCGTCCTCTCCAAACAGGATGATGTGAAGAACCATCTCTGATGCTGCAGCCTCTGCTTTGTGGGGCTCTCCAAAAGGTCAGAGGTCTCGGACCCCCCTCCTACCTGGAGAATCCCCTAATCAAGACCTATGGCAGAGAGGCCTTCCCCTCCACGTTAATGGTGGAGTGCGTCCACCGCCTAGCAGCAAGACCTTTACCTAGTGGCGCTCCACCACGCACATTCATTGCTAAGTTCCTGAACTACCATGACTGGGACACCATCCTTTGACTCACCCCGGAGCATGGTAATATCCCCCTCGGCAATGTGCATGTTGTGGTGTTCCCGGACTTCTCAGCCAAGGTCCAGAAGAGCGATTCGGTGAGGCAAAACCACAGCTCCGGGTACATCACCTGCCATATGCGATGCTTTTCCCGGCACGGCTTCGGGTGGTAAGTGACGGCATAGCACAGTTCTTTGAAGACCCGAGGCTGTCCTCTCCTGGCTTGAGCAATGCAATGCGGCCGGCCTGGCCCCTGCCTAGACCCTCGCCCACCGCTTACCTCCACCGATAACTGCCTGATGCTAGAAGATTGCCCAAACTTTTCAACCTGCTTCCCACCCTCCTTCCAATGAATCGTGAGTTGGCTGCGAGGCCTGTGTTTTTTCCCTCTTTTTACCCCAGCTCACAGATCCTGAGGCCCTTCACCCACCTTGTTCCCCCAACTGCAGTGCAACCCACCATGTATTTCCCCACCACCATATTGACACTGTAAGCCTCTGGCGGCTCATCTGCATCACCACCTTCCACAATTGGACACCTTCCTGCACTGCTGTGCACTTTTCAGCGTTTGATCGCCCCCAAGACTCCAATAGTTACCCCAAACACATGCTATCCATACTACCCTTGTCCTCCACCTCTTTGTTACAAGTTTTGTTTCCCTAACCAGCCTCTGCCCTCTCAATTGCAGTGGGCAGCAGCCTGTTTGTTCTGCTCTGCTGGTCCACCGCCGCAGACTTTATGTTTTTGTTATTTTCTACATATTTTTGACATACCACCTGAATTGTTTTTTCTGTTGTTGCTCACACACTTTACTCTCACCTAAGGGTCTAATGTGTTTACTATTCAATATGTGTCTAGCCCATGTCTGTGAGTAATTAACTGTGTCAGCCCACTACTCCTCTGCTGGACCCCACGGGCCCCATGGGTCCCAAGCGCATGTCTACTTATTTATAAAATGTCTTCTGCTTGTGTTACTGTTTTACACTGTTGGCTGTTCCCTGAGAGTCCAACTACATGTCATAGCCCCCTTTAATATTATTATTATTATTATTATTATAATACAGGATTTATATAGCGCCAACAGTTTGCAAAACGCTTTACAACATGAAGGCAGACAGTACAATACAATTCAATACAGGAGGGATCAGAGGGCCCTGCTTGTTAGAGCTTACAATCTAGAAAGTAGGGTCAAGTGGAAACAAAAGGTAATAACTGTGGGGGATAAGCTGATGGAGAAAATGAAAATACAGTTGTTAGGTGTGGGTAGGATAGGCTTCTCTGAAGAGAAGGGTTTTCAGGGATCGTCTAAAAGCTAATAAAGTAGGAGATAATCAGACAGGTTGGGATAGGGCATTCCATAGGATTAGAAAGGCTTTGTAAAAGTCCTGGAGGTGAGCATGGGAGGAGGTGACGAGGGAGCTAGAGAGCAGGAGGTCTTGAGAGGAATGAAGAGAATGAGTAGGTTGGTATTTAGAGACTAGGCTAGAGATGTAGCCTGGGGGAATTGTGGATGGCTTTGTACGTAGTAGTATTTTGAATTTAATTAATACACCATGGCCTCCCTCAAAATTGTAACCTGGAACATCAGGGGCCTGTGTGCTAGGGCCAAATGAGTAGCTGTCCTCTCTCATCTCAAATCCCAACGGGTGGATGTCTCAGTCCCATCTCACAGGTCAAATGCAGATGAGTCTTAAGAAGCCCTGGGTAGGCTGGCTATATCAAGCCCCGCTGTCAAGTCTCTGGTGTGAGGGCAGATTGCCAAGAGGGTGCCCCTTGCAGCTAAGTGCAACGCACCCCTGGGAGTGATACAGGGAGTGCAGTGCCCAAAGGACCACAGATTGCCGGTACTGCTGCTGGATGAGCTGGTTAGCAGAGGGCAGCTGGGGTGCACTGGGTAAACTGTGTTGGCAGCCTTGCAAGGAGAGATCTCAGGTATGGAACAGCAGGGTGAACCAGGAACAGAGTCATTAGCCAGGCCAGGGGTCATACACAGAGGAATCAGTCTAAGAAGGAAACAGCAGCAAGCCAGGTCATACACGGTGGGCAGGAGATAGCAGAGTAGTCAGCCAAGCTGGGGTCAAACACAAAGAGACAGACAGGATCACAGGCCAGGACATAAGCCAGGGGTCAAGCCAGAGGTTCAGGATAAACAGGTATAGCAAATCGGGTCGGTAGCGGAAGTCCAAGGATCAGGATATACAGGGCACAGGAGACACAGGAAGCTGATGATAATTCAGCAACCTGCATGTGTTAGTGGCAGGTTTAAATAGGTCAGGGGATGCCAACATCTGTCACAGCGTGCAGGCATGTCTGTGTGCACCCGCCGTCATGCACCTGCGTGCACACATGCGTGCGGGGATTCACATGGTGTTACCATGACACGTACTGGCAGGATTACCCATTCTTCCACCATTTCCACACCTGCACACCTCCAACTCTTGTGGATTTGCCATCCCTATAGCCAAATCAGTACAATTCTAGTTCCACACCATGCAGTCGGACCCTCTGGGTCGGTAATTATTTTTACATGCCACTATTAATGGCCTAGAAGTTCTCCTTATGGCATTCTACATCCCTCCCCCATTCCAGTTCACCATACTACAGCTGGGAGTGGCCTTTATGGCCCAACACCCCTTAGTGCCAGCCATCTGGGTAGGCGACTTCAACCTGAGCTTAGACAAACTAAGTCCTATTGCCCCCCCCGGTTGCACCACACCGCACCACCAGAATTCGCCCTTGTAGACACCTGGAGATATAAATACCCATCGCAGTCATGCTTCTCATGTTTCACCCCTTCCCGCTCTGTCACATCCCTCCTAGATTTTATTTTTGTCCCCCCCTCTTTACTACCTAGTTTCCATGATGCGGGCTTCGGCGTCAGGGTACTATCTGACCACTCCCCATATTGAGTCACGCTGCTTTTGCCTGCTCCTCCCACGGTCTGGATCTGGAGGCTGAACCCCATTTTGACTTTATACTCTGTCTGATCTCGATACCCTCCAAAGATAATGGGTGCACTACTTTCGCATCAATGGTGGTTCAGCATTGGTTGGGACCATCTGGGAAGCTTTCAAAATACATGCTTGTATGATCCTCTCCTCACGTATCAGCAGGCACAAGGCCACCTCCAAATTGCTGCTCCAACAAGCAGAGGACCACCAAAAATCCCTTGAGCAGGTTTTACTGAGTGACCCGTCGGCTCCTAATGCCTCCCTTTTACGAATGCAGACCAGACTTACCGACCAATTACATTTTGAGAAAGCCAAACAAGGTATCTTTTTCAGTAAACAACACATTTTCAAACACGTGAGCGAGCTGGAAAATTACTTGCCGTGATGACGTTGTACCGTGCAATGGCGTATCAAGCTGGCGTTCACAAACCAGGAAATCGCTGCTCATAGCAGAGAAGCACTAGATGGCAAAAACAAAAACACGTCCCCTGCACCGTACAACGTCATCACGGCACCTTGGAGCGCACAACGATGCCAGTGAGACGCATGATGCTCTCTCACGCTGGCGCACTACGGCTTCCTGACACGCAAGCTACTGATGCTGGGTTGACCCATTACGCAAGCTACTGACATGCAAGTTACTGATGCTGGGTTGACCCATTACATAATTTCCTCCTGCTTTGGCGCACAGTCGACCCATTACATCACTTCTTCCTGCTATCATACAATCATGCTCGTGAATGATATATTTCTTTTTCACTTCACTTGTTTGTTCATTCATTATTTCTTTCTCGTTCATCACGGGACACAGAGCCTCAGTAATTACTGATGGGTTATAGGGTATCACTAGGTGATTGGACACTGGTCACACCCTAGACAGGAAGTTCAACCCCCTATATAGCCCCTCCCCCTCAGTTTTTTCACCAGTTTCTTAGGTATTGGTCACGAATAAGATGTGCTGTGCTAAGCTCCAAAGGAATATCCTATACTGGGGCAAGCCATGCAACCGGATCCATTCAAAGTGCTTTTTCAGGCCAAATTGGATGGTACCTGGGCCTCGTGTCCGAAGAAACAAGGTTTTACCTGTAACACTTCTCTTTTTAGAGAGCTGGATCCCGGAATCCAGTATTTGGGTTTTCTAGCCATATCCCTGGTGGGGTGCTTTACGGGCCCAGAACTGCGGATCCTCCTATTCTAGGGGGCCCCCTGTCTCTGAAGGTTTTTCCAAACGGAGCCCACCATGAGAGGATGAGATTGGGTCTGTATAACAGAACCCTGCAGCTGGATAAGGTAAGGGAGATTCCTCAGAATTTTTTAATTCTAGTAGGTTTCTCCTTTAAGTAAATGTATGCTATGCCTATTGTCGCCACCGGGGGCTGCCAAGAGCACATACCTTTTCATGCTTGATCTGTCTGTCTCAGTGTCCACGCTGTATGCTCCTCCAGCTGAGCTCCAGGTAGGGTGGGATGGGAGGCTCTTTCCTTAGGGATATCTCCCCCGAGATTTAGGGGGGCCGGGGTGGCCCAAACTAAACAGCGGTAGTATACCGCGCTACCACCACTGCCACTACTGTTCAGCAGGTTCCTCATCTACTGGCCCTTCTCTCTCCTCCACCCCAGCTTCCCCTCCATGCTTGTCCCAATGATCGGAGTCTCGGCTCGCGCTGGAAAGCGCACGTTTTTGAAAAAAATGAGGAGGGGGTGGAGCATTAACGCGACGTCCGGCGTGTTTAAACGCCCACATCGCTGGCTACACAGGCTATAAAGGGCACACTTTTTTCAGGTGCACACAGCCTATGGAGGGACACAGAGCTGACGGTCGCATATGAGGTGGGACACAGGCATTCTCCCAGGCAGCATTTACATAGAAACACTAGACTGGGCATTGGTAGCAGCGGCAGTTGCTGTACTACATCGCTCAGCAGTCAGTGTTTTTTGTGGTACCTCCACCTTTTGTTGCTTTGCACTATGGGTAGAAGAGGTACAAATACCCTGAAAACCAGAGGCTCTAGGGGATCTCCCTCAGGCTCTGAGGACTCCCCTTCTGCAGCACCTTCCCCCCCTGAAGGACCTGGGATGGCTGGCCAGGGAGAGCCGTTGGGGTCAGGGGCTGCATCTGCTTCTGGCACTTTAGCCCCTGTATACATTACGCAGGAGGTTTTTTCCATAACCATTAATGGATTAAAGGAAAGATTAATGGCCTTAATCGCATCTTCACTCGGTGAAAGAAAACGCGCTAGGTCTCCTTTTGTTACCCAGGACCCTCAAGCTGAGGAACTCTGGGAAAAAGGAGAGGAATCCCTCTCAGAGGATCGGGATGGGACTGATGATTCCTCTTCTGAGGAATCAAGTGGAGAGGGACCCTTTTCAGCTTTCAGGATGAGAAGGTATTGGTACAGATTCTTGCTGGGTTGGTCCGCTCCACATTCAGGTGACCCATATCTGAGTCAGTTAAAGAACCCTTCTTTTGTTTGGGGTTCACTGAAGCCTCCTCAAACTACACATGCTTTTCTGTTTATGGTTACTGAAAAAGCTTATTTATTCTGAGTGGGATCACCCAGATAAAATTTTTTTTCACTTTGAAAAGTGTTGCAACACTTTATCCTATGGAGGAAAAATTTACTAAGATGGGGGGTATACCGGCAGTTGACGCCGCCATTCCTCTGTAAATAAGTCTGGCTTGTTTTGTCGACTACGCTCAGATACCTAGGGATCCGACTGGTAAGAAATTGGAATTCCTGTTGAAAAGTGTTTTCTTCTTGGCAGGTTCAGTGGCAGAAGGTCCTAATAGATCGACCTGCAGTGGCAGCAATCAGTCTGTCAATACTTGAGAGACCATGTTAAAACAGGTCCTCAAAGTTTTACCTGAACAGCAAGCCCGGGGTTTGCCAACCTACCAGCGGTTTTGTGTTTGCTGTTGACGCAATCAGAGATTTTATCATCCAAACCTTTCGCTTTGCGCTTGGGTTGGCACATATGCGTAGAAACTTATGGTTGAAAAATTTCAGCCGAATCACCATGTAAGAAGCTTCTGGCTGGGTTTCCCCTTCATGGTGCAAGGCTGTTCCGAGAGGATTTGGTATACGTCCCTCTTTTAAACAGGCTCTGTCCCCAGTGCCAGGAGCATCAGCCTCTAGGCAGTCGCGCCGGCCTCCTCCGTCAGGCTCAAGACATAGATCTCAGAGTCGACCCAGGGAAAAAAGAAGTCCTGTGGGAGGAAGCCTACTAGACAAGACGCTAAAGCCTCTTTATGAAGGAGTGCCCCCACTCGCTCGGGTGGGGGGAAGACTGCTACAGTTCTCAAGGCTCTGGTAGGAGGATTTCCAGGACAGATGGGTGATGTCCACATTAACTCTAGGTTACAAACTAGAGTTCCGAGTATTCCCCTCTCCTCGTTTCCTCAGATCAAATGTTCCGAGACACAGAGAAAAAGAAGTCTCTCTTCCAGCAGTGGAGCGACTATTGTCGCAAAAAAGTTATTGTGGTTGTTTCCCACGCAAGAGCAGGGATTGGGGTTTTATTCAAACCTTTTCAGGGTTCCAAAAACCAAATGGAAATGTCAGACTCATTTTAGATCTCACGGATCTAAACCGATTTCTAAAGATACGGTCCTTTTGCATGGAATCGATCCAATCGGTAATCTCCATCCTACAAGAAAGAGAATTTCTGGCGACAATAGACATCAAGGACACATACCTGCATGTACCTATTTTCCCTGCTCATCAAAAGTACCTGCGTTTCAAAGTAGAAAATGGCACTTTCAGTTTATAGCTCTGCCTTTCGGGCTAGCTACTGCACCTCGGGTGTTTACAAAAATCTTGGCCCCTCCGCTGGCCAGATTAAGGCCCCAAGGTATAACGGTAATAGCATACCTAGACAACCGACTCTTGATAGACCACTCGGTAGCCCACTTGGACCAAAGCTTGGTCACCACAGTCAACTACCTGGAATACCTAGGTTGGCTCCTCAACTCAGAGTCTTCTTTGAAACCAGTGAGAAGACTAGAGTATTTCGGTCTGGTCATAGATACAGCCCAGAAGAGGGTATTTTACCCCAGGCAAAGATCAGTACCATAAAAGAACTGATTCAGGTAGTCAGGGCAAAGAAAGATCCTCCTATTCGCCTTTGTATGAGGCTACTGGGGAAGATGGTGGCTTCATTTGAAGCAGTTCCCTATATTCAGTTTCTTTTGAGACTGCTGCAAAACAGTATCCTGTCTGCCTCGAACAAAGAGGTTTGGGCATTGGATTTCCTGATGCGTCTGTCTCCTATAGTGCATCAGAGCCTCAGTTGGTGGTTGATACCCGAAAATCTGCAAAGGGGAAAACCCTTTTTTCCAGTTGCCTGGACAGTGATAACAACAAATGCCAGTCTTTCGGGTTGGGGAGCAGTCCTGGAACAGTCGACTGTCCAGGGGGAATGGTCCAAGACAGAAAGGACCTTACCCATCAACATTCTAGAGATCCATGCGGCGTATCTAGCCCTAAAGGCCTGGACACTCAGGTTACAGGGTTGCCCTGTCAGGATCCAGTCCGACAATGCCACAGCAGTGGCTTATATCAATCACCAGGGAAGCACCAGGAGTCGTGCAGCCCAAGGAGAAGTAAACTAGATCTTAATCTGGGCAGAAGCATGTGCCGTGAATATCGGCAATCTTCATTCCGGGAGTAGAGGACTGGCAGGCGGACTACTTGAGTCACCAGCAGTTATTCCCAGGGGAATGGTCTCTTCACCCTGACATCTTCTTGGCCATATGCCAAAGATGGGGGGTTCCGGATGTAGACCTCTATGCATCCAGGTTCAACTACAAGATTGATAACTTTGTGTCAAGAACAAGGGATCCTCTTGCATGCGGGACAGATGCGTTGGTGACTCCATGGCATCAATTCTCCCAGATTTATACATTTCCTCCTATTCTGCTACTGCCACGACTTCTTTGCAGGATCAGGCAGGAAAGGAAGTCGGTACTTCTGGTGGCCCAGCGTGGCCCAGAAGAGCTTGGTATGCAGAAATAGTAAAGATGGCAGTAGGTCCCCCGTGGACCCTACCGTCACGTCCAGACCTACTATCCCAAGGTCCAGTGATCCTGCCTTAGAAATGCTAAATTTGAGGGTCTTGCTATTGAAACCCACGTTCTGAAGAATCGTGGGCTTTCAGGTCCTGTGATTTGTATCTTAATCAATGCAAGAAAGCCAGCTTCCAGAATGATTTATCATAAGAGTCTGGAAAGCTTAGATCTCCTAGTGTGTATCCAGGGCTTGGCATCCCAGAAAATATGTCATAAGTAGAATTCTTGACTTTCTACAAATGGGATTAGAAATGAAACTGGCCTTGAGTACCATCAAGGCCAAGGTCTCGGCCTTGTCAGTATTATTTCAATAGCCACTTGCTTCGCATTCTTTAGTCCGAAGCTTTATACAGGGGGTAACGCGTCTTAATCCTCCGGTTAGGGCACCCCTAAACCCCTGGGACTTGAATTTGGTTCTGTCAGTTTTACAGAAACAGCCTTTTGAACCAATACGTCAAATTCCCTTGGTCTTGTTGACAAGAAAGTAAATTTTTTCTGGTAGCCATTTCTTCTACTAGAAGAGTATCAGAGCAGCTCTTTTCTGTAAAGAGCCTTATTTAATCATACAAAAGGATAGAGTGGTATTGCGCGCTCATCCTAGCTTTCTACCAAAAGTGGTTTCAGAAATTTAATCTAAACCAAGATATTATTCTACCTTCCTTTTTTCCAGATCCCTGTTCTACGGAAGAAAGGTCACTACATTCTTTGGATGTAGCAAAAGCAGTCAAGGCCTATCTGGAAGCAACTGCTCAAATTCGCAAAATCTGGCAACTGGCCATGCATCACAGTAAGGCTCTCCGAAATGCGCTCAACACTCAATCCCAGGATTCCATCCCAACACTCTAAGTCATACTATTGGTGGACATTATTATGGGTCAGGATCCCAAAAAACAAATCTCCCAAATATATAGTCACCTCATGTTGCCCACGGCTACTGCCATTGCTTACCAGCTGAAGTCCTGTTGGGAGCCCGACCTGGGCGATGTGACGGATGAGGATTGGGAGGAGGCACTCGCTACCTGTAAATATGTGTACTCTAAGCTCTCTGATCGCCTCACCCATCTCTACGTCCTCCATAGGTCGTACCTGATGCCCAATCACCTCAGTACCGGCCAGAGCAAAGCCCCAAATGCCCTAGATGTGGAAATTCCAACGGCTCCTTCTACCACCTGCTATGGACCTGCCCATCCATCCACACGGGTCGTCCAGTTCCTCCATGATCGCATGGGCTCTCAACTGACCCTATGCCCCCGTCAATGTGTATTGGGGCTTCTCTCTCTCTCTGAGGGCAAAAAAGACTTAAATACATTTTTGCAAGAAATGCTATTCTTAGCCAGAATGCAAATTGCCAGGACATGGATGAGAGACACACACCCCCACTATACAGCAATGGATCAGAGCTGTCAACACTACCCTCCCCTATAAAAAAGTACTGTATCCATACAGGGGCTGCCCAAACAAATACCACAAAATCTGGGATAGGTGGCTGGAAGATGCCTCTACCTGCAATACAGAGGACTGAATCCTACTCTACTTAAACACCCCCTCCCGGTACGACGTATGCTTTTCTCCACTCTCCCCGTGGGCTTTCACTGCCATAGCACTCAATAATGTACAATACAGCAAGTAGTCGGCGCAAAAAAAAAGACAAAAAAATCCTGATTATACAGTGATATGCATAAACAAATGGGAAAAAGGGAATTCCATAACAATAAATAAATGAAAAGGTTAGTCCGTGATGTGACACTGCAGATGAAGGAAGCAAGAGTAAGGTGTAAAATCCACATTCAGGGCAGCCTTCCAAAGGGAGTGAAAGCCATATCCCAGTAGCACTATAAAACAAGGAGAAAGAGGCGCCTCTGGGTGCAGACGTTTAAAACAATTTATTAAAATTACAGCAACAGCTGGTAATGCACTCACATTTGTGTAGAAGGTTATAGGCAAAAGGTATGTCCCAAGCTCAAGCTCAGGCTTGACAAAGGAGGGCCGCCATCATACCACTCACAGCGAGCCAGCTTAGGAAACGCATCGCATATCGAGTGACGTCATCATCCCTCGCCTGATCGGCTGCAATCCAAGCCTCTCTCTGGTGCCTGTCTCCGCTGTTCGGCCGAATACATCCAGCGTCCACAGACTGCCCAGAGCTTCCACCATCCACTAGCCGAGAGAGATGACTGCACGGATCCCCTTGATTGCCTTGGGACATTCCTTTTGCCTATAAACTTCTACACAAATGTGAGTGCATTACCAGCTGTTGCTGTAATTTTAATAAATTGTTTTAAACGTCTGCACCCAGAGGCGCCTCTTTCTCCTTGTTTTATAACTCAATAATGTACAACATGTTGGAACCCTTACTGCAGATTGATAATTCACTATGTATGTCAACATGATTGTCCTGTGTGTAGTGCCTGTTGCACTTCTCATTCGCATGTCAATATATTTTCCATGTTCCATAAAACTTTTTGATAAAAAAAACTGTGGTTTGTGGCAAAACAATTAAAACATATTTTTGGGGTACAAAGTACAGCAAGTAGGCCCAGGTCCTGTTTAGCAATGGGGTTGATTTACTAAAACTGGAGAGGGCAAATTCTGGTTCAGCTCAGCACAGAAACCAATCAGCTTCCAGGTTTTTTTGACAAAGTTTATTTGAACAAGCTAAAGATAGAAGCTGATTGGCTACTGTGCACAGCTGCACCAGATTTTGCACTCTCTACTTTTAGTAAATCAACCCCACTGCCTCTTTAAAACACCGTTGGCAGTGGAAAGTTATGTGTATCGAATCATTGTGTCCCTCTGGTCCTTTCCAATACTAGCAATCACTTGGCTTTCTAGAACAGAATGTGGATCATTTGGGGGGTATTGTCCTGTCATTTTAGGGCCTCAAGAAATGAGGCCATCAGTACATCAGGACTGATCAATATTCAGATCTATATCCCATAGTGTGTAGACTTTCCCACAGACTAAATAATATACACTGATTTGGGTTATTTTACCCAAGAAATGTAGCAGAATACATGTTGGTCTAAATTTATGAAGAAATATTATTTATTTGCAAAATTTTATATTCATCATTTTTAAACAGAATATATTTTTCTCATTTATATTGCAAAACTTAAAAAAATGTGGTGGTGATTAAATCCTACCAAAATAAATCTCTATCTGTTTAAAAAAAGATGATACAATTTCATTTGGGTACATTGTTGGATGACTGAGTAATTATCATTCAAAGTGTTACAGTGCTGAAAACTGAAAATGGCCTGGGCCAGAAAAAGTGGTGGTGGTGGGGGTGGGGGGGGGGGCAGCCTGTTCTTAAGGTGGTTAAAAATTGAATAACTAATAGAAAAAAAAAAGAAAACCAAAGCAGAGCACCACTGCTGGTCAGATCCCTCAAGATGACTTCAAATCCCCCCAATGTGTTTAGAATTAATATTTCATTTTGACTTTTTTAAGTTTAGCCCTAAAAACTTATAGATACCTTGTTGTGTGTAACTTCAGTAAATCAGTGCCAGAAATATTTACTGTATAACTAGAGTCAGACAACTCTGATATGAAAGCATCTGAACAGCCAAAGAACTAGCATTCTCCTAGGAGAGTTCAGCAATGGCAGCCTCCATTAGGGAGACCAGTGATTTTCTGTTTGTTGATCTCCCCTATCTATTTGTTACCCAGAAGTGATCAGTAAAATGTGACTTTGGGGCCTTTCTTTCACTGGGAAGAAGCTAATGGAGTGGGATCTGCACTCCATGATTTTAATGGAGGGAAGGAGAGTCATCAGTGGTGTCATTAAAGGGAATCTGTCCCAAAAAAAGTATCACATAGGGAACTCATGTCCTCATGTGATAAAAAATAAAGTGCAAGAAAATAAAGTTAATTTCAAGCACTTTAACCCCTCAAAATGCATAAATATGAACCTCCCGCCACCCCCACATACACACATATACAAAAATAAACACAGATGGGAGGGGCGTCTGCGTACTAAAGCTTCAATTTTTCTGCACATGTTATCAACACGCATGCTGGATTGAGAACAATAATTTTAGGCCTGTTATCAGTTATCTGGTATGAGTGGATCATGGGTGCAATGTCAGGCTCCTGCAGACAAGTCCTTCAGCTTTCTGCCCATACATCTGTACAGGATTTTTATTAGAAAGCTGGAGGACTTGTGAATGGACAACGAGACCACTGATCAGCACAATCACAGACCATCGATACTACAATTCTGTCTGTCATGAAAGAAGACAGAACTTGTAATTTATTCATTCAAATATTCTTGTGAATCACATGGCTGTGTGGGCGGAACAGATTTTAAATGTGGCTGCAGTTTTGGGGGAGAGGAACCCCCTACACACTGGTATGGGAGGTTTGGGGGGGTGAGGAACCATGTGCTGGAACATGTTACACCCTAAATACCGTTGTGCCATATAACATGTTTCAAAAGGTGAACTTAGCTTTTAAAACATTACCTATGGAAAAGTGAAGGTACTAATGTTTGTTGGCATTTCAGAGGTGCCGGTCATTTTAAGACTTGACATACTGGCTATTAGGGATGAGCCAAACACCCCCCTGTTCGGTTCACACCAGAATTTGCGAACAGGCAAAAAATTTGTTCAAACACGCAAACATCATTAAAGTCTATGGGACACGAACATGAATAATCAAAAGTGCTAATTTTAAAGGCTTATATGCAAGTTATTGTCATAAAAAGTGTTTGGGGACATGGGTCCTGCCCCAGGGGACATGGATCAATGCAAAAAAAAGTTTTAAAAATGGCCGTTTTTTCGGGAGCAGTGATTTTAATAATGCTTAAAGTGAAACAATAAAAGTGTAATATTCCTTTAAATTTCATACCTGGGGGGTGTCTATAGTATGCCTGTAAAGGGGCGCATGTTTCCCGTGTTTAGAACAGTCTGACAGCAAAATGACATTTCAAAGGAAAAAAAGTCATTTAAAACTACTCGCGGCTATTAATGAATTGCTGGTCCGACAATACACATAAAAGTTCATTGATAAAAACGGCATGGGAATTCCCCACAGGGGAACTCCGAACCAAAAAAAAAAAGAAAATGACGTGGGGGTCCCCCTAAATTCCATACCAGGCCCTTCAGGTCTGGTATGAATATTAAGGGGAACCCCGGCCAAAATAAAAAAAAATGGCGTGGGGTCCCCCTCAAAATCTATACCAGACCCTTCAGGTCTGGTATGGATTTTGAGGGGAACCCCGCGCCAAAATAAAAAAAAAATGGTGTGGGTCCCCCCAAAAATCCATACAAGACCCTTATCCGAGCAAGCAACCTGGCAGGCCGCAGGAAAAGAGGGGGACGAGAGAGTGCCCCCCCTCCTGAACTGTACCAGGCCACATGCCCTCAACATTGGGAGGGTGCTTTGGGGTAGTCCCCCAAAACACCTTGTCGCCATGTTGATGGGGACAAGGGCCCAATCCCCACAACCCTTGCCCGGTGGTTGTGGGGGTCTGCAGGCAGGGGGCTTATCGGAATCTGGAAGCCCCCTTTAACAAGGGGACGCCCAGATCCCAGCCCTCCCCCTTGTGTGAAATGGTAAGGGGGTACAAAAGTACCCCTACCATTTCACAAAAAAACTGTCAAAAATGTTAAAAATGACAAGAGACAGTTTTTGACAATTCCTTTATTTAAATGCTTCTTCTTTCTTCTTTCTTCTTTCTTCTTTCTTCTATCTTCTTTCTTCTATCTTCTATCTTCCTTCGGTTTCTTCCTCCATCTTCTTCTTCTGGTTCTTCTGGTTCTTCCTCCGGTGTTCTCGTCCAGCATCTTCCTCCGCGGCATTGAGGGAAGCTCCCGCTGTGTGACGCTTCTCCTCTTCTGACGGTTCTTAAATAATGGGGGGTGGAGCCACCCAGTGACCCCGCCCCCTCTAACGCACGGGGACTTGGTGGGACTTCCCTGTGACATTCCCTGTGATGTCGGAAGGGGCGGGGTTATGTAATGGGTGACCCTGCCCCCCTCTGACATCACGGGGAATGCCACAGGGAAGTCCCGTCAAGTCCCCATGTGTCAGAGGGGTGACCCCGCCCCCGTTATTTAAGAACCGTCAGAAGAGGAGAAGCGTCACACAGCGGGAGCCTCCCTCCATGCCATCATTGATGCAGAGCGGCCCAAGGAGTAGAAGGGAAGAAGACGCCGCAGAGGAAGATACCGGATGAGAAGACAAGGGGGCTTCCAGATTTCGATAAGCCCCCCGCTCCCAGTGCAGGAGTATACAGCATAAAATGAACCAGATGGGTGGCTGTACTGACATCACAGAGCCCCTCGCACGCGTATCGTCCGTGTGGACTTCCTCATTTCCTTCCTTCATTTTATGCTGTATACTCCTGCACTGGGAAACAGTGCTTGCTTTGTGAGTAATATTTTTCTTATTTAATAAATGTTATACCTTTTTGTATGGAGAGCACTATGTCCTGTTATTTTTGTTTTTAACATGATATATATCAACCGATGAGACTGAATTTGGGATACTGCCTGTGGACCCCTATCTCTATAATCTACCCTGTGGAAGGGAATGCATGAGTGACCTTGCTGTTAACGCAGAAGGTCCACTCAATAAGGTGAGTAGCCTAGGCCCTTGGTGGAGGTTTACATTGGTGGTGATACAACGAATACAATCTTATCCTATCACTGCACCCTTTCCTTTCCAACTAAGGGATTCCCCTTCTGCAAGTGGGCAGCTTTTGATCTCCTCAGACTAAGATATACTTTTTAGGACTTTGCCTCATGCGTTTTATTTATGTACGTTTAATATGTACATTTTATGTGTATACATCTGACCTGTATTGAGCGCTGCACTGCTATATTTTGTGTATGACAATAACTTGCATATAAGCCTTTAAAATTAGCACTTTTGATTTCTCCCATAGACT
This sequence comes from Aquarana catesbeiana, assembly GCF_042186555.1. NCBI lineage: Eukaryota > Metazoa > Chordata > Amphibia > Anura > Ranidae > Aquarana > Aquarana catesbeiana. The sequence goes on along the minus strand of NC_133324.1, from coordinate 14,816,875 downwards.
TTTAAAGGGTGTTCCGCGGCTTTCGAATTTACCGCGAACACCCCAAATTGTTCGCTGTTCGGCGAACGGGCGAACAGCCAATGTTCGAGTCTAACGTGAGTTCGACTCGAACTCGAAGCTCATCCCTACTGGCTATCTATTTATTCAGTGCAACCTCATCTTTTATATTTTACCAAATAAGTGGATAATATATTACATTTGTATGCCCTAAAATGAACTTTGTGTATCTTTTACTGAAAACAAAAGATTGCATTTGGTAAACCATTGCACTAATATCATGTGACAGAAAAAGATGATACAGCAAGCATTGTTTCTCCAGGGTCTCTGCTTTCAGAAAATATACTGTATACTGTTTGGGGGTTTTATATAATCTTCAGGCCTAAAATTATTTTTTTAACATGGGTGCAAAAATAAAAAAACAGCTCCAGAAGTGAAAGGGTTAAACACCTCTAAACTAAACATGAACCTAAACTGGGTGTAATTTTTGTCTGGGCACATTGTGTTCCAGTACTGAACTGACCGAGTATAAAAAGATACGAGTAAACTTTCATTGGACGCTCTCACCTTATACTTTAGTGTGTGTGGATTTATTTCAGATTTTTTGTTATTTATTTTAAAAGAGAAATCCATGTCATGTAATGCTTGAGCCAAAATGTAGACTGCAATATACACTCTATAGGATGTTTTCTCATCAGGATAATATAAATCAAGTGGACGTGTAAACAAACTGCAGTTCCTAAGAGGATGTCTCATTGTGAATGGAATAAGGAAATTTTTCATTTGGTTTTTTGAAAAGCATCCATAATTAGATATGATAATATCCTCTATCAGGGGGTCATTTGGGCGGCTGGATGGATAAATACTATAAAAATATTCCAGCAATTCCTTTGTGTAGAGATGGGGGTACATAAACACCAAGCTACAGTTACTGAGAGCAAAAAACACTTCATTTGTTGACCAAGAATCTGGTAGAATAAATGTTTTCTTTGTGTAATAAGGGACATTATTCAACAAAAACTTGTAATAAGTCATACTAACTGAGCCACAAATAATAAGAACTTCCGTAGTTGAGGTCCGCAGCTCTGGAGGAACTTTATCATAATTCTCTTTAGACACCAGAATCTTGAATTCAATACAAATTCCATGATTAGATAAATGTTTGCTGAGTTGTCGGATCTCCCTCTCTCCGTATTCATCATCAGATGTAAGGATCCCGACCCAGTTCCACTTCAACCTTTCCAGTAACTTTGCTATGGCCACATATTGCATCTCATCATCCGGAACTGTCCGGAAAAAGTTTGGATACATCTTTCTATCACTCAGTAAAGTATCTCTGGCTCCATAACTAATCTAGCAAGAAAGAAAACAGTCTGTATAATTAATATGGAACTCTTAATATCCAAATGGACAGAAGAAAACCTTAGAAAATGTTTTAATGTTTTTTTTTTTTTTTTTTAAGAGCAACAAACATGTCATCTGAGCTGTCTACAAGAGATCTATAAGCAGATTTTAGTGGTGCTTTTATTTCACCAGACCAATCAGATAAAGATGTAATAGTAAATGTATTATTTCATAAATGATTACAGTCATCAGTGAAAGCTGATAATATGACATTAATGGGGAATTTATCAAAACTGGAGCAGCCAGAATCTGAAGCATCCAATCAGCCTCTATCTTCAGCTTGCTCAGTTAAACTTTGAAGATGAAAGATAGAAGCTGATTGGAAATGTGAAGGAATGGGATTATAACGGTGCTACCAACAATTATTTCATAACAAATTGTTTAAAAAAATATATTTTCTTTATTAATTACAAAAAGAGCAAGATATACAGGTGGCTGATCAATTTGATTTTGTGGTTAAAATTTAACATATAAAATCCTTTCCTTAATGATGATTATTTTGTGCATTTTAGCTGCTATCTAATCTGTGCACCCAAGATCAGGGACAACTTCTGGTTTTCTCTCCATGTCCACATCAGTATTATGGCGCCCCTAAACCCATGTGCTTTCCAATGTTGAGCATAGTAAGTTTATACCATTTTTCAGGTCCTTTTTTCTTTAGGGCCCCCCTTTACTGGACTTGTGGTTTTTGTCCAGAATATGGTCATATTTAACTTTTTTGTTTTCTATATCTCTGAGCAGGCCCTTTATCTATCCCCTGCGATAGTACATGGTCTTCTTTGTATCATTCCTAGGCTGGAACTTATTTTTTGACATCTATTTTTTGCCCCCCTTGTTTTTGGGGAGGCAATCCACCTACAAAATCTTTCCATCACCTGGTCCTGAACTGACAGAGGTATGTGCTGTGCATCTTCCCGAGGTCATGACAATGTTTATTTTCTGAGTTATGATGTATTATTATTATCCCCTGAGGAAGCCATCATTGGCGAAACATGTTGGGATTTAACATCCATTTGTGACCATCATTCCTTTACCTTTTGTGGGTCAATATATGTACCCTGTAAATGCTCTATCATTGATTTTAAACCTCTTTCTTTTCTGTATATCTTGCTCTTTTTCTAATTAATAAAAAAAAAAATATTTTTTATACAATTAGTTATGAAATAATTGTTGGTAGCACCATTATAATTCCATTCCTCCACATTTCCAAATTCATTTAGCCGGATGAGGTGCATGATAACATAGAGCCACTCAGATTATATTCTATAGTCTACATAGAAGCTGATTGGTTGTCATGCATAACTGCCCCAGATTCTGGCTGCTCCAGTTTTGATAAGAGTTCTTCCTCCTGTAAGCCCACCCAGGGGTCTCCTGCTCATCAGTTTTCATGACAGGCACTCCCACTGCAAGACTGATTTTGGCTTTAACTGGAGGTGGAAACCAGGTCTAAACACAATTACCATTATATATATACACTTCTATCTACTTTGATCAGTATTTTCAATACCTTCCTTGCACTGTATACACATTGTATCAATCCCCAAAAACAACTTTGACAGCAACTACAATGCATATAATATTCAAACCTACAATGCTTTATACTCTATATACAGTATACATGCTAGAATAATGCAGTGCTTCCACATCTCCAATATATCCATACCACCACCATGTGCACAGTATTCTACCCGACTGATCAATGGAATATGAAATAATACAATAATTCAATAACAAAACAAGCTTGTGTTAAAAGTCCTGTTTCAATTATATGTGGGATCCAAGATCCACCGATAGATAGTCCCTCCCCACACAACCCTGGTCCAGTGGTTGTGGGGGTCTGCAGGCGGGAGGCTTATTGGAAGCTGGAAGCCTTTTTAAAAATAAGGAGGCCTCCAGAAACTGGCCATCTCTATGTGAATGAGTAAGAGGGACATAGTACTCCTACTCAATCACAAAAAAAGTAATCTATAGATAAAGACACCCAAATGTTTGACATGTCCTTTATTAAAAAAATAACCCAAGAAAAGCCCCTCATCGTAAATGCATAATTATTTATGATGTCTGCCCCCTGTCATTCTACCACCACTAAAAATCCAACAGACCTGGCGCTTATGACAGGGAAGGGGCTGGGATAATAATGACATCATTGACCAATAATGGCCATGGCTGGGGATTAATGGCCATGTAAGCCAATGACATTGGTGAATTTGGTGGCTCCTAGCTTTCTAAAGCTTTACTTCTACAGTATCTCACAAAAGTGAGTACACCCCTCACATTTGTGCAAATATTGTATTCTATCTTTTCATGTGACAACACTGAAGAAATGGCACTTTGCTGCAATGTAGTGAGTGTACAGCTTGTATAACAGTGTAAATTTGCTGTCTCCTCAAAATAACTCAACACACAGCCATTAATGTCTAAACCGCTGGCAACAAAAGTGAGTACATCCCTAAGTGAAAATGTCCAAACTGAGCCCAATTAGCCATTTTCCCTCCCCAGTGTCATGTGACTTGTTAGTTTTACAAGGTCTCAGGTGTGAATGGGGAGCAGGTGTGTTAAATTTGGTGTTATCGCTCTCACTCTTTCATACTGGTCACTGGAAGTTCCACATGGCACCTTATGGCAAAGAACTCTCTAAGGATCTGAAAAAAAGAATTGCTGCTGTACATAAAGATGGCCTAGGCCAGTGATGGCGAACCTTGTTACCCCAGATGTTTTGGAACTACATTTCTCATGATGCTCCACTACACTGCAGAGTGCATGAGCATCATCGGAAATGTAATTTCAAAACATCTGGAGTGCCAAGGTTCGCCATCACTGGCCTAGGCTATAAGAAGATTGTCAAGACCCTGAAGCTGAGCTGAAGAACAGTGGCCAAGACCATACAGTGGTTTAACAGGACAGGTTCCACTCAGAACAGGCCTCACCATGGTCCACCAAAGAAGAAAGCGGGGTCCCTCAGGGTTCTGTCCTGGGACCACTCTTATTTAATGTATTCATAAATGACCTGGAGGATGGGATAAACAGCTCAATCTCTGTATATGCAGATGATACCAAGCTTAGCAGGGCAATAACTTATATGCAGGACGTGGAAACTTTGCAGAAAGATCTGGACAAATTAATGGGTTGGGCAACTACATGGCAAATGAGGTTTAATGTAGAAAAATGTAAAATAATGCATTTGGGTGGCAAAAATATGAATGCAATCTACTCCCTGGGGGGAGAACCTCTGGGGAAATCTAGGATGGAAAAGGACCTGGGGGTCCTAGCAGATGATAGGCTCAGCAATGGCATGCAATACCAAGCTGCTGCTAACAAAGCAAACAGAATATTGGCATGCATTATAAGGGGATTAACTCCGGAGATAAAACGATAATTCTCTCACTGTACAAGACTCTGGTCCGGCCTCACCTGGAGTATGCTGTCCAGTTCTGGGCACCAGTCCTCAGGAAGGATGCACTGGAAATGGAGTCCAGAGAAGGGCAACAAAACTAATTAAGGGACTGGAGGACCTTAGTCATGAGGAAAGGTTACGAGCACTGAACTTATTCTCTCTAGAGAAGAGACGCTTGAGACGGGATATGATTTCAATGTACAAATACCGTAATGGTGACCCCACAATAGGGATACAACTTTTCTGCAAAAGAGAGTTTAATAAGGCACGTGACCATTCACTAAAATTAGAAGAAAATTGGTTTAACCTTAAAATGCATAGAGGGTTCCTTACTGTAAGAGCGACAAGGATGTGAAATTCCCTTCCACAGGCAGTGGTCTCAGTGGGGAGCATTGATAATTTCAAAAAACTATTAGACAAGCACCTGAACGACCCCAACATACAGGGATATACAATGTAATACTGACATAAAATCACACACATAGGTTTACTTGATGGACTTGTGTCTTTTTTCAACCTCGCCTACTATGTAACTATGTAGGTTGAGTGCACGTGCTCAGCGTCATATTCAGAGGTTGTCTTTGGGAAGTAGATGTATGAGTGCTGCCAGCATTGTTACAGAGGTTGAAGGGGTTGGGGGGGTCAGCCTGTCAGTGCTCAGACCATACGCCACACACTGCATCAAATTGGTCTGCATGGCTGTCATCCCAGTAGGAAGCCTCTAAAGATGATGCACAAGAAAGCCCGCAAACTGTTTGCTAAAGACAAGTAGACTAAGGAAATGGATTATTGGAACCATGTCCTGTGGTCTGATGAGACCAAAATAAACTTATTTGGTTCAGATGGTGTCAAGCGTGTGTGGAGGCAACCAGGTGAGGCGTACAAAGACAAGTGTGTCTTGCCTACAGTCAAGCATGGTGGTGGGAGTGTCATTGTCTGGGGCTGCATGAGTGCTGCCAACACTGGGGAGCTACAATGCCAGCATGTACTGTGACATACTGAAGCAGAGCATGATTCCCTCCCTTCAGAGACTGTGCCATAGGGCAGTATTCCAACATGATAACCATCCCAAACACACCTCCAAGATGACCACTGCCTTGCTAAAGAAGTTGAGGGTAAAGGTGATGGACTGGCCAATCATGTCTCTAGACCTAAACCCTATTGAGCATCTGTGGGGCATCCTCAAACGGAAGTTGGAGGAACGCAAGGTCTCTAACATCCACCAGCTCCATGATGTCATCATGGAGGAGTGGAAGAGGACTCCAGTGGCAACCTGTGAAGCTCTGGTGAACTCCATGCCAAGGGGGTTAAGGCAGTGCTGGAAAATAATAGTAGCCACTAGGGATGAGCTTCGTGTTCGAGTCGAACCCATGTTCAACTCGAACATCGGCTGTTCGCCTGTTCACCGAATTGAGAACGATATGGGCCGTTTGCGCCAAATTCATGTGGCGCGTCACGGCCCATAATTCACTGCATCATTGCAGTGCATTGCTGGCTGATGATTGGCCAAGCATGCACTATGACCCGCATGCTTGGCCAATCACAGCACCGTCAGTAGGGAGAGAAGTAATTGGCCAAAGCCAGGGTGGCTTTGGCCAATTATGGCTCAGGGGGTTTAGAACATGCCCCACACTATAGAAGGGCGCCTGCATGGCAGCCCTGTGTAGTGTGTTCCGGGGTGCTGAGAGATAGAGAGAGAGACATTTGAGTTAGCTAGATTAGGCAGGACAGTCAGTCAGTTAGCTGCACTTACAGTGTATTGTGTATATATATGCATCCCAGGAGTTGTATATATATATATATATATATATATATATATATATATATATATATATATACACTGTATTCAGTTTGGCTAGATTCGTTCCTGTTATCTTTCTACTGACAGGCAGGCTTGTCTTGTTACAGTGTTTACAGCTACCTGAAGAAAATTGCTGGTGTTCTTTTGATCCTATTAGTACCACAGTCAGGCAGCTAGACCATTTACAGTTAGTGTAGTGCGTCCTCCTCACAGTGTTCAGCTAAAGCTACAAGTTAGTTTAGTGCGACCTCTGCACAGTGTTAAGCTAAAGCTACAAGTTAGTGTAGTGCGTCCTCCTCACAGTGTTCAGCTAAAACTACAAGTTAGTGTAGTGCAACCTCTGCACAGTGTTCATCTAAAGCTACAAGGTAGTGTAGTGCGTCCTCTGCACAGTGTTCAGCTAAAGCTACAAGTTAGCGTAGAGCATCCTCTGAACAGTGTTCATCTAAAGCTACAAGTTAGTTTAGTGCGTCCTCCTCACAGTGTTCAGCTAAAACTACAAGTTAATGTAGTGCGACCTCTGCACTGTGTTCAGCTAAAGCTACAAGTTAATTTAGTGCAAACTTTGCACAGTGTTGAGATAAATCTACAAGTTAGTGTAGTGCATCCTGTGAACAGTGTTCATCTAAAGCTACAAGATAGTGTAGTGCATCCTCCTCACAGTGTTGAGCTAAAACTACAAGTTAGTGTAGTGCGACCTCCTCACAGTGTTCAGCTAAAACTACAAGTTAGTGTAGTGCGACCTCTGCACAGTGTTCAGTTAAAGCTACAAGTTAGTTTAGTGCAACCTCTGCACAGTGTTCAGCTAAAGCTACAAGTTAGTGTAGTGCATCCTCCTCACAGTGTTGAGCTAAAACTACAAGTTAGTGTAGTGCGACCTCCTCACAGTGTTCAGCTAAAGCTACAAGTTAGTGTAGTGCGTCCTCTTCACAGTGTTCAGCTAAAACTACAAGTTAGTTTAGTGCAACCTCTGCACAGTGTTCAGCTAAAGCTACAAGTTAGTGTAGTGCATCCTCTGAACAGTGTTCATCTAAAGCTACAAATTAGTGTAGTGCGACCTCCTCACAGTGTTCAGCTAAAACTACAAGTTAGTGTAGTGCGACCTCTGCACAGTGTTCAGTTAATGCTACAAGTTAGTTTAGTGCAACCTCTGCACAGTGTTCAGCTAAAGCTACAGTTAGTGTAGTGCGTCCTCCTCACAGTGTTCAGCTAAAACTACAAGTTAGTTTAGTGCGACCTCTGCACAGTGTTCAGCTAAAGCTACAAGTTAGTGTAGTGCGTCCTCTGAACAGTGTTCATCTAAAGCTACAAGTTAGTGTAGTGCATCCTCCTCACAGTGTTCAGCTAAAACTACAAGTTAGTGTAGTGCGACCTCTGCACAGTGTTCAGCTAAAGCTACAAGTTAGTGTAGTGCATCCTCTAAACAGTGTTCATCTAAAGCTACAAGTTAGTGTAATGCGTCCTCCTCACAGTGTTCAGATAAAATTACAAGTTAGTGTAGTGTGACCTCTGCACAGTGTTCAGCTAAAGCTACAAGTTAGTTTAGTGCGACCTCTGCACAGTGTTCAGCTAAATCTACAAGTTAGTGTAGTGCGTCCTGTGAACAGTGTTCATCTAAAGCTACATGTTAGTGTAGTGCATCCTCCTCACAGTGTTGAGCTACAACTACAAGTTAGTGTAGTGCGACCTCCTCACAGTGTTCAGCTAAAACTACAAGTTAGTGTAGTGCGACCTCTGCACAGTGTTCAATTAAAGCTACAAGTTAGTTTAGTGCAACCTCTGCACAGTGTTCAGCTAAAGCTACAAGTTAGTGTAGTGCGTCCTCCTCACAGTGTTCAGCTAAAACTACAAGTTAGTTTAGTGTGACCTCTGCACAGTGTTCAGCTAAAGCTACAAGTTAGTGTAGTGCGTCCTCTGAACAGTGTTCATCTAAAGCTACAAGTTAGTGTAGTGCATCCTCCTCACAGTGTTCAGCTAAAACTACAAGTTAGTGTAGTGCGACCTCCTCACAGTGTTCAGCTAAAACTACAAGTTAGTTTAGTGCGACCTCTGCACAGTGTTCAGCTAAAGTTACAAGTTAGTTTAGTGCGACCTCTGCACAGTGTTCAGCTAAAGCTACAAGTTAGTGTAGTGCATCCTCTAAACAGTGTTCATCTAAAGCTATAAGTTAGTGTAGTGCGTCCTCCTCACAGTGTTCAGCTAAAACTACAAGTTAGTTTAGTGCGACCTCTGCACAGTGTTCAGCTAAAGTTACAAGTTAGTTTAGTGCGACCTCTGCACAGTGTTCAGCTAAAGCTACAAGTTAGTGTAGTGCGTCCTCTGAACAGTGTTCATCTAAAGCTACAAGTTAGTGTAGCGCGTCCTACTCACAGTGTTCAGCTAAAGCTACAAGTTAGTGTAGTGCATCCTGTGAACAGTGTTCATCTAAAACTACAAGTTAGTGTAGTGCATCCTCCTCACAGTGTTGAGCTACAACTACAAGTTAGTGTAGTGCAACCTCCTCACAGTGTTCAGCTAAAACTACAAGTTAGTGTAGTGCGACCTCTGCACAGTGTTCAATTAAAGCTACAAGTTAGTTTAGTGCAACCTCTGCACAGTGTTCAGCTAAAGCTACAAGTTAGAGTAGTGCGTCCTCCTCACAGTGTTCAGCTAAAACTACAAGTTAGTTTAGTGCGACCTCTGCACAGTGTTCAGCTAAAGCTACAAGTTAGTGTAGTGCATCCTTTAAACAGTGTTCATCTAAAGCTATAAGTTAGTGTAGTGCGTCCTCCTCACAGTGTTCAGCTAAAACTACAAGTTAGTTTAGTGCGACCTCTGCACAGTGTTCAGCTAAAGTTACAAGTTAGTTTAGTGCGACCTCTGCACAGTGTTCAGCTAAAGCTACAAGTTAGTGTAGTGCGTCCTCTGAACAGTGTTCATCTAAAGCTACAAGTTAGTGTAGCGCGTCCTACTCACAGTGTTCAGCTAAAGCTACAAGTTAGTGTAGTGCATCCTGTGAACAGTGTTCATCTAAAGCTACAAGTTAGTGTAGTGCATCCTCCTCACAGTGTTGAGCTACAACTACAAGTTAGTGTAGTGCAACCTCCTCACAGTGTTCAGCTAAAACTACAAGTTAGTGTAGTGCGACCTCTGCACAGTGTTCAATTAAAGCTACAAGTTAGTTTAGTGCAACCTCTGCACAGTGTTCAGCTAAAGCTACAAGTTAGAGTAGTGCGTCCTCCTCACAGTGTTCAGCTAAAACTACAAGTTAGTTTAGTGCGACCTCTGCACAGTGTTCAGCTAAAGCTACAAGTTAGTGTAGTGCGTCCTCTGAACAGTGTTCATCTAAAGCTACAAGTTAGTGTAGTGCATCCTCCTCACAGTGTTCAGCTAAAACTACAAGTTAGTGTAGTGCGACCTCCTCACAGTGTTCAGCTAAAACTACAAGTTGGTTTAGTGCGACCTCTGTACAGTGTTCAGCTAAAGCTACAAGTTAGTTTAGTGCGACCTCTGCACAGTGTTCAGCTAAAGCTACAAGTTAGTGTAGTGCATCCTCTAAACAGTGTTCATCTAAAGCTATAAGTTAGTGTAGTGCGTCCTCCTCACAGTGTTCAGCTAAAACTACAAGTTAGTTTAGTGCGACCTCTGCACAGTGTTCAGCTAAAGTTACAAGTTAGTTTAGTGCGACCTCTGCACAGTGTTCAGCTAAAGTTACAAGTTAGTTTAGTGCGACCTCTGCACAGTGTTCAGCTAAAGCTACAAGTTAGTGTAGTGCATCCTCTAAACAGTGTTCATCTAAAGCTATAAGTTAGTGTAGTGCGTCCTCCTCACAGTGTTCAGCTAAAACTACAAGTTAGTTTAGTGCGACCTCTGCACAGTGTTCAGCTAAAGTTACAAGTTAGTTTAGTGCGACCTCTGCACAGTGTTCAGCTAAAGCTACAAGTTAGTGTAGTGCGTCCTCTGAACAGTGTTCATCTAAAGCTACAAGTTAGTGTAGCGCGTCCTACTCACAGTGTTCAGCTAAAGCTACAAGTTAGTGTAGTGCAACCCCTGCACAGTGTTCAGCTAAAGCTTCAAGTTAGGGTAGTGCGCCCTCTGCACAGTGTTCAGCTAAAGCTACAAGTTAGTGTAGTGCGACCTCTGCACAGTGTTCAGCTAAAGCTACCTGTAGAAGGTTGGTGGTGTTTCCCTGATCCTATCACTACCGCAGGCAGCTAAAGTATTTACAGGTTAGTGTAGTGCGACCTCTGCACAGTGTTCAGCTAAAGCTACCTGTAGAAGGTTGGTAGTGTTTTCCTGATCCTATCACTACTGCAGGCAGCTAAATTATTTACACGTTAGTGTAGTGTGACCTCTGCACAGTGTTCAGCTAAAGCTACCTGTAGAAGGTTGGTGGTGTTCTCATACTGTAGGCAGGCAGTTGATTTTGCTAGCTGCAGTATCAGTATATATATATATATATATATATATATACTCAAATTTCTGCTGAGTATATAGGGCAGGCCCTATATACTCCTACTTGCAAACGGAAGCAGACAACAGGAAGTGAGATGAAATCTACCCCACAGGAAGGGAAATTCTCTCCTGTAAGAGTTAATATGGGAAAAAAATGTTCTCCTTTACACTGATGCTTTATCACCAATCCTTGTTTCACTAAAAACCCCAAATTTTCAAAAAACATTTGTCATTGGGACAAAAAAGTGAGGTGAAATCTTCTGAAGAGGAGCACAGACAGCAAATCAAATGTCACAGGGGTGATAACCCTTCCCTATGTTTTCCAAAAAGCTTAAAAACAGATATTTTGGCTGGAGCTACACTTTGAAAATGCACCAGTTCAAAAATTACAAACAGATTCTACTTGACAACAAACGTACAGTCCCTGTCTTGTTTGCACTTCCTGTATACTGCTGTTCAGAGTATATAGGGCCTGGAGGCCCCACACCTTTCCTTTTTAATTTGGGTGCGGGGTTCCCCTTAATATCCATACAAGACCCAAAGGGCCTGGTAATGGACTTGGGGGTACCCATGCCGTTTGTCTCAGTGATTTTCATCCATATTGCCAGGACACAACATTACATTAAAGCCGCAAGCAGTTTTAAATTACTTTTTTTCCTTTAAAAATATCATTTTGTGCAGGGACTGTTCTAAGCACGGGAAACACGCGCTACCTTACAGGCATACTATAGACACCCCCCAGGTACAATATTTAAAGGAATATTTCACTTTTTTTTTTTTACTTTAAGCATCATTAAAATCACTGCTCCCGAAAAAACTGCTGTTTTTAAAACTTTTTTTTGCATTGATACATGTCCCCTGGGGCAGGACCTGGGTCCCCAAACCCTTTCTAGGACAATACCATGAAAATTAGCCTTTCAAATGAGCACTTTTGATTTTGAACGTTCGAGTACCATAGACGTCAATGGGGTTCTAACGTTCGTGTGAATTTTCGCTGCGTTTGCAGGTTCTGGTGCAAACTGAACCGGGGGGGTGTTCGGCTCATGCCTAGTAGCCACACAAAATATTGACACTTTTGGCCCAACTTGGGCATTTTCATTTAGGGGTGTACTCATTTTTGTTGCCAGCGGTTTAGACATTAATGGCTGTGTGTTGAGTTATTTTGAGGGGACAGCAAATTTACACTGTTATACAAGTTGTAAACTCACTACTTTACATTGTAACAAAGTGTAATTTCTTCAGTGTTGTCACATGAAAATATAGAAGAAAAGATTTACAAAAAATGTGAGGGGTGTACTCACCTTTGTGACATACTGGATATATGATCATCAGGGGACTGAATAGGCAAAAGATCAGGCATTTATTCAAATGCCATAACATTGTGGACTGAAATTTGCCCATCCCTACACAGTGCTGCCTTTATTTTTTGGAACAATGTTATATTTTACGGCGCTTTGCACAAAGAAATATTTGTACCCTTTTGACCCACCTCACCATAAGATGACTAGCTGTCCTAACCTTATGTAATATAGGAAATTCTGCTTTTCTTACCTGGGTGTAACCATATAGATTCAGCAGTTGTGCCATTTGGAGAGTGGTGTCAGAATTGAGATCTCCAATGAAACCAGCCAGGGCACCCCGCTCCATACAGGAATAATTTGGAGCTTCCTTTGTATGTCCAGATAATATCTGTAGAACGTCTTTTATAGCTTTATTCACATGTCCACAAGAATCATACACATGGTATCCCAGAGTTACGTTGGGCAGAATATCTGGACTGTGGTTTATCTCATCAATAGCAAATATAAAAACCAGGAGTTGTCTGTATTCTCTCCGGTAAATCCTGCAAATAGATAATTTTGCATTGGTCTACAGTACAAGGATTTGAACAGAAATTCTTTATGGCAAAATGTATAACACATTTCAACTAGAGATCTAAGGTGGGATTGGTGGCCGTGTTCAATGCTCTATGAAAAATATAATGAAATTCAATTATTCCTGCACTTATATGAGTTATAGCAGTGGTTGGCTATTTACGAGGCATAGAGGACCTCAGCTGTAGCCCCTGATATCACCAAGTAGCCGCACATAATATTCAGTATATGTAATGCTACAGAAGAAGGTCAGAGAATGCAGACTTACTAGAGGAAAGGGTCAGAGACTAGAAACTTGCTACAAGGCTGGTTGGAGCCTACAGACATGCCATAGAAGACAGTCAGGACCAGAGATAAGACAATCTTCCTTGGTTTAGTTTGTGAAAAGTTTCCCAAATATTGCTTAAATTCTGAAGTTTGTGAACTGTTAGCAAACCCCCTGAAGTCTATGGGGGTGGATCTTGTTTTTTTAGTTCTGTCCATTTCTAGAGCTAATAGGCATACAATTGTCAAACAAAAAGACATGAGAACTGGCCACTGCCATGATGAGGGGGAGGGGACATGTACCAATACCATAAAAATAAAAAAGTTTACTACCCTACACAGTATTTTCAGCTCTTCACACATTAATAATATGGCTGATGTAAGCCCAAATTTTTCAGAGAGTGAGTTGGGTTATTGATTTTCTTATATTATTAGCTCTTGTGACCAGGGTAATGACTAGCGATGAGGTTTTGGTTTGGTCTGAACCCAGATTTGGACCAAATTTTGCTTGTGTGGAGGATAGGCAAATGACTGAACTAATTTTAAATGTGGCCCTCAGGCACCAGCTGAAAGCGATACATTTGACATCAGTATTACTACCGCTGATAAATGTGACCGCATCCCTTCTGACTGGTTCTTAGGAAAGCGGCAACTGCCAACATAATCTGCTCTGTCATTCATTTGTGTTGGCAGGTTGGATCAGAAATGTTGGACAAACTGATTAATGATGTTTTTTTTTCTTTGTGCTACAAAAAGGACTTGTCAAAAACGGTGGTGTGTTTATTTTTTCACTTATTCTATGAATGAGTAGGGCTACTGTGTACCACTTATTTATTCACATAGGTGGGAATGCCTGCATCTCTGGTTTCCAGTTTCTAATAAGCTCCCCCAGCATGCAGACCCCCACAACCACCAGACCAGGTTTGTGGGAAAGAGGCTCTTGTCCTCATCATTATGGTGCTTTGCCAGTGGCCTCCTGGCAAGTTACACTCCATGCTGAGGGTATGTTATGGTTTAGGTGGGGAGGCTGAATTCTCACTTTTCCTGGCCTGACAGGGGCCATGATCATATATAGTAAATTCCACATGTGAATTCTGAGTGGAACCACATTAGTTTTTTGCCTGATACTTCCCCTTAAAATCAATAGCAGACCTTACTGGTCTGGTATGAATATTTATGGGGGGGCATATGCTATTTTTTGGGTATCCCTTGACATCCTTAACAAAACCTTATCAGTGTAAAGGGTCATTTATGCATCCTTAGGGGGAATTTATACACTTTTTTGTTTTGTGTGGGGTTCACCATTAACATCTATACCAGATCCCCTCACCTGGGATAAGAGTCTGCTATAGATTAGGTGAACCCTCAGCTGATTGGTAGGTGGCTGAAGCTGTAATTTGCCAGCAATTTAAACAGATTTTTTTTCCATTTGTAAATGTTGCTGTAGTAGGTTGTATATAATATGCTGATGTGCCACTTCACCAGCAGGGTCAGGGAATCCCCAAGACGTGTTAGTTATATTTTTTTCCTCTTTTTTAACTCTGCCTATGTTACCTCAAAGAGTCTAATCAACCCCCAAACACACACACACCCACACTCATTTTTTTGTTTTTTTTTATCTTTGACAACAAAACAATCCACCCATGTTGTAGAGTTCAGGAGAAGGGGAGACATTATTTAGTTTAGCAAAAGAAACATGACAGGGCTGACACCATTCCTTGTTATTTCACTTAACAAATAGAACAGTATTGTCACTCCACAACAAGAACAGATCAATGGCAATTTTTCTGTGACTGCGTTGTCTTTAATCCTTTCACTGCCAGAGCCGCATTTGTGTGAAATATTAAAATGCCTGACAATTAGTTAAAACCCCCAAACATTATATGTTTTTTGAAAGCACAGAACCTGCAGAATACAATGGTGGTAGTTTGAATTGTTTATGATATTAGAGGAGATGTTTATCAAATAAATATTTTCAGTAAAAATACACTAAATATAATGTTACTGCACACAAATGAGATGCATCACCCAACATTTTGGTAAAATATAAAATATGAAGTTGTTCCAAGTAAATAGAAACCCAACATGTAAAGCCTTAAAAGTGTGCATGCTGGTGAAAAGGTAAATGCAATTCTGGCCATCAGAAACAGAAATAATATATAATTTTATTGTGGTGCCTTAAAATGTATGTCCAACCAAAACCATTTTTCTTTCAGACAGCCACTGTCCAGGGCTCCATTAGAGAGATTTTCCCTCACTTCCTGTCCTGCAGATAACAGTTTTACCAGACAGGAAGAGAGGAAAAATTTGCAATAGGGACACAGACAGAAATACAAGGCTGACAGGGATTCCAGCCTTCCAGTACTTTACTAAAAATTGTGTGTATTTCTGTGCTGCTATTGGAGAGATTCCCTCACTTTCTATGGTAAAATGTTATCTGCAGGACAGGAAGTGAGGGGAATCTCTCTAATGGAGCCCCAGATAGCAATAGAAACCTGAAAGGGATTCTTTATCCTTCTCTACTCTATTTGAAAGTGAAAAAAAAAAGATACAGAGTCAATAAGTGCCAAAGTCATTGAAGGTCCCATTTATACTTGTGCATTGTGGTAACACATAACAATGCATGATAAAGCACCTTCTCTATGGGCAGTGCAATGCGGTGTCATTCATTGTGAATTGCCCCCCAATACATTGTACAGTAGATCCCAACACACAACACACCTCTAGGCACCATAATACACATACCATGCTCTGTGGTGTGCTGCCTTATTAAAAAAAGGAATTGCATGTTTTTTTCCACCATTGTGGTGCATTGGCAGCTATTCATAATGAATGAATGTGAACATTAATACCCGGTTTTCATGAACATATTTTTATATAAATGCAGTGTAACAGACTGAATGAGTCCTGCACATTATCACACATATCTCCTAAAGACACAGCTCTGTAGATCAGATTGGAAGATTTGCTCTTCATATTTCACTTACGCTGCACACAGGAGATTTCTAAAAAAACTTCCCTTCTCCCACCACTCTGACACTGAAGAATGTACAGAGAATATCCCTCCTATAATGATGTCTCCATCCTGAGAATACTTGTACTCAAATGTATAATTCCTCATAGTCATATCACAGTGGTGAGCAGAGTTCTGGGTGTCAGATGTGCAGGGGGTCACACACAAAGGCAACAACCACAATATTCTAAGTGGATATCTGAAGACAACATGGTCGAGTCTCTGATAGACTCCAATGAGTTCTTCCTCTTCTCCTGACTTCATTATCACTGACATCAACCCAGGATCCTGACACTGATTTCATGGCTCAGCTGAAGGCTGTGAGAGTGTCAGGTTTATAAAGAATAATTCTGTTATTTATTACTGATAGACTGGAATATGAATCTACTTACAGAGTAGGAAAAAAAAGGTCAAACATAAAATACACAGAATCCATCTTTGTCAGCACTGTAGAAAGTGAAGGTTAAAAAAAAAACATATTGTACATAAAACAGTAAAAATGAGAAGTCTGATGGCCAAGAATGCCATGTTTATTGTTATTATTATTATTATTATTATTATTATTATTATTATTATTCATACAATGAATTTAATATAATTATAGGTGTAGGGATGAGGTTCAGCAGTTACCATAGATTTGGGGTGAATCTCTGGGATTCAAAACATTTGGGAATCACAAAAAAATTCCAGGTTCACCACAAAAATAGAGAACATCCTCTAATGTGGCACACAAGGAATGGATGAAGGAATAGATGACCTATCGATGGACGGGTGAGGTCACAGCAGTTTTATTATCAGTGTTGTTAGGGACAGCTGACAATTCTGTGTAGAAAGAGATTACTATTTTTTTCATCTGTACATGGCAGTGCATAAATCAGAACATTAGCGTGTTACTGGCAATCTGCCCTTTAATCTGCCTTTGTTTGAAGTATGCAACTGGATCATTTGAAAGACTAAGTGCAAGAACAGTGTGCACCTAAACCACCGCCCATCATTCTCCAAACCCCCTATCCCAACTGATAAGATAAAATTTGGCATACACCAGTTAGGCCTATAGTCCCTGTTAAAAACTATCCTGTTGCTGGACAATTTTACATTGCTGTATCCTGTGCAGTATCCTAATTCCTAATGAGAATTTTACAATTTGAAATCAGTATAGAAACCTTTCCATGTGAGGCAAGCCAAGGTCTCTATATTGATGTCTGACTTTTTGTGCCTACTACTTTGACAATAAATCTGTGATCCAGCAGATGGTATTGTAGACCTGTTTTTTTTTTTATTTCATGTGTAGTCAGACAAGGCAATGTCCAAAAGCTCAACTACAACAATTATCTATAACAGAGTTAATTTATTGAAAAATACATACAAATAGGACATCGATTAAAACCACAAATCATATGTATACATCAAAGTATAATGAAGCGATAGCTATACAAAACCATCTAAATGTATAATTGTTCGGACATGAGGATAACCATCCCAGGTAGCAACAGGTCCGAGAAGATGGCTGGATAGCAAATCCGCAATCGATTAGTTCATGTTATGTCAGGTTATCCTCATGTCCAAACAATTATACATTTAGATGGTTTTGTATAGCTATCGCTTCATTATACTTTGATGTATACATAGGATTTGTGGTTTTAATCGATTTCCTTTTTGTATGTATTTTTAATAAATTAACTCTGTTATAGATAATTGTTGTAGTTGTGCCTAAAAAGTCCAAAAGTCCCTCTTTTTTGGTTTTTAAGTGTCAATACAAGTTATAGGACGTGGCACAAGCATACCTTTCATGTATCCACAGTACCACTCTGTGTCATGATACATTTCCAATTTTGCAATGTCCAAAAGCTGAAATTTTCTGCTGCAGAGGCAGTGAAATGTATTAATGACAAAATAAAAAAACCTCTCCCTACACAGAATTGTCAGCTGTCCCTACAAATTCCGACACACACTGACAATATGGCTGCTGTAAGGCCACCCTTATATAAGAAGAGGTCTGGGTTATCCATTCCTTTACATTATTGGCTCTTGTGATGCAGCTGACTGGGGACAATAAGTATGCACTGCATTATAGGTTGCCCCTTATTTTTGTTGGTGACAAACGTATCAGCTAAAAGTATAAAATGTGCAAACTTTGTGAATGCCGGGGAATTGCTGCAAATTCATTGTAGCGGGGAATCCAAACTTTATACCTATTAACCTGTAATGTCATGAAACACAGGTATATGGTCAAAAAATAAATAAATAGAATTAACCTTTTTACTATCAGGCCCTGTGCTCCATTTCTATGCTCAGATGGTCAGACCTTTTTTACAATTTTTCCATTGCTTTTTTTTCCCTTACAGCTTTCAGATTTTGTAAAAGACCCCACAAATCATATATTTTCTGAAAGCATATAACCAATAGAATACAAATAATTGCTACTGACTTTTAAGGCACAATGACATTTGCGCAAATGTTTATCAAATCAATATTTTCACTAAAATTACACAGAAATCATTATTAGCAGCTAAAAACACAGCACATTTTACAAAATTCCTACTAAATATAAAGGCCAAACTGTATTGAGTTAATAAATAACCAACATTTGTAAATTTTTGATTGTGCCTTTTTGCAAAATGGTGAAACATTGAACATATGCAAAAATATAAATATCCAAATTTCTCTATAAAAATGTTGAGGTTTTTTACATAGTTACATAGTTACATAGTAGGTGAGGTTGAAAAAAGACACAAGTCCATCAAGTCCAACCTATGTGTGTGATTATGTGTCAGTATTACATTACATATCCCTGTATATTGCGGTCATTCAGGTGATTATCTAATAGTTTCTTAAAGCTATCAATGCTCCCCGCTGAGACCACCGCCTGTGGAAGGGAATTCCACATCCTTACCGCTCTTACAGTAAAGAACCCTCTACGTAGTTTAAGGTTAAACCTCTTTTCTTCTAATTGTAATGAGTGGCCACGAGTCTTATTAAACTCTCTTCTGCGAAAAAGTTTTATCCCTATTGTGGGGTCACCAGTACAGTATTTGTAAATTGAAATCATATCCCCTCTCAAGCGTCTCTTCTCCAGAGAGAATAAGTTCAGTGCTTGCAACCTTTCCTCATAACTAAGATCCTCCAGACCCTTTATTAGCTTTGCTGCCCTTCTTTGTACTCGCTCCATTTCCAGTATGTCCCTCCTGAGGACTGGTGCCCAGAACTGGACAGCATACTCCAGGTGCGGCCGGACCAGAGTCAGTTTTAATTTTTCACTTACAGCTTTCAGAGTTTGTTAAAGACCCCCCAAACCATATAGTTTCTGAAAGCACATGACCTGTAGAATAAAAAGAAGGTGCTACTGAATTTAACACCCTGTGATATTTGTGCAAATGTTTATCTAAACTATATATTTGCTAAAAATTCTCTAAAATCATTATTAGTGGATATAAACCCAGCAAATTTTACAAAAATTCCTGCTAAATTCCTACAAAATACACAAACTAAACCTGTATTGAGTTAATAAATAACAAGTCTTTGTAAATTTTAAATTGTGCCTTTTTGCAAAATGATGAAAACTGAACTTACACAAAATTATGAATAACCAAATTTCTCAAAAAATCTGAAGGTTTTCATTTTTCACTACAGCTTTCAGAGTTTGTAAAAGACCCCCCAAACTATACGTTTTCTGAAATCATAGGACCAGTAGAATAAAAGGAAGGTGCTACTGATTTTTTTAAGGCCCTGCGATATTTGCGCAAATGTTTACCAAAACAATATTTTTGCTAAAAATGCACTAAAATCATTATTAGCAGGTACAAACACAGCAAATTTGACAAAGTTCCTTCTAAATATAAAAGCTAAACCTGTATTAAGTTAATAAATAACAAATATTAGTAAATTTAAAACGTTGCCTTTTTGGGAAATAGTGAAATTGGGGCTTATGCAAAAATGTCACTAAAAATCTGGAGGTTTTCCTTTTTCACTTAGAGCTTTCAGAGTTTGTAAAAAAACAAAAACAAACCATATATTTTCTGAAAGCACATGGCCAGTACAATAAAAAGAGGGTGCTACTGATTTTTTAAGGCACCACGATATTTGTGCAAATGTTTATCAAACAAATTTTTTCGCTAAAAATACACTAAAATCATGTATAGTGGATTCATACATGCCAAAATTTACAAAATTCCTGCTAAATTCCTACTAAATATAAAAGTTAAAACTGTATTGAGTTAATAAATGACAAATATTTGTACATTTTAAATTTCAAAATTTTGTGAAATTGTGAAAACTGAAGGTACACAAAACTGTAAATAAAAACAATTGACTCTAAAAATCCGGAGGTCACCATTTTTCACTCATGCCTCGTACACACGGCCGGACTTTCTGACAGATTAGTCTGATGGGAGCTCTCAGCTGGACATTTTGACCGTGTATATGCCCCATCGGACTTTTTCTGTCGGCATTTCCGACGGACATAGATATAGAACATGTTCTAAATCTCTCCGTCGGAAATGCCGAAGGAGTTTAGACTGTTCGCAAGTCCGGCCATGGGTACAGGGCATTACAGCTTTCAGAATTTGAATAGACCCCTGAACCATACATTTTCTGAAAGCATATGACCTGTAGAATAAAAAAGTTCTAAAGATTTTTTGGGCCCCGCAATAATTGCGCAAGAGTTCATCAAATCACTATTTTCACTAAAAATACACTAAAATCATTAATAGCACACATAAACACAACATAACTTACAGAATTCCTGCTAAATTACTACTAAAGCATCTGGCATACTAAAGTGTGTGCCCATGGTGGGCCATGTTTACCTGCACAGGATGCACAGGTGTTCCGTGCATCCCTGTACAGGCAGTCCTATTTACTGTATGCCAATTGGGATGCAACGGTTGCACACTCTGGAAACTGGGATCAGCTGTTTGTAGCCTCAACCATAAAAAAACAAAACAACTGTACATTAACTTTTACGAACAACATAAATTACAAGCTCCTGGTTGGAGCTTTCACAGTAGTTCTGCTGCTGTTCCCAATCTGACATCCGTGTGGGTGTAGGTACATGACCCCGAATGCTGACAGTATGCGCTTAGGGACATGAACCCGGACCTAAATGGATGTCAAATTGGGAGCAATGGCTCTGTTTGCACAGTGGCTACATCCCAAATGACATCAATGGGACTGCCTGCACAGGGATGTATGGAACCCCTGTGCATTCCTGTACAGGTAAACACGGCCTTGAAGGAATGTATGCTGTGTATTCCCTGTGTGAACAAGGTCTTAGGCCCCTTTCACACAAGCAGACCAATCGGGTCCACCTGTCCATTTTCAGGTGGGCCCAATCGGACCATCCATTGTTCTCTATGGAGAGGTTGATGTAAATGGACATGTGTCCATTTACACCCGCCTACATCCGATCCGATCCGATCCGCTAAACAGATGGATAAGATTCCCATTCCCCATCCATCTAGCAGATCAGATCAGATGGAAATGGACAGGCGGGCCGTTTCCATCCAGCTACCCCATAGAGAACAGTGGGCTGTGTCAGTGTCCACTCTGCATCAGCGGACCTGTTATCCGCCTGCTCTGTGAGGATCAGCGGACAGATCCCCCCACTGAGCAGGCGGATCTGCTTGACAGAGTCTGCTCCATGTGAAAGGGGCCTTACTATGTTTTTTTTTTATATTTTATTTTTTTTATTTTTTTTTATTTTTTTAGAGAAAATTGAGTACTGTCCGTGATACTTTTTTTATTTGCACTAACATACAATTTTTCAGGACAAGCTTTCCAGGTATGTCCCCTTCTTCAAGGTCCAAGCAGTACTGATTCACAAATTTTTTTAGCAGAATGTTAAAAAAGAGAAAAAAAAAAAAACAATCTCTGAGGGAAAGGATAAAAAAAAGAAAAACAAACACATACAAATCAATGGTAATAAAGATAGCAGCAGAGTTAGTGAGATAAGACAGAGGGAGAGCTATAGACTGGAGGGGGGGATGCTAGTCACAGAGGGGGTCGTAAAACTTTAGTATAATGGGTAAGGAAACCAATATCTAAATTTAGGCCATTATTTTTTGTGTCAAAAAGAATTATCATTCTTAGTTCAAATGTTTTCCTTTCCTGGATAGTTCTGAAATTCCCTTTAAGAACTAAAACATTGAGGTCTTCTATAGTGTGTAAAGTGAAGTAGTTGTGTGTAAGAAAGAATTTGATGAGCTGTCACATCCTCAACAGTGTATTTGTGGTTTGGTGAGGATGATAAGAATCTGTGACATGCCGCCAACCCATCCTTGCGAGGGATGTTACTGTACAGAGATTCTACATCCATAGTGACTAGAAGTGTATTTGGTGGTAATTGTTGTATATTGTTAAACTTGTTCAGAAAATCAGTGGTGTCTTGCAGGAAATTCGCAGTGTTCATGACTAAAGGTTTTAACATGTTTTCTACAAGGCCTGAGATATGTTCGGTAAGTGTATTCATACCTGTTATAATGGGTCTGCCTGGATTTCCTGGCTTGTGAATCTTGGGCAGCATGTAGAAGTCCCCAATTTCTGGATTATCCGGAATCACATTTATGGCTTGGCTTGGTATTGTCGCAATGAGACCTTTTAATTGCTTAGTAAAATCCTGGGTCAGATCATAATCCAGTTTTTTGTAGTAAGTAGTATTTGCCACCTTCCTCTGGCCCTCTTATTTGTCTGTATCCACCACAATGACTGCTCCCCCTTTATCTGCTGGTTTGATGGTTATGGCTTGATTATTGCGCAGATCATGTACAGCTCTTCGCTCCAGTGGTGAAAGGTTGTATAATATTTTCTTTTGCTGGGTGGCTATCAGGGATGTGACTTGCAGCCTGCAGCTGTCAATATAGGTATCCAGTTTATGGTTACTTCCTTGTGGAGGTGTGAAGTTGCTGTTCTTTTTCTTTTTGTCACCTCCTATTGTCCTAGGACTCCTTTCATTACTGTGAAAATATCCTTTGAGCCTAATGCCGCGTACACATGACCAGTTTTCCCATCAGAATAAACTCTGACGGTTTCTCCGATGGAACTCCAACGGAATTCCATTCCAGTGGTCTTGCCTACACATGGTCAATCTAGAGCCCGACCAAAGTCCGACCGTCCAGAATGTGGTGACGTACAGCACGTACAACGGGACTAGAAAAAGGACATTCAATAGGCAGTAGCCAACAGCTTACATCTCTTTCTTGCTTTGGTCCTTTGGAACAGCATACAGATGAGTGGTTTTCCCAATAGGAACTGGTTCCAGCGGAAAGATTTAGAACATGTTCTATTTCTAGGTCCGTCACAATTTTCGAAAAAAAAGGTCAGATGAAGCCTACACATGAGCGGTTTATATGATGAAACTATTCCGTCGGATTTTTCCTGTCGGGCGTTCCGCTCGTGTGTACATGGCATTAGTCTCCTAAAGAATTCCTCCATATCTGACCAAGCAAGGATGAATTTGCACAGACATACCATCAAGGAAAATAAAGAAGACAGTTTATGCACACCTGTGGGACATCACTTCTCACAACCGGACCACACTATAGAAGACCTCAATGTTTTAGTTCTTAAAGGGAATTTCAGAACTATTCAGGAAAGGAAAACGCTTGAACTAAGAATGATAATTCTTTTTGACACAAAAAATAATGGCCTAAATTTAGATATTGGTTTCCTTTACCCATTATACTAAAGTTTTACGACCCCCTCTGTGACTAGCATCCCCCCCTCCAGTCTATAACTCTCCCTCTGTCTTATCTCACTAACTCTGCTGCTATCTTTATTACCATTGATTTGTATGTGTTTTTTTTTTTTCGTTTTTTTTTCTCTCCCTCAGAGATTTTTTTTTAACATTCTGCTAAAAAATTTGTGAATCAGTACTGCTTGGACCTTGAAGAAGGGGACATACCCCAAAAGCTTGTTCTGAAAAATTGTATGTTAGTGCAAATAAAAAAAGTATCACGGATAGTACTCAATTTTCTCTGTCACAATTGCACTAATACGGCCACAATCACATCAAGTAACAAGAGGGTGGGCATTTTAGAAGAATAGGAGTGGTGGGAGGTGGAGAGGCCGGGAATAGGAAAGCGGCGGCATGGGGGGGTTACATTTGAGGTTAAGGCCTCATGTACACTGCTGCTGCAAAACTGACATTTAGGAGCAGTTGGGCATTTTTTTAACTGCTTCAGAACTCTCCTCTATGTTATCTTATCAGTACATGTACACAGGGTTGTTTATGGTCTTTCTAGGCAGTTGAGTTTAGAGGCTTTTTTGGAACACAAAAAAATGGGTTCAGACGCTGAGTTTAGAGGCATTTCAATACTTATAAAAGCGGCTAAACATGGTAACTCGCATTTAGCCGCGTTTCGTTTACAGGCATTTTTCATTTTTTTTAAACATTTCTAAACACAAATGCGGTCAAGAACCAAAAATGTTTGATGGACACAATGCACTCCATATAAGGGTTTTTACAAGGCTACAGTTAAAGTCTTTTTCAAGATCTGCTATTTCAGAGAAGGCAGATTGTATGTCTAAAAATGGTCTATTAATTGTCTATCTCCTAAGACTGAAGACCGAAAAACTAAAGATTTTCAGCACACATTTTAAGCCTTTCCTGGATAGGCCCAAACATCTGAAGGAGAGAGTAAGCATATTGCATCTGGAAATAAAAAATTATGTACTTTTTAGAAGACAGAAAAAAAGTACAGATTTGCACCACAGATATTAAGCCTGTATGGACAGATTGTAATGTTTGGGTTTTTAGATGAGAATATCATATCTGGAAATACAAAAAAAATAGTGTTTTGATTCAGAGACTGACAAGGCAAACATTTTACAGTTATGCACCACAGTTATTATGCCTTTTTGACAGGATGTCATTTCTTAGGGACTGTCTTTATTCAAAGATTGGCAAGGCAAACAATTTTCAGTTTTGCACCACAGTTATTAAACCTGTATAGACAAACTGCAATTTCACAGGGAGAGAGCAAGCACATTGCATCTGTACATTGAAAATGAATTTTTTAGGTCACTGAAGACTAGGGAGGAGCCGAACACCCTCCTGTTCGGTTCACAGCAGAACATGTGAACAGGCAAAAAATTTGGCAGAACACACGATCACCGTTAACCACTTCAATACAGGGCTTTTATACACCCTTCCTTCCCAGGCCAATTTTTAGCTTTCAGCGCTCTCACACTTTGAATGACAATTACACAGTCATGCTACACTGTACCCAAAGCAAATTTTTATCTTTTTTTTCTCACAAACAGAGCTTTCTTTTGGTGGTATTTAATCACCACTGGGTTTTTTATTTTTTGTAATATAAGCGAAAAAAGAGAGAAATTAAAAAAAAAAAAAAAACTTTTTTAGTTTCTATTGTAAAATTTTGCAAATAAGTCATTTTTTTCATAAATTTGGGCCAAAATGTATACTGCTACTTATCTTTAGTAAAAATAACCCAAATTAGTGTATATTATTTGGTCTCTGTGAAAGTTATAGTCTACAAGCTATGGTGCAAATCATTGAAAAATGATCACATCTGATCACACCTTATGTACTGAAGGCCTATCTCATTTCTTGAGACCCTAACAAGCCATGAAAGTACAAATATCCCCCAAATTACCCCTTTTTGGAAAGCAGACATTCCAAGGTATTTAGTAAGAGGCATGGTGAGTTTTTTTAAGTTGTAATTTTTTCCCACAATTCTTGGGAATTTTTTTTTTTTTTGCACAAAATTGTCATAATAACAAGTTATTTCTCTCACGCAGCACATGCATACTTGCAATGACACCCCAAAATACATTCTGCTACTCCTCCTGAGTATAGTGATACCACATGTGTGAGACTTTTACACAGCCTGGCCACATACAGAGGTCTAACATCCAACTAGCACCGTCAGGCATTCTACGAGCATAAATTACACATCTCATTTGATGACAACCTATCACACTTTTGAAGGCCCTGGAGCACCAGGTCAATGGAAACGCCCACAAAATGACCCCATTTTGGAAAGTTAACACTCCAACGTATAATCTATGAGGCATAATGAGTCTTTTGAAAGGTTAATTTTTTCCCCGAAGTTTTTGGAATATGTGGAAAAAAATGAAAACGCTTTTTTTTATACAAAGTTGTCCATTTATAAGATATTTCCAACACATAGCATGTACATAGCAAAACTGACACCCCAAAATGCATTCTGCTACTCCTCCCGAGTATGGCGATACCACATGTGTGAGACTTTTACATAGCTTGGCCACATACAGAGGCCCAACATCCAAGTAGCACCGTCAGGCATTCTAGAAGCATAAATTACACATCTCATTTCTCAACCACCTATTACAGTTTTGAAGACCCTGGAGCACCAGGACAATGGAAACACCCACAAAATAACCCCATTTCGGAAATCTAACACCCCAACGTATAAGCTATAAGGCATAATGAGTGTTTTGAATGGTTCATTTTTTTACAGAAGTTTTTGGAAAATGTGGAAAAAAAATGAAAACGTATTTTTTTACACAAAGTTGTCCATTTATAGATATATGTCCAACACACAGCATGTACGTAGCAAAAAGGACACTCCAAAATACATTCTGCTACTCCTCCTGAGTATGGCCATACTACATGTGTGAGAACTTTACATAGCCTGGCCACATACAGAGGCCCAACATCCAAGTAGCACTGTCAGGTGTTCTAGGAGCATAGATTACACACAGAAATTCCTGCCAACCTATCACATTGTTGAAGGCACTTCATATTTCTAACACATAGCATGTACTGTACATACCAATTACAAACCAAAATACATTCTGCTGAGCAAAGGGTAAAGAAAAGATTACCTGTGATTTTAGTAGTGCAGTGGTCCTGTCAGGGACCTGTCAGCAACAGACCGGCGCATGTGCGTACGCCAATGCGCCGATGCGCTCCTGCTCGGGCAATTCAGCAATCTCCAGCTGTCAGTGTGCGTCGACGCGGCGCTCGGGCGCGCGCGGGTGCGCGGCGCATGTGTGTACGCGCCCGGGTGCGTGCGCACGTACGGGCGAGCGCGCGTTCGCATTAGCGCCGTTTTGGCACCAAGAGGTGCACAAAAGTTCTCCTGTTGCAGGAATGCGCTGCTGTTTCGTCTCAGCTCTGTGGATCTGCTTAACCTGTTCCTGATTGATTGATTACCTATTGACCCGGCTTGTCTGACCATTCCTCCTTCTCCAATCCGACCCGGCCTGCCTGATTCTGCTTCTGCATCTGCCAATACCGATGCCAACCTCTGCCTGCCTACCGACTCTGCCTTTGCCTCCTGTATTAACCGCCTTGCTACCTGCTGACCCGGACTGTTGACCCTGCTTGTGCCTGCCGTTTGTCTGCTGTGCTATTGCACCCTCAGCTCCAGCTCCAGTGACTTCTGCATCTGCATCTTCAGTGCTGCAGCCAGCTGCTTCCAGTCATCATCTTACCTGCAGCCCAGCCATCCCTAGAGGGATCTCTACTCTGCTCCAGCATCAGAGCCTTTATCTCAAGCAGGTACTCCTACCCCACTGTGCTCTCGAGACCACTGTCCCCATTCCAGTGGCTCTTGAACCAGCGTTGTATGAGAGGTCTTCTCCTACAAGTCAGGCTCACTACCAGGTACCTAACAGTACGAAACAGCCATGACTGAGCCTGCAGGAGAGACCTCCCCTATGAAGGAAATCTGCACGCACCTTGCGGGCCTCACTCAAGCGGTGCAAGCCCTTCAGGACAATTATACCAGACTTGAGGGACAAGTTCAGAATCTTGCTGGCCCTAGTCCCATGGCTTCCTCCTCAGCCGCAGCTCCAACACCGCCTGCTCCTGCTCCCTCCGTGGTGATGCTCCCACCTGAGCCAAGGGTCCCCATCCCAGAGAGGTTTTCCGGGAATCGGACCAAGTTTCGGGCCTTTCGCAATGCCTGCCAACTCTTCTTTGCTCTACAACCCCGAACCTTTTCACTGGAAGCTACCAAAGTGGGGTTTGTGATTTCCCTCCTACAAGGGGAACCCCAGACCTGGGCTCACCGTTTACTGGAGGGGGACTCAGCCTTAACCCAGTCGTTACCCTCCTTTTTTGAAGCCATGGCTCAGCTCTATGAGGACCCTCAGCGGACTGCCACAGCTGAGTCAGCCCTGTTCGCGCTCCAGCAAGGCCGCAGACCGGCTGAGGACTATGTTACTGACTTTAGACGCTGGAGCGCGGACACGCAGTGGAATGACGTGGCCCTGCGTCATCAGTTCCGCATGGGCCTATCTGAAGGGCTAAAAGACGAACTTGCTCGAGTTGGCATACCAGACACTCTTGAAGCGTTGATTTCCTTGGCAATCCAGATTGATCGTCGTCTTCGAGAACGTCGATCCGAACGCTCTGCCCAGCAAGCCCGCCCGACCTGGATGACAGCACGAGCTCCGGTTCCTGCAGCACGCTACTTAACTTCACCCAGTATGAATTCAGTGAACACCACGCCTGACACTTCAGAACCCATGCAGCTAGGACTGATGCGACCTGCCTTGTCCCCTGAAGAACGTGCACATCGTCGTCAACTTAACCTATGCCTCTATTGCGGTGGAACTGGTCACTATGTCCATAATTGCCCAGTCAAGATAAGTAAGTGCTCATCCTCTATGTCTACCAATCTCTCTGCCTTGTCTGCCAACTCTACCCACCTTGCCATTCCTCTCTCATTACAGCTCCAGGAAGAGATAATTACAGTCAATGCCATCATTGACTCAGGAGCTTGCAGCTGCTTTATTGATTTGACCTTTGCCAGCCAACATAACATCCCACTACGGACTAAAACCCATGGACTTTCTGTTTTCTTAGCTGATGGCTCCCGCATCAGATCTGGATAAGTAATTCAGGAAACTCTTCCCTTGCCTGCTACTACTTCTTCTCAACATAAGGAACTGCTGACCCTTGATGCCATTACATCTCCTCTTTTTCCAATTATCTTGGGCATTCCCTGGCTACAAGCCCACAACCCGCACATCAACTGGGTCTCTGGAGAAGTGAAATTTGTATCATGCTACTGTCAGGAACACTGTCTGGTGGGAGACCCCGGCTCTTCAGCTACTCTGCTATGTCTTGACACTGACCAGAAACTATGCCAGTCCATACCTAAACATTACCATGAGTTCATCGATGTTTTTAGTAAGAAGGGGGCAGACTCCCTTCCGCCTCATCGGCCCTACGACTGCCCAATTGAGTTGTTGCCAGGATCCGAGATTCCATTCGGACGTATTTTCCCTTTATCGGAGAAGGAGCAAGAGGCACTAAAGACATATATTGATGAGAACTTGGCTAAGGGGTTCATCCGCCACTCAACTTCTCCAGCAGGTGCCGGAATATTTTTTGTCACCAAGAAGGACAAGACTCTTCGCCCGTGTGTAGATTACCGGGAACTGAACAAAATTACGGTTAAAAATCGATATCCCCTACCCTTGATACCTGAGCTGTTCCAAAAACTAAGGACTGCGGTTATCTTTATTAAACTCGATCTAAGAGGGGCTTACAATTTGATCCGCATTCGGGCCGGGCATGAGTGGAAAACAGCTTTTCGGACCCGATTCGGGCACTACGAATACTTGGTTATGCCCTTCGGACTCTGCAACGCCCCTGCGACCTTCCAACACCTGATTAACGATGTTCTCTGGGACTTTCTAGACATATTTGTGATCGCATACCTGGATGATATCCTGATCTTTTCTGAATCTCTTGATCTGCATCGAGAACATGTCCGCAGGGTGTTGGGTCGCCTCCGTTTACACAGACTTTATGCAAAGGCAGAGAAATGCGAGTTCGAGCAACAAAGCATCCAATTCCTGGGACTAATAATCTCTCCAACAGGCATTAAAATGGATCCCCAGAAGGTTTCCGCTGTGCTGGACTGGCCGGTACCCCTAGACAAGAAGGGAATTCAGCGGTTTATTGGATTTGCAAACTTTTATAGAAAATTTATCAGGGGATTCTCAGCCATAATTGCACCCATCACGCAGTTGACCAAACAGAATGCCCGTTTCTCCTGGAACCAGTCAGCTCAAGATGCCTTTGAAAATCTCAAAAAACTGTTTACCTCGGCCCCAATCCTCAGCCATCCTGAACCATCACTACCGTTCATTTTGGAGGTTGACGCTTCTGAAATAGCGGTGGGTGCAATACTATCACAACGAAGGGGCAGCAAAGATCTAATGCATCCTGTGGGGTTCTTCTCCCGTAAACTTTCTCCCGCGGAGAAGAACTACGATGTTGGCGACCGGGAGCTCCTCGCTATTAAAACTGCTCTGGAGGAATGGAGATACCTGTTGGAGGGAGCTGTGCATCCGGTATTAATATACACTGACCACAAGAACCTAGAGTACTTGAGATCTGCTAAACGCCTGAAGCCTCGGCAAGCCCATTGGGCCCTGTTTTTCTCCCGTTTTTGTTTCCATATAACTTACCGGCCTGGCTCAAAAAATATCAAACCGGATGCATTATCACGCATGCATGACAACCCGAAGGACTCATCCATTCCTGACACCATCCTGCCCGCAAACAATTTTCTACTCTTGCAAACAGATCTGCTCTCTCTGATTAAAGAAGCATCCACTGAGTCATCTAGGCCTCCAGGGATTACTCTGACATCCAGAGATGGATTGCTATGGAAGGGGAGTCAAATCTTTGTCCCTGAGAAGGTTCGGATCAAGGTCTTGACGCTGCTGCATGACCATCCACTAGCAGGCCATTTTGGGGTTCGCAAGACCCTGGAACTTGTGCAACGCACATTCTGGTGGCCCAATCTGAAGGACTTTTGTGAGAAATACGTCAGTTCCTGCCCTACCTGCACCCAGAATAAGACCTCTGCCTGTACCTGATAGACCCTGGAAAATGATTTCCATGGACTTTATAGTAGAGCTTCCATGTTCTGACGGGTGTTCAGCCATCTTTGTGGTGGTAGATCGCCTAACCAAGATGGCCCACTTCCTTCCGTTAAGGGGAACTCCATCTGCTATTGAAACCGCCCGCGTATTCATTAAAGAAATCATCAGACTACATGGAGTACCTGCAAGCATAATTTCGGACAGAGGAGTACAATTCACCTCACATTTTTGGAGAGCCCTGTGTGAAATCCTGAAAATTGAACTGGCCTTGTCCTCGGCCTATCATCCTCAAACTAATGGGCAGACAGAGAGGACCAATCAGACTCTTGAACAGTATATCAGATGCTTTACTTCCTTCACACAGGATGATTGGGTATCCCTGCTACCCTTAGCAGAATTCGCGTATAACAATGCCAAACATTCAGCCACCGGTCAATCTCCTTTTTTCGCCAATTATGGCTTCCATTTAACCTTTTTACCCGATTTCCTTTCAGAATCCTCAGTTCCGGCAGTGCAGAATACAGTGGATTTCCTCAGGCACAACAACCAGCTGTTACAAGAGGCAGTGTCCAAGGCCCAGGCAGACAGCAAGAGAGCCTTCGATCGAAGAAGAAGAGGAGAGTTGAAGTTACAACTTGGTGATCAGGTATGGCTTTCTACTTCCAATATCAAGTTAGCATGTCCATCTAAGAAGCTGGCACCTAGGTTTATGGGACCTTTTCCGATTAAGAGAAAAATTAATGAAGTGTGTTATGAATTGACTTTGCCTGATTCTCTCAAGATTCACCCGGTATTTCATGTGTCTTTGCTCAAACCTGCTATACCTGATCCCTTCCCTGATAGAGGAACCAGACCTCCTGAACCCGTCTTAATAGATGGAAGCGAGGAATTTGAGGTTGAGGCTATTCTTGACTGTAGAAGAAGACAAGGACAAAATCAATTTCTCATTAAATGGAAAGGTTACGGCCCAGAAAGTAACTCATGGGAACCAGACAGCAATGTTCACGCCAGGCGTTTAGTCCGTGCTTTCTTCTCTGCCCACCCTGAGAAAAGAAGGCGTATGGGCATCCGGAGGCTGCCCCTTGGAGGGGGGCAATGTCAGGGACCTGTCAGCACCAGACCGGCCCATGTGCGTACGCCAATGCGCCGATGCGCTCCTGCTCGGGCAATTCAGCAATCTCCAGCTGTCAGTGTGCGTCGACGCGGCGCTCGGGCACGCACGGGTGCGCGGCACGTGTGTGTACGCGCGCGGGTGCGTGCGCGCGCGTTCGCATTAGCGCCGTTTTGGCGCCAAGAGGTGCATAAAAGTTCTCCTGTTGCAGGAATGCGCTGCTGTTTCGTCTCAGCTCTGTGGATCTGCTTAACCTGTTCCTGATTGATTGATTACCTATTGACCCGGCTTGTCTGACCATTCCTCCTTCTCCAATCCGACCCGGCCTGCCTGATTCTGCTACTGCATCTGCCAATACCGTTGCCAACCTCTGCCTGCCTACCGACTCTGCCTTTGCCTACTGTATTAACCGCCTTGCTACCTGCTGACCCGGACCGTTTGACCCTGCCTGTGCCTGCCGTTTGTCTGCTGTGCTGTTGCACCCTCAGCTCCAGCTCCAGTGACTTCTGCATCTGCATCTTCAGTGCTGCAGCCTGCTGCTTCCAGTCATCACCTTACCTGCAGCCCAGCCATCCCTGGAGGGATCTCTACTCTGCTCCAGCATCAGAGCCTTCATCTCAAGCAGGCACTCCTACCCCACTGTGCTCTCGAGACCACTGTCCCCATTCCAGTGGCTCTTGAACCAGCGTTGTATGAGAGGTCTTCTCCTACAAGTCAGGCTCACTACCAGGTACCTAACAGGTCCACAGAGGAGAGCATCGGTCCAGGCAGCAGGCAGGAACGTGGACAGCGACAGCAAAACAGGCAGCAGGCAGGAATAGTCAGTACAGGTAGAGATGTTGTCAGCACAACCAAAGCATTGGTCCAGATAGCAGGCAGGGATGTGGTCAGCAGCAGCAAAAGGATCAAAGGATCGTCCATGCAGCAGGCAGGAATACTTTCCATAGTTAGTACATGCAGCAGGCAGAGGTATGGTCAGCACAGCCAGAGTATTTGTCCAGGGAGCAGGCATTACCATCAAGCTTAGGGCATTGGTCAGGAAAGAATGGGGACAGGGGTAGAGGCTTCTCCCACCCAAATTGCTTTGAAGCCTCCGGGCAACCAGACCCTGTTCTGGGAACACACAAAACCAAAAACTGGCTTTCTGAACTCAGAACACTATTCTGAAGCCCTTCACATATGTGAGACCCCTGTGTAGCAGGGTGAAAGATCAATCCAAGGGGCAGGCAAAAACATGGTCAACAGACTGAGGTCAGTGCAGGTAAAAGGCAGAAAAATATGGTAGGTAGAAGCATAGTCGATACAGTCCAGGGTCAGTTCACATGAAAGGCAGAAACATGGCGGATAAACAATGCAGACGTTGTGGAGAGGCATAGTTGAGAAACAGGCCAGGATCAGTTCACATGGAAGACAATGATATGGTTGGTTGAGGCAGGGAAATATTCAGGACAGAAAATGAAAATGAGGAAATGGCAGTATTAGAAATATGGGCTAATAGTTTTCGAGAGTGTGATATCGATTGAAGCATTCTCTGATGCAAAGGCCAGGTTGGGAGGGACAGTCGGGACAATGGAAGCTGGTGTCTTTCCTAATTCCTCTTTTGGTGCACACCCAACATTTTTTTTTACGTCGTCTTCCGGATCTTTCACCCCTGTGTAGCAGGGTGAAAGATCAATCCAAGGGGCAGGCAAAAACATGGTCAACAGACTGAGGTCAGTGCAGGTAAAAGGCAGAAAAATATGGTAGGTAGAAGCATAGTCGATACAGTCCAGGGTCAGTTCACATGAAAGGCAGAAACATGGCGGATAAACAATGCAGACGTTGTGGAGAGGCATAGTCGAGAAACAGGCCAGGATCAGTTCACATGGAAGACAATGATATGGTTGGTTGAGGCAGGGAAATATTCAGGACAGAAAATGAAAATGAGGAAATGGCAGTATTAGAAATATGGGCTAATAGTTTTCGAGAGTGTGATATCGATTGAAGCATTCTCTGATGCAAAGGCCAGGTTGGGAGGGACAGTCGGGACAATGGAAGCTGGTGTTTTTCCTAATTCCTCTTTTGGTGCACACCCAACATTTTTTTTTACGTCGTCTTCCGGATCCTGATGGTGGAATATGGTCCGGGAAATGTCGCTCATGTAGTCTGCTGACACAATCGGAGCAAATGCTTTCTGGGGGGGATACTTGTTGGAAGATCAGGGCAGTGACAATGTCTTCAATAAACTTTATGAAGGTGGTGGGTGTTTCCATTGATTTTTGGTAGATGATGAAAGAATTTAAAAGGGCCAAATGAAAAAGTAAATTGCAACTTTTTTGTACTAGAAGAGGGATTTTCTTGTTGAAAGATAGGGCTGCAACATTTGATCATTTAAATCCACCCCCCATGAATTTATTGTACTCGCTGATACAGGAAGGCTTGCGAACGGGACCGCTTCTTCTGAAAAGTTCCACTGAGGTGTCATCGTGGATGGTGAACATGATGTACACATCTTTCCTATCCCTCCACTTCACAGCCAACACTTCCTCCTTCCTCAAGCTTGTCAATTCCCCCCTTTGAATGGTTGTGGTGACAAGACGCTGTGGGAAGCCCTTTCGG
Source organism: Aquarana catesbeiana (assembly GCF_042186555.1). Lineage (NCBI taxonomy): Eukaryota > Metazoa > Chordata > Amphibia > Anura > Ranidae > Aquarana > Aquarana catesbeiana. The sequence goes on along the minus strand of NC_133324.1, from coordinate 14,782,135 downwards.
TTTTTTCTTGTTATACCACAGGCCAAAGGTTTTTTTAGGTATAGGTGGCGGAGAAGGGGCAAACTGGTGTAATAGTTGTTCATGTAAATATGATACCCCTTTTGGAGGAGTGGGAATGCCAACTCCCAAACAATGTTTCCACTTATTCCCATGTACGATGGACACTCAGGGGGCTGGAGCTGGGAATCTTTGCCGGCCTGTGAAATGCACCAGGGAATCGTCCACAGATATGTTTTTGTCAGGGACATAAAGTTCGGCAAACTTCTTGGAAAAAAAATTAATTAGGGGGCAAATTTTATATAGTTTGTCAAAGTTTGGGTGATTTCGGGGGGCACTGTGAGTTGTCACTGAAATGCAGGAAGCGCATTATAATTTCGTATCGGGACCTGGACATGACCGATAAAAAATTTTTGGTGGCATATGGTGGATGGGTTTGGTCGACCAATACTTGCATTTCATTTTTTTTGTAAGCCCCATTTTGAGTGTTAGGCCTAAAAACAATTTGAGCTCCACCACTGTTAGGGGCCTCCATTCAAAAGGGCGGGCATAGCTGGACCTGGGGTTGGTTGCAATGAATTGTTGGGCAAAGAGATTGGTTTGGTCCATGATGCCTTGAACTAATTCATCAGGGAAAAATACATTTAAAAAATCCATTTGGGAAAAACCTGCAGTGTCGACCTGCATACCTGGCTGTGCTGTAAAAGGGGGGATCGTGGCTGACCCTTTGGTAGAAGGCAGCCACAATGGGTTTGCCAAGGCATCTGGAAGCTGGGTATGGGTCCTAATTCTTTGGCGTGCACTTGTACTGGGCCTTTCCTCCCGGGGTCTAGCAGCGCTTGTACTGGGCCTCCCCTCCTGAGGTCTACCGCCGTTGGCACTGCTGGTAGCTGCCTGGTGTTCAGACCATAGTTTTTTTAGACGGACTGCTTCCTCCTCTGATTCGGATCCTGATGTGTTGCCTTCGGGGGGCTTACATTCTGAACCAGAATCGGAATCAGAACTGAGCGATGAGAGCTTCCCGTTGCTCTCATCGGTCAGACTGAGTATTTGGTATGGGGTGTACACCTTTCTGGACATAGTGACTGACTGGCTGTATGTACTCTGGTGGCAGGTACTCTGGTGGCAGGTACTCTGGTGGCAGGTGGTGAGGTGGTGGGTACTCTGGTGAGGTGGCGGGTACTCTGGTTGCAGATACTCTGGTGGCAGGTACTCTGGTGGTAGGTGGTGAGGTGGCGGGTACTCTGGTGGCAGGTGCTCTGGTGGCAGGTGGTGAGGTGGCGGGTACTCTGGTGAGGTGCCCCCGGGCAGAAATCTAAGGACGTCATATGACGCCCACCCAGGATTGGAGATCCCATCTATGGGCGTCATTTGACTATGGCTGGGTAATGAAGTGGTTGAAGTCTATGGGACACGAACATGAATAATCAAAAGTGCTAATTTTAAAGGCTTATATGCAAGTTATTGTCATAAAAAGCGTTTGGGGACCCGGGTCCTGCCCCAGGGGACATGTATCAATGCAATTTTTAAAAACTGACTTTTTTTGGGAGCAGTGATTTTTTTAATGCTTAAAGTGAAACAATAAAAATTAAATATTCCTTTAAATATCGTGCCTGGGGGTGTCTATAGTATGCCTACAAAGTGGCACATTCTTCCCATGTTTAGAACAGTACCACAGCAAAATGACATTTCTAAAGGAAAAATAGTCATTTATAGCTGTAATGAATTGTCAGGTCTCGGCAATATAGATAAAACTCAGTGAGATGAAGAGCATGGGATCCCCTCCCAGCCCATCACCAGGCCCTTTGAGTCTGATATGAATATTAAGGGGAACCCTGAACCAAAATTAAAAAAAGAAATTGCGTGGGGGTCCCCCTAAAATCTATACCAGGACCTTCGGGTCTGGCATGGTTCGGGGGGTCCCCAGATCATGCCCCCCCCATGTGAATGAGTATGGGGTACATGGAACTCCTACCCATTCACCAAAAAATGTACAAAAGTAATAAAAACACAGAGACTGTTTTTGACAATTCCTTTATTAAAAAATAAAAAAACTGTGTCCCTCGATGTAAATCCATTGTCAATCACGTTACATGCCGCATCCAAAAAATAAATATAAAACGCTCCCACCATCCACGAAGGCCGACTGCCTACTGCAGGCTCTGCCGTTTAACAGTTCTTATATAGTGTAGGTAAGGGTAGGCCACCTTGTGATGTCACCTGGTGGCACCGCCCCCCCTTGTGACATCACGGACTGCTGTATGCTGCATCGATGTCTTCACAAGTGGGGTGATGCCACCAGGTGACATCACCAGGTGGCCTCTCCCTTACCTATATAATAACTGTCAAACAGCAGAGCCTGCAGTAGGTGGTCAACCTTCATTGGCGGCAGAAGCTTTTTTTTTTCGGGTGGGTGATGTGATTGACAATGGATTTACACTGGGGGATACTCTTTTTTTATTTTTTATTTTTTAATAAAGGAATTGTCAAAAATTGTCTCTGTGTTTTTATTACTCTTTGACACTTTTTTGATGAATGGGTGGGGGTACTCTGTACCCTATACTCATTCACAAAAGGGGGGTGGTATCTGGGGGCCCCCTTATTAAAGGGGGCTTTCAGATTTCAATAAGATTCCTGCCAGCATACCCCCACAACCACAGCCTAGGGTTGTGGGGAAGAGAGGAAGAGACCCTTGCCCCCATCAACATGGGGACAAGGTGCTTTAGGGTGAGGTGGCAGATTCCCCCCTGCCCCAAAGCACCCATCCCCCCCATGTTGAGGGCATGTTGCCTGGTATGGTTCGTGGGGGAGCTCGCTCATCCCACCCTTTCTTGACCTGCATGCTCAGATAAGGGTAAGGTATGGACTGGGGGGCCCACACAGTTTTTTTGTTAACTATTTTTTTTTATTCAGTTGTCAGCAGGGAAGCCCATTGACAGCTGATATATCATTGGTTGTTAAGGATGCCGTGACTGGCTTCCCGGCCTTGCTCCTTAACAACCAGGTTTTACAGCACCCTGATTGGGCAAAGCATTGCCCAATCAGGGCGCAGAATGCACTGTGCAGAGCACATATGCCAAACACCCTGGAAGTGCGGGTGTTCCCTGAACGGGGCAAGCAGCCAACGTTCAGCCCAAACTCATTCCCCGAACTGTTCACCCAACTCTACTGAAGATGGAAAAATGTTATACGTTACCACCACAGATATTAAGTCTGTATAGACAGGCTGCACTCTCTGAGTGGTTAGGCAGGAATAATATATCTGGAAATAAAAAAATAGTGACTCAATTTGGAGACTGACAAGGCAAATTATTACAGTTTTGATAGAAAACATATAAAGCCCTAATGAACAGATTGCAAATTTTGAGTGGCTGTGTAGGAATATTGCATCTGGAAATAAAAGCAAGTATGAGTGTCTTAATTCAGAGACTGAAAAGGGGAAAATGTACAATTTTGCACCACAGCTATTTAGCATTTTTGGTCAGGCCACACAAAGCAAGAAGAAAGAAAATTGGACCTAGAAAAAAAAAAAAAATCAGTGCCTATTTGTTTCAAATTTAAAGAAAAAAGTGTAAAGACTTGCAGCACAACTTTGAAGCTTTTATTGGATAGGCCGCAATTTCTGAGGGAGAGAGCAAGAAAACTACATGCAGATTTTAAAAAATGAGTGTCTTTCTTTGGAGACTGAAGATGGGAAAGGGTTAGAGATTTGCACAACAGATATTAGGGGGAGGAAGGGGAGGCTTCTATTTCTGAGTGACAGAATGGGCATCTAGAACTAAAATTTGGATAATTTTTGTTTTAAATTGGAAACATAAACATTGAACAGAATTGGGCAACACTTTTCAGGCCTTCATTGGATAAGTGACAATTTATGAGGAAAGAGTAAACAGATTACATGTGCAATTAAATAAATGGCTTCCGACATCTGACGGGGGGCGTGGCCTGAAGCGAATGGAAGTGAGAGAAGTGGAGTGAGAACGTGTGTGTTCGTCCCGCTCCAGGAGTATGAAGCCCCGCGGATAAACACTGTTTCCCTGTGTGTAACATGAAGGAGATTGGCTGAGGTTCCCCCTGAGGTTCCCCCTGCTGTGTCGCCTATAAATCGTGTACGCTCTGTGCTCTAGCTGGCTGGAGTGGAGAGACGCTGCTCGGGACAGAGGAGGGGATCGGAGCTTGGCAGCGAGGTGTTGCTACCGCGAGACACCAGATAGATGTGGGAGTGTTTGGCTCGGCTCCCGGCAAATACGATTGGAGGAGGAGGAGGACGTTGAATGTCAGGGACGGCGCCTCATTGAGTGCAGCAGTGTATGGCTGTGCTGTGAAGTGTACCTGTTGGGAGCTCGGAGGCATGATGTGCTGGCTGGTGGAAGAGTGAGGAAAGAGCCTGAAGTTCTCGGGCAGTGCTGCAGAGATCTGGTCAGCTGTAGAGAGCACGGAAGCAACTCCCCGGACCCGTGCATCTCCATAAACTGTGCCTGAAGCATCCTCTACAGTGCGGAAGGAAGCTATTGTATAAACCTTGTATGACATTGCTTGGTGCTTTCTGTTTTCCCAACACTAAGCGAAGAGCAAAGACTGTTGTGAGGCATATTAAGGGACCTTTGCAGGACTTTTTGCAGGGTTGCACGATTTAGGAGAGAGTCTGGAAATCCTGGGGGAGCGGCCCCAACATTGGGGGTAAGCAGTACAACATAAAAGACTGTGAATAGTAGTATAGCCCTGTTGGGTGAAGAGGAGGAGTGCTAGCCCTGGGTTCCTGGTGAATGGAGTGGTAAGAGACTCCCTTGGTTGAAACAGCTTAATACTTGTGCCTGTTCTCTCCCTTTTTGGTTGGAAACAACATCATCTATATTTAATAACGAATAATAATAACAAAAAGTACTAAGAGCAGGTGAAACTGTGCAAGCAATTATACTTTGATACGGGCTGAGCAGGCGGTACTAAGAGCAACTTTATAAGGTGAAAAACATTATGTCAGGGAGAAGAAAGGGAGAAGAGCACCCCAACCAGGAAAATATGAGAACCCAGTCCCTACGGTCAGCGAAAGATAAGGAGAAGGAAAAGGGCCTCCACCCCACAGTAGCGGGGGCAACGGCAGCAGCCGTTGCAGCTTCCGCTAAGTTAGAGAAAATGGTCCTCGTAGCGGAGCATACACCTAATAAAGGAGGGCAGCAAGCCCAGAATAGGCCAGCAGTGGACAGGAAACGTCAAGGTCAATCGGGCCTTCATATAGGTACATCTAGTACAAAAACTCCCTCTATAAAGAGCCCAGGAGCCACTAGTAAAGAAAAGGAGGCCACAGCTACCCCATTGTGTACAACAGAAGGAGAGCCCTCCCTAAAAGACATTTTTTTGGCAATAAACGCATGCAAGCATTCGTTAGGGGTATTGGGAGACCAAATGAAGGACATTAAAGAGCAGTTGACCCCAGTACGGAATGACCTTAAGAAAACAGCAGAAAGGGTGACGGAAGCAGAAAATAGAATAAGTCTGATAGAGGATGAGCTGTTCCCTTTGAAACAAGAAGTGAAGATCTGGAGAGAAAAAATTGATAACCTGACGGGGAAGTTTGATGAAATGGAAAACAGACTTCCCAGGGATAATGTGAGGGTGGTGGGGGTTCCCGAGGGGAGCGAAGGCCTAGACTCGATCACATTCTTGGAGAACTGGCTGGTGGGGGTGTTTGGGGGTGAAAAATTTACTCAACAGTTTTCAATAGAAAGAGCGCATAGAGTCCCGCATAGACCCCCCCCTCCTGGAAACCCCCCAAGGCCGTTCCTAGTGAAGTTCTTAAATTAAAAGGACAAAGTAAGACTTTTACGGAAAGCTCGAGAAATGGGGAAGGTCTTATATAAAGATGTCAGGATATCAATATTCCCCGATTTCTCCCCGGACCTACAAAGGCGCAGAGCTGGGTTCCTGGGGGTTAAGCGTAGCCTCCAGAAATTCAACGTCACATACGCCCTCCTCTACCCGGCTAAGTTACGGATTAACGCACTGGGGGGAAGTCAAATTTTTGAGTCCCCAGACAGTGCGTTGGCATGGTTGGAGGAAAAAAAAGATCAATTACCCAGGAAATAGTGGAGGAATGGTGTTGGAAATAGCACATATAAATGGGGCACAATCTTAATTTTATTTTTATTTAAGGTTAGTATATGGAGTAGGGAGGTATTTTGAGTAGGTAAATGAAATTAGATTTGAGAGGGGGTGTGATCACAATAAGTTTGTTTCTCTTGGTTTTGAATACATGGTGGGAGGGGGGAAGTGGGGGGTAGGGAGGGTCGGGGAGGTTGGAGGGGGGGTGTGGAATGGAAGGGTAGGTGGGTATGGGCTGGCTATTAAAAAAGCCCCAGAGTGGTATGGGAAAGTAGGGGGGAAAGGTGGGTGGGAAAATGGGGGGGTAAGAGGGGGTGGGGGGATAGGGTATGGGTACAGTAGAATACAATATAGGGTATCAAGCCACACATTAAAGGATAAGATAATATATGACACACGGAATGATATAAAGACACAAAGGACACAGATAAATACGGGGATAATAGTTATAGTGAGATAACTGTCATGTTGGTTAAGCACTGGGATATGTATGATATGAAAAAAGTGTTTTTGCGTTACGGGTTAAAATAGAAGTATTATTTTTGGTATATGGGAAAATATTCCGACACCCGGGTAAAAATGGTATAGGGAGAATTGGGGTTTGATAGGATTAGAATGCTGAAATGACAAGCAGCCTTGTAGAGGAAATGGGTTTAGAGGGGACTTTTTGGTTATTACTGGTTATTATTTGCTCCCTGTCTTCCTGGGGGTGATGATTTTACCCTAGATTAACTAATGGGAGTAAAGATAGGCTCATGGAATGTTAAGGGGGATGGGTACGCCCTCAAAAAGAGCACTGGTCTATGATATGTTAGATATTTTTAAAGTGGATATTGCTTGTCTGCAGGAGACGCATCTGACAAGGGACACTAAAACTCAAATAAGAAACAAAAAATACTGCTGTCAATTTCATGCGGTACACACCTCATACTCAAGGGGGGTGGCGGTGTTAATTGGGAAAGAGGCTGCGTTCACCTGCAGGCAATGCAATACAGATGCTGGGGGTAGGTATGTTTTTCTACATTGTATAATATGGAATAAGGAATGCATATTAGCGAATATTTATAACCCTCCACCCTTTAAGTTAGATGTTTTATATTGTTTATTGGAGTTCATAGCAGACAAACCAAATGTCCCTGTCATTGCGGTTGGGGATTTTAATGTTGCAAAAAAAAAAGAAATAGATTTCCCCCAGGAAAAGAGGGACAGGGTTTGTATGGAAGTAGAATTGGCCAGTTTCTTAAAGAGGCAGGATTGATTGACCTCTGGAGAATGAGTAATCCGGGAGTACAACAGTTTTCATGTTATTCAGGCACTCACTCCTCACTCTCAAGAATAGACCTGGAATTAGGTAATGACCTGGCTGCACATATAATTAGAGGTATTACTCACCAACCTAGGGGGTATCAGACCACTCATTGGTTACAGCCAGGATGGAGATTGGGACAAATAAACAATGTGGTACATGGAAGCTGAATCCAATATGGATAGAGTTATTTAAAGACCCTAATGAGATTACAACTAGGATGAGGAAGTTTATAAGTTTAAATGAGGACTCCACAGTACGAGGGGTAATGTGAGATGCCCTAAAGGCTTATCTGAGGGGTCTATTGATCCAGCAGGTCTCAAGAATAAAAAAAGCTTCATTGGCAGGGGAAGAGAAGGCCAGGGAAGAGTTAAGTGCAGCAGAGAGGGAGCTTGTGAGAGAACCATCCCCGGAAAATCATCAAAAGTGGGAGAATAAACAGTTATTATATAAAGAGGTAGTAACTAGGAAATCAGAAAATAAGAGGTTATTACAAAAACAAATAATATTTGGAGAATGGGAGAAAGTGGGGAAGATATTGGCCCATATTGTCAAGTTAGATTCTCCCCCCGACGATTCCTGCTATTAGAACTAGGGATGGTGAGATTACATCCCAACCAGATAATATCAACGTAGCGTTTAAAAAATATTATGAGGAATTAACCACTCAATGACCGCCTCACGCCGATGTACATCGGCAAGGTGGCACGGGCAGGCAGAATCATGTACATATACGTGATCTGCTTCCCGCGGGCGGGGTGTCTGATAGGACCCCCCTGGTGCCCGAGGTGGTCGGCTATTGTACAGCAGCGATCGGAGATGAGGGGGAGACCATCCGTTCGTGGCCCCCCCTCGCGATCGCTGCCGGCCAATAGAATCATTCCTCTGCTGCTGTATGCTAAACAGCAGCAAACGAAATGATGTCATCTCTCCTCGGCTCAGTATTTTCCGTTCCGGCGCCGAGGAGAGAAGACTGCAATGTGAGTGCACAAACACTACACACATAGTAGAACATGCCAGGCACACAAAACACCCCCTTTACCCCCCGATCCCCCCGATCCCCCCCAATCACCCCTCCCCCCGTCACACTGACACCAAGCAGTTTTTTTTTTCTTTTCTGATTACTGCATGGTGTCAGTTTGTGACAGTTACTGTGTTAGGGCAGTTAGTATTAGCCCCCTTTAGGTCTAGGGTACCCCCCTAACCCCCCCTAATAAAGTTTTAACCCCTTGATCACCCCCTGTCGCAAGTGTCACTAAGCGATCATTTTTCTGATCGCTGTATTAGTGTCACTGGTGACTCTAGTTAGGGAGGTAAATATATAGGTTTTATAGCGACAGGGACCCCCATATACTACCTAATAAATGTTTTAACCCCTTGATTGCCCCCTAGTTAACCCTTTCACCACTGATCACCGTATAACTGTTACTGGTGACGCTGGTTAGTTCGTTTATTTTTTATAGTGTCAGAGCACCCGCCGTTTATTACCGAATAAAGGTTTAGCCCCCTGATCGCCCGGCGGTGATATGCATCACCCCAGGCAGCGTCAGATTAGCGCCAGTACTGCTAACACCCACGCACATAGCATACGCCTCCCTTAGTGGTATAGTATCTGAACGGATCAATATCTGATCCGATCAGATCTATACTAGCGTCCCCAGCAGTTTAGGGTTCCCAAAAACGCAGTGTTAGCAGGATCAGCCAAGATACCAGCTAGCACCTGCGTTTTTCCCTTCTGCCCAGCCCAGCCCAGCCCACCCAAGTGCAGTATCAATCGATCACTGTCACTTACAAAACACTAAACACATAACTGCAGCGTTCGCAGAGTCAGGCCTGATCCCTGCGATCGCTAACAGTTTTTTTGGTAGCATTTTGGTGAACTGGCAAGCACCAGCCCCAGGCAGTGTCAGGTTAGCGCCAGTACCGCTAACACCCACGCACGCACCGTACACCTCCCTTAGTGGTATAGTATCTGAACGGATCAATATCTGATCCGATCAGATTTATACTAGCGTCCCCAGCAGTTTAGGGTTCCCAAAAACGCAGTGTTAGCGGAATCAGCCCAGATGCCTGCTAGCCCCTGCATTTTGCCTCTTCGCTCGGCCCAGCCCAGCCCACCCAAGTGCAGTATCAATCGATCACTGTCAATTACAAAACACTAAACACATAACTGCAGCTTTCACAGAGTCAGACCTGATCCCTGCGATCGCTAACAGTTTTTTTGGTAGCGTTTTGGTGAAGTGGCAAGCACCAGCCCCAGGCAGCGTCAGGTTAGCCCCAGTACCGCTAACACCCACGCACGCACCGTACACCTCCCTTAGTGGTATAGTATCTGAACGGATCAATATCTGATCCGATCAGATCTATACTAGCGTCCCCAGCAGTTTAGGGTTCCCAAAAACGCAGTGTTAGCGGGATCAGCCCAGATACCTGCTAGCACCTGCATTTTGCCCCTCCGCCCGGCCCAGCCCAGCCCACCCAAGTGCAGTATCGATCGATCACTGACACTTACAAAACACTAAACGCATAACTGCAGCGTTCGCAGAGTCAGGCCTGATCCCTGCGATCGCTAACAGTTTTTTTGGTAGCGTTTTGGTGAACTGGCAAGCGCCAGCGGCCTAGTACACCCCGGTCGTAGTCAAACCAGCACTGCAGTAAGTGCAGTTCAAGCTGGTGAGGTGGCAAGCACAAGTAGTGTCCTGCTGCCACCAAGAAGAAGACAAACAGGCCCGTCGTGCCCTTCCTGCTGCATTCGCCAATCCTAATTGGGAACCCACCACTTCTGCAGCGCCCGTACTTCCCCCATTCACATCCCAAACTAAATGCAGTCGGCTGCATGAGAGGCATTTTCTTTATGTCCTCCCGAGTACCCCTACCCACCGAACCCCCCCAAAAAAGATGTTGTGTTTGCAGTCCTGACAATCCTGGTCTTTGCATTGGTGAATGTTTTGAATGCTACCATTCACTAGTTGAGTATTAGGGTAGGGTACAGCATTGCACAGACTAGGCACACTTTCACAGGGTCTCCCAAGATGCCATCGCATTTTGAGAGACCCAAACCTGAAACCGGTTACAGTTACAGTGCCTTGAAAAAGTATTCATACCCCTTGAAATTTCCACATTTTGTCATGTTACAACCAAAAACATGAATGTATCTTATTGGGATTTTATGTGATAGACCAACACAAAGTGGCACATAACTATAAAGTGGAAGGAAAATGATAAATGGTTTATATAAATAAATGATGAATAAATATGTGAAAAGCGTGGCGTGCATTTGTATTCAGCCCCCCTGAGTCAATACTTTGTAGAACCACCTTTTGCTGCAATTACAGCTGCAAGTCTTTTTTGGGGATGTATCTACCAGCTTTGCACATCTAGAGAGGGACATTTTTGCCCATTCTTCTTTGCAAAATAGTTCAAGCTCTGTCAGATTGGATGGAGAATGTCTGTGAACAGCAATTTTCATTCTTGCCACAGATTCTCAATTGGATTTAGGACTGGGGTATTCTAACACATGAATATGCTTTGATCTAAACCATTCCATTGTAGCTCTGGCTGTATGTTTAGGGTCATTGTCCTGCTGGAAGGTGAACCCTGCCCCAGTTTCAAGTCTTTTGCAGACTCTAACAGGTTTTCTTCTAAGATTGCCCTGTATTTGGCTCCATCCAATTTCCCATCAACTCTGACCAGCTCCCTGTCCCTGCCGAAGAAAAGTATCCTGACAACATGATGCTTCCACCACCATGTTTCACAGTGGGGATGGTGCGTTCAGGGTGATGTGTAGTGTTAGCTTTCCGCCACACATAGTGTTTTGATTTTAGGCCAAAAAGTTAAATTTTGGTCCCATCTGACAGAGCACCTTCTTCCACATGTTTGCTGTGTCCCTCACATGGCTTCAAGCAAACTGCAAACGGGACTTCCTATGTCTTTCTTTCAACAACGGCTTTCTTCTTGCCACTCTTCCAGAAAGGCCAAATTTGTGGAGTTCCCGACTAATAGTTGTCTGTGGACAGATTCTCCCACCTAAGCTGTAGATCTCTGCAGCTCCTCCAGCGTTACCATGGGCCTCTTGGCTGCTTCTCTGATTAATGCCCTTCTTGCCCGGCCTGTCAGTTTAGGTGGACGGCCATGTCTTGGAAGGTTTGCAGTTGTGCCATACTCTTTCCATTTTAAGATGATGGATTGAACAGTACTCGGTGAGATGTTCAAAGCTTGGAATATATTTTTTATAACCTAACCCTGCTTTAAATTTCTCCACAACTTTATCCCTGATCGGTCTGGTGTGTTCCTTGGCCTTTATGATGCTGTTTGTTTACTAAGGTTCTCTAACAAACCTCTGAGGGCTTCACAAAATAGCTGTATTCATACTAAAATTAAATTACACACAAGTGAACTCTATTTATTAATTAGGTGACTTCTGAAGGCAAATGGTTCCACTAGATTTTAGTTAGGGGTATCAGAGTAAAGGGGGCTGAATACAAATGCACGCCACACTTTATAGATATTTATTTGTAAAAAATTTGGAAAACCATTTATCATTGTCCTTTCATTTCACAATTATGTGACACTTTGTGTTGGTCTATCACATAAAATTCCAATAAAATACATTTACATTTTTGGTTGTAACATGAAAAAATGTGGCAAATTGAAAGGGGTATGAATACATTTTCAAGGCACTGTAAAAAGTTAGTTACAAAAAAAGTGTAAAAAAAAAAATAAATAAAAAAAAATGTAAAAGTTTTATTGTTCTCTCGCTCTCTATTCTCTCTCTATTGTTCTGCTCTTTTTTACTGTATTCTATTCTGCAATGTTTTATTGTTATTATGTTTTATCATGTTTGCTTTTCAGGTATGCAATTTTTTATACTTTACCGTTTACTGTGTTTTATTGTTAACCTTTTTTTGTCTTCAGGTACGCCATTCACGATTTTGAGTGGTTATACCAGAATGATGCCTGCAGGTTTAGGTATCATCTCGGTATCATTCTTTTCAGCCAGCGGTCGGCTTTCATGTAAAAGCAATCCTAGCGGCTAATTAGCCACTAGACTGCTTTTACAAGCCGTGGGAGGGAATGCCCCACCACCGTCTTCTGTGTTTTTCTCTGGCTCTCCTGTCTCAACAGGGAACCTGAGAATGCAGCTGGTAATTCAGCTAGCTGACCATAGAGCTGATCAGAGACCAGAGTGGCTCCAAACATCTCTATGGCCTAAGAAACCGGAAGCTACGAGCATTTCATGACTTAGATTTCGATGTAAACAGCGCCATTGAGAAATTGGGAAAGCATTTTATCACACCGATCTTGGTGTGGTCAGATGCTTTGAGGGCAGAGGAGAGATCTAGGGTCAAATAGACCCCAATTTTTTCAAAAAAGAGTACCTGTCACTACCTATTGCTATAATAGGGATATTTACATTCCCTGAGATAACAATAAAAATGATTTTAAAAAAATGAAAGGAACAGTTTAAAAATAAGATAAAAAAGCAAGCGGCGGTCTGTCGTCAAATGTAAACAGCAATTGCACCATGCATGTGAGGTATCACCGCGAAGGTCAGATCGAGGGCAGTAATTTTAGCAGTAGACCTCCTCTGTAAATCTAAAGTGGTAACCTATAAAGGCTTTTAAAGGCTTTTAAAAATGTATATATTTTGTTTCCACTGCACGTTTGTGCGCAATTGTAAAGCATGTCATGTTTGGTATCCATGTACTCGGCCTAAGATCATCTTTTTTATTGCATCAAACATTTGGGCAATATAGTGTGTTTTAGTGCATTAAAATTTTAAAAAGTGTGTTTTTTCCCAAAAAAATGCATTTGAAAAATCGCTGCGCAAATACTGTGTGAAAAAAAAAAATGAAATCTGTAGGGCATTTGCTTTAAAAAAATATATAATGTTTGGGGGTTCAAAGTAATTTTCTTGCAAAAAAAATAATTTTTTCATGTAAACAAAAAGTGTTAGAAAGGGCTTTGTCTTCAAGTGGTTAGAAGAGTGGGTGATGTGTGACATAAGCTTCTAAATGTTGTGCATAAAATGCCAGGACAGTTCAAACCCCCCCAAGTAGACACCCCAAGCTATTTGCTGAGAGTCATGTCGAGTCCATGGAATATTTTATATTGTGACACAAGTTGCGGGAAAGAGACAATTTTTTTTTTGCACAAAGTTGTCACTAAATGATATATTGCTCAAACATGCCATGGGAATATGTGAAATTACACCCCAAAATACATTCTGCTGCTTCTCCTGAGTACGGGGATACCACATGTGTGAGACTTTTTGGGAGCCTAGCCGCGTACGGGACCCCGAAAACCAAGCACCGCCTTCAGGCTTTCTAAGTGCGTAAATTTTTGATTTCACTCTTCACTGCCTATCACAGTTTCAGAGGCCATGGAATGCCCAGGTGGCACAAAACCCCCCCAAATGACCCCATTTTGGAAAGTAGACACCCCAAGCTATTTGCTGAGAGGTATAGTGAGTATTTTGCAGACCTCACTTTTTGTCACAAAGTTTTGAAAATTGAAAAAAGAAAAAAAAAAGTTTTTTCTTGTCTTTCTTCATCTTCAAAAACAAATGAGAGCTGCAAAATACTCACCATGCCTCTCAGCAAATAGCCTGGGGTGTCTACTTTTCAAAATGGGGTCATTTGGGGGGGGTTGTGCCACCTGGGCATTACATGGCCTCCGAAACTGTGATAGGCAGTGAAGAGTGAAATCAAAAATTTACACCCTTAGAAATCCTGAAGGCGGTGATTGGTTTTTGGGGCCCCGTACACGGCTAGGGCCCAAAAAGTCCCACACATGTGGTATCCCCGTACTCAGGAGAAGCAGCTAAATGTATTTTGGGGTGCAATTCCACATATGCCCATGGCCTGTGTGAGCAATACAATACAATACAATACACAAAACTTTGTGCAAAAAAAAAAAAAAAATGTGTCCCGCAACTTGTGTCAAAATATAAAATATTCCATGGACTCAACATGCCTCTTAGCAAATAGCTTGGGGTGTCTACTTTCCAAAATGGGGTCATTTGGGGGGGGGTTGTGCCATCTGGGCATTTTATGGCCTTCAAAACTGTGATAGGTAGTGAGGAGTGAAATCAAAAATTTACGCCCTTAGAAATCCTGAAGGCGGTGATTGGTTTTCGGGGCCTCGTACGCGGCTAGGCTCCCAAAAAGTCCCACACATGGTATCCCTGTACTCAGGAGAAACAGCTGAATGTATTTTGGGGTCCAATTCCACATAGGTCTATGGCCTGTGTGAGCAATATATCATTTAGTGACAACTTTTTGTAAATTTTTTTTTTTTTGTCATTATTCAATCACTTGGGACAAAAAAATAAATATTCAATGGGTTCAACATGCCTCTCAGCAATTTCCTTGGGGTGTCTACTTTCCAAAATGGGGTCATTGGGAGGGGGTTGTACTGCTATGCCATTTTAGCACCTCAAGAAATGACATAGGCAGTCATAAACTAAAAGCTGTGTAAATTCCAGAAAATGTACCCTAGTTTGTAGACGCTATATATATATTTGCTTTTGCGCAAACCAATAAATATACGCTTATTGACTTTTTTTACCAAAGACATGTGGCCGAATACATTTTGGCCTAAATGTATGACTACAATTGAGTTTATTGGATTTTTTTTATAACAAAAAGTAGAAAATATCATTTTTTTTTTAAATTTTCGGTCTTTTTCCGTTTATAGCGCAAAAAATAAAAACCACAGAGGTGATCAAATACCATCAAAAGAAAGCTCTATTTGTGGGAAGAAAAGGACGCAAATTTTGTTTGGGTACAGCATTGCATGACCGCGCAATTAGCAGTTAAAGCGACGCAGTTCCAAATTGGAAAAAGTCCTCTGGTCCTTAGGCAGCTAAATGGTCCGGGGCTAAAGTGGTTATATAAATCCCGGGGGTCAGTGGAAGAGGTGGAAATGGATGGATTTTTTAGGGAAATAGAGTTGCCCTCCCTATCAGTGACATTGAGGTATTGGAGGCCCCGATCACATTAGAAGATATCAAAACCGCAGTAAAGGAACTGGCCAACCAGAAATCCCCGGGCCCGGATGGTCTGAATGGGCATATCAGGAAGGGAAACTACCTGATTCAATGACTGAGGCCACTATAGTAATGCTTCCTAAGGAAGGAAAGGACCCCTTGGAACCTGCATCTTATAGACCCATCTCCTTATTGTGCTCAGATGCCAAAATTTTGGCAAAGATTCTTGCCACCAGGTTGCAAAAAATAATTCATAGGTTGGTCCACCCGGATCAAACAGGGTTCATCCCCCAGAGGTCAACAAGTGAGAATATAAGGAGGTTCTTTTTGAACTCTCAAATTCCAACAGAAAATTCGGGCTCCAGAGCTGTCGTGATGTTAGACGTAGTAAAGGCATTTGACAGTCTAGAATGGAGATTTATTTGGCGGATATTGAAGGTATTTGGGTTGGCCCTTCATTCAGTAAATGGGTAAAAATTCTATACAATAACCCTAAGGCAAGGGTCAGAGTTAATAATGTGCTCTCTAGCAAATTTTGTCTGGAGAGAGGCACTAGACAGGGGTGTCCATTGTCACCTCTGATCTTTGCCTTGGCAATGGAACCAGTGGCCGCCGCTATAAGGCAAAATGGGATAATGGAGGGTTTCCGGAGAAGGACCAGGGAGGAGAGGATCGCGTTATACGCGGATGATGTACTCATCTTCCTGGGAGATATGGAGGGATCACTCAGACAGGTGATGGCTGTCTTCTCAGATTTTGGGAGGATTTCGGGTCTCTCTATAAACTGGGAGAAGTCGGTTTCGCTGCCAATAGATCCACTTAGACGAGGTACATTCCTGGAGGAAACCCCACTAAAAATAGTGGAGAAAACTAAATATCTAGGTATTTATATAATGAAAGAACCAGATAATTATCTAAACAATAACTTAGCCCCATTGTTAATTAAATTTAAAAAGAAGACTGACATATGGAGGGGACTTCCACTATCGGTAGCGGGAAGGTGCAGCCTGATCAAAATGCTGTGGCTACCCAAGCTATTGTACATCCTACACAATTCACCAGTATGGATTTATGGAAAATGGTTAAAAAAAATAGATATGCTGTTTAGAGGGCTGGTATGGAAAGGGGGGCATTCAAGGATAAGCCTGCAAACACCACAGTTAGCAATGTGTGAGGGGGGTATGGCGTTCCCACACCCACGCAGCTATTTCTTGGCAGCTCAGCTGTAGCATTTGAGGTCAGGTAGTGGTCCCATGGGTAATAACAACATGGAAATAATGATCGCAGGAGCACCTCATAGGCTGGTTTTGGAGGTACTGGAGGCAAACTCGTTTGCTTACAGGACCCCCACAATTAAATTAATGTTAAAAGTATGGAACGCCATTAAGGGCCTGAAAGGTATGGAGGGGGAGGCGAGGTGTAGCCCCCTTTGGGATAATTGGAACTATCAAGAACTGACACAGATAGTTAAATCAAGACTTGGGAGTTAAAAGGGATAGTTAAATTAGAACAGCTATATAATGGTAATATGTTAAAAACCTTTGTATCTTTAAAAGAGGAATTTGGGATTCGGAGTCAGTCATACTTTAACTATATACAGATTAGGCACACATTGCAGGCTCAATTTGGAGAACAAGGCCCGAATTGGAGCCAATCTCCCATCCCCCAAAAATTAGAGAATACCGAGGGTTCGAGGGGGTTAATAACAGAACCAGTAGGAAGGGATCAGATAAATTTAAGTGTAGAAGGGGGTGGGAAAGGGACCTGGGGGCTATATCGGACACGCAATGCAAGGAGATATTGGAGGGGGGTCACCAGGTCTCGGTCTCACCTGCCCAGAAATGTTTGCACCAATTGCTTCTACACAGGGCATATTATACCCCCAAGAAACTGTTTAAGTATGGGAGAAGGGTAGATGCTAACTGTCCTAGGTGTCAAAGCACAGGAGACCTATTGCATATGTTATGGAAATGCCCCAAACTATTTCGCTATTGGGCAGACATAGTTGAGACTATAAATAATATCTTTAATCTAAACCTTAAAATAGACCCAAAGTTGTGTATTTTGGGGGTGGGGGGGAATCTAGGCAGTGGGATGGATAAAATAAAAGCGGTGCGGAGATGCCTATACCAGGCAAGAAAGTTAATAGCCAAGAGCCATTAGCTCATCCCCCACAGCTATTACCCTTTTGTATAACTTGACCCTTCCTCCTAGATTGTAAGCTCTAATGAGCAGGGCCCTCTGATTCCTCCTGTATTGAATTGTATTGTACTTGTACTGTCTGCCCTAATGTTGTAAAGCGCTGCGTAAACTGTCGGCGCTATATAAATCCTGTATAATAATAATAATAATAAAGAGATGGCAGGCAGAGAAACCCCCTTCTGTAGTGGATTGGTTTAGAACGGTGTCAGAAACAGTGGGGAAAGAAAAGACAGTGTATGTAGAGAAAAAGAGAGACACAAGAAAAGGAGGAAGGAAGAATGCTGCTCACTCCTATTGATCAAAACAAAAAAGGAAAAGAGGTTTCCCCAGACGGGGTTTTTTGGCAGCAGAATTAAAATATTAAACCAATGTTTGTGAAAAGATATATATTTTATTATACAAAAGTTGCTTCAACACAGCGGTTAAAAAATGAGCTCCTATATAGAGTGTTTTACAAGTCTTGTGCCAACCAACACATATGATGCAAGCCTATTTTCATAACAATATTGTATGTATGTTATCAATAGCACAATAATGGTACTGACGCGTTTCGACCTATATATTCCAGGTCTTCTTCAGAGGTCAATCTGCTAGAAATATACAACAAAAGTACATATATCAGGATTTGATTACATGTATTCCATAACAGGTATACCATATTCTATATGACATAATTACCCAATGGTGCGTGTCCTAAGACGAAAAAGCTTCCTATAGAGGAGTCCCCTTACAATCAAAAATTGCCTGCTCATTTTTCCCCCAGAGGTCCTATGGCACCTTCACCGGCGCAGCCTCCAATACCAGGGCAAAATCCCAAAGATGTGGCTTACGAGAGGTCACACTAAAAAACGCCCCCCATATGAATGCCCGAACCACACGACCGGTCAGGAGGAAGGCGACACCTGCAGCAAAACCCAAGAAGGAAACACATTTAGGAAACACATGCACTATATGCACTCGAACATTAAGTTTAGAAAGATAGGATAGGTCTGTGAGTATACCTCACATACAGGCTATGGCCTTGTTATATTAAGTATATATATATATATATATATATATATATATATATATATATATATATATATATATATATATATATATATATATATATATATATATATATAGAAAAAGTATTGGTGCATAAACAGTGCATGAAAATAGTTGAAAAACTCTAGTTGAAACATAAAAACACATCCAGATTGTGTGCAAACGCTAATAAATAGCGCTGGTGAGCAGTGGTGTTATAGGAAGAAGGTGTGGAAGTAGTAACAGTTGTTGTTGACTCAGGAGTGAAAATAACAAATGGCAGTGAATGCCATAGTGTCAGCAGCAAGCGTGTATAAAAAGTGAGTAAGAAAAGGAGTGTCATGCAAAAACAAAAAATATGAAAACCAGGTGAAGAAAAAATGAAAATAGGGAAACTCGTGAGAGGGTGCCCACTATGAAAAATAGCAAATAATTTTAAATATATTACCTAGTGACGGTGTGATAATAAATGTGAAGCCGCACTGTGTTGCCCTGTGTGCTTACATTCACTTGTGACCTAACCCGGGATTGGCCACAGGATTGAATCGGGCTCAATAGACGCCTGTCCCAATGGAGTTTAGCAAATCTGAAAGTATATAAAGTATAAAGATATTGTATACACAAAAAAGCATCTATTATATATATATGATCAGTGTAATAAACCGATCATTCCATATGGGACAACATCAGTGTGGGAGCACATTGTGAATAGGAGTACTTACAGAGTGAAGCTGCAGGAAAATCCACCAACCAGACAGAGAAAATGTCAATGTTATGTGTTTGGGAAGATATATATACCCTTATTCCTAGGCGTGTGTCCAATGGGAACTGATTCGCCGCAGGTGTATGCACCTCCCCCTAATCTAAGGATCGATCCATGGGACCGCGCCAGGGGGCATGGCAGCCAAATGGCAGCCTTGTGTGGCCCCCCCGGCGTTCGGGGAGAGCCGGAGCTCCGTCACTGATGTCATCGCCGTCCTAATCACGTGACGCGTCCGCATGCGCAGTGAGCGGAAGCGTCCGAGGATGTCCCCGAACGCCGCCGGCAAGGGAGGAAGAATCCCCAATGTGGTAGCCAGGGCTAGCCTGGGTGTCCAATGGGGAAGGGGGGAGGAGGAGCCAGCCATACAGGCGGCCCTCCCTCCCCTTGCCAGGAAGGCACATCAAAGGGAGAGGAAACCCTGGCTCAAAGGTCGCAGCAGTGAAGTGGTGACATCTCACACAGGGAGGGGCAAACAAAACACGGGGAAGAAAGATGGCACAATCATTATACATATTCAATTAGTCAATAGAAATAAATAAATACATGAGGACTGATGATCCATCGCATCATGGACCGTCATAAGCTGATATACACATTGGTTAACAGCATAAATATATGTGTATGTGTATATATGTGTAGGGAAAATTCACATGCCCTGGTATATAGAAAGCAGAATAAATATTAAAAAAAAAAAAAAAGGAATAAAATACAAAAAATATGCAGATGTATATCATCAAGAAAAATCAATTCATAGCAATTAATAATCATAAATATCTCTAGGAGGGGGGGGGAGAAAAAGAGAGGAAAGCATCTTAAAATGAGGAACAGGGGGAAGACCCACAAAGAACAAGATGGCTCTATATTGTTCAAAGAGGGGCCAAACAGGTTTCAATGAGTCTTGCCTGAAACAAAACCTTTTAAAAACGGGGCAAATGAGATAGCCTCATTCAGCCCCGGGAACGAGGTGGCATTTAGTTGAAATATCCACCTCTGTTCATACTGCAACAGAGTTTTGTTCCAATCACCGCCTCGTTTGGGTATATGTACCCAATCGAGGGCGGTGAAGGATACTTTTGGCATCCTATACAGTAATTGTGTACTGATACTACATGTCGACCCAATGGTAGATAGTGGTTGCCTATCTGCATATGATAAATATGCTTAGACATCCGACGATGGAATTCTTGTTTGGACTTGCCAACATAATAGGCACCATACTCACATGACATGAGATATACAATCCCTCGTGTTTGGCAATTAGTAAAGTGTTTAGGCTTGAAAAGGCCCCCGTTTGGAAGGCGAAAGATTTTTTCTCGTCTTATATATTTGCAGAAAGAGCAGTGTCCACATGGAAAAGATCCTAAGATTGAACAATGTTTAGATCTTTTTTGTTCATCTTTGAACTCGCTTTGGACCAATTTGTCTCTTAGCGAGGTAGCCCGTCTATAGGTGATAGAGGGTTTGTTAGAAATAAATTTGCAGACCTTTGGATCATCCATCAGTATGGGCCAGTGCTTTTGAATGATATTGCTGACCACTTGGTGTTGTCTAGAGAATCGTAGGATGATCCTGGTAGGATCCATACTAGGGCCATCCGGCGTCCTCTTTTTAAATAGAAGTTCAACCCGAGATTGTGCAGAGGCAGGAGCGGCTATAGCCTCATGCCAACAGTCTGATTTGCAAGTTGTAGGCTTCTTGTTTGAAAAGGGCATCATCTGAGCAATTCCTGCGTAAACGCAGGTATTGTCCATACGGAATTGACCTTTTTAATACTGTAGGATGAAAACTGTCAGCATGCAACACCGTATTGCCTGCAGTGCTTTTCTGAAACAGGGTGCTTGAGATCTTATTTTCGAAGGTGCGTCCTAGCTTGACATCCAAAAATGTCATTTGGTCATGATCATAGGACATCGTGAATTTTAAATTGTATTTGTTCTGATTGATACAATTCAGGAATTGGAGTAACATTTCCTCCGAGCCCTCCCAGAAGATGAGGACATCATCGATGTACCATAACCACAAAGATATGTGGCCCGTGTACACCGCAAAGTCCCCATCATCTAGGAGGGCCTTCTCCCACTCCCCCAGGTACAGGTTGGCGTAGGCCGGGGCACAGCAAGTGCCCATGGCCACGCCCTGCACCTGGAGGTAGTGGGAGTTGTTGAAACAGAAAAAGTTGTGATGCAAGATGTAATCAAGTCCATCAATGATGAACTCATTCAATGCTTCATCATATTTTTGGTTTCGATGCAAGAGTGCCCGTACAGCTGCGATCCCCCAAACGTGGGGGATCGAGCTCTACAGGGCCTCAACATCGATGGCCACCAAGAAAGAGTTCACTGAAAGAGTAAGCCCCTCGGTTGATTGCAACAGATGTATTGTGTCCTTCAAAAACGAAGGCATACTCAAAACAAAAGGCTGCAAGAAAGAATCAATGACCCTACTTAGGTTCTCCGATATACCCCCGTTACCGGAGACAATTGGTCGTCCGGGAGGTTCTATCTGGCATTTATGTATCTTGGGCAGGCTATAAAATGTTGCCACCCTTGGGTGTTTAATCCTGATGAACTCATATTGATCCTTAGTGATTACTCCTCTTTCAAATGCTGATTGAATCAGATTGTAAAATTTCGTATAGAAGGCTTGTATGAACCTAATGGGGATGGTTTGGTACCACTCCCCATTATCTAGAATGTTTTGACACATGCGTACGTAGTCCTCGTTGTTCATCAGGACCACGTTGCCTCCTTTGTCGGATGGTTTGATTATAATTTTGGTATTGTTACATAGAGAGTCGAGAGCTTGGGATTCTTCTGTAGTTAGATTTTGAGGGCGTACTAGGGCGTACAGTGTATGTAAGGGGAGGGAATATAAAGGAATTTTAAAAAATCTGGAATCCCTGGCTTGAGAGGCCGGCCTACCCTAGGTAAGAATAGTGTAAAAGGAGGATGGGGAAAGGTGTAGGCTCCAAGATAAGAGTATAAGAGTGTGTGTAAGAAACTAGGATAAAGAGAGGGCTTGATATTGGGGTTAGGGAGTAGGGTAATATGGGGTAAAAAATGGGAGAAAAGTGGAAGAGCACTCCTTGTAGGTCAGATATATACATCTAATAGTGATGGTTTTATTATTATGATGACACATGTATATTGTATATTGCAATTTAAATTAAAAAAAATAAATAAATGGCTTCCTTTTTTACAGACTGAATAAATGAATCAGGGTGGTACATGTTATCAGATTTTCACCACAACGTTTAAGCCTATTTAGGCAGGATACTATATGCTGGCCATAGAATGAGCAGATTGCATCGTGTGAGTTGTCCTCTGAAACAGCAGTCCCCCACAAGTGTTCAATAGATTATATAATGGCTTTATGGGGCGTACACACGGTCGGACTTTTCGTCTACAAAAGTCCGACAGCCTGTCCGACAGACTTCCGGCGGACTTTCGGCGGACTTGCAGCAGACTTTCTAACGAACGGACTTGCCTACACACGACCACACAAAAGTCTGACGGATTTGTACGTGATGACGTACACCGGACTAAAATAAGGAAGTTCATAGCCAGTATCCAATAGCTGCCCTAGCGTGGGTTTTTGTCCGTCGGACTAGCACACAGACGAGCGGATTTCGGGGTCCGTCGTAGTTACGACGTAAAGATTTGAAGCATGTTTCAAATCTAAAGTCCGTCGGATTTGAGGCTGAAAAAGTCTGCTGAAAGTCCGGAGAAGCCCACACACCATCGGATTACCAGCCAGCTTTAGTCCGTCGGCGTCCGTTGGACTTTTGTAGACGAAAAGTCCGACCGTGTGTACGCCCCATTAGGCAAAATGATGCCATGCTGTGTTACAGCTGGTATGTCTAGGGGGCAGGATCCACACTGGGGCAGAGATTCTGTCATTTCTGCAGGGGCAGGCCCGGAGGTGGCACTCCATCTTGTGCCAGGAAAATCATGTATGACAACAGCACCAGCCTGTTGTCTGCCCTTCAGCAGGGTAGGTTTCCATATGTACCTTCTCTGGGACACGTCCCCAACCTGGTGGTGCAACTATTCCTAGATAGGTACCCTGACTTATAGGATCTTTTGAAGCAGAATAGAAGAGTTTGTAGCCAACTGATACCATCCTGCATCCTTTCTGTCTGCCAGCAGAGTTACCCAGTGGGTGATGAATGATATATAACACCTCTGCCATGACTTGCTGGACCATGTGTCTGTGGTCAGGTAGACCCTTCTGCTGACCCAATGGTGGAGTTACTTATTAATATTACTTCCACATGATGGTGGGGGTCAGGGATGATCTTACGGGAGAAGAATAGGGATAAGTCTACATTTTGGTCTGAACTTAGATTTGGATTTGGATTTGGACCTGTGGCTGTTTGGGCAATTGTCCAAATATCTGAACCTTTGCCCATTCAGCCTCCTGTTTGGTATCATATATAGAAGTGGTACTTCTACCACTACTATACATTTATCCTG
This sequence comes from Aquarana catesbeiana, assembly GCF_042186555.1. Classification (NCBI taxonomy): domain Eukaryota; kingdom Metazoa; phylum Chordata; class Amphibia; order Anura; family Ranidae; genus Aquarana; species Aquarana catesbeiana. The sequence continues at coordinate 14,758,277 of NC_133324.1, read as the reverse complement.
GAGTACGGCTTTACGTTTGGCTACATTTTTGTCAAAGGCTTGCTTACAAAATAAAAACATTTTTGCAAGGCAATATTACATAGTAGGGGAGGTTGAAAAAAGACCATCAAGTCCAACCTATGTGTGTGATTATATGTCAGTATTAAATTGTATATTCCTGTATGTTGCGGTCATTCAGGTGCTTATCTAATAGTTTCTTGAAACTATCGATGTCCCCCGCTGAGACCACCGCCTCTGGAAGGGAATTCCACATCCTTGCCGCTCTTACAGTAAAGAACCCTCTATGTAGTTTAAGGTTAAACCTTGTTTCTTCTAATTTTAATGAGTGGCCACGTGTCTTGTTAAACTCTCTTCTGCAAAAAAGTTTTATCCCTATTGTGGGGTCACTAGTACGGTATTTGTACATTGAAATCATATCCCCTCTCAAACGTCTCTTCTCCAGAGAGAATAAGTTCAGTGCTCGCAACCTTTCCTCATAACTAATATCCTCCAGACCCTTTATTAGCTTAGTTGGCCTTCTTTGTATTCTCTCCATTTCCAGTACATCCTTCCTGAGGACTGGTGCATACTCCAGGTGCGGCTGGACCAGAGTATTGTAGAGCGGGAGAATTAGCGTTGATCCCCTTTTTAATGCATGCCAATATTCTGTTTGCTTTATTAGCAACAGCTTGGCATTGCATGCCATTGCTGAGCCTATCATCTACTAGGACCCCCAGGTCCTTTTCCAGCAATAAAAGTATTTTCTTGCTCTAAGAGAAATTATATATGTATTACTTTGTTATACATTTTGTTACTGCATCATTGAGTTCATACTCTGGTCCATAGGTGGGGTACAGGTGTGAGAGAGGATTAAAAAAAAGCAAGAGGTGTGGTCCTCAAGCCATCCATATATATTACATCAAATTTCTTCATAAATAATAATAATAATAATAATAATAATAATAATAATAATAATAATAATAATAATAATAATATTAATAATAATATGTATTATTATTAATATTATTGTTGTTGTTATTATTATTATTATTATTATTATTAGTATTGATATGTTATTGAACAGTACATTTAATCTTTAATTATAAAATACATTTTTTAATATTTTACATGCTAATACAAATTAAATTATTTTGTAATCTTGCATCTATATTTTAAATGTAATATATCCTGAATATCCAACAAAAGAAACTATTACACTTTATAAGTTTTATTCCTTGGCATTGCTAATAGTGGAAAGCAGTTCTTTAGTAAAGTATTATTAGACATCTTCTTCGGGGAACAGCCGGAGTTTGTTCTATTGGATGAAAGTTTAGAGTCACATTTAGAATGTTGTGACAATATCTCATACATGGCAGCAGATGGTAGAGAATAGTAAAGCCGGTGACATCATTCTTCATTATTATGCCCCGTACACACGGTCGGATTTTCCGATGGAAAATGTCCGATCGGAGCGTGTGTGGACTCCATCGGACATTTTCCATCGGATTTTCCGACACACAAAGTTTGAGAGCAGGATATAAAATTTTCCGACAACAAAATCCGTTGTCGGAATTTCCGATCGTGTGTACACAAATCCGACAGACAAAGTGCCACGCATGCTCAGAATAAATAAAGAGATGAAAGCTATTGGCCACTGCCCCATTTATAGTCCCGACGTATGTGTTTTACGTCACTGCATTTAGAACGATCAGATTTTCCGACAACTTTGTGTGACCGTGTGTATGCAAGACAAGTTTGAGCCAACATCCGTCGGAAAAAATCCTAGGATTTTGTTGTCAGAATGTCCGAACAAAGTCCGACCGTGTGTACGGGGCATTAGAGTGATTGTAAACCTTCTGTGTGCCGTTCTCCCGGGACTACTGACACCTGAGCTGAGCGCCCCCTAGAGACACCACAAGACCGGCACATGATTACAGTGGTGGGCCCGCTCCATTCACAATAGAACAAAAGTCACCAAAGAACAACAAACCTGAAATTTTATTGGATGAAAGTTTCTGCCGGATTCCCCCAGGAAACAGACGCTGAATTTACTGATCACCATCTGCTTTCCAATACAGACTGTCATCATACAAGTCTTACTATGTCTCTTCACTTTAACTATTCATTGAACCATTTAGTTTAGGTGAATAGCAATAAAATACAAATAGAAATGTTAAATAATAATAATAATAATAATAATAATAATAATAATAATATTAAATAAATAATACATTAAATAAGTTAGATTTAAATTCAATGAATTCAATAAATTAAAGTATAATTAAATTCATATACATTACATTAAAAAATATTTTGTTTAGTACCAATATTATTATTTTTTTTATTTTTTTTTATTACTAGCACTGTGCAAATAATTGATAAATTATACAGGGATGTTTAGTGTGTACATTGCAGCTCTAGTTTGTTATTAATGTTGAAATTGCAATTATTGATGATTTTGGACATTTTGCCCCTATAAGATGAAGTACATAACATAACATTTTACTTAAAATGAATTCATCAATGAATAAATAAATTAATTAATTAATAAAACAATTTGATTGGATTTTTGTGTAGTAAATAGTGCATACAATAAGCTAAATGACATGTCAGAAAAAATTCTGTAAACTATGCTGTCATTGAAAAAAGAAAAAAAAAAACAAAAAAACAAATACATGAGTGTTTATCATACATCATCTAGTGTATAGCACAAATATAGATACATGGGCAGTGCAATTGTGTTACAAATTTTAAAAAAATTCCTATTCTCCTTCAGTATTAGACAGACTTCCTTTTGAAAAACTTGTCTCGCAAAAATTACTTAATTTTTAACATGATGAAAAGATATAACAAACTGTATATATACAAACAACAAATAATCTACACATATGTGGTAGTGTCATAATTATCAGGAGTAGAAAAAAAAAATTTTAGGGTTTTTTTTGGTGATGGGTCATGGTAATGGTATAAAAAAATATACAACTACATTAAAAAAAAAAATTTACTGTTTTGGGTCAGTTTTTCTCTATTATTAAAACAAAATCAGGAGATATTTATTAACATTTCCCATCAAATCAATTGATAAAAAAATGAGGCAATATACATGGGCTACACAAAGTAGTTGGGATGATATGTACAGATTTACTAACACATGTCACAGCTGTACAATTAGGTTTGGGTGTTAAGGCTTGTTGTAACCCGGGTCATGAAAGGGTCAAAGTTCAAGATTAATGTTAAAGTAAATCTTTGACAAGAACATTCTTGTGGGATGTCTTATCACTGCGTGTGACTCTGTGCACCAGGACGACACACTCCTGAAAAAGTGGTGATAAATGACCTCTAAGTTCCCGACTTGGCTTTGTACTGCTTAATAAACAGATCCCCTCAAAACCCAAACCTGTAGAGTCCTGTGAGTCCCCTAAAAGTCCAATGCTGTAGGGTCCTGTAGGGTTCTTTCAAAACTCAAACCTGTAGAGTCCGGTGGGGTCCCCTCAAATCCCAAACCTGTAGAGTCCTGTGGGGTCCTCTCAAATCCCAAACCTGTAGGGTCCTGTGGGGTCCTCTCAAATCCCAAACCTGTAGGGTCCTGTGGGTTCCTCTCAATTCCCAAACCAGTAGAGTCTTGTGGGGTCCTCTCAAATCCCAAACCTATAGGGTCCTGTGGGGTCCTCTCAAATCCAAACCTGTAGGGTCCTGTGGGTTCCTCTCAAATCCCAAACCTGTAGAGTCCTGTGGGGTCCTCTCAAATCCAAACCTGTAGGGTTCTGTGGGGTCCTCTCAAATCCAAACCTGTAGGGTCCTGTGGGGTCCTCTCAAAACCCAGACCAGTCCATTGGAAGGACAGTACACATTGCTTAATAAACTTGTATATTGTTCCTTTACAAAAAATATGGCGTGGGGTCATTGTTAAAATTAATGTTAATGCACTTAAACCCAATATATCACATCCAATTTTTGATGAAAATTATAAATGATAAAGGACGGGGTTGCATCGAGTAAACAGATACCAAACATGTCACACCTTAAAACTGAACACATCTGTGAAAAGATGATGGGCCATCATACCCCAAATTGTCCATAGGGGGCACTATAAAAGCTTTTACAGTTATTTTGCACTCTCATGTGTCCACAAAGAGACAGGGTCACTTTTTCCTTGTCAAAAGAAGTTTATTGAGTATACAATGTTATAAAGATACATAAAGTAACTTTACAAGGATCTATAAAGTAAGCTCATTGTTATACAGGAGGGTTTATATAGGTAAATATCATGAAATTTCAAATATTAAACATTGGGTTCACGTAAACCTAAATTAAAGATATATATCATTTCCTTAGTTACCTTTGTAGGTATTTAAATGATTTATACCTACTATACATATTGTTTACAAGTAGAGTGTATATAGGTCAAATAAATTCTGATAATGAGCTTTAATCGTAAGGTGGAGAAAAGGAAAGAGAAAGAAGAAAAAGGGTTGAAAGGTAGAGGTATGGTCCACAAGGTTGTCCCGCTCGTCAGTTTATTATTCTTTTTAGTTCTCTTTGAAGCCTTAGAATGGGTGTCTCTGTAAGTCATTTAATCTGTTACCATGGCAACAGGACAGAGTCATTGAAGTTTGACAGGAACTGTTGTTTTATCCAAGGATGCCAAAGTTTTTCAAATTTTGGAATTTGATTTTGATCGATGGCTACCATCTTAGCATGGGACATTGTATTATTCATTCTGTGAATTGTTTCTGCTAGTACCAATGTAGGAGATTTCCATGCCTTGGACACTGTTTGTTTTGCAGCCGTTATTAGTTGGATCATAAGTTTGAATTGAGAGAGTGTTAACCATTCCGGTTTTAGATTAAGTAAAGTTAAATATGGATCTGGTTGTATTATTTTTTTAAATATTTTAGATGCAATCACGAAGACTTCCTTCCAGAAGGTTTGGATTACTGGGCACGTCCACCATATGTGTAAATATGTGCCTATTTCTGGGCATCCTCGAAAACAAAGAGTTGAGGTATTAGGTGAATATTTTGCCACTCTAGCGGGTACAAGGTACCAGCGAGTTAGGACTTTATAATTTGTCTCCAGTGCTAAGATGTTGGGTGAAGATGACTTAGATGTGAGCCATATGTTAGACCAGTCCGTGTCTTCTAAAGTTCGTCCCAGGTCCTCCTCCCACCTCTGAACGTAAGAGGGTCTATTAAGATTTGGTACTCCATATAATTGATTATAAAGTGATGAAATTGTACCTTTAGCAAATGGATCTTTTGTACAGATTGATTCAAAAATGGATAATTGGGATAATGGTGTATCCCCCTTTAGGAATGGTGTATAGAAATTTTTGATTTGGAGATATCTAAATATCTCAGAGTTTGGTAGATCATATTTTTCTCTAAGCGATGGGAATGAAAGGAATGATTTAGATGCTATGAAGTCATTTAGTGTCTGAATGCCTGATGTTGTCCAAGCTTTAAAAGAATTTGGGTAGATCCATGCCGGATAAAAGGCCGGATTTCTGATAAAAGAAAGGAGAGGATTGTGTGGAGATTGTAACTGATATTTGGTTTTTAGTTTATCCCAGAGAGATAAGAAGTGTTTAGTTATGGGATTATGAATTTTAAAGCGGTCTTTAGGATCAAGCCATAATAAATTTGATATTAATAGAGGGTCATTTTCTGAAGCCTCTATAAATACCCATAATGGGATTTCCTGTTTTGCATGGTATTTGGACAGACTGGCCAAATGTGCTGCTCTGTAGTAGTTAGTAAAATTAGGGTATCCCAGGTCTCCTTTATTTTTGGGAAGATGTAGTGTGTGTATAGGTATACGTGGTTTAGAAGAGCCCCATATAAACGAAGTTGCTCTTTTTTGTACTATTCTCAAAAAATAGGAAGGAATTGGAATAGGGAGGACTCTGAATAGATAAAGCAATTTGGGTAGAATGGTCATTTTGATTGCATTAATCTTCCCTATCCAGGATAAAGGAAGTTGCGACCATTGTTTTATTAGATTTGTGATATGTCTTAATACAGGAGGATAATTGGTTGAGAATAAGTCAGAATGAGATGCTGTTAAATGAATTGCAAGATATGGGATTGATTTTTCTGCCCATGTGAATGGGAGTGCAGCCCTAGCCGGGATCAATTCCATGTTTGTGAGTGAAATATTAAGCACTAGGCATTTCTTAGGATTAATCATAAGGCCGGATAGGGCTGCAAATCCATCAAGAGCTGGTATTAAGTTAGGACCAGAGACCTGTGGTGATGATAGAAAAAGTAATATATCATCTGCAAATATACATAATTTGTGTGTAATACTTCCTACTTCAATGCCAGTTATAGTTTGGTTTGTTCTGATGTATTGGGCCATGGGTTCGAGTATAAGGGCAAATAATAAGGGAGATAATGGGCAACCCTGTCGGGTACCTCTTTCGATATTAAAGGCTTCAGATTTGTATCCAGCATATTTTATATAGGCTTTGGGTTTATTATATAATGCTTTGATCCATGTTAAAAAGTGGGGTCCAAAACCCCATTTTTGTAATGAATATTGCATATTTTGCCAGGATACTGTGTCAAATGCCCTCTTAATATCGAGAGATAGAAAACATAAAGGGATTTTCTGTTTTTTAGCAATATGTGCCAATAACACTGCCCTGCGTATATTATCGCCTGCCTGTCTATTTGGCATGAAGCCTACTTGATCTCTATGTATTAATTTTCCTATAATGCTATTGAGGCGTTTTGCTATTATTTTTGCTAATAATTTAATATCGAGGTTTAACAGAGAGATAGGCCGATAATTCACACAGGAAGTATCATCAGAAAGGGGTTTTGGGATCATACAAACAATTGCCATTAGTGTTTCTTGCCGAAAAGAATGTCCATCTAGAAGTTTGTTAAAAGTTTCAGTGAGAATGGGAGAGAGTATTTCTGAGAATGTTTTATAGTATAAAGCCGAGTAGCCGTCTGGGCCTGGTCTTTTGTTAAGTTTTAGGTCTTTTATGGCGTTAGCAACTTCATCTATAGTTATAGGCTCATCCAAACTGCTTTTTTTATTCTGAGATAACTCAGGTAAGGTTATTTTTGAGAAGAAGGATTCAGCTTCTGTAGGATTAAATTCATTGTTTGTCTTGTATAAAGTTGCGAGATGTGAGTGAAATTTATGGACTATTTTAACTGGATTACAAGTGTAAACATTTTTTGATAATTTCAAACGTATTGGTTTGAAAGATTTGTTAGTTGAATTTAATGCCCGAGCCAAATATGTACCTGGTTTGTTTGTATTCATGTAGAAATTGTGTTTGGAGCGTTGGAGGGATTTATCAACTGACTCAGTGAGAAATAGATCGTATTCCAATCTAGATTTTTCCAGATGAGATTTTGTACTCTGAGATGGATTATCTTGAAATGATATGTAGGCTGCATTAAAATTGAGTTCTAGTTTTTTTGCTAGATTTTTGCGTTCCCGTTTAAATAGTGCCATTTGTCTTTGTATTGTACCACGCAAGACAGGCTTATGAGCTTCCCACAGTGTTATTGGGGAGATGTCTGTTGTATTATTAATTGATATGTATTCCTTTAAAGCTTGTTCAATGGCCATCTGATGTAGTGGGTGTTTGAGCATTATGTCCGGTAAGTACCACGTTGGGTCATGCGCTTTTGGTATGGCTGAGGCTATAGTAGTGTATACTGCATTAAGGTCAGACCACTGAATCGGAATTATATCTGATGCAATAATTTCTGGTATCATTCCTATTGTTAGAAAAATATGATCTATTCTGGTGAAGGTTTGATGAGGGTGCGAGAAATAAGTGAATTTCTTTTTCATTGGGTTACTTTCTCTCCATGAATCTACCAGATTGTATTTGGAAAGAAGTTGAGAAAAAGGTAATCTAGAGGTTATTTTGGATGGTGTAAAAGGTGATTTATCTAGAAATGGGAGGAGGACCTGGTTCGAATCCCCACACATTATTACTGTTCCTATTTTGTGTGTATTAATCACTTGTAATATATGTGAGAGGAATGGTGTAGGTTGTTTGTTAGGAGCGTAGTAGGAAATCACCGTGATTGCTGTATCCATTATATAACCCATGAGTATCAGGTATCTACCTTCTGGGTCTTTAATTTCTGATGATAAGGTGAATGGTGTGGATCGGTGAAATGCAATTAGAGTTCCCCTTTGCTTGGTACAGGCAGAAGCCGTGTAAATTTGTTGATAAAAAGGAGAAATATATTTTGGAGTAGAATCTTTGGTGAAGTATGTTTCTTGGAGGCATACTATGTGAGCCTTCTTGTTATGGAAAGTACGGAAGGCTTTGGTCCTTTTTTGAGGGGCATTTATTCCCTGAACATTCAGGGAAAGTATATTCAGTGGTGCCATGGCAATAGATCAAATAGTTTTGACTTACTTTTTGTTATGCAGAGCTGACTGCGCAGATCAACCTGTGTGGACTGAAGAGATGAATAGATAGAAAAGAAACCAGTGAATTCTGGAGTAAAGAGTAAACAAAAAACATATGAGATTAGATGATACATTGTATAAATTATTTTTTGCAAGTAATCACAATTTACCCGTGAAAGAGAATAAATATCTCTCTCAGGGGAATAAGTGCCTTCGTCACACTCCCACATAATATGGTTGGGAGAATGAGGAGGGCTAATGGGGGTACACGGATCTTCCGCTTACAGGAGAGAAGTGCTATGTCAAAAGACATCAAAATGATGATTCATTAATTGGAGTGCAGAATATAGTTTTTGTTGAAATTATTTATTCCAGGGTGGTTGTATATGGTTAGTCTTGCCCTAGGCTAAATAATTCAGTTAGAAAGGTACTGTTAATAACTTTGGTATTGATGAAGATAGTTTGAATTATTTTGGGATTTTAACCCTTTTAGAGTAAACAATTACATATTTTATTCATATGTAACTGTTTAGATATGTTAACTCATAAAATTGAGGTTGTATTGCTTCAGATTAGAATAAACAAAAACATAATTCTAGGAACTAGTTAGGTAATAATATATTTGTTTTAAGAAAAGAAAGAAAAAGCTTCCATTACTTCTGGATTATTGAACATATTTGTCCTAAAAAGTAATAAATCTATTGTTATTACCTGATAATATATAACTGAACAAGAATTTCCTTATTTCACTTATATATTCTAAGGCTATATGAATCAGAAGTAATAAGAAATATAACTGGAACGTAACATGATCCCACACAGTGTGTGACTATCAGAATGCAGTTACATTCAGTTATAAATACAGGTTTTTTATAGAGAACCATCTCTTAGTATAATAAATGAAGAGATATCAGAATTTAGGATGTCAGTCCATTGAATCTTCTTGGTCCATGGATGATGTGGCATAACGGCCTCTTTTGTGAGAATGATGATTCCCATTTTGTTCTGAAATTTTCTGGGTGCTGCCTGAAGGTGAAGATGACGCCATTCTTCTGCGTGTGGGAGTGTTGCTGCTTGTGGGTTCTGTCAGATTTAATTTTAAAAGGGTTTGTTGTAGTTCATCTGCTGATCTGCTTCTGTAAATTGTACCTTGGTAGTTAAATCTGACTGAGAAGGGGAAGCCCCATTGATACATAATGTTGTGGCTTTGCAGTTCCATTAGTTGGGGTTTCATGGATCGTCTTTTAGTAATAGTAAGTTGGGATAGGTCAGCAAAAATTTGATAATTGTGTCCTTAAAAATTAAGTTCCTTTTTTTCTCTTGCAGCAATTAGTATTTGTTCTTTTGTTCTGTAATAATGAAATGTTGTGATTATATCACGTGGGGGTCCATCTTTCTTTTTGGCTGTGAGGGCTCTGTGTACTCTATCCAGTTCTAAACGTTCAATAGGGATATCTGGCTTTAGTTCTTGTAATAGAGCAGTAATAGTAGATTGCAGGTCTGTCACAGTTTCAGGTATTCCCCTTATGCGCAAGTTTGAACGTCTGGCTCTATTTTCGTAATCTTCGAGCTTAGTTTGAAGTATTAAATTCTCTTCTTTTAATTGTTCCAATTCTGTTATATTTTCTTGGGTTATAATTTCAATTTCATCCATTTTTATTTCTAAGGCTGCAGTGCGGTTTCCCAGCTCTCTTATTTCTTTGGTTAGGCTGTTTGTTATTTGGTCTGAGGTTTGTTTTAAAGCCTTATGAAGCATCTTTTCAAATTGTAATAATATTACTGGGGATACTGAGGAGGCTTGTGGAGAAGTTTGTGAGAGGATTTGTTCTGTATCTGACTCAAATGGAGAGTCTTGCTGTGACATTTTCTGTCTGTGAGAGCGCCCTGATGCTGTATCTTGTGAGGTGACTGGAGCTGCTTCAGCTGCAGTGAGTGCCTGTGAGCTCTTTGTGAGGTTTTTTTTTGAGATTGAGATTGTGAGATTTTTATTTCTGCCACGGTTTCCTCCCAGTACCATATTTCCTGCCCAAACTTTCACAGTTTGTTCCCTGGGGCAAAAAGGTTCAAATGAATACCTTTTGAGCCTGCAGGCTCCACTTTGTCCTTCTCTTCTCTCCTCAGCGGTGTGGAGCTCTAACAATGCATGTCTGCTCCGCTAGGCTCCGCCTCCTGCCCCCCGGGTCACTTTTTCATTATTTTACATTTATTTTATTATCTTTTGAATTGTTTAACAATGTTTTTTATTTACCTTTATCGCTGTCACAAGGGGGCTAAAAGTCCCAGTGTGATAGTATGAACAGATGACGAGTTCTCCTTATGGAGACATCAGGGGACTATTAGACCTCTAATATCTCCCCTGCCCCCCACTGCAGCTAATAAAGCACAGACCATGCTTGAGTAGCCCCTTTCCCAGCTATAGAGTCTGGGGAATGACAGCTTCGCCCCCTGTGGTGATGAAATGCTCGTCTCTTCTGGGCTCACAGAGGAAATTATGTATAACCTTCAGGAGATTTACCCCCTTCATGACCAGGCCATTTATTGCGATACAGCACTGCATTACTTTAACTGACAATTGCGCGGTCGTGCGACACTGTACACAAATAAAATGTTTGTCCCTTTTTTTCCCACAAATAGAGATTTATTTTGGTGGTATTTGATCACTTTTGTGGGATTAAATCTTTTGTGCTATAAACAAAAAAAACAATATTTTTACATTCTGCTATAAAACATCCAATAAAAAAAATAAAAAAAATCAAATTTCTTCATATATTTAGGCCATTTCTGCTACATTTCTTGGTAGTAAAAAAATCCCAATAAGTGTATATTGATTGGTTTGAGTTATAATGTCTACAAACTATGGGATATAAACTGGAATTTTTATTAATTTTTATCTTTTTACTAGTAATGGTGGAAATCGGAGACTTATAGCAGGACTGCGATATTTTGGCGGACAGACGAACACTAATGCCCCGTACACACGATCGCACATTCCGACAACAAAATCCATGGATCTTTTCCGACGGATGTTGGCTTAAACTTGTCTTGCATACACACGGTCACACAAATGTTGTCGGAAATTGCGAACGTCAAGAACGCAGTGATGTACAAGACGTACGACGAGCCGAGAAAAATGAAGTTCAATAGCCAGTGCGGCTCTTCTGCTTGATTCTGAGCATGCGTGGAATTTTGTGCGTCGGAATTGTGTACACACGCTCGGAATTTCCGACAACGGATTTTGTTGTCGGAAAATTTGAGATCCAGCTCTCAAATTTTGTGTGTCGGAATTTCCAATGAAAATGTCCGATGGAGCCTACACATGGTCAGAATTTCCGACAACAAGGTCCCATCGAACATTTGTTGTCCGACCGTGTGTACGCGGCAATAGCAACACTTTTTTGGGGACCAGTGACACCAATGCAGTGATCAGTGCTAAAAATATACACTGTCACCGCACTAATGACACTCGCTTGGAAGGGGTTAACATCAGGGGCGATCAAAGGGTTAAATGTGTGCCTAGCCAGTGTTTATGTGTACAGTGTGGTGCTTTTACTAAGAGATGTGCTTTGCAGGGAAACAAAATCCATTCCATCCCCGCTGACAGGGCGGAGCTCTGCATTGTTTACATATGTTGGGGGTCCTGTTCAAAATGGGGGCCTAGTGCAAATAATTTATTCCTGTGGACATAGGAACAAAATATTTATTTTTATGTGAATAAATGACACTTTAATGTTGATTTCTAGATTTGGATGTTGGAAGTTCTGTTCAAACTTGGGCCTGGGGCAAATAATTTATTATTACACATAAATGAGAAAAAAAAAATCTTTTAGGAGTTTTCTTTTTTTTTGTGAATAAATGATGCTCTAGATTTTTAGATCTTACAATGGCTGTTAGGGGTCCTCTTTTTTAATTTAATTTATTATTTTTTTTATTTTAATTGCTATTTATTTTAGTTATTTTTATTTAATTTTAATTTGGGACTCAGCGTGCATAATATAATACACCTAGGAGCTACAATACATTGTATTCATGGATTTTTTTATAGAATTAAAATAAAAAATGAAAAAATACTAACAATGAAAAAAAAATTAAGATAAAATAAATAAATAACTGAAAAAAAATGAAGTGAAAGTAAAAAAATATATAAAAATAAAAATGTGTGCTGCAATGAAATGTGTATGATGTCACCCCTTAATGGAGATATAATTACCTTGCCAATTAGTAAACATATCTACTTTGATATATGTGTACTGTGTTCACCTATCATCTCAGTTGGTAAATACACGGACCCCTCTTGTTTTATTTTGGGTGGGGACTTCACGATTGTCTGTTCTTTACAATTCTTAATTCAATATTAAAAATTAAACTTTAAAAATTGATATAAAACTATTAATGTCTATGTCAATGTTCGGGCCTGCCGGACTGAGTGTACCCAGATCATGTATCCATAGTTAAATAGTTACATAGTAGGCGAGGTTGAAAAAAGACACAAGTCCATCAAGTCCAACCTATGTGTGTGATTATGTGTCAGTATTACATTATATATCCCTGTATGTTGCGGTCATTCAGATGCTTATCTAATAGTTTAATCTAATAGTTTCTTGAAGCTATCAATGCTCCCCGCTGAGACCACCGCCTGTGGAAGGGAATTCCACATCCTTGCCGCTCTTACAGTAAAGAACCCTTTATGTAGTTTAAGGTTAAACCTCTTTTCTTCTTTAATGAGTGGCCACGAGTCTTGTCAAACTCTCTTGTGCGAAAAAGTTTTATTCCTATTGTGGGGTCACCAGTACGGTATTTGTATATTGAAATCATATCCCCTCTCAAGTGTCTCTTCTCCAGAGAGAATAAGTTCAGTGCTCGCAACCTTTCCTCATAACTAAGATCCTCCAGACCCTTTATTAGCTTTGTTGTCCTTCTTCTTCGCTCTTCTTCCTGAGGACTGGTGCCCAGAACTGGACAGCATACTCTAGGTGCGGCTGGACCAGAGTCTTGTAGAGTGGGAGAATTATCGTTTTATCACTGGAGTTGATCCCCGTTTTAATGCATGCCAATATTGTTTCCTTTGTTAGCAGCAGCTTGGCATTGCATGCCATTGCTGAGCCTATCATCTACTAGGACCCCCAGGTCTTTTCCATCCTAGATTCTCCCAGAGGTTCTCCCCCCAGTGTATAGATTGCATTCAGATTTTTGCCACCCAAATGCATTATTTTACATATTTCTGCATTGAACCTCATTTGCCATGTAGTTACCCACCCCATTAATTTGTTCAGATCTTTTTGCAAGGTTTTCACATCCTGCAGAGAAGTTATTGCCCTGCTTAGCTTAGTATCGTCTGCAAATACAGAGATTGAACTGTTAATCCCATCCTCCAGGTCGTTTATGAACAAATTAAATAGGATTAGTCCAGCACAGAACCCTGGGGAACCCCACTACCCACCCCTGACCATTCCGAGTACTCCCCATTATTACCACCCTCTGAACTCGCCCTTGTAGCCAGTTTTCAATCCATGTACTCACCCTATGGTCCATGCCAACGGACCTTATTTTGTACAGTAAACGTTTATGGGGAACTGTGTCAAATGCTTTTGCAAAATCCAGATACACCACGTCTACGGGCCTTCCTTTATCTAGATGGCAGCTCACTTCCTCATAGAAGGCTAGTAGATTGGTTTGGCAAGAACGATTCTTCATGAATCCATGCTGATTACTGCTAATGATACCGTTCTCATTACTAAAATCTTGTATATAGTTCCTTATCATCCCCTTCAAGAGTTTACATACTATTGATGTTAGGCTAACTGGTCTGTAATTCCCAGGGATGTATTTTGGGCCCTTTTTTAATATTGGTGCTACATTGGCTTTTTTGCAATCAGCTGGTACCATTCCAGTCAGTAGACTGTCAGTAAAAATTAGGAACAACGGTCTGGCAATCACTTGACTGAGTTCCCTATGTTAAGTTTCTCAAGTCTAATTTTAATTCTGTCCTCTGTTAACCATGGAGGTGCTTCTTGTGTTGTGTCATGAGTAGGGATGAGCTTTGAGTTCGAGTCGAACTCATGTTCGACTCAAACATCAGCTGTTCGCCAGTTCGCCGAACAGCGAACAATTTGGGGTGTTCGCGGCAAATTCGAAAGCCGCAGAACACCCTTTAAAAGTCTATGGGAGAAATCAAAAGTGCTAATTTTAAAGGCTTATATGCATGGTATTGTCATAAAAAGTGTTTGGGGACCTGGGTCCTGCCCCAGGAGACATGGATCAATGCAAAAAAAGTTTTAAAAATGGCCGTTTTTTCTGGAGCAGTGATTTTAATAATACTTAAAGTCAAACAATAAAAGTGTAATATTCCTTAAAATTTCGTACCTGGGGGGTGTCTATAGTATGCCTATAAAGGGGCGCATGTTTCCCGTGTTTATACCAGACCCTTTCAGTTCTGGTATGGATTTTAAGGGGAACCCCGCGCCAAATTTTTTAAAAAAATGGCGTGGGGTCCCCCCAAAAATCCATACCAGACCCTTATCCGAGCACGCAACCTGGCAGGCTGCAAGAAAAGAGGGGGGGTGAGAGAGCGGCCTCCCCCCCTCCTGAACCATACCAGGCCACATGCCCTCAACATTGGGAGGGTGCTTTGGGGTAGCCCCCAAAACACCTTGTCCCCATGTTGATTGGGACAAGGGCCTCATCCCCACAACCCTTTGCCCGGTGGTTGTGGGGGTCTGCGGGTGGGGGGCTTATCGGAATCTGGAAGCCCCCTTTAACAAGGGGACCCCCAGATCTGGGCCCTCCCCCTGTGTGAAATGGTAAGGGGGTCCTACTATTTCACAAAAAAACTGTAAAAAATTTTAAAAATGACAAGAGACAGTTTTTGACAATTTCTTTATTTAAATGCTTCTTCTTTCTTCTATCTTCTATCTTCTTTCTTCTATCTTCTTCTATGTAACGGGTGACCCCGCCCCCTCTGACGTCACAGGAATGCCACAGGAATGTGCCTGTCAAGTCCCCGTGTGTCAGAGAGGTATGGGGTCACCAGGTGGCCCCGCCCTCCATTATTTAAGAACCGTCAGAAGACGAGAAGCGTCACACAGCGGGAGCCTCCCGTCATGCCATCATGGATGCGGAGCAGCCTGAGGAGAAGAAGGGAAGAAGATAAAATGAATTATAATTTTAACAATAGCTCTGGTTCTTGCCAGCTTTGGTATCGGGATAACTAGGTAGCCCACAAGTGTGCTTCAACTGTAGTTTGGTATTAATGCGGATCTACAGCTTATAAGGTAATTCCCGTAAGGCAAGAGGTTCATGTGTGCTGGTGAAACTCGTCCCAGCATCTTATGTCGCGGCCGATCGTGAGGATCTGATGGCACGAGAGAAGGTAAGAATGGCAGGGACAGCTGGAAGGGAATTGCTTTTACACAGTGGGGGCTTGAGCTTATGAAACTCTTGAACAATTTCTCATCCATGAGGATGGGATGTTTTCATGTAAGTGATGAAGCTACAAGGAAGTTCCCACAGTCCAAGGGGGTTTCTGAGAATTCATAAGTAAAGATTGTTATATCTGGATCAGGGATAGTAGTGACAAAGTTCAGGCCCATATGGATAAGGTTTAGGTCCCTACAAGGCAAAGCCAGAGCTATAGCTAGTGAGGGTTGGAATCCTTGTAAGGGTTTGGGAATCGTTGGATATTTAATTGTTTTATTTTGCAGCGGATCATAGTGAAGGAATTAGGGGTATATATGCTCATGTTGTTTTTGTTTCTATTCCTTCTATATGCCATGATGAGGTGCTCCTGTTGCCTGATTGGACGCGTGACCAGAGCCTGAGCAGATGACCAAATCTTCCCTGATGAGATGCCCCGAAGCCCGACCCACGTACAAGACACAGGGGATCCCAAACCGACCGGCGATCACTACAGCTCACCATGTCGTGTCCTCCCTAGAAGTCATTCCTCCTGAAGAGCAGAGTCGCTGTGTTTTCCTTTTTATGGACTCATATGGACTGTAAGGACTGATACATTTCCACTTGTAAGAAGAAGATCAAGATTCATGGAGGGACATGACAAAGAGGAGGAGCTGCTGTGGAAAATTTTATTAATGCATGTTGTCAGATGCCCCCCAGTATCAGTTTTGCTGCAATACTCTCATGTGAGGGTATTCGCACATACAGACGCTGGTGGAAGACCATTGGACATGGAAACCTTCCCATGGACACGGCAGATCTGTTGCTCTTTTTTTTTTTTTTTTTTTTTTCAAACTGTTTTTTATTAAATGTTTAACAGCTTACAAATATAGACATTAATCCTTGCCATACAGTTTTATATAATTTTTCAGGATTCCTTATACAAAGGAGAGTATGACAAAAATAAAACATATTCATTTGCTGTGAGATTAATCAGTGAGATATCTATATGGATAAAATGAAGGAGGTTCAGGATACCCTCCGTCAGCTCCGAACACCCCAGTTGGGTTCAAACTGTGTCCGGAGGAGAGAGATGGCACCCTCTAAATTGCGTAATATCTGGTCATTTCTTTTTGTGGAATATGAAGGCAATGGATACAAGTATCACGATTTGAGTTAGATATCTCTAGGGTAATATAAATTGAGATAAAAGGTGGAAGAGAGGGGAGGTAAAATAAAGTATAGAAGGAGGGGGAAAGGATGAAGGTTGGAAGGGCCTAGATAAAGAAAGGGGGGGAGGGGAGGAGAGAATGATGTGTTCTAGATCCTCTCCGGCTCCCATCCTCAAATTTGATAGTGTGTTGTGAAGATTTGTTTGGGCGATTTAAATTTCGAAAAGGCTCATATTTTGGGTAATAGATGAGCTATTTTGGGTGATTGATTCGGGAAGTAAGGCAGTTGAGCATTTATTGAGGTGTTTGATCAGTGTTTATTATTTCGGAGGGTTATTTAATGTACTATATTCAGAAGATGATTGGAATTCAAGCCAGCAACTCCATTTTTGGGTGAATATAGAAGGATTTTCCTGAGCAATATGAATTAGCTCTTCCATTTCTGATATTTTTCGGATTCTAGCGAACCATTCTCTTAAGGTGGGTGTGTTTGGGGAGTTCCAATGTATGGGAATACATTGTTTCGCTGTGTTTATCATGTGCATTGCCAATGATTTGTGGTATGTTTTATGTGGTAACGGGGATAGATGAAGTAGGAATTGGGCTGGGGAGAATTCAAGGTCATAGGATGTGACTTGCGAAGTGATTCTATGTATCTCTCTCCAGAACGTTTGTATCAAGGGGCATGACCACCATATGTGTAATAGTGTTCCCTCGTCTGCCTGACATCTCCAACACTTCGCTGATGTGCTAGGATAAATTTTGTTTAGTAGGGAGGGAGTACGGTACCACCGTGAGAAAATTTTGTAACCATTTTCTTGTGTAGTGACGTTTCTTGATCCTTTATGTATGTTGAGGAAAGATTGTTCCCATTGAGTCTCTGAGGGTGAGATAGAGAGGTCTTTTTCCCATTTTTGGCAGGCAATGTTCTGGTTAGTCTGCATGTTTGTGAAAAGGAGATTGTGAGTTATAGAAATTAGATGTGATTGTGCACTAGATTGGTTACATAATGTCTCAAAGGGGGTGAGTGGTCTTGAGCATGCATCTTGTTTGTCTTTTGCTTGTAGGAAATGAGCAAGAAGAATGTATGTCCAGGGGGAGATGGGTGGGTTTCCTGTTTGGGTAGAGATTTGGGGAGCAGTGAGAATTTTCCCTCGATGGAAGAATTGGTACGCCTTTATGCTATCTTGTGGAAAGTTCTCAGATAGGAAACGTTTATGCATTCCAGGAGGAAAGTCTGGATTGAATTTTACCGGGGTTAGTGGACCTGGTACAGAGGATATATTTACTTGGGAGCAGACTTTTTTAAAACACTTAAGAGTAGGTCCTATTAAGGGGTGTGAAAAAAGTGTCATAGGTATATGTTGTGAATTCAGACAAGGTAAGGAGGCTAATGGTAGTGGTGTGAAGGATGCTTCTAGAGCGACCCAGTCTTTGTGGCTTGAGTGAATATTCCAATCTACTATTCTAGTAAGATGGGTTGCATTGTAGTAGTTAAGAATATTCGGAAGGCCTATGCCTCCTAGGTGCTTTGGTTTGGTGAGTTGTTTAAAGCTGATTCTGGGTTTCTGTGGTCCCCATAAGAATCTGGAGCATGCTGATTGATATGTTTTAAAGAACGTTTGAGGGGCTAGGATGGGAATTGTTTGAAGGATGTATAGCATCCTTGGTAAGGCATTCATTTTTAGTATCGCGGCTCTTCCGAACCATGAGAAGGAAGGGTTGCTCCAATGTTTAAAGTCTGAAATCAGCTTGTTTAAGATGGGTATATAATTTTTTATGTATAAGTCAGTAAGTTTGGAGGTAAGTTGTATTCCTAGGTAAGTTATCAATTCTTGTTTCCAATGAAAGGGAAAGTTTTTTTTGCATTGGTCTACTAACTGGTGGGATAGAGAGATATTTAGTGCGAAGGATTTTGCGAAATTTATTTTGAGGTTGGATAACGTTTGAAATTGTTTGAATTCTGATAATAAGACCGGTAAGGTGATCAGGGGCTGTGATAGAAACAATAATATATCATCCGCAAAGGCGGCATATTTATATTCTTTAAGGGCAGTGTTTACTCCGTGAATGTCTGGATTGAATTTCAGTTTTCGGAGGAATGGTTCGAGGGTAAGGACAAAAAGAATAGGGGACAGGGGCATCCCTGTCTTGTCCCATTACGTATGTTGAAGGCATTCGACAGAGTGTTATTGACCCTTACTCTAGCTGTGGGGTTCGAGTAAAGGGATAGGATCAGACCCGAGAAGTAAGGTCCAATTCCCATGGCTTGTAGCACTGCTGCCATGTAGTCCCAGGCCACTCTGTCGAATGCCTTCTCTGCGTCTAAGGATAGAAAAAATCCTTTCTGGTTGGTATGGGAGATGATATGTTGAAGATTAATCGCTTTGATTGTATTGTCTCTAGCTTCTCTACCTATGACAAAACCTGCATGATCTGTGGACACCAGGGACGGGAGAAGGGGAGTTAGTCTATTTGCTAATATTTTAGAGAATATTTTAACATCAACATTTAGTAGTGATATTGGTCTGTAATTTCCTGTATTTGTGGGGTCTTTACCTTCCTTGTGTATGACTGAAATATGGGCCTCTAGCATTTCTTTGGTGAGCGGATTAGAAGGGGAAAGTGTGTTAAATGCATTAAGAAAGGGGCATTTAAGCGTCTCCATGAATGTCTTATAATAGATTGCTGATATGCCATCTGGGCCTGGGCTCTTGCCTGGTTTCAACTGATTGATTGCTTGTTCCCATTCTTCTGGGGAGATTGGAGATTCTAGGGATGTCGAAATTTCCTCTGAGATTTTTTCTGGAGAAAATTTCTCTAGGAAAGTTTTTATTTCGTTATGTCTTTTGGGCAAGTGTGTAGAGGGAGAATTTGTTGTGTTTAAGGAGTATAGAGAAGTGTAATAGTTTTCTAACTCTTTTGCTATATCATGGCTTTTTGTAATTGCAGCTCCTGTTTGTGAGCATAGTCGATGTACTGTATTATTGGTTCTTTTTGTGCGGAGGGTCTGAGCAAGCAGGCGGCTACATTTGTTTCCGAACTCGTAGAAGAGTTTCTGAGCAAATTTCTTCTTAAGTTTATAACCCAGCTCTTCTTGTATTTGTGTACGTGTTTCTATTAAATCTAGGTGAGTTCTCTGAGCTAGGTTCTTTTTATGAGAGGCTTCTAGTAGTTTAAGTTTGGAAAAGAGGTCAGACAGTGTCCTTTTCTTTTCTTTCTTTATTGCCGCTGTCATAGAGATCAGTTTCCCCCTAATTACACATTTATGTGCTGCCCATTGTGTCATTTTGGTGGTGTCTGGGGTGTCCTTTTCTTTGAAGTAATTGGTTAGGCATGTGCGAATTTCCATTTCCTTTATTTTGTCTGTTAGGATAGATGGATCTAGTCTCCAAATGGGTGCGTAGGTGGTCTTTTCTGGGAAGCTAAGAGTGAGTGAAATGGGATGGTGGTCGGATAATGTCATTGGTTCAATGGAGGTAGTTTTTAGTGTTGGTAGGTCTTGTTGTGTGAGAAAGAAATAATCTAGACGGGAGTATTTATTATGGGGAGTAGAGTAAAAGGTATAATCTTTTTCTTTTGGGTGCATAGTGCGCCAGGTGTCGTGAAGTTGTAACTCTTGGAGGCTCCGCCTAATTTGTTTGATCGCTTTATAGGGCAAGTGAGATGTGCCTGAGGAGGTGTCTAGTAGTGGGTCGAGAGGAACGTTAAAGTCGCCCCCTAAGATCAGTATTCCTACTTGGAAAGTAGTTAGAAGGTGGGTAATTTTGCGAAAAAATGGTATCTGTGCCGAGTTAGGGCTATATATATTCGCAAGCATGATTGGTGTGTTTCTGAAGGTGCCTTTGAGAAATATGTATCTGCCCTGATCATCTATTAGGGAGTCTGTTATTTTAATTGGGGCCTTTTTAGATAGAAGTATAGAAACCCCTTTGGATTTCGAGATCGAAGAGGTGGCATGAAAACTGTGTGGAAAGAAGTGGTTAGATAATTTAGGGATGGCGTTGGTGCGGAAGTGGGTCTCCTGAAGGTATATTATGTCTGCCTTCATTGCCCTCATGGCCGTCAGCACTTGGGAGCGTTTCTCTGGCGTGTTGAGCCCTTTTGTATTAAGGGATAAAAGTTTCAATGATATGTCGGCCATTTTGGGCTTTGAAGATGTCATTATGATGGGAGAGGAGTAGTTGTGAGCTGTAGAGAGAGCTTCTTGGAATGGGGAGCCGGAGAGGATCAAAGAAGGAAAAAGAGAAAAAAAAAAAAAGGAAAAAGAAAAAAAAAAAAAAAGAGGGGGAAAGAAAAAAAGGGGGGAAGTAAGGGGAGTAGAAAGAGGGGGTGTATGTAGCCAGAAGTGGAGGTGTAAGAACACGTCCACTAAAAGTGTTAAGGGGGTGAACCGGCAGGTATCAACGGTCACAATAGGGACCGCTGTATGGAGTAGTGGTAGGAGTCGTTCAACTAGTGGAACAAGGTGGACGTCTCTACGAGGTCAGAAAACTAGTAATTTTAGGTGCATCTTGTTAATGTCCAGGGGACCAGAAGAAGAAGAAAGAATTTTCTCTTCTCCCCTGGTCCCCCGAGTCAACAGTCGATTATTAGTTTGTCAGTGTATGTGTGGGACATGGGGAGGACTCCGGGGAATTCTCAAGGGGGAAGATCTATCTTGGAATTGTTATAATATATCCTAAGCGAGAGAGGGTAGTGTTAGTATATCAAGACGTAAATGTTCAAACCCGTATTTTAAGCTAGATATTCAGTTAAGTGTAAAAAAAAAAAACATTTTAAACCTTTAAGAGAACTGACCTGGATAGTATTAAATTTTGTTGATTCAAAACAACATAACGTGTCTTATAGTGGTACCTGGTTAAAACATAAAACTGTAATCATCAAAACCTTTTAAATCATTATAACTGTGGTGTTACTGGAGTAGTTAATACTATAGAGAGGGACCGTAGGGCCATTCTCTGTATTGTCCGAGAGGGGTGCGAAAAGGATTAGGCCCATCAGTTTGGGCTATTTCCCAATTAGTGATCACACCTGTGTGAATAACGTTAGAGTCTTCCTATAGAGAAGGCGCTATGTGCGCAATTGTTATTACCAAGGAGAGGTAGTGTTCTACAGATTTGAGATAAAGTGGAACCGTTACCTTTTCGCAGCCCTCTCAGAGTTTTACTCTATTCGGACATCAGTGTATCAATTAGGTATTACCGATGAAGTATTACCAACTAAACAAAACAAGAGAAAAAGAAGAAGAGAAATAAATCCAACAACAGTTATTTAAACCATATCTACCTTATACCTCTATTGTGCTATCAGCTTATATTGGGGGGGGGGGGGGTGAGGGGTGAAAAGGGGGGAGTGAGAGAAAGGGATGTGGAGAGGGGAGGGAGAGGGAAGGAGAGGGGGAGAGGGGGAGAGGGGATAAGGGAGGTAGCTAGGTACGTGTAAAACTGGTTTTTAATGCCAGTAATAAGTTCATTGACTGCTTTCCAGTTGTCTTCTGGGGGCAGGGCTTCTGGCCAGATTAACCGTATCTGTGTCGTATAAGGCTTGATGGCTTGTCTCCTTGCTGATCGTTTTGCTTGTGAAAGACTTGTGTGGTTGTAGTCCTGTGTGTTAGGTGTAATGATGGAACGTTTAGGGGACTGATAATCTTTTTCTGGTTGTGAAAATAGTTTCTTATTATCCAGGGTATAATATTTTCAGATATGGTGCAGGAAAGAAGAGGATATTATCTAATTGGCGTTAGTGGTGCGAAGCCCAATAGATATTGGATAGACTGCTTGTTGGACTATGTGTGATGAGATCCAGGTAAGTGTTGTTTATGCTGGAAAAGTGGTAGTTAGTGGCATTTCGGTTGTTGTTTCCAGATGAAGTATGTATGAGTGAAGTGCTCCATCAATTGGAAGATAGGAAAAAGTATAGTAAACCAGCGCAAGCAGTAAGTCTCAGATTAGTGAGGGGTATCTCTGGCGCCACATACATGTGGTATAGCAAGTGTGAGCTTTTAGTAACTTCCTGGTTAGGTTAGGCGTGCCCTGCGGTGGGCTGGTGAAGCACTTGGGCTGCCATTTCGGGGTGTTTCTGAGGGTCTCGCATTGGTACGAGCAGGGAAGTGGTGTGGGCGGCGGCGACTCAAAGTGAAATTGCCTGCTTCATCTATTCCTTCCATGGATAAGGCTCTATTCAGGGGAGGTAAGCGAAAGTCACTGTACCAATCTGGGACATCTACAATTGGGATGTCCAGGGTATTGAAGAAATGTTCTAGATCTTCTGGAACTCTGAGATTCGCAGTGCGACCTTGATGAGTCGCAGACAGACAGAATGGGAACTTCCAACGGTATAGGATTGATCTGGCTCTCAATGCTTCTAACAGAGGCTTTAGTTCCCTTCTGCGTTGGAGTGTAATGTTAGAAAGATCCTGGTATATTTTAATTTCTGTGCCTTGATATAGGATTTGGTTGCGTCCCCTGGCTTTATGAAGGATTTCTTCTTTCAGGGGGAACTCAGAGAGACAACAAACTGTGTCTCTAGGTGGGTCTGTATCTCTTCCTCTTGGGCGTAATGCTCTGTGAATGCGTTCAAATGAAATCGGGGTACCAGGCGGCCTTTCTAGGAGATTATTAAAAATGTCGGTGACTGTTTGTGAGAGAAGATTGGGGTCTATGGCTTCTGGGACACCCCTCACTCTCAGATTGCATCTTCTCCCCCTATTGTCAAGGTCTTCCATATGGCGATTAATCTCCCTGAGATGAATGGCATGCGATTCTGTGACTTGTTGTACCTGGCAGAGAGATACATCATGGAGGGCCTGTGTGGATTCTATGTC
Source organism: Aquarana catesbeiana (assembly GCF_042186555.1). NCBI lineage: Eukaryota > Metazoa > Chordata > Amphibia > Anura > Ranidae > Aquarana > Aquarana catesbeiana. The sequence continues at coordinate 14,734,517 of NC_133324.1, read as the reverse complement.
ATCCACTCTCAATGCTATGGCCTGAATATCAGCTTTAAGGTCAGAGATGGCTGCCTGCAGTGTGCATTTTATATCTGTGGCTACACTGCGTAGGTCGTGTATGGTGAGAGCAGGAGTGGTTGGCGGGGGACCTTGTGCTGTGTCTATTGCAGCCGCCATATGAGCTCCGCTGCGCTGTGGGCTATAGCTTGGGGAGCGGGAGGTACGGGTGGAGGTGGATTGTGAGGCCTGTACTCTTTCCCTGGGCCGGGAGCGGAGATCTCGGGGATCTGAGCACTTAGCTGCGTCCTCGGAGAGCGGGATCGGGTTGCTGACATACTCCTCGGCGTCCTCACCATGCCTCAGTGACTTTGTGGAGGGGGAAGCGTAGTTTAGCTGTGAAACGCTAATGTAGAAGGACCTCATGGAACGGGAGCTCTTGTCTCACACGTCCATCTTGGATCGGCTCCAGGCCCCTGTTGCTCTTTTAGGGATGTTAGATTATGCATTCATCAGGAGCTTGGCCACCTCATGGCGACTGCATTAATGACTCCGAGCATACATTTCTGCGTACATGGGAACTATAGCATAACTATATAAAAAATTATGGCCCACTGAGCCATGGTTTTGTATGGTTTGCATCACTATTTTGAATGTATACATGTCTTTGATTGGTTCTGTATTTGACCCTATTGGAAGGGTTTCTGTGTTCTCACATCCTTATATGGTCATTCACATCCTGTGTTCATTACCTGTGATGTCACTTGCAATGTAAGAAGTGATTGGCTGTTGGAACCATCACTTCCTGTTTGTGAAAGCTTTTGAGGTAATAAAAGGGCATGCGAGCTGAAGAAAGGCAATCATACTGAGCTGAGAATGTAAGAGGGAGCTGATGTCTGTTTACTTGGAATGCGTGGGTTTTTAGGTAAGATGCATTTATTTCATTAGACGAAATTGGTATTATATCATAAGGTGGAAATGGGTGCTTATTAGCACAGGAGATATGGCTGTGTGCATAGCTTACAGCCAAATTTCCATTTCATCGGTAACTTGATGAGCTGCAGACAGGTACCTGGGTACTCTGATGGGCTAGAGACAGATACTCAGGTAACTTGATGAGCTGCAAACAGGTACTCAGGTACTCTGATGGTGTTACGTACCTGACAGTAAATCCTGATATGGAGAGGCCTCTTACACCTCTGACTCGAGGCCCCCTGGTAGAGCAGACAGGAGGCGCAGGAGTGCAGAGTCGCATGAGTGCCAGGTGGATCACAGACAGTGAAGCCGTGATAGCTGCAAGAGGGATGGTATTTCAGTAGGATTCTTCAAGCAGAAGAGAAGGCAGGTACGGGCAGGCCGGGTCATACACTGGAGGGCATGTCAGGAGCAGATGCGAAGGCAGAAACATAGTCAGGATACATGCCGGATCGGTGATGGGCTGGCAGCAAGGTAGCAGAGGGAGTACGCAGATGCGGAGTCAAACAAGCCGGGTCAGATACAGGCAGGAAGCAGGAACGTCAGAGGCAAGCCAGGTCAGTTAACAGGAACAGGTATCAGATACAAGGCAACAGGAACACAGGGAACGCTGTAGAGCAGACAGCACTGAGTCTGGAAACTGGCTGAGTTTAAATAGCCTGTTTGGGTGGCAAAAGCTGTCACAGGGTGCATGCGCACCAATGGCATTCTGACAGGGGCAGAGGTAACAGGTCATCTTCTTCGGTAGCCATCTTGGGTGCTGGCATGCCCTTCCTGACATTGCCCCCCCCAATGGGCAGCCTCCGGATGACCAATCTCTCCACTTTGTCAGGATAGGTGTTCCTGAAAGCTTGGATAAGTTCTTGAACATGAATGTTGCCTTCTGATTCCCATGAATTGTCCTCAGGGCCATATCCTCTCCACGTAATCAAGTACTGAACTTGATTCCTCCTTTTCCTGCAATCTAAGATTGCCTCCACCTCAAATTCTTCTTCGCTGTCCACAACCACGGGTTCGGGTGGACCCATATTTTCATCTCGAAAAGGATTAGGAATAGCGGGCTTCAGTAAGGCTATATGGAACACAGGATGGATCCTGAAAGAGTCCGGTAGTTCCAGTTCGTAAGCAACATTGTTGATCCGCCTCTTCATGGGAAAAGGTCCTACAAACTTGGGACCTAATTTCCTCGAAGGACAGGCTAACTTCAGGTTTGTCGTAGCTGACCAGACATGGTCGCCTGGATTTAAGATCAGTTCTCCCCTTCTCTTCTTGTCGAAGGTCTCCTTGTTATATGCTTGGGTCTTAGTTATCGTTTACTGTAACAGTTTATTGTTGGTATTAAAGAAGTCCATCGTTTCAAGGACAGCGGGTACAGGACATTCCGGAATCGTATTGAACAGGAAGGAGGGATGAAAACCATAGTTATCGAAAAAAGGAGTTTGTTTTGTGGCTGAATGAGAATTATTGTAAGAAAACTCAGCCAGGGGAAGGGACACCCAGTCATCTTGTGACAAAGAATAGAAGCAGCGCAGATATTGTTCAAGTGTTTGGTTGGTTCTTTCTGTTTGTCCATTTGTTTGTGTGTGATAGGCTGAAGAAAATGAAAGTTCAATTCCAAGAGACTCGCATAAAGATTTCCAGAATCTGGAGGTGAATAGGACCCCTCTGTCAGAGACGTTTTTTTCCGGAACCCCATGAAGTCTTATAACTTCCTTGATGAAGATCCGTGCAGTTTCTTGTGCGGAGGGAGTACCCTTCATAGGGAGGAAATGAGCCATTTAGTCGGTCAACAATTATGAAAATAGTACTGTAGCCCTTGGATGGAGGCAGTTCCAGGATAAAGTCAATTGAGATAATTCTCCAAGGTCTATTTGGGACAGGCAACGGTTTCAACAAACCCCAAGCCTTGGACTTGTTGCTCTTGTTGCAGATACAAGTAGAGCAGGACTCTACGTACCTCCTACAGTCTTCCTCCACTCCAGGCCACCGAAATGTTCGCTGTACTAGTTCAGAGGTCTTTCTAATACCAAAATGCCCTGCAAGCATGTGATCATGGCACAGACTCAAGGTGGAAGTTTGCAGATCTTCCGGTACAAAGATCTTATCCCCGTACCAGAGTAGCCCCTCTCTTGCCAGTAAGGTTGTCCCGGGTGGTGAGGAACTCCCCACTGAGGCTTGAGTCATTAAGTCCCCTTGCAGAAGGAGGAAGTTCCCAGAAGACAGGATCGTATCTGGGGGGTGATTTCTTGAGACTTGCTGATCATGCGTGATAACGCATTGGGTTTCACATTTTTAGATCCAGGCCTGTATGTCAAGTGAAAAGTAAATCTAGAGAAGAAAAGTGCCCACCTAGCCTGCTGGGGTCTCAACTTCTTCACTGTCCTTAAGTACTCTAGATTTTTGTGGTCTGTGTAAATTAGGATTGGGTGTGCAGCCCCCTCTAGAAGGTATCCCCATTCCTCTAACGCAGCTTTGATTGTGAGAAGTTCGCAATCCCGGACATCATAGTACTACTCCTCGTTTGACAGCTTGCGAGAAAAGAATGCAACTGGGTGCAACAGGGCCTTGGGTCTCTGCCTTTGGGAAAGTATAGCTCCAATTGCTGTTTCTTATGCGTCTACTTCTAAGATGTAGGGTAGGGCTGAATTGGGATTTTTCAAAACAGATGTGGACGTGAACAGCCTCTTTAGTGTCTCAAAGGTGGCCTGAGCCTCTGGGGACTAACGGAATCTAGAGCCTTGTTTGGTAAGTTGTGAGATGGGAGCGATGATCGCTGAGAACCCCCGAATTAATTTGCGGTAGAAATTTGCAAAGCCTATGAAGCGTTGGATGCCCTTCTTGTCACTGGGAGTTGGCCAGTCCAAGATAGCTGTGACCTTTTGAGGATCCATCTTGATACCCTTGGTGGCTATGATCAGGCCCAGGAATTGGATGCTCTGGCATTCAAACTCACACTTCTTGGGTTTGGCGTAGAGTCCATGTTGTTGAAGGCGACTTAGCACACTCTTGACATGTCTGTGATGGTTGTCTAGAGAGGGAGAAAAGATTAGTATATCATCAAGGTATACAATAACAAACAAGTCCAGAAAATCTCGGAAGACATTGTTAATGAAGTGCTGAAAGGTGGCGGGGGCATTAAAAAGTCCGAATGGCATTACAAGATACTCAAAATGCCCAAACCGTGTGCAGAAAGCAGTCTTCCATTCATCGCCTTCTCGAATGTGAACCAGTTTATAGGCGCCTCGAAGGTCCAGTTTTGTGAATACGGTTGCAGTGCCAAGTCTCTGAAAAAGTTTGGGAACTAGTGGAAGAGGGTAATGGTTTTAAACCGTAACCTTATTGAGCTCATGTTAGTCCACACAGGGCCATAATGAATGGTCTTTCTTTTCTACAAAGAAGATTTCTGTCCCGGCTGGGGATGTGGAAGGGCGAATGAAACCTTTCTTGAGATTATCATCGATGTAGTCTTTTAGGGCTACAAGTTCACGTTCGGATAGTGGGAAGATTCTCCCAAAAGGGACTTCGACTCTGGGAAGGAGTTTAATCAGACAGTCGTAAGACCAATGAGGGGGAAGAGTCTCTGCCCCTTTCTTGCTGAATATGTCTTATGTCTAGGAAGTCGTGATAAGCTTTGGGTACGAGCTGATGAGTCTCAGAGTCCATATCAAGGCATAGCAGAGAGGGCACGCTACAAGGGGTTTGTAAGCAGTACTGGATACAGTAGGGGGAGAGAAACTTAATTCCCTCCGTGGGCCAGTCAATGTGGGGATTGTGGGCCTTCAGCCAAAGCATGCCAAGGATGACCAGAAACAGAGGAGAGGCAATGGCATCCAGACAAAGCAGTTCCTGATGATCCTTGGTAATTGTAGCAAGCAGAGGAATTGTTTTGTGAGTAACAGCCCCGGATTTAATGGTTGACCCATCGGCCAAGTGAACAGAGAACTTCTGTGTCTTGAATTGTAGCGGGATATGATGTCTTGCAGCAAAGGTCAAGTCCATGAAACAGCTGCAGGCCCCATAGTCAATTATGGCGGAAGTCTGAATAGTCCCTCCTGGCAGCTGTAATGAAATGGGGAGAGTAAGATGAACAGAGTTGTTGAGCACATTCGGGGTTGAAGAAGGAGAGGTATCTGAAAGACACTTACGGGGTTTAACTGGGCAAGACCTCACGTAGTTTCCTGATCCCCCACAGTACAGGCATAGGTTCTGCTGGTGGCGACGCTGTCGTTCTTCAACAGAGAGAGAAGGACGAAGTAGGCTGAGCTGCATAGGTTCTGGAGAGTCAGGAACGGGTGTGATAGGAACTGGTGGAGCAGTGTTGAAAGAGCTGGGTACCCGGGGTAGCATCCATACTGGGCGAGATGGACCCGTAGTTCTCTCCAATCTTCGTTCTCTCAAACGACGGTCGATTTGCATGGATATGTCCATTAGAGCTTCCAGAGTAGAGGGCACTCCTACTCGAGCTAACTCGTCCTTAAGAGGGTGGGAGAGGCCCATACGGAATTGGTAGCGCAGAGCGGCATCATTCCAGTTAGTGTCAAAGGCCCATCATCAGAATTCTGAAACATAATTTTCCACCGCTCTATGACCTTGTTGGAGTGAGTGAAGAGCCGCCTCTGCAGAAGCTGTTTGCTGGGGATCTTCGTACAACTGGGCCATAGCACTGAAGAACAAGGCTAAGTCAGATAAACATTCAGCCTTCTGCTCCAGGAAACGGTGGGCCCAGGACTGTGGTTCACCTTGCAGTAAGGAAATAACGAAGCCAACCTTTGTAGCCTCCAGAGAAAAGGTGCGTGGCTGAAGAGCGAAATAGAGTTAACATGCGTTTCGGAACGTTCTTAACTTGCTGCGATCTCCCAGGAATCTGTCTGGGGTCGGTACTCTGGGCTTGGGTGGAAGCATGACCACTGCAGGAGCGGGAGAGGTTCCTTGTAAAGAGGAAGATGATTGTGGCGGTGCCTGGGTGGCTGTAGAGTCAGACAGGGTCTGTAAGCGTCCTTCCAGCTGGGTATAGCCCTCTTGTAAGGCCTTAACAGCCTGTGTCAGGCTGGTCAGATGCTGGCAAAGTTCTTCCATGGGAGAGGGTCCCCGCACAGGCTCAGACATGGCTGTCTGCTACTGTCACGTACTTGACTGTAGAGCCTGATATGCAGAGGACAGCCTCTCTTACACCTATGACTCGAGGCCCCCTGGTAGAGCAGACAGGGGGCGCAGGAGTGCAGAGTCGCACGAGTGCCAGGTGGATCACAGACAGTGAAGCCGGGACAGCTGCAGGAGGGATGGTAGTTCAGTAGGATTCTTCAAGCAGAAGAGAAGGCAGGTACAGGCAGGTCATACACTGGAGGGCACGTCAGGAGCAGATGCGAAGGCAGATGCGTAGTCAGGATATAGGCCGGATCGGTGATGGGCTGGCAGCAAGGTAGGCAGATGTGGAGTCAAACAAGCCGGGTCAGACACAGGCAGGAAGCAGGAACGTCAGAGGCAAGCCGGGTTGATTAACAGGAACAGGTATCAGATACAAGGCAACAGGAACACACGGGAATGCTGTACAGCAGACAGCACTGAGTCTAGAAAATGGCTGAGTTTAAATAGCCTCTTTGGGCGGCAAAAGCTGTCACAGGGTGCGTGCGCACCAATGGCAGAGGTAACAGGTCATCTTCTTCGACAGCCATCTTGGGTGCTGGCATGCCCTTCCTGACAGGCAGGGATAACAGGTCGTCTTCTTCAGCAGCCATCTTGGGTGCTGGCATGCCCTTCCTGACAGATGGCCTGGTGACAGGTACTCGGGTACTCTGATGGCCTGGTGACAGGTACTCAGGTACTCTGATGGGCTACAGATATGTATTCGTGTACTCTGATGGGCTACAGATATGTATTTGTGTACTCTGATGGGCTGGTGACTGGTATTCAGGTACTCTGAAGGGTGGTGACAGGTACTCAGGTACTCGGGTACTCATATGGACTGTGGCAGGTACTCAGGTACTCTGGTACTCATATGGACTGTGAAAGGTACTCAGGTACACATATGGACTGTGACAGGTACTCGGGTACTCGGGTACTCAGATGAACTGTGACAGGTACTTGGGTACTCAGATGGACTGTGACAGGTACTCGGGTACTCAGATGGACTGTGACAGGTACTCGGGTACTCTGATGGACTGTGACAGGTACTCAGGTACTCTGATGAACTGTGACAGGTACTCATATGGACTGTGACAGGTACTCAGATGAACTGTGAAAGGTACTCATATGGACTGTAACAGGTACTTTGACGGGTGGTGACAGGTCCTCTTTATTGGGGGGCAATCAGTGTGATTAGTGTACACTGTAAGCGGTAACGAGATGTTACCGCAATCTCCTTCTCACACACAATCGGTGTGTGAGGAGGAGAACCCGGTAACATCTCGTTACCGCTCTATGTTTAGATTTAGTGATCGGCTGTGAAAAGATCACAGCTGATCACGTGGCAAACAGCCGCTAGTCAATGGCTGTTTACCAGCGTCGGTGACAAGCAGTGTTCCCAGGAATGCGCTGACACTGACGTGCGCGTGCACCGCTCTTGCGATCACGCGCATGCGCCGTGCAAAGTGGGGTGGTACCATCTGTAATGGGCCATGACTTCATCAAGGCCGATCACATGGTAAAGAGCCATGCCCAATGGCTGTTTACCCCCCTCGGTGGCGAGCAGTGTCTCCGTGACACGCCACCATCGAAGGTACAGGGATGCGCGCACACGATCGCACGCATTCCCTGTTTAAATGAACAGACATCATATGACGCCCGCGACAACGAGAGCCACGCCGCTTGGCCGTCATATGATGGCCGGCAGGTGGCAAGTGGTTAAAGGACAGATTGTCAGTATCACATTTATGTTCTGATTTATGCACTGCCATGGGGGACATGCACAGAGGAAAACATAAAAATAATAATAATTTCTCCCTATACAAAAGTGTCAGCTGTCCCTATAAACACAGATAATATACTGTAGCTACTGTGACCCCACCCGTCCATCGATAGGTCATCCATTCCTTCATCTATTCTTTGTGCACTGCATTAGAGGTTGTTCTCCATTTTGGTGGTGAACCTGCAAACTTTTCATCCAAAAGTTTGTGATCCACAAACTTTACGAATCCCAGGGATTCACCACAAATCTATGGTAGCTGCTGAATTTCATCCCTACACCTATATTTATATAACAATTTAAAATATTATGAATATTAATAACAAACATGGCATTCTTGGCCATCAAACTTCTCATTTTTACTGTTTCATGTACAATATGTCATAATGATATTTTTATAACCTTCACTTTCTACGGTGCTGACAAAGATGGATTCTGTGTATTTTATGTTTGGCCTTTTTTCCTACTCTATAAGCAGATTCATATTCCAGTCTATCAGTAATAAATAACAGAATTATTCTTTATAAACCTGACACTCTCACAGCCTTCAGCTGAGCCATGAACTCAGTGTCAGGATCCTGGGCTGATGTCAGTGATAATGAAGTCAGGAGAAGAGGAAGAACTCATTGGAGTCTATCAGAGACTCGGCCATGTTGTCTTCAGATATCTACTTAGAATATTGTGGTTGTTGTCTTTGTGTGTGACCCCCTGCACATCTGACACCCAGAACTCTGCTCACCGCTGTGATATGACTATGAGGAATTATACATTTGAGTACAAGTATTCTCAGGATGGAGACATCATTATAGGAGGGATATTCGCTGTACATTCTTCAGTGTCAGGTTGGACTCATGATATATGCCTTATTGAAAATCTCATGTGTTCAGCGTAAGTGAAATATGAAGTGTAAATCTTCCAATCTGATCTACAGAGCTGTGTCTTTAGGAGATATGTGTGATAATGTACAGGACTCATTCAGTCTGTTACACTGCATTTATATCAAATCAAAGTATATCCTTGAATTTATTCATGAAAACCACGTATGGCCCATTCACATTTAGGTGTTCTATTGCCGGGTGTTAATGATCACATTCATTCATAATGAACAGCTGCCAATGTACCACAATGGATGAAAAAACACACATGACCTTTTTTTAAATAAGGCAGCACACCGCAGAGCATGGTATGTGTATTATGGTGTCTAGAGGTGTGTTGTGTTTTGGGATCTACTGTACAATGTATTGGGGGGCAATTCACAATGAATGACACCGCATTGCACTGCCCATAGAGAAGGTGCTTTGTCATGCATTGTTATGTGTTAAGGTGTGCATTTTTACCACAATGCACAATGCAGAGTGGGGAAGGATAAAGAATCCCTGTCAGGTTTTTACGCCTATCTGGGGCTCCATTAGAGAGATTTTCCCTCACTTCCTGTCCTACAGATAACTTTTTACCATAGAAAGTGAGGGAATCTCTCCAATAGCAGCACAGAAATAAACACATTTTTTAGTAAATTACTGGAAGGCTGGAATCCCTGTCAGTCTTGTATTTCTGTCCTTGTCCCTATTGCAGATTTTTCCTCTCTTCCTGTCTGGTAAAACTGTTATGTGCAGGACAGGAAGTGAGGGAAAATCTCTCTAATGGAGCCCTGGACAGTGACTGTCCAAAAGAAAAAAGGTTTTGGTTGGATATGAATTTTAAGGCACCACAATAACATTATATAGTATTTCTGTTTCTGATGGCCGGCATTACATTTACCTTTTCACCAGCATGCACAATTTTAAGGCTTTACATGTTGGATTTCTATTTACTCGGAACAACTTCATATTTTATATTTTACCAAAAAGTTGGGTAATGCATCTCATTTGTGTGCAGTAACATTATTTTTAGTGTAATTTTTACTGAAAGTTTGTATTTGATAAACAGCTCCTCTAATATCATAAGCAATTTTAAACTACCACCATTGTATTTTGCAGGGTCTTTGCTTTCAGAAAATATATAATGTTTGGGGGTTTAACTAATCATCAGGTATTTTAATATTTCACACAAAAGCTGATCTGGCAGTGAAAGGATTAAAGACAACGCAGTCACAGAAAAATTCCCATTGATCTGTTCTTCTTGTGGACTGACAATACCGTTCTGTTTGTTAAATGAAACAACAAGGAATGGTGTCAGCCCTGCCAAGTTTCTTTTGCTCCCCTTCTCCTCAACTCTACAACATAGGAGGATTGTTTTGTTAATTAGACACCTTGAGGTTGCATAAGCAGAGTGATGAGGAATACCAAAAAAAAAAAACACGCCTTGGGGTTGCCCTGACCCTGCCAGTAAAGTGGTGCATCTGCATGATGTATGCAACCTACTGCAGCAACATTAACATTAACAAATTATTATTTTTTTAAATTGCTGGCAAATTTTAGCTTCAGCTACCTACCAAACAACTGAGGGTTCACCTAATCTATAGCAAACTCTTATCCCAGGTGAGGGGATCTGGTATAGATGTTAATGGAGGACCCCACACAAAACAAAAAAGTGTATAATTCCCCCCAAGGACACATAAATGACCCTTTACCCTGATGAGGGTCTGATAAAGATGTCAAGGGGTACCCACAAAATGACACATGGCCTGCCCCATAAATATTCATACCAAACCAGTAGGGTCTGGTATGGATTTTAAGGGGAAATTCCTGGCAAAAAAAAGTGGTTCCACCCAAAATCCACATGTGATGCTTAGTGTATATGATCATTGCCCCATGTCAGGCCAGGAAAAGGGAATTGAGAATTCAGTCTCCCCACCTGAACCATACCAGGCCACATACCCTCAGCATGAGGGTACCTTGCCAGGAGGACCATAAGGACAAAAACCTCTTTCCCACAACCCTGGTCTGGTGGTTGTGGGGGTCTGCATGCTGGGGGGTTTATTGAAAACTGGAAACCCGAGTTACAGCCCCCCCCTATGTGAATGAGTAAGAGGTACATAATAGCCCTACTCATTCATAAAATAAGTGAAAAAATAAACACACCACAGTCCTTTTTTAGCATAAAAAATTCCCACAATGTAAATTCATCATCAGTTTGTCCAACATTTCTGATCCAAACCGCCAACACAATGAGTGACGGAGCAGATTATGTTGCCATCTGCCAGTTTCCTAAGAACCAGTCAGAAGGGAAGCGGTCACATTTAGTAGCGGTAGTAATACTGATGCCAAATGTATCACTTCAAGCTGGTGCCGGAGGTTTGACCGGGCCACACTCAAAATGAGTTCAGTCGTTTGCCTGACCTCCACACAAGCAAAATTTGGTCCAAACTTGGGTTCACACCAAACCAAAAGCTCATCGCTAGTCATTTCCCTGGTCACAAGAGCCAATAATATAGGGGAATAAATAACTCAACCCACTTTCTGAAAAAAGTTGGGCTTACATCAGCCATATTATTAATGTGTGGGATCTGTTAAGGAGAGATGAAAATATTGTTTAGGGAGAGACATTTTTTATTATGATGGTATTGGTGGTACATGTCCCCCCCCCCCATCATGGCAGTGGCCAGCTCCCATGCCTTTTTGTTTGGAAATAGTTTGCCTATTATAAAATAGAAATATGTGGCGCTATTCCATCAATCAGTAACAGTGCAAAGTGTGGTGAAGTGGGCAGAGTATGATCCACCTCGTGTGGTAATATGCCAAGCAAACGTGAATAATGGCCACGGATTGATACCACCATACAAACATAGATCAATAGAAGCGGATGCAATTCTGCGATGAGGAAAATAAAGTGTAAAATATATATAAGCAATTAAATAGAAAGTGACACAGTGCTAGATGAGATAAACAATCACCCCTCAATAGGTGAAAGAAAAAACTGCAGATATGAAAAAATGACCTCCCAAGTGAATGCTCACAACCAAAATTAATATATAAAGTGGAAGCAATTAAATGCAAAGTGACTCAGTGCTTAATGAAATATAACTTGTGAATAAGGAAAAATACCTTCCCAAATAAATTGCTCACAACCAAAATTCATACACAAGTGATGCCAGTGGTTCAAAATTAATCACTAAAAATAAATAATAATAAATAATAACGCTGATAAAAAATATAAATAAAGTCACTTCTTCTAAGTGAGCTAAAAATGTATCTAGGCAGTGATAAAGTGACAACTAGTGCAGAATAAAATATTAAGATCAGCACCAAATATGTGCATAAATTGCAAAATAGTAAATAATAACGACCAAATTAAATAGTGAAATCATGCCATAAAGTACAATAATACAGTAATGAAATAGTTGATGAATAATAATAGGACAGCTAATCCCACAAAAGAGATGCTGTCCCAGATAGTGACAATAGTGAAATAATGTCCATACAAAAGTGCGGTAGTGATGAGTGATTTCCACAAAGAGTCTTTAGACACAGTGCAAAAAAATGTGCAGTGACTGATAATTTTTTTTTTTCTTCTATGCACGTTCTAGTGCATCTCCCAGGTGTTTCCCCCAGCCTCTCACCTCCAACAGCGGCCCCCAATGGGCCTAATAGGGCGGGTGGATAATTCTAGGAGAGGATGTATTTCCTGCAGCGTGTCTTTTAAACATCCAGTAGGTCTGTCTCTCTGCAACTCATCCCACAGCTCTCAGCACTCTCAGCGGTCCCAGCAGTTTTTAAGAGCAAAGTAAAGATCTCATGGTGTAGTATTTAAAAGCCCATTTATTAAAAAAACATAGTAACTTACATTGAGATAAACAGCAAACAGTAGATGTGAGGGAAGCTTCCGGGTTCGGCCGTCCCCGAGAAGCGGCCGAACCCGGAAGCTTCCCTCACATCTACTGTTTGCTGTTTATCTCAATGTAAGTTACTATGTTTTTTTAATAAATGGGCTTTTAAATACTACACCATGAGATCTTTTCTTTGCTCTTAAAAACTGCTGGGACCGCTGAGAGTGCTGAGAGCTGTGGGATGAGTTGCAGAGAGACAGACCTACTGGATGTTTAAAAGACACGCTGCAGGAAATACATCCTCTCCTAGAATTATCCACCCGCCCTATTAGGCCCATTGGGGGCCGCTGTTGGAGGTGAGAGGCTGGGGGAAACACCTGGGAGATGCACTAGAACGTGCATAGAAGAAAAAAAAAAATTATCAGTCACTGCACATTTTTTTGCACTGTGTCTAAAGACTCTTTGTGGAAATCACTCATCACTACCGCACTTTTGTATGGACATTATTTCACTATTGTCACTATCTGGGACAGCATCTCTTTTGTGGGATTAGCTGTCCTATTATTATTCATCAACTATTTCATTACTGTATTATTGTACTTTATGGCATGATTTCACTATTTAATTTGGTCGTTATTATTTACTATTTTGCAATTTATGCACATATTTGGTGCTGATCTTAATATTTTATTCTGCACTAGTTGTCACTTTATCACTGCCTAGATACATTTTTAGCTCACTTAGAAGAAGTGACTTTATTTATATTTTTTATCAGCGTTATTATTTATTATTATTTATTTTTAGTGATTAATTTTGAACCACTGGCATCACTTGTGTATGAATTTTGGTTGTGAGCAATTTATTTGGGAAGGTATTTTTCCTTATTCACAAGTTATATTTCATTAAGCACTGAGTCACTTTGCATTTAATTGCTTCCACTTTATATATTAATTTTGGTTGTGAGCATTCACTTGGGAGGTCATTTTTTCATATCTGCAGTTTTTTCTTTCACCTATTGAGGGGTGATTGTTTATCTCATCTAGCACTGTGTCACTTTCTATTTAATTGCTTATATATATTTTACACTTTATTTTCCTCATCGCAGAATTGCATCCGCTTCTATTGATCTATGTTTGTATGGTGGTATCAATCCGTGGCCATTATTCACGTTTGCTTGGCATATTACCACACGAGGTGGATCATACTCTGCCCACTTCACCACACTTTGCACTGTTACTGATTGATGGAATAGCGCCACATATTTCTATTTTATAGTTGTTGTTTGGGGAACTGAGTGAACCTATCTATGTGAGCGGCTCTCCATCGGGTATTTTACCGTCAGTTTTACTAATCCTTTACTCATATTGTGGTTTTGCGCACTGGTTCTCACGTATCCAGTTTGCCTATTAGCTCTAGGAATGGACAGAACTAAAAAACAAGATTCACCCCCATAGACTTTAGGGGGTTTTCTGACAGTTCACAAACTTTACAATGTCAGCAAGATTTGGGAAACTTTTCACAAACTAAACCCAGAAAGATTTTCTTATCTCTGGCCCTGAATGTCTCCTACGGCATGTCTGTAATCTCCAACCAGTCCTGTAGCAAGTTTCTAGTCTCTGACCTTTTCCTCTAGTATGTCTGCATTCTCTGACCTTCTTCTGTAGCATTACATATACTGAATATTATGTGCGGCTACTTGGTGATATCAGGGGCTACAGCTGAGGTCCTCTATACCTCCTAATTGTCAATCACTGCTATATCTCATAGAAGTGCAGGAATGATTGAATTTCATTATATGTTTCACAGAGAAATACACACAGCCACCAATCCCACCATAGATCTCTAGTTGAAATGTGTTATACATTTTGCTATAAAGAAATTCTGTTTGAATCCTTGTACTGTAGACCAATGCAAAACTATCCATTTTCTGCAGTGTTTACCGGAGAGAATACAGACATCTCCTGGCTTTTATATTTGCTATTGATGAGATAAACCGCAGTCCAGATATTCTTCCCAACGTAACTCTGGGATACCATGTGTATGATTCTTGTGGACATGTGAATAAAGCTATAAAAGACGTTCTACAGATATTGTCTGGTCATACAAAGGAAGCTCCAAATTATTCCTGTATGGAGCGGGGTGCCCTGGCTGGTTTCATTGGAGATCTCAATTCTGACACCACTCTCCAAATGGCCCAGCTGCTGAATCTATATGGTTACACCCAGGTAAGAAAAGCTTAATTTCCTATATTTTATAAGGTTAGGACAGCTAGTCATCTTATGGTGAGGTGGGTCAAACGGGTAGAAATAATCCTTGTGCAAAGCATCATAAAGTATAACATTGTTCTAAAAAAAGAAGGCAGTGCTGTGTAGGGATGGGCCGATGGTTCAGTCCAATCTTTGGCTGTTATGGCATTTGGACAAATGCCTGAACTTTTGCCCATTCAGCCCCCTGATGATCATATTAAGAAGTAGCATTTCTGGAAGCTATGAGCCACCAAAGTCACCAATGTCATTGGCTTACATGGCCGTTAATCCCCAGCCATGGCCATATTTGGTCATATATGTCATTATTATCCCCATCCCTTCCCTGTCATGTGCGCCGGGTCTGTTGGGTTTTTAGTGTTGACAGGTAGGCAGGCGGCATACATCATAAATAATCATGAATTTACAATGAGATGCTTTTCTTGGTTTCTTTCTTTTAATAAAGGGCTTGTCAAACATTTTGGTGTCTTTATTTATAAGTTACTTTTTTGTGATTGAGTAGGAGTACTATGTTCCTCTTACTCATTCACATAGGGGTGGCCGGTTTTTGGAGGACTCCTTATTTTTGAAAAGGGCTGCCAGCTTGCAATAAGCCTCCTGCCTGAAGACCCCCACAACCACCAGACCAGGGTTATGGGCAGAAGGACTATCTATTGATGGATCTTAGAATTGAAAAAGGACTTTTAATACAAGTTTGTTTTGTTATTGAATTATTGTATTATTTCATATTCCATAGAACAGTTGAGGAGAAAACTATGCACATGGTGGTGGCATGGATATCTTGTTAAAGTAGAAGGTTGGTAGGTCTGAATCTTATATGTACTGCAGTTGCTGTCAAAGTAGTCTTTGGGGATTGATAGAATATATATATATATATATATATATATATATATATATATATATATATATATATATAGTAAATGACTTTGTTATCTGAATAGACAGAACCATAGTTGAAATGTAAACATTGATCTGGTCCATAAAGGATATACAGGTTCAGGAGCTGAGCTGGTATTTATGTTTATACTCGGTTGTCCACCTCCAGCTAAAGCCAAAAATCAGTCTTGCAGTGGGAGTGTCTGTCCAGAAAGCTGATGATCAGGAGACCCCTAGGTGGGATTACCGGAAGAAGATCTCTTATGCCCTGTACACACAGTTGGACATTGATCGGACATTCCGACAACAAAATCCATGGATTTTTTCCGACGGATGTTGGCTCAGACTTGTCTTGCACACACGGTCACACAAAGTTATCGGAAAATCTGATCATTCTGAACGCGGTGACGTAAAACATGTACGTCGGGACTATAAACGGGGCAGTAGTCAATAGCTTTCATCTCTTTATTTATTCTGAGCATGCGTGGCACTTTGTGCGTCGGATTTGTGTACACACGATCGGAATTTCCGACAACAGATTTTGTTGTCGGAAAATTTTATAGCCTGCTCTCAAACTTTGTGTGTCGGAAATTCCGATGGAAAATGTGTGATGGAGCCTACACACAGTCGGAATTTCCGACAACAAGGTCCTATCACACATTTTCCATCGGAAAATCCGGCCGTGTGTACAGGGACATTAGAGGGGAATTTATCAAAACTGGAGCAGCCAGAATCTAGGGCAGTTGTGAAAGACAACCAATCAGCTTCCATATTTCATCTTCAAAACTTAACTAAACAAGCTGAAGATAGAGGCTGATTGGTTGCTCCAGATTCTGGCTGATAAAGTTTTGATAAATTCCCCTATAATATCATATTATCAGATTTCACTGATGGCTGTAATCATTTATGAAATAATACATTTACTCTTCCATCTTTATCTTGATGGTCCGGTGAAATAAAAGTGCCACTAAAATCTGCTTATACATCTATTGTAGACATCTCAGATGACATGTTTGTTGCTCTTAAAAAAAAAAAAAAAACAGTAAAACATTTTCTAAGGTTCTCTTCTGTCCATTTGGATATTAGGAGTTCCAGATTCATTATACAGACAGTTTTCTTTCTTTTTAGATTAGTTATGGAGCCAGAGATACTTTACTGAGTGATAGAAAGATGTATCCAAACTTTTTCCGGACAGTTCCGGATGATGAGATGCAATATGTGGCCATAGCAAAGTTACTGGAAAGGTTGAAGTGGAACTGGGTCGGGATCCTTACATCTGATGATGAATACGGAGAGAGGGAGATCCGACAACTCAGCAAACATTTATCTAATCATGGAATTTGTATTGAATTCAAGATTCTGGTGTCTGAAAAGTATTATAATAAAATTCCTCCAGAGCTGCAGACCTCAACTACGGACGTTCTTATTATTTGTGGCTCAGTTAGTGTGATTTATTACACTTTTTTGGATAATAATGTCCCTTATTACACGGAGAAAACATTTATTATACCAGATTCTTGGTCAATGAGTGAAATGTTTGTTAGTCTCAGTAACTGCAGCTTGGTGTTTACTTACCCCCTTCTCTACACAAAGGAATTGCTGGAATATTTGTATAGTATTCAGCCATCCAGCCGCCCAAATGACCCCCTGATAGAGGATATTCTCATAACTGATTATGGATGCTTTTCAGAAAACCAAATGAAAAACTTCCTTATTCCACTCACAACCATATATCCTCTTAGGAACTGCAGTTTGGTGACACATCCACTTGATTTATATTTTCCTGATGAGAAAACATCCTATAAAGTGTATATTGCAGTCTACATTTTGGCTCAAGCATTACATGACATGGATTTCTCTTTTAAAATAAATAACAAAAAATCTGAAATAAATCCACACACACTAAAGTATAAGGTGAGAGCGTCCAATGAAAGTTTACTCGTATCTTTTTATACTCGGTCAGTTCAGTACTGGAACACAATGTGCCCAGACAAAAATTACACCCAGTTTAGGTTCATGTTTAGTTTAGAGGGGTTTAACCCTTTCACTTTTTTATTTTGCATCCATGTTAAAAAAATCATTTTAGGCCTGAAGATGATATAAAACCCCTAAACAGTATACAGTATATTTTCTGAAAGCAGAGACCCTGGAGAAACAATGCTTGCTGTATCATCTTTTTCTGTCACATGATATTAGTGCAATGGTTTACCAAATGTAATCTTTTGTTTTCAGTAAAAGATACACAAAGTTCATTTTAGGGCATACAAATGTAATATATTACCCAATTATTTGGTTGAACATAAAAGATGAGGTTGCACTGAATAAATAGATAGTCAGTAGGGATGAGCTTCGAGTTCGAGTCGAACTCATGTTCGACTCGAACATTAGCTGTTCGCAAGTTCGCCGAACACCGAACAATTTGGGGTGTTCGCGGCAAATTCGAATGCCGCGGAACACCCTTTAAAAGTCTATGGGAGAAATCAAAAGTGCTAATTTTAAAGGCTTATATGCAAGTTATTGTCATAAAAAGTGTTTGGGGACCCAGGTCCTGCCCCAGGGGACATGTATCAATGCAAAAAAAAGTTTTAAAAACGGACGTTTTTTCAGGAGCAGTGATTTTAATAATGCTTAAAGTCAAACAATAAAAGTGTAATATCCCTTTAAATTTCGTACCTGGGGGGTGTCTATAGTATGCCTGTAAAGGGGCGCATGTTTCCCGTGTTTAGAACAGTCTGACAGCAAAATGACATTTGGAAGGAAAAAACACATTTAAAACTACCCGCGGCTATTGCATTGCCGACAATACACATAGAAGTTCATTGATAAAAACGGCATGGGAATTCCCCCCAGGGAAACCCCGAACCAAAATTAAAAAAAAAAAAAATGACGTGGGGGGGTCCCCCTAAATTCCATACCAGGCCCTTCAGGTCTGGTATGGATATTAAGGGGAACCCCGGCCAAAATTTAAAAAAAAAAATGACGTGGGGTTCCCCCTAAATTCCATACCAGACCCTTCAGGTCTGGTATGGATTTTAAGGGGAACCCCGCGCCAAAAAAAAAAAAAAAAACGGCATGGGGTTCCCCCAAAAATCCATACCAGACCCTTATCCGAGCACGCAACCTGGCAGGCCGCAGGAAAAGAGGGGGGGACGAGAGTGCGGCCCCCCCCTCCTGAACCGTACCAGGCCACATGTCCTCAACATTGGGAGGGTGCTTTGGGGTAGCCCCCCAAAACACCTTGTCCCCATGTTGATGAGGACAAGGGCCTCATCCCCACAACCGTGGCCGGTGGTTGTGGGGGTCTGCGGGCGGGGGGCTTATCGGAATCTGGAAGCCCCCTTTAACAAGGGGACCCCCAGATCCCGGCCCCCCCCTGTGTGAAATGGTAAGGGGGTACTTACCCCTACCATTTCACTAAAAAACTGTCAAAATAGTTAAAAATGACAAGAGACAGTTTTTGACAATTCCTTTATTTAAATGCTTCTTCTATCTTCCTTCATCTTCTTCTTCTTCTGGTTCTTCTGACTCTTCTGGTTCTTCCTCCGGCGTTCTCGTCCAGCATCTTCTCCGCGGCGTCTTCTATCTTCTTCTCCTCGGGCCGCTCCGCACCCATGGCATGAGGGGAGGCTCCCGCTCTTCTCTTCATCTTCTTCTTCATCCTCTTCTCTTCTTCATCTTCTTCATCTTCATCTTCTCTTCTTTTCTTCTGCGGGCCGCTCCGCATCCATGCATGGAGGGAGGCTCCCGCTGTGTGACGGCGTCTCCTCGTCTGACGGTTCTTAAATAACGGGGGGCGGGGCCACCCGGTGACCCCGCCCCCCTCTGACGCACGGGACATGACGGGACTTCCCTGTGGCATTCCCCGTGATGAAGATGAAGAAGATGAAGAAGATGAAGAAGAGAAGAGGATGAAGAGAAGAGCGGGAGCCTCCCCTCATGCCATGGGTGCGGAGCGGCCCGAGGAGAAGAAGATAGAAGACGCCGCGGAGAAGATGCTGGACGAGAACGCCGGAGGAAGAACCAGAAGAGTCAGAAGAACCAGAAGAAGAAGAAGATGAAGGAAGATAGAAGAAGCATTTAAATAAAGGAATTGTCAAAAACTGTCTCTTGTCATTTTTAACTATTTTGACAGTTTTTTAGTGAAATGGTAGGGGTAAGTACCCCCTTACCATTTCACACAGGGGGGGGGCCGGGATCTGGGGGTCCCCTTGTTAAAGGGGGCTTCCAGATTCCGATAAGCCCCCCGCCCGCAGACCCCCACAACCACCGGCCACGGTTGTGGGGATGAGGCCCTTGTCCTCATCAACATGGGGACAAGGTGTTTTGGGGGGCTACCCCAAAGCACCCTCCCAATGTTGAGGGCATGTGGCCTGGTACGGTTCAGGAGGGGGGGGGCCGCACTCTCGTCCCCCCCTCTTTTCCTGCGGCCTGCCAGGTTGCGTGCTCGGATAAGGGTCTGGTATGGATTTTTGGGGGAACCCCACGCCGTTTTTTTTTTTTTTTTGGCGCGGGGTTCCCCTTAAAATCCATACCAGACCTGAAGGGTCTGGTATGGAATTTAGGGGGAACCCCACGTCATTTTTTTTTTTAATTTTGGCCGGGGTTCCCCTTAATATCCATACCAGACCTGAAGGGCCTGGTATGGAATTTAGGGGGACCCCCCCACGTCATTTTTTTTTTTTTTAATTTTGGTTCGGGGTTTCCCTGGGGGGAATTCCCATGCCGTTTTTATCAATGAACTTCTATGTGTATTGTCGGCAATGCGATAGCCGCGGGTAGTTTTAAATGTGTTTTTTCCTTCCAAATGTCATTTTGCTGTCAGACTGTTCTAAACACAGGAAACATGCGCCCCTTTACAGGCATACTATAGACACCCCCCAGGTACGAAATTTAAATGGATATTACACTTTTATTGTTTGACTTTAAGCATTATTAAAATCACTGCTCCTGAAAAAACGGCCGTTTTTAAAACTTTTTTTTGCATTGATCCATGTCCCCTGGGGCAGGACCCAGGTCCCCAAACACTTTTTATGACAATAACTTGCATATAAGCCTTTAAAATTAGCACTTTTGATTATTCATGTTCGTGTCCCATAGACTTTAACGGTGTTCGCGTGTTCGAGCGAACTTTTTTCCTGTTCGCATGTTCTGGTGCGAACCAAACAGGGGGTGTTCGGCTCATCCCTAATAGTCAGTATGTCAAGCCTTAAAATGACCGAAACCTCTGAAATGGTGACAAACTTTAGTACCTTGACTTTTCCATAGGTAATGTTTTTAAGGCTAAGTTCACCTTTTGGAACATGTTACATGGCACATCAGTATTTAGGGTGTAACATGTTCCAGCACATTTTCCCTCACCCCCCAAACCTCCCATGCCAGTGGGTAGGGGGTTCCTCTCCCCCCAAAACCACACCCACTTTAAAATCAGCCCCACCCACACAGCCATGTTATTCATTTATATGAATCTGTGAATGAATAAACCACAAGTCCTGTCTTCCATCATGGCAGACAGAATTGTAGTATCATTGATTGTGCTGATCAGTGCACTCATTGTCCATTCACAAGCCCTCCAGCTTTCTAACAAAAAGCCTGTACAGATGTATGGGCAGAAGGCTGAAGGACTTGTCTGCAGGAGCCTGACATTCCATCCATGATCCATTCATACCAGATAACTGATAACAGGTCTAAAATTATTGTTCTCACTCCAGCATGCGTGTTGATAACATGTGCAGAAAAATGAAAGCTTTAGTGCGCAGGCGCCCCTCCCATCTGTGTTTATTCTTGTATATGTGTGTATGTGGGGGTGGCGGAGGTTCATATTTATGTATTTTGAGAGGTTAAAGTGCTTGGAATTAACTTTATTTTCTTACACTTTATTTTTATCACCGGAGAACATGAGTCCCCTATGTAATTTTTTTGGGGACAGGTTCCCCTTAATGAGACCACTGATGCCTCCTAAACTAATGGAGTGCAGATCACGCTTGTGATGAGAGTCACTTTGGGTAGGGTGCCAGAGAACTCAGATCTGTGCTAGTCAGACTCGCTGTACAGCCACACTGGAATATTCTATATATGTATATATTGCGTATTGTCTCATGCTTTTGGACTTTGCTCTGATTGTTTGGGGTGTGGTTGTATTCCATTGTTTTATTGTGTCTGTCTGCCTTGGAAGAAAAATAGATTATGGGATGTATACCTCTGTGGAGGGGGGATTCCTCCAACAGCTCTCCTTGCTGATTGGACAGTTTACGTCACCCTGAATTCCAAAGAGAGAGGCGATTGACCCCTGAGTTGTACTGTATATCTTTTTGTACATGTATTTTAATGAAGAGTCTGAGGTTTTTCACTCTACACTGAGTTACGGTTAGTGACTGGGTGGGCTAAAGGGTCTTGGATCGTGTGGTACCTGACAGAGAAAGCATTTACATCGGACATACTCCTGTTGAGAACAGAGGTCCGTTACAACACTCCATTAGCTTCTTCCCAGTGGCAGCAGGACCCCAAAGTCTCATTTTACTGATCACTTCCGGGTTACAAATAGAAAGGGGAGATCAACAAACAGACATTTGCTGGTCTCCCTAATGGAGGCTGCCATTGCTGAACTCTCCTTGGAGAATGCTAGTTATTTGGCTGTTCAGATGCTTTCATACCAGCGTTGCCTATCTCTAGTTATACAATAAATGTCTGGCACTGATTTTCTGAAGTCACACACAGCAAGGTATCTATACGTTTTTGGGGTAAATGTGTAATAGCAGTCATGCATTCTTCACTTTAAAAAGTGCTTAACCAGCAAGCTGGAGGATTATTTTAAAAAGTCAAGATGATATATTAATTCTGAGCACATTGGGTGGATTTGAAGTCATCTTGAGGGATCTGACCAGCAGTGGTGCTCTGTTTTGGTTTTCTTTTTTCTTTTCCATTAGTTATTCCATCTTAACCTCCTCAAGAATGGGATGTCCCCCCCTCCCCTTCCTCCCCAGGCCATGTTCAGTTTTCAGCACTGTAATGCCCCGTACACACGGTCGGATTTTCCGACGGAAAATGTGTGATAGGACCTTGTTGTCGGAAATTCCGACCGTGTGTAGGCTCCATCACACATTTTCCATCGGATTTTCCGACACACAAAGTTTGAGAGCAGGCTATAAAATTTTCCGACAACAAAATCCATTGTCGGAAATTCCGATCGTGTGTACACAAATCCGACGGACAAAGTGCCACACATGCTCAGAATAAATAAAGAGATGAAAGCTATTGGCTACTGCCCCATTTATAGTCCCGACGTACGTGTTTTACGTCACCGCGTTCAGAATGATCGGATTTTCCAACAACTTTGTGTGACCATGTGTATGCAAGACAAGTTTGAGCCAACATCCGTCGGAAAAAATCCTAGGATTTTGTTGTCGGAATGTCTGGACAAAGTCCGACCGTGTGTACGGGGCATAACACTTTAAATGACAATTACTCAGTCATGCAACACTTTACCCAAATTTAATTTCATCTTTTTTTTTTAAACAGATAGAGATTTATTTTGGTAGGATTTAATCACCACCGAGTTTTTATGTTTTGCAATATAAATGAGAAAAATCTATTCTGGTTAAAAATGTTGGTTATAAAATTTTGCAAATAAATAACATGCATTTATAAATTTAGACCAACATATATTCTGCTACATTTATTGAGTAAAAATAATAAATTGATCAGTCCTGATGTACTGATGGACTCATTTTTAAGGCCCTAAAATGACAGGACAATACCCCCCAAATGACACATTTTTAAATATAGACACCCCAATGCATTTAAGAGGCATTGTGAGATTTTGAAGTTGTATTTTTTGTTACAATTTTTTGGAAAATGAATATTTTTTTTTCCACAATGGTGTTATTAAGTTATTTCTCACACACGACATAGGTATACTTATATACTTATATACTTATACTTACTTACTTACACCCCAAAACACATTCTGCTATACCTCCTGCGTAGGGATGAGCCAAACACCCCCCCCGGTTCGGTTCGCACCAGAACTTGCGAACAGACCAAAACTTTGCACGAACGTTAGAACCCCATTGAAGTCTATGGGACTCGAACGTTCAAAATCAAAAGTGCTCATTTTAAAGGCTAATTTGCATGGTATTGTCCTAAAAAGTGTAATATTCCTTTGAATTTCGTACCTGGGGGTGTCTATAGTATGCCTGTAAAGGGGCGCATGTTTCCCGTGTTTAGAACAGTCTGACAGCAAAATGACATTTCAAAGGAAAAAAAGTCATTTAAAACTACTTGCCGGTCCGACAATACACATAAAAGTTCATTGATAAAAACTGCATGGGATTTCCCCACAGGGGAACCCCGAACCAAAATGTAAAAAAAAAAACTGGCGTGGGGGGTCCCCCTAAATTCCATACCAGGCCCTTCAGGTCTGGTATGGATTTTAAGGGGAACCCCGCGCCAAAATTTAAAAACAATATGATGTAGTGGTCCCCCTCAAAATTCATACCAGACCTGGATTTTAAGGGGAACCCTGTGCCAATATAAAAAAAAAAATGGGCGTGGGGTCCCCCCCAAAAATCCATACCAGACCCTTATCCGTGCACGCAATCTGGTAGGCTGCAGGAAAAGAGGGGCGACGAGAGAGCACCCCCCCTCCTGAACCGTACCAGGCCACATGCCCTCAACATTGGGAGGGTGCTTTGGGGTAGCCCCTCAAAGCACCTTGTCCCCATGTTGATGAGGACAAGGGCCTCATCCCCACAACCCTTGGCCGGTGGTTGTGGGGGGTCAAAAATGACAAGAGACAGTTTTTGACAATTCCTTTATTTAAAGTCTTCTTTTTTCCATCTTCTTTCTTCTATCTTCCTTCGGTTTCTTCCTCCATCTTCTTCTTCCTCCAATCCTCTGCTTCTTGCTCCTGTGTTCTCATCCGCAGGGCAGCCATCAGCCCCTTACGCAGCTTTAGGTCTGGCCCCCCCCTGGGCCCAACCACAAACATTAATCAAGGCCCGCCCACTGGCTGTCCCACCGAATCCACCCACTGGCCATCCCACAAAGTCCTTCAGTGCACCCACTTTTATTTTAATAATTTTACAACCCAATATAACCTCCATCCCATGTTCACTTCCTCCTCCACTCCCATGTCCTCTTCCATCCCATGTGCTCCTCTTCCAGTCCCTTCTCCCCCATCCCATGTCCTCCTCCTCCATCCCATGTCCTCTTCCTTCTCCAGTCCCATCTCCTTCATTCCATGTCCTCTTCCTTCTCCAGTCCCATTTCCTTCATTCTATGTCCTCTTCCTTCTCCATTCCTGTGTCCTCCTCCATCCCATGTGCTCCTCTTCCAGTGCCTTGTCCCCCATCCCATGTCCTCTTCCTTCTCCAGTCCCATCTCCTTCATCCCATGTCCTCTTCCTTCTCCAGTCCCATCTCCTTCATTCCATGTCCTCTTCCTTCTCCAGTCCCGTGTCCTCCCCCATCCCATGTGCTCCTCTTCCAGTCCCTTGTCCCCCATCCCATGTCCTTATCCTTCTCCAGTGCCATCTCTTCCATCCCATGTCCTCCTCCTTCTCCATCAAATGTGTTCCTCTTCCTGTGCCTTGTCCCCATTCTATGTCCTCTTCCTTCTAAAGGTCCCATCTCCTCCATCCCATGTCCTCTCCCTTCTTCCAGTCCCATCTTCTCCATCCCATGTCTTCCTGCTTCTAAATCCCATGTGCACCTCTTCCAGTCCCTTGCCCCCCATCCCATGTTCTCTCCCTTCTTCAGTCCCATCTCCTCCTTCCCATGTGCTCCTTTTCCAGTCCCTTGTCCCCCATCCTATGTCCTCCTTTTGCAGTCCCATCTTAGCCATCCCATGTCCTCCTCTTCCTCCATTCTAGGTCCTCCTCCTCCATCCCATGTCATCCTTCTCCCATCCCTCTCTCTTCTCTCATCTGACCTCTATGTCAGTCCTCTCTCACAGTGTCCTCCCTCTTTAGTCCTTCTATCCCTTCTGTGCCGTCAGTACAGCCCAGATCAAGTCCATTGTAATCTCTCTAGTATGTAGAGGAGAGGAGTGTGGAGGGTATGACAGTGGCAGAATGGGGAAGGATTTATTTTAATGGCAGTCTGCGGGGTGACCAGGGAGTGATGTTGGCTAGATAAGGGTCTGAGTGATGTCCTACAGCTGGATAGATGAAGTGGTCTCGGGGTGATGCAAGCTGGGGGAAGAAGGGGGCTGAGATGTGGTCAGATAGGGGTGTTTATATAATACAAAATTGGTACTTAAAGAAAACATTGTCCTGTTATAAGATGTAAATATGTATCTATATAATCCAGCACCTAGCACTCTGTATGCCCAGATAATGTGAAATGAATTTATGACAATTCCTGTGTTATCTTATCCAAGCTCTGAGTCTGTACAATCAGAGGTGTAAACTCACCACATAAACACAGAATTACATGAATGGTCAAAAATGGCATTCACATTATCTGGACATAGAGATTAGGGGATGTTATATAGATAGGGCTGTGTGCTAGCTTGGGAGATATCTGTCACACTCACTGTCTCTTCATCCTCTGTGTCTCCTTATCGATGCAATACCTACAGGACAAATCCTACAGAAACTTTGGCAGCTTTTCTTCCAAGGAGACTTTACTCAGTAAAAAACTCCTCTTACCTCCTCCTTGTAGTGTGAGCAGACATCCCGACCAGCAGTAGCTACAGTGAGCTCCGCCCCCCTCAGCACACCGCACTGGTGATCGGAGGAGGGGGAGGGAGGGAGTCAGAGATCTCACAGGGACAGGAGGAGCTTTGGAGATTCTAAAATACATACACCGCCGGTGTTCTATCGACAGAACCCTGGCACAGTGTATGTATTTAGAAGCTGCTGTCCCCACAGTAGCAAGTGTACCCCCCCTACCCACGGCCCTCAGTCCCCCCTGGTCAGAATGGAGAAGCCCCGCTCCATCGGCTAGGTGTTCTGCTGTGATAAGCAGCCAATGTCTGTCACAGGAAGCTTCATTGCGGCGTCTGTCCTCAGTATATACAGGGAAAGTACCCAAAGAAGCAGTCCCCGCTCGGGCCCCTAGGGACGCCGGGGCCCCTTACAGGTGTATGGGCTGTACGCCCTTGATGGCGGCCCCGCTCATCCGGCATCTTCCTCTGTGGCATCTTCTTCCCTTCTCCTTCTCGGGCCACTCCGCATCCATGATGGGAGGCTCCCACTGTGTGACGCTTTTCGTCTTCTGACGGTTCTTAAATAACGGAGGGCGAGGCCACCTCGTGACCCATTGTGACGCATTGGGACTTGATGGAGACTTCCTTGTGGCATTCCCAGTGACATCAGAGGGGGGCAGGGTCATCCGTTATGTAACGGGTGACCCCCTCTGACGTCGCGGGGAATGCCACAGGGAAGTCCCTGTCATTTCCCCATGCATCAGAGGGGGGAGGGGTCACCGGGTGGCCCTCCATTAATTAAGAACCGTCAAAAGATGAGAAGCGTCACACAGCAGGAGCCTCCCATAATGTATGCGGAGCGGCCCGAGAAGAAGAAGGGAAGAAGACACCGCGGAGGAAGATGCCACACGAGAACAGTGGAGCAAGAAGCAGAGGATCAGAGGAAGAAGATGATGGAGGTAGAAACCGAAGGAAGATAGAAGAAAGAAGATAGAAGAAAGAAGATGCAAAAAAGAAGACTTTAAATAAAGGAATTGTCAAAAACTGTCTCTTGTCATTTTTAACATTTTTGACAGTTTTTTGTGAAATGGTAGGGTACCCCTTACCATTTCACACGGGGGGGTGGGATCTGGGGGTCCCCTTGTTAAAGGGGGCTTCCAGATTCCGATAAGCCCCCCCGCCCGCAGACCCCCACAACCACCGGTGTGGGAATGAGGCCCTTGTCCTCATCAACATGGGGACAAGGTGCTTTGGGGGACTACCCCAAAGCACCCTCCCAATGTTAAGGGCATGTGGCCTATTACAGTTCAGGGGAGGGCGCTCTCTCTTCCCCCCTCTTTTCCTGCGGCCTGCCAAGTTGCGTGCTCGGATAAGGGTCTGGTATGGATTTTTATGATGGGACCCCACGCCAATTTTTTTTTAAATTTTGGCACGGGGTTCCCCTTAAAATCCATGCCAGACCTGAAGGGCCTGGTATGGAATTTAGGGGGACCCTCACAAAAGTTTTTTTTTAAATTGTGGTTCGGGGTTCCCCTGTGGGGAAATCCCATGCAGTTTTTATCAATGAAATTTTATGTGTATTGTCGGACGACAATTCATATAGCCACAAGTAGTTTTAAATGACTTTTTTTCCTCTGAATTGTCATTTTGCTGTCAGACTGTTCTAAACACGGGAAACATGCGCCCTTTTACAGGCATACTATAGACACCCCCAGGTACAAAATTTAAAGGAATATTATACTTTTATTGTTTCACTTTAAGCATTATTAAAATCACTGCTCCCGAAAAAACAGTTGTTTTTAAAACTTTTTTTGGATTGATACATGTCCCCTGGGGCAGGACCCAGGTCCCCAAACACTTTTTATGACAATGACATGCATATAAGCCTTTAAAATTAGCACTTTTGATTTCTCCCATAGACTTTTAAAGGGTGTTCCGCGGCTTTCGAATCTGCCGCGAACACCCCAAATTGTTCGCTGTTCGGCGAACTGGTGAACAGCTGATGTTCGAGTCGACCGTGAGTTCGACTCGAACTCGAAGCTCATCACTACTCCTGAGTATAAGGGATACCACATCTGTGATACAATTTTCATAGCCTAGATGTATAGACAAAATTCAAGGAGCACCATGGGGCTTTCAGGGGACATAAATTACACATCTAATTTCCTGACTACCTATCACATTTCTTGAGTCCCTGAAGTGCCAGGACAAAAGAATCACCAACAAAATCACCACATTTTGTTTATAAAACACTACAAGGTTTTTTTTTTAAGAGGCATAGTTAGTGTATTTTTTTTCCATAATGACACTGTACTTACTATGGTGACAGTGTGTAAAAAAAATATTCATTTTTTTTAACATGTCACCAGAGCAGTGCAGTGTCACCATAGTGATGTTGTACTGCTAGGGGGGGATGATAAGGACTTTTTTAACATTATGATTGCTTATACAATCATGATCAATGTATAAGCAATCATTTCTAACTGTGTTTGGTATCGTTCACAATGCCGTCATTTACTACTGTGATAGCTGTGATTGGCTGCAGCTATCGCATAGTACATTGTTTCTGTGATTTGCCTTGAACCATGTATTTGTTGTGACCAATCATGAGACAGACATTGTTTACTACTGCTGACTGTGATTGCTAGGAACACCCAAACTGAGAGGCCATGTGGGTACATCCTCCCAGAACGACATTTGTCTCACCAGGATGTATATATGCAGTGGGCTGGCAGGAAAAGTTAAGCTAATAGTTTGGCACCCAAAAATGTTAAATGAAGAGTAGGAGATCCACATTCTGTTCTAGAAAGCCAGATCATTGCTGGTATTGTGAAGGACCTGGAGCACCCAGAGGGACACAATGATTCAATATACATAACTTTCCACTGCCAACTGTGTTTTTAAGAGACATTGTTAAACAGGATCTGAGCCTACTTGCTGCACTTTGTACCCCAAAAATTTGTTTTAATTGTTTTTTCCACAAACCACAGTCTTATAAAGACACATAAACCTAAGCACATAGTTACATAGTTGATAAGGTTGAATGAAGACACTAGTCCATCCAGTCCATATTCTGTGTGTGTGTTTATGTCACTACTATATCCCTGTATATTGTATTCACTAAAATGTCCACCTCAAAGTTTTATCAACATTCTCTGACAACACCAACTGTGGAAGGGAGTTCTACATCCTTAACAATCCAACAGTAAAGAACCCCTTATGGAGTTGAAGGCTAAACCACTTCTCATCCAACTTCTTCGAGTGGCTGCGTATCTTCTTTACAGACTAGAGACTGGGGGGGCACATGCGCGGCGCGGAACTGGAAGGTCTCTTCTGAGCAGAGCTCCATCACAGTGGGGACTACAGTGCCTTCCCTGGGGCCGAAAAAAACATCTAATCGATCCCAAAACCACCTGTACCCCCGGGGGAACGAGCGGTGGATGCCGTCCTACAAGTCCCGTCATGGGAAACCCGCACAAAGGTCCCTCCTCATGGTCCGGGAGATGGCTGAGGACTCCCAAGATGGCACCGCTTCACAGCGTGCTTCAGCCTCTACACACAGTTTGGCAGCCTCTCCTGCACATTCGTTTGGGGATGGTGAGTACACACTGCAACTCACCAAAGCAGACCTGGATGACAGCCTTACAGCTATGTATAACAAAATTGCAGAGAAATTCCAGACGGAAATCCATAAATCCACTAACACTTTACAGCAAGAGATAGCTGTCCTTGGAGGGAGAACCGATCGCTTAGAGACTAAGCATTATGAGTTGCAGCTTGCATACACAGATGTTTGGAGAGATCATGAGGCCCTCACAGATTCTGTATCCCAGCTCCAGGCCCATTTGGAGGACCTGGATAACAGAAATAGGAGAAACAACCTGAGAATTAGAGGGGTTCCTGTGGAGGTTACTGAGTTAACCCCAGCCATCCACAAGTTGTTCCAGTCCTTGCTGCCTGATTCCCCACTGTCTGCATTTGCTTGTGACAGGCTGCACAGTGCTCTCCGTCCCAAACCCCCTGAAGATAAGCCTCCTAGGGACATAATTCTATGCCTCAAAGATTATCTGGTGAAAGAGGAGATTCTCAGGGCCTCCCGCAACACCCCTAACATCTTGCTGGAAGGTACTAAAATTCAAATATACCCAGATATATCTCCGGCCACCTTAGATAAATGCCGAAAACTTAAGGAGATCACCACTCCTCTCCAAGAAGCAAGAATTAGATACAGATGGGGGTTTCCCTTTAAACTCCAAGTCATCCACAATGGTTCCACATACACTGTAATCACTATCCAAGAAGGAAAGGAACTCCTAGTTAAACTAGGTCTCTTGGCCAAAGAAGATCTCCCTAGGATGCCGTCCACCCCGTGCCCTTCTACCTTTTGGGCAACCCGTCACCGCAGAGGGATCACAGACGACAAAGGCAGGAACTCAGAGGCCGCAGGTTTTAGTAGCTAAACACCAGCCTCCCTTACCGGCTCTTTTAGCCTGTGTTTCCTTATTTTTTTATATTGTTTTCCTTTCTTTTCTTTTCTCATATAACTTGGGACTTTTCCAGAACGGCTGAGATGCAACATGAACTGTCTCAGGAAGGGTGAGAAAGTACTGGCCCCTTTTTCATTACCGGAGCCCCTCTCCCTTCCACGGTATGTATGCACCTGTATGCACCAAATATATCCCAGACTGTTCCCCGCTGTGCTGACGTACAGTGGCACCCGTTTGGTTGTTCCCCCACTCTTGCTGAACTCCACAGGCGGAGGGATTCGGAAAGAAAAGAAAAAAGAGGAGTGGAACTTTTGGACCCCCTCTCCTGGAACTATTTTTTCCTGGGTTAGCTTATTAGCCCCCTTCTTTTTTTTTTGCTGGCCTGTGTACTCCAACCTTTTATTTATTTATTTATTTATGTATTTATTTATTTATTTATTTTATATTCCCCTATACAGGCAACCAAGAGTGTTGGACAGTATTGTCCTACTGTTCAAGAGGTTTTTCCTTTAACAGATAACTATAGTATCCTTTTGTCGGGATGGTCTTTCCCCTCCCAACCCCAATGCTTTGTATTTTCGTTTTTCTGGTTTATTGTTTATTGTTTTTGGGTTATGGGACCTTACCTTTTGATGTCACACAATATGTCCTTTCATGCATTATAGTCCTAACTGTATGCCTTGGTTACTGCAATCACCAGAAAACTATAGCCCTTTGGCCAGACATCCCCACCCTCCCAAGGTGGTGGACGATGGCTATCACCTCCTCGGGATCGCTTCACGCTGATACATGCCCTCCTGTCTTCCTACACTTACCATGGGTCTTAGATTAATATCCCATAAAGTTAGGGGTTTCAACTCCCCACAAAAGCGGAAGAAGGCATTTAGTGCATATAAACGCCTTCATGCTGATATTGTTCACCTACAGGAGACTCACTTCTCCGAAAACAATCACCCCACATATTTTGATAGAGCATTTGGGCAAGGGTACTATACGACGTTTGGATCCAGATCCCGAGGGGTTGCAATATTTATTAAAAATGGTTTATTAGGCAGCGCACAGAGAAAGACGTGTGGACATAGAGCTCCACAGTTCCAGCTTCAATCCATCGACATCCTGGCTGTAAACATCCCGGGTAAGCCACCAACTTTTCCCTAGTGGACAGCTCCTGCCCTCATCCCAGCCAGTATTGAGAGGCTCGGTCGGCTCATAGCGGCTTCCCCCGGTCCTCTCCACATGGCCTTGGCCGGCTGCCATCTTGAGGCCTACAGAGGCCTACAAAGCCTCCCCACTGACCGACCGATTGACGGACGCTACTTACTCAGACCACCTGAGGTGGGGTGCCCGGCCGGGTGTCCTTCCTCCCATTCGACCCGTGGCCGGATCAGCAATACAAAGAGTCTTCACCACTGTAAGACCCACGAGGCCTATATCATCCCCAGGCTGGAGTGATGCGGACCGCGGGATTACAGGCAGAACATCCAGACATTCCTAGGCCTATGCCCACAGAGGTATTCACCAATTAGTACATCCGTGGTGACCCGCCGCTACATCTCTATTGGCTGCCTAAACAGACCTGCGGCCCACCACCATCTTGCGGTCTGTAGCATCCCCTGGCCTGGAGTGCAGCGGCCCATGGATAGCATACCCGCCCTCCTCTGGTAGTGGCAGCATTCCCTGAAGGGGACAAAGGAACGAGATACAAACGGAGGTCTGCCTGGGATCCCCTGACAGCCAGCATCCTACATCAGCGATTCACAGCCATTCTGAGGCCTGTGCAGTCAGACTCCCCCTCCTCACTCAGGTACAGTACTCTATAGCAACCATCCCCACAGTTTGAGTGGTCATATCTGGCCCCAAGAAAGGAGAAGTCCATCAACACACCAGCGGCATTCACTTCCCTGCCATTTCTAATTTCCTACCATGTATGCAGCATACCCTCCAATAAGTTCAGAAGGGTCTCACAGAGGCTCCCCCCAAGATTCCAGATAACCCAACTACACCCCTAAGGCATACAATGGGGGGGCGCAGGGGCAATTAACACCAATGGTGGAATGCTGTAGATTCTCTCAGGTCCCCACTCCTTTACTAAGGGATCCTCCACCACTACCAAAGCTTTCACAATCACAGGATCATATCCGACTTCCCCCGGACACCTTCGGGCACTACATGGGCAAAATAGGATTTCAGAAGTACACATATCAAGGTTTTATACCACCATCAAAATCAGCACAAAACATGGACCGATTCCTATATAGATCGCAATGCCCGGCCTCAAATACACCCACAGAATCGACTGATGCTGCAGACTTATTAGCCTCCGCACCGGGTATATTTCACACAGGAAATGCTAACCAACAGGCAAATTCCGCCAAAGCAGTCACGGTAGCAGTTTTAGATCTGAAACTGCAGACACGTCTACAAGATTTGACACGCAATATAGCTAAAAAGGGTGGGAAGATCGCTTAAGAGCTCAGGGGGGAGATAGATTAGCTTGGAGAGCGCACGGCCACTCTGGAAACTAAATTTGATGAGACTGTACAATATATGCATGCACTTGAAGAAGAAAATGCATTTCTTAAACACACTGTTTCCCAAATACAACTCCAACAAGAAGATTTGGAGACTAGAGAATGTCATTCCAATGTGCGGATCCGTGGAGTCCCGGAAACAGTCAATGACAAAGAGCTGCGGACGTATCTACTCAACCTTTTTGTCACGCTAGCCCCACATATACCCGATATTGACTGGTGCCTAGATAGGGCCCACAGATCCTTGGCACCCAAACCTCCTCCTGGATCAAATCTGAGAGACTTAATAGTTCGTATTCACTACTATGAAAGTAAGGAAGCTTTAACAGTAGCCACATGCAACAAAAACTGCATCGACTTCAAGGGATCCAAACTCCAAATTTTTAGCGACCTCTCCCCCATCACCCTGGCCAAAAGACGCAATCTTCGCCCAATCATGGCCCACCTCCAACTGCAACAAATCCTCTACAGATGGGGATTCTCATTCCGGCTTTCAGCATCCAAAGATGGCACACAATACTCCATCAGAGATCTCCATGAATGCGAGGCCTTCATTCGAAACTTGGGACTGCCCTCAGTTCCAGAAGAAGAGCTCCAGCTTTCCCCGCCTCCACTGACCTCCAAGCCACTCCAGGCCCCAGCAGTAATTTGGACCCCAGTGCGTCTAAGACCACAGAAGGCTTTCTCTACACCGCAACGCTCCAATCCGCCTAGACCCCCCACCTGAGGCCCCCAAGGTTTAATGTTTTGCACCTCTTTGTCTTTGGTCCCCAGGTGCCCAGGATCTCGGCTGATTTCCTCAGGTATATACGGGGAGAGCTCTCCCCTTTACTCCCTTCCTCTTCTGAA
The DNA here is from genome assembly GCF_042186555.1 of Aquarana catesbeiana. NCBI lineage: Eukaryota > Metazoa > Chordata > Amphibia > Anura > Ranidae > Aquarana > Aquarana catesbeiana. The sequence continues at coordinate 14,700,303 of NC_133324.1, read as the reverse complement.
AAGATCAGTAAACCCAGTTTCTAATTTTTTTGTCTATTTTTTCACATATCTGTTTTTTTTCATTTTGGAAGACTTCTGTTCTTCTTTTGGCCCTCAATGTGGTGCCAAGTAAGTGGTACTCTGTTTTGAATGTTACCTCTTGTCAAATGTCCGAAACCAGTCATCTTTTAAAGAAGCGGGCCACAGCCTGCCGTTCTAGCTGACCGTAATGCTCCTCTACATGGCCAAGGTGTTCCACCTTGGTCCCCTAAAGGACTTTCCTCCTTCAGGCTTTCAAAACACTTGTTTCAATTTTTTTAAATTTTTTCTCTAATTTTTTTTCTTCTTTTGTCAGGTCTCTTTTTGACCTGCCCTTATGTCTAAGTTTGCTATGGTTCTATTACCTTGTTAACAAAAATTCAGTCTCTGTCTTTTTACTGTATGAGAAATGTTCACATATGTTTCCTTGCAGATCATTTATTATGAGGTTGGTTATACTATTATGCCAGATTGAGAGAATGCTTGCTATTCAATTTAAAACTACCATATGGTCTTGAAAATCTTCTCATGTAATGTAAAGGGCTTGAATTCCATTCACAAGCACTGGTTGGCTCTGAAGGAATTCAAGGCCTTGGGGGCTGATGTGGTCATGGTTCAGGAGATGCATTTCCGTCCGGGGGGTTCCTTCAAATTTGCCTCCAAAATGTTTCCTACTACTTATATGGCCTCCGACCCCCCGGGAAGGGTGGGTGTAGCCATTTTGATCAACTGCTTCTGTCCATTAAAAATCACTACCTCATCATTGGATCCCCACAGTAGGTATGTTCTCCTGAACTGTGTCCATCACAAAACACCCCTCACACTAGTCAATGTCTACACCCCTAATTCGGGGCAGATCGGATTCCTCACAAAGATCCTTGAGAGGTTACACATCTCCCCACAACCTTTTACAATAGTTGGAGGTGATTTCAATGTATGCATGTCCCCCAGCAAGATCAGACACACACTTTTCCAAAATACCCCACCGCTCCAAGCTCACAAACTGTCCACTTCATATCAGAAATTAACGTGCTCATACAACTTATTTGATGCATGGAGAGTAAAACATCCAACACATAGGCAATATACCTTCTACTCCCCTCCACACAAAATGTACTCCCGCTTAGATCATTTTCTGATTACTGCACCCCTATTACCTTACCTGGTTGCCTCTGAAATAGGCCCCATTACTTGGTCCGATCATGCCCTTATTACACTAGATCTAGCCATACACTCTACACTGCCTAAAACGTGCCACTGGAGACTGAACGAGTCCCTTTTGTGGAATACTGATACTAATAACCTACTCCAATCGAAACTCACAGAATATTTTCAGCTAAATGAGGGCTCGGTCTCAAGTGTATCTACCCTATGGGAGGCCCACAAGGCCTTCTTTAGCGGCGAATGCATTTCTGCTGGTTTGCGCAAGAAACTGGAATCTACTCAATAAAAATCGGATCTTCTAACCCGACTACACTCAGAGGAAATGCATTTGCTTCGATCTCCCACAATAGCCCGCCTACGTACAGTGGTATCTATCCGAAACCAAATTAAGGCTCTCGATATGGGTAGAGTCTCTAGAGCCATGTTGTGGTCAAGACAGAGGTTTTACGAGTTTGCAGATAAGCCACATAGGATGCTAGTTCATAAATTAAAACCACGTCCTTCCCTATCTATCCCTGATGATATAATACAACCTGATGGTACACCTACTTACTCCCCCCAGGACATGTCAAAGGTCTTTGGAGACTTCTATAACAAAATTTACAATTGCCTATGCTCAGACCCATCGACCCAGTTTACACAAGAGAAGTTTGACGCCTTCATATCTTCCTTACAACTTCTGCTAATCTCTCCAGAGCAGCTATCCTCACTTACAGTAATACACCAATTACCGCTGAGGAATTGGCGGACATGATTAGATTACTCCCCTCACACAAAGCTCCAGGCCCTGACGCACTCCCCTATTCATATTACAAAACCTTCCTCCCAATATTAGCACCACACATGTTGAATTTATTTTCCTCCTTACTCAAAGGTAATCTGCCTCACTCTCAGTTTTTGCATGCACATATTACAGTAATACCCAAACCAGGCAAAGACCCATCTACCCCTGATAATTATCGTCCTATTGCCCTGTTAACATCTTCGCCCCCGCGCTATAGCCAAAAGATGGCTGCAAAGTGGACGCTAATTGCTGGGAGGCCGTCCCTGGACGTTCTCCTGTTTACTTCCGCGATGCGCGCTCCCACGGGCACGCATCGGGGAAGTTCTGTGCTGGCCGTGTCCCTCGGACACAGCCAGTCAGAGATCACTGAAAACAGCCAATCACAGTGGCCATTTTCAGCGCAATCAGCGTTGCCAATGAGAGATGATCTCATATGTAAACATATGAGATCATCTCTCATCGCTGGCTCTCCCTCCTCACACGCTGTCTCTGAGCGAACCGCTGCGGCGGTAAGTAAAAAAAAAAAAAAAAATTAAAAAAAGTGTCCCCACTGCCATCTGTCCCTGACATCTGTTCCTGCCATCTGTCCCTGCTGTCATGTCCTGCCATCTGTCCCTACTGCCATGTCCCAGCCATCTGTCCCCACTGTCATGTCGCTGCCATCTGTCCCCACTGTCATGTCCCTGCCATCTGTCCCCACTGCCATCTGTTCCCAGTGCCATCTGTCCCTACTGCCATCTGTCCCCAGTGCCACGTATAAGTGCCATCTGTCATCAGTGCCATCTGTCATCAGTGCCACATAGTGCCATCTGTCATCAGTGCCACCTGTCAGTGTCACGTGCCATCTGTCATCAGTGTCACGTGTCATTAGTGCCACGTATTAGTGCCATCTGTCATCAGTGTCATCAGTGCCACGTATCAGTGCCATCTGTCAGTGCAACGTATTAGTGCCATCTGTCATCAGTGCCACATAAAGTGCCATCTGTCATCAGTGCCACGTATTAGTGCCATCTGTCAGTGCCACATATTAGTGCCATATGTCATCGGTGCCACGTATTAGTGCCATCTGTCATCAGTGCCACATATTAGTGCCATCTGTCATCAGTGCCACATCAGTATCAGTGCCATCTGTCATCAGTGCCACATCAGTGCCACGTATCAGTGCCACATCAGTGTCACATGTCATTGTCCTGGTGCTCTAGGGCCTTCAAAAGTGTAATAGTTAGTCAACAAGTTAGATGTGTAATTTATGCTTCTAGAACACATGATGGCGCTCCCTGCATGTTGGGCCTCTCTATGTGGTCAGGCTGTGAAAAAGTCCCACACATGTGGTATCGTAATACTCAGGAGGAGTAGCAGAATGTATTTTGGGGTGTTATTTGTGGTATATACATGCCATGTGAGAGAAATAACCTATTACAATGACAATTTTGTGGGGGAAAAAAATCTTCATTTTGCAAAGAATTGTGGGAAAAAATAACAACATCAAAAACCTCACCATGCAGCTTACTAAATACCTTGGAATGTCTACTTTCAAAAAATGGGTCATTTGGGGGTATTTGTACTTTCTTGGCTTGTTCAGGTCGCAAGAAATGAGATAGACCACCAGTACATCAGGTGTGATCAATTTTTTATGATTTGCACCATAGTTTGTAGACTCTCTAACTTTCACAAAGACCAAATAATATCCACTAATGTGGGTTATTTTTACCAAAGATATGTAGCAGTAAAAATTGTGGCCAAAATTTATGAAGAAAAATTACTAATTTGCAAAATTGTATCACAGAAACTAAGAAAAATTAGTTTTTTTTCAAAATGTTTGGTCTTTTTTCATTTATAGAGCAAAAAATAAAAAACCCAGAGGTGATCAAATACCACCAAAAGAAAGCTCTATTTGTATGAAAAAAAGGACAAAAAATTAATTTGGGTACATTATGACATGACTGAGTAATTGTCATTCAAAGTGTGAGAGCACTGAAAGCTGAAAATTGGTCTGGGCAGGAGGGGGGTTTAAGAGCCCAGTTGTCAAGTGGTTACATTCGGATTATAAAATCTTCACAAAAATATTGGCCAACAGACTCTCGAAAATATTACCATCACTAATACATAGAGACCAGGTCGGTTTTGTCCCCACAAGACATGCAGGGGACAACACTAGGCGCACAATAGACCTTATTGATCTATTAACCAGAACAAAAACCCCTGCTTTGATTCTGAGCCTAGATGCCCAAAAAGCATTTGATCGACTCAGTTGGCCCTTTATGTTTGCAATTTTGGTGAAATGCGGATGCTCTGGACCCTTTATACATGCCCTTCGTGCCCTATATTCCCGTCCCACCTCCCAGGTTCAACTGTCATCTCACATATCCCCTACATTCCCCCTCAGTAACAGTACCAGGCAGGGGTGTCCCCTGTTACCCTTATTGTTTATCCTCAGCTTAGAACCCCTGGCTGCTGCCATATGCGATAGCCCCAATGTCACTGGAGTATACTTACGACACAGAGAATACAAAATATCCCTTCGCAGATAATATCCTCCTGACGCTCACACATCCACACTCGTCCCTACCATCACTCCACAATATTTTAACAGCTTTTAGCGCTATCTTAGGTTATAAAATTAATGCTACCAAGACGGAGGCCCTTCCCATTAATATCACCCCTCCTCAATTAAATATACTACAACAAAATTATAATTACCACTGGTGTGCTTCCTCGCTGAAATATTTAGGAGTACAGCTTACAGCATCATATTCTACGTTATACCAAGCTAATTTCCCCCCACTATCGCTCTTTTGTCACAATTGAAAGTTCTTCAAAGGAGAAGTCTCCATTTTATATGGAATAACGCATCCCATCGGGTGGCAGGATCAGTGGTCATGGCACGTAAAAATAGAGGAGGTTTAGGAGCCCCTGATTTTAATAAATACTATTACGCCTCACTTCCTGGACCCACAGGTCCTTACTTCCTGGACCCACAGGAAAGCTCCAAACAGATGGGCTGAGATCAAAATGAGCATTACCTCTCCAGTCCACCCATGTTATCTGCTCTGGCAGTCTAGTGACAAACACATGCCCCAGCTGGGAGGTCTATGCCTGGCTCCAATTCTATTTACCTTAGCAATATTGAAAGATGCTCTGATCGTTATTCATTATCTTCTTCAAGCTCACCTCTTTTAAACCTTCTCTTCAACCCAGACATTCCTGATAGCTTGTCATATGATCGTATGATACATTGAACTAGGGCCGGGATCTTTCAGCTGAGGCATCTTGTTAATCCAGCTATGATACATCTACTATCTTTCACTGACCTACAAAAACAATCCCAGATTCCTAAAACATGTTTCTATTCCTACTTACAATTCAGACATTTCTTCGCCTCTAAATCCCCCACTCTTTCCCTAGACAAGCCAACAGACTTCGAAATGTTATGTGCCAAAGGCCCCTACGAGCCCCAATTAATCTCCACCATATATGGAATTCTACACTAAGCCAACCCCTTGAAGGTAGATAGTCATCACTACATGAAGAGATGGTCTCAAGTACTCCAGCATTACATTTCTCTTTTAGATTGGGAGAATATCTGGGAATCCACCTCCAAAATTTCCAGCTGTGTCATACACAAAAAAATCTGCGTATAAAATTCTACTATTTTGGTATAAAACTCCAGAACGCCTACACTCATACAATCCAACAACCTCAAAAATGTGCTGGAGATGTAATAAAGCTGTGGGCTCACACTTTTTATATTTTCTGGGAATGTTCTCTAGTCACTCAATTTTGGGCTCAAATACAAACGGTTCTGGAGAGGTTGATGGGGGTCCCCGTCCCCCTAAACCCTATGCACTACATATTGGGCCTTCCTGTCTCTGGCATCCACAAATCTAAAAGAAGACTGATGTCCTTCATATTATTAGCAGCTAAAAGAACTATTCCCAAACTATGGCTCTCTACCGCCTCTCCCACTCTTATGCAAATGCTCTCCATCTCATATACGGAGAATGAAACACCTAACAGCCATAGTTGAGGGTTTATCACATAAATTTTCACAAATATGGAAGCTATGGGATAAATCTGAATATAGTTCTGAAACATACAGTCCTATTTAAGTAATAACTGTTTGTATAGTCACCATTAATGCCATGCGCTGCTCCTGTTCCCCATACAGACATTGATAATTTATACCAATGAAACCAAATCGTACATTGAAACTCAATACTCCCACCAAGATGGATTTTTCGTTATCTCTGTATCTATATTAGCCCTTCATACCTCATTCTAACCTAGTTTACATTTCAATTTCATTGACAGTGTATATTTGCATTTTCTGTAAATGATTGTGATAATTACTTGTTATCTTGTATTATATGTAAAACTTGTAAAATAAACAATTAAAAAATAAAATAAAAATAAAAATGGTTTATTATTTGAAGCTTATAATATATACAAAGATCCCTCCAGCAGGTTTATCATCTTACAGGGCTCCTTACAGGGCAAGATGATAACAATAGCCAACGTGTACGCCCCTAATGATTCTCAAGCATCATTTTTTAGGGCCTTCTTCCAGGTATTGGATAAATATAACTCCCCTCATATGATATTGGGTGGGGATTTCAATTTGGTGGTGCATTCGGCCATGGATAGGAGCAGAACAGGCAGCACCTCTAACGCCTTCCCTAAAACTCTAAAATCACTGCTACACTCACATAATTTGGTGGACTCATGGAGAGCGCACAATGTCGGTGCCAGAGAGTACACTTTTTATTCCCACCCTCATGACAGCTACTCCAGATTGGACTATTTTTTTTTGTTCTCCCATTTTACTAGCCAATTGTACTACTGCTGCCATTCACTCCTGCCCGTGGTCAGATCCTCAGTTGTTATCCCTGGACATTTCCCACATTGGCCTCAAACCCTTTGTCTCTGGGTGGAGACTTAATGAGTCTCTTCTCACTGACCCTAGCATTGTCTCACAGATCTCAAAACACTTAGAGGACTACTTTGCCACCAATAATGTAGAAGACGTATCACCCACCATTCTCTGGGCAGCCCACAAGGTGGTAATCAGAGGTCATTTAATCCAGTTGGCTGCTGAAAGGAAGAAACAAAGACTAATTGACATTACCAGACTCACTAATGAGCTTGATAAGTTATACCATTTACACACACAGAACCACTCCACTGATCTCCTACAACAGATTAACAACACTAGACTTGAGCTTGACAAAATCGTCTCTGAACAGACTGAAAAGGCCCTTATGTGGTGGAAGGCTAAGTTCCTGTTACACAGTAATGCGGCCTCGTCCATGTTTGCGAGTAAGCTCAACCAATCTATCCAACCCCCCATACTTATAAGTTAAGAAACCCCAAAGGGAGCTTTGTTTCCCACCCAACTGAGGTCCTGCAGATTTTCTCTAAATTTTAATGAGACCTGCTCTCCCCCCCTCCACCCTGCCCTTAAGTCATGGCTAGATAATATCCCTCTCCCCAAACTAACTCATGAACACCTTCAAGTACTAAACGCCCCATGATCAGACCTAGAAATTACCAAGATCATCAAATCCTTGAAACCCTCCAAAACCCGGGTCCAGGTGGGTACTCAGCCCCATATTACAAGAAATTCATCGAAAATCTAACCCCATATCTAAAATCTAACTTCAATCACATTCTTAAAGGTAACATCTTCAGAGATGATATGCTTCATGCAAACATGTCTTTGATCCCAAAACCCAACAAAGACCACTCCCTACCTCAAAATTATAGGCCAATTTCAGTCATCAATACCGATCTGAAGATATTCGGTCGCATTTTAGCAGACAGACTTTTGACAATTATTACTTCCTTAATCTCACCCAACCAAACAGGATTCATCCCGACCAGACAAACCACTGACAATATTAGACTGGCATCTAACATTATCCAAGATGCTGTCCTACATTCCCGCAAAGTACTATTCCTGAGCCTGGACATTCACAAGGCCTTTGATAATGTGCTATGGCCATGCCTCGAACTGACCCTAGAAAAATGTGGCTTTGTGGGAGCCTTTGTTCATGGTTTTTGGCACTATATTACCATCCCTGCACCCGGATTAGACTCCCAGGCTGTAACTCTGAGTATTTCACGTTAGGCAGGGGAACAAGACAAGGTTGCCCCCTGTCACCACTTTTATTTGCCCTCACCATCGAACCTTTAGCCCGTTGCAATAGCTTAGACCCTAACATCAAAGGATATTTTAAAGGGGATCAAGAATTTAAATTAAGTCTTTATGTGGACGATGTCCTCCTGTTCCTGTCCGACCCGATAGTCTCAATTCCCAACCTGATTTCAACCCTCCATACCTTCCAAGACCTCTCGGGTTTAGGGGTTAACATCTCTAAATGCTCTGCTCTTCCTATAAACTTCCCCCAACATATTACCTCTACAATTCAATCAAACCTTGTTTTTTCCATGGAAGGACAGTGCTTACCATACTTAGGGATCAAATTGGCACCTTCTCTCCACAAATTATACTTAGCTAACTATCCACCAGCATTTGCCCATGTCAGACAACTCTTAAACACCTGGAACTCATACCACATCACCTTCTTAGGCAGGATCCAGGCGATAAAAATGTTGATTCTCTCCAAATTTTTTTTTAGAGCCCTCCCCAATCATGTGTGTCTCGACAAACAATTGAATTAAACCAAAGAGATATAAACAAATTTGTATGGCACAATAAAAAACCCAGATTAGGTAAGCAGATGATTTACAGACCTCCGGCTCGAGGTGGACTGGACCTACCCAAACTTTGGCACTATTACCTTTCGGCCAGACTCCTACAAATAGCACAATGGCATATCTCCCCTCACAGAATCCCCTGGCTCAGTTTTGAACTGTCCTCCATAGCCCCTTACTCTTTACCAGGACTGTTATGGGCCACTACAATTTGCCCCAAAGATATCTCCCTCCTTAACTCAGTGGTGGGCCATTCCTTACACCTGTGGTCCCTATACAAAAAAAATTCTCCCTACTCCCTCCTTACCCCAGATGGGCCTCATTCATTGGTAACCCAGCATTTGTTGCAGCATTTCCTAATCCCAACTCCTTTGCCCTATGGATTTTTAGGGACCTGGTCACTTTTAGATCCCTCCAGAAGGATGGGGTGCTTCAATACTTCTTATCCTTACAATTCTCTCACTCTTTGCCTGGGTCAGAGTTCTACAAGTATCTTCAGATCAGACATTTTCACAACTCACACTTCCCTAGGTTGGATACCAACCTTACTAATACATTTGAGGGCATTTGTGGCCCCACATCTAGAGACAAAGGGACAATCTTACTATTATATGATTACTTGGGCGGCTTCGGCCTCCCAGATAAATCCTCTGCCATGGTCGGCTGGGAAGTGGAAACTGGTCAGGTGGTGTCCGCTGAGGAATGGATAGACAGGATAACTAATATGCGTAAAAGTACAAGGTCTGTAGCAGTTAAGGAAACAGTGATGAAGCTACACACAAGTTGATATTACACCCCTGCAAAATTATATAAATTCTTCCCCGCTGTTTCCGAGAACTGCTTTAGAGGTTTCCCCCAAACTGGGGACTCAGCTACAGATTTTTTGGAGTTGTATAGCTTTAAGGGACCTTTGGCAGAGAGTTACAGCAAAGGTGGCAGAGATCACAGGGGTACCGATCACTATAACTCACCAGAAGGGCTTACTTTTCGCAGATATCCCTGGGACCTCTCCCCATGAGCAAACTTTCCCACACATTATTTAGTGCGGTCCACTAGTGTATAGCGCTGTTTTGGCGCACTCCTGGGGTCCCATGGGACCAGGTCCTTAGACGAATGTCTGCCATTCAACTCATGGAGAAAATCTCCCATACAATCACGGACACTATGCATATTTATGATCTGAAATGGAAATCATGGGTTCCTTGAGCGTACAGCATCCCCATAAAACAAATTGATACCGACCCCTTAAACTAATAACACCATTTACGGTTTGCCCCAGATCGGTTTCCCGTAACCCTCTCTGTTCCACATGTTAGCGGTTGAATGTTCGCTTGTTTTTGTTCCTTTTGCTTTTATTATTTACTGTTTACAAAATCTCTAACATATAACATTACGGCATGAGTGTCAATAATTTGCGGAGAGACTCTCAAGCACTACAGTATTTTTTTCAGGCTTCAGGACCACTCCTACATGGAGTCCTCCTCATGTATACATTACTCTTTTAGTAACCCTAATTAAACCGATTATTGTATTTCTATTTGATTGATTGATTTGATAGTGAAATCAAGAACTGTTATGTTACCATATTGCCTATATAGACTTTGGACTATGTTATGAGTCTTCAATTTCCACAATTAATGTAATCGACACACAATGTCTTTTGAACCAACCTTTAATAATAACATGTATTTAAAAAAAGAGACCTGAGACTGAATTAGTATTATTATTATACATGATTTATATAGCGCCAACAGTTTACGTAGCACTTTACAATGTAGAGGGGGGACAGCACAATTACAGTACAATACAGAAGGGACAGAAGGGCCCTGCTCATAGAGCTTATATTCTAAAGGGAGAGGGTGGTGGTACAAAAGGTAATAGATGCGGGGAATGATTCGATGGGGATTTGATTGATTGATGGATTTGATAGTTTACTCTCTATGTTAGAATCACCATTTAAAAATTGGCATATTGTGATCATATCTACTCATAAGTGCTTCTCAAGGGAGAATAGGTTTAATGTTTGTAGTCATTCTTCATAACTGAGGTCCTCCAGCCCACTTATTGGCTGTTTTGCCCTTCTCTTGGCTCTCTACAGTTCCAGCACATCCTTCCTGAGGACTGGTGACCAGAACTAGACGGCATACTCCAGATGTGGCCAAAGCAGGGTTTTGTAAAGTGGTAGAATTAGTCTTATCTCTTGAGTAGATACCCTTTTTAATGCATTCTAATAGTCTGTTGGCCTTGCTTGCTGCACCTTGGCATTGCATGCTATTGCTGAGCCTGTGGTCTACAAAAATCTCCAGATCCTTTTCCATCCTCAACTCCTCCTAGGGTTTTCTCACTGGTGAGAAACTTGCGTTCATATTTTTTAGCCCCCAAGTGCATCACTTTACAGTTTTCATTTATAAACCTCAAGCACAAACATGTAAAAACTTGCAACTATACTTTAGTTTTTTTTTGTTTTTTTTTTTTTTTTTCCTCAGGATTCCCTGAGGAAGTCACTAGGTAACGTGACGTAATGCGTAGGAACCGGAACTACAACTTATTGATACACACAGCAGCCTAACACTCCTTTTACTCCCCTTGCTGACACTGTGTACCGGAAGTCTCGCACTTGGTAGCGGCGGTATACCGCCACATGCTGTACCATTACAGACACTGTACACAGAGTGCGTTTTTATCGAAATAAAACCAAAGCTTTTTATACTACACCATCGGAGGCCCCTTGTTTTCCCTTCTGTTTTCTTGGCACGAGTTCCAGGATCCAGAGTCTAATCCATTGAGGATCCAGCACGGACACCTATCCATCCAAAGTCAGCTACCATCACCAGGCAACACTCGGATGATCCCTTTCCACCATCACTCAGCATGTTCTATAAGGCTTTGATTTAAGCCCCTGAAGGTAAGGGCAATGTGAGCATAGTTGCATGCGGATTTTGCACGGTCATTGATTTTCACCTATTCAAACACTTATGAACTCTATCGATTAAGAGCACTACAGATGTCTTATATACTGAAGCTATATTCCTGATATTGAACTTTTTCTTATAATTATCAGTATCAGCGTATTGAATTTCATTTGTCACGTACTCCGACATCATTTTTCATTACACTTTTTTGATTGAATATATATATATATATATATATATATATATATATATATATATATATATATATATATATATATATATATATATTTTAGATTATATATACTTTTAAGCTTCACTGGTGATTCAGTTCTTGCTATAACACAGGTCACGTTTAGGAATTTATGGTTATTTGTAATTTTTTGTGTTTTGCGCAAAATCATTTACAGATTTATTTGATTATTTTGTGGTGGTCATGTGTACACTATAGATTTTGCAGCAACACAGTTAAGATTTTTTGCAGTACACGGCAGCTCATGTGCGATTGGATAGTAGCGCAGAGGTCCCTTCACGACTATTCTGTTTGAGCATTGTTCGGCTAACAAATTAAACATGTCAATTTTCTAAACTACTAGGCAAAGAGGTGTAAAAATAGCATGGATGGTGGAGAACATGTACCATTGCAAAAACTTTTTTAAAAATTCCATTTGACTTGGAGCAGTGATTTTTTTAAAAAAATTCTTAAAGTGAAACAGTAAAAATGAAAAATTTCTTTAAATAAAGTTCCAGGGGAAGGGGGGTATCCTAATCTTACCTTTAGAGGGGTGCATCTCCATCATGTTCAGAAAGTGCTGAAGGTTTCTGTTTGTTTGTTGTTGTTGTTGTTGTTGTTTGTTTGTTTTTAAAGCGGTTGTATAGTCTTTTTTTTAACTTTTACCTACAGTTAAGCCTATAATAAGGCTTACCTGTAGGTAAAAAAAATATCTCCTAAACCTGTACGGTTTAGGAGATATTCCCCTTGCTATGAGCCGCTGACTGCAGCAGCGCATGCGCACAGGGGATTCTCGGCTGAAGGCCCGGCAACTGCCGGACCTTGCTGGGAAAGAAATCTCACGCGCGCATGCGCGGGAGTGATGACATCGCGGCTTTAGCCACTCACAGCGCTGGAACCGCGATACCCGGAAGACACGCCGAGGCAACATGTCAGCTACCTTGGCGTGGACCAGGTAAGATACCGACGCCTCGTTCTAAGGTAAGTATTTCATAATGAGCTAGTATGCGGTGCATACTAGTTCATTATGCCTTTTGCTTTACAGGGGTAAAAAAAAAAAAAAGATTTCAGTTTTAAGAAGCTGGCAGTGAAATATCACTTGCTGGCAATTTAACCTTTTTTCTTTGTAAATGTAATTTTTCTTGTAGTATAGTCTAAAAAAAAAATTTTTTAAGATGAAACCAAAACAAAAAAAAGTGGGTGGTCTCCCTAAAAATCAATACTAGATGCTTAATCTGAGCATGCAGCCTGGCTGCCTAGGAAAGGGGAGGCATGAGCAGGCACCCCCCCAAAACCATACCAGCCCACATGCCTTCAACATGGGGTAATGTCATGTTGATAAGATCAAGAGCCTCTTCCCACAACCCTGGCCAGTGATCGTGGAGGTCTGTTGGCAGGTTGGCTTTTCAGAATCTAGAAGCCCAATTTAATGACTAAATAGTATCCCTACTCATTCACAAAAAAATGCAAAGTGTAAATGAAAAATGCTTAAAGGGTAACTCCACTTTCATGGGGAAAAAAATAGCAAATAAAGAAAAAATAATATAGCACATTAATTGCAACACTAATTATATTGGAATTGAATGTTATTAAAAATTACCTTTCCTTTTCAATCTGCAGCCAATATAATTTTCTGAGAATACATTGCAATATGGCTACCTGGAGTAGTTCTGTACACAGAGTGTGTACTGACCACTCCCCAGAAACATCATTTCCTGCTTGTGTGATTGGCTCATCAATTTCCCAGATATCTGCCTAAGATACAAGTCAGATTTCAGGCATCCCCTGCAACAAAAAATGTCATTTTTGAAAAGATACTTAGAATAGAAACTAGAAACACGTCTAATGGGATGCAGGCCCAGCAGATTTCCTCATTAGTGTTCTGCAGCTCCACACCTGACAGTAAATTATGAAACAACTCCCATTAGACCCACTCGGCACAGAGGCACAGACAAACAAACGGGGATTTCTTCGGAATAACAAAAGGTAGAAATCTGCAACAAAGTTTGTTATAATCCTTGCAATGTACAGAGATCACCCAGAGGGGAATGTTTTTTTCTCAACAAATATGCAGTTACGCTTTAAATATGGCCAGTGACCCTATTTGGGCAGTGATGTCACTGCTATCCCCACCCCTTTTCTTATGTGGCCGGGATTTCCAGTGATGTCATTGGTTCCTAGGGATGCCTCGGGAGCAAGCATACACAGCTTCCTTAGGAATCACTGACAGCAGGAGGTTGTCATATATAGAAGCTATAGAAATATTGTTTCTATTTGAGATTATCAACTCCAATCCAAAAAGAAGGTTGGATGGGCAAAAGTTTGGCCACTTGTCTGAATGCCCAAATAGCCAATGTTTATACCAGACCATTGTCTCATCCTGACTGAAAATCCATTTGTTTTTCCATTCACGCAGGATTCTCCATGGACTGTACACAGTGCAGAGGTCTTCCTCATATTATTTCCCTTGCTGGTCCAATGTTCTTAGCCTATAATGTTAGGTCATTTTCTCTATTGGTGAATGGTAACTTTCATGGTCAAATGTTCTCATGGCTATTTTTCTCAATTGTTAGAGAATGTTACATTTGCCAGGTGAAAAGCAACCATTACACACATATTACAAACATTATGGTATTATTAATTACGCTTGCACAAATGTTTAATATTTTGTAGCACCCTCTAGTGTGCTAGAGTAGGATTTTTGTAGTGTAGATAAATTGTTCAGGCTTGGCTACTAGCCAAGCCTGTGTTATTTTATCTGGGATGGTTGAGTGACTCAGGAAGGGCTGGATGCCTCAGAGGTAACATCTCTGAGACCTCCCCCTACTTCTAGAAAATTGCAGAAGATTCTAGAAGAATGGGGGTGGAGGTGAAAAGGAGCTGCCTGGAGTTGCCAACAGATGGGTTGGCAGGGGAAAGGCCCCCTCAAATACTCTGGGTCAGCCCAGCTGGGGCAGAGAAGTTTGAGTGGAAGCTGGAGATGGAGTGTTATGGTTGTTTGTGGCCCTTGAGGGTGCTCCATAGTCTGGGAAGGGTAACCTCAGGCCTGGGCTTGGGTGCGAAGGGACCCTCTTCATGACACACAGAGATTTTCTGACTGGAGGCACGGGAGCAAGTGGAGGATAGCAGGAGAACACCGCTGAGCAAATCTCAAGGGAGGAAGACAGCCAGGTGGGCGTGTTAGTGTTATAGTCAGGTAGGACTGAGAGGCAGTCTGGGATGGATGCAGAGTCAGTCTAGGAGGACTGTGGAGTCTTGGCCAGGAGGGTTGGAGAAAGGGGGAGCTGCAGCCAGGTGGACTGGCAGTGTCTGAAGAGGTGGTGCTGGGATCAGTAGTCACAGGAGGAGGACAGCCAGGCACTAGGACTTTGCTACATAAACAAGGGGCCTGTGGTCCTCGCCTGTAAAGGGTTTTTGCTACTCATCTGACTGAGCCTTTGTCAGATCATCCAAACAGTGCCAGCTGGTCCTGGGAGTTGTAGTTCTACAAGCAAGATTTGTGCTGGAGGTAGAGGAGAAGTGTATATACAGACTGTATATAGTTGTGTCCCCGAAGAGTTATACTGCTTTAATCAAGTGGACATCCCATAATATCCCTATCCAAGTTTATTAAATAAAATAAAACAATAAAACATAAAACAAAGCACTGGGCTTTTCTTCTGACTTAAGTGTTCTGTGAAGATGCGGTGTGCCTGGCTGTGCAGGGTGGGGAATCCCTTCACACTTGTGGCTCCTTTTGGGGGTGTGCTACATATTTATTAATCAGCTGCTGCACCTGCAGGGATCTAATAAGGAAAATGACACGGTCTGCATCCCTTTAGATGTGATTTCCCTTTGGGAGTATCTCACCAAAAATGACATTTTTGTTGCAAGGAATTCACTAAATCTGATTTGTATCTGATTTGTATCTGACTGATTTGGATTTTATTTTTGAGCCAATAACACAAGCAGGAAATTACATTTCAGGGGGAGGGGCGTTCTGTACACCATCTGTGTAAAGAACACCTCCAGGTGGCCATATTGCATTTTACAGAACATTACAGAGCTGCAGATTGAACGAAAAGGACATTCAATTACAATATGACTTGAGCAATTGTATACAATATATTATTATTTTTTTATTTGCTCTTTTTTTCTCATGAAAGTGGAATTGCCCTTTAAGTGCCTCTTCTCCGGAGTGAATACCTGTAATCTATCAATCCTCATAGCTGAGATCCTCTGTCATCCTTGTTCATTTTGTTGCCCTTTGCTGAACTCTTTCTAATTCATCGACATCTTTCCTGAGGATTGGTGACCAAAGCAAATTGTTTATAAATAGTCCCAATAAAATGTATCTGATTATAAGTGCTCAGCAAACAGGTCATCTCATCCCGATGGCATTCTCTAAATGAGATATAACTAGATAAACAATCTATAATCAAAAAATTACTAAACGTTCTATATACTTGCTACCTATAATAATTTCTGTCTTTTTTTAAGCTGTCCCGCTATGCCAGTGGTGTCCAAACTATGGCCCTCCAGTTGTTAAGGAACTACAACTCCCATCATGCCTAGTCATGTCTGTGAATGTCAGAGTTTTACAATGCCTCATGGGAAGTGTAGTTCCGCAACAGCTGGAGGGCCGTAGTTTGGACACCCCTGCGCTATGCAAAAGAAGTCCAGTACAAGGATCCGAATGGCAAGGTTATGATTTTTAATGATAAAGGAGAACTGCCCAGCCCAATGGAAATTGTAAATTGGATTACAAGAATTAATGAGAGAAATATCAGTGATTGTCTGATTGTGGGTCACTTTGATGGGTCCCTTTCAGAGGGTCAGCAACTTACACTAGAACCAGAGCAAATATCATGGAAAGGAGACATGGTGAGTTACACCGGGGAAGCTAATCCAGAACTTATACAAGAAACATACTAGTTTTGACCCTAAAGCCCATCTCCAGACAAAACCCAACCCTCCTCCCCATCCTGTTCATAGACGGCCAACATCTTCCCTGACTCATTCCATGGTGATTAGATGAAGGTGTCAGTGCTGGCTGTGTGGATATGAACTACAAAACATCATCTACATTACAGAAGAAGTCCAGCTGAATGTGAATGACTACTACTAGCTACCCCCCTCCTCATCACACAGACCGGGACATAGACACTCATAGAAGGATCCCAACTCCTGAGTACAGATGAAGATAAAAGACTTTGGAGTGAAATGACCTCCAGTATTATCCATGGCCAGATTCTTCCCAGACCTTCTGAGTTAATCTGAATTAATCTGGCACATGGATCTGGACAGTTAGAGGTCCTCAGTGCTGGCTGTGTGTTCAGAGGCAGCAATTGAAGACTTCTAACTGTCCAGATCCATGTGCCAAAGGCACCCTCCAACAGGATCATTCCACAACTATTTTTACTAGCAGAGTCTCTAGTCCCCAGAAATGCGTTGGCCTCTTTTTAATGATGAAACTTCAAATAAAATACAAATTAATTACTTCTTTAATCACCGGGCGCTCCTTTATCCTCATTTCTTCTAACATTTTCAAATGGTCACAATGACCACAGAGCACTATTCTTTTTTTTTATACATTTTTATTGAGTTTCCAGATATTAACAAGTCAATAAGAACATTTTGAACAAATAAGACAGTTCGATACACACAATTTACATCCGTATGGGATCATTGAGTGGTTATCAATAACAAATCAATAACAAATTAATAGAAGGAAGCAAAAGAACAGAAAATTTATCAAGCCAGAGAGTACACTGTTGTCTCGTTTTGTCCATACAGACCAATTTTTGTCAAATATTTTACAGTGCATAAAGATGATTGCAATGAGTCACTCAAAAGTGTAATTTCGGTTTACTGCTCTCGTCACATCTGAGAGATTTATAGAGATATTATTTTTCCAATTGCAATGTATCAATATACGGGTCTCTAGGAGAATATTGGTGATTACCTGTCTGAAATTAAGTGGGAATTTCTCTATTCTTAAGTGAAGGATTGCTAGTGCTGGGTCAGGAGGGGTTAAAATTCCTGTGAGAGAGGAAATTAGCTGGAATATTCAGTTCCATAGGCTTTTAATATTTGGGCACTACCAGAACATATGTAATAAGTATCCTATTTGGCCGCAGCTCCTCCAGCATTGTGGTGATGTTTCTGGGAAGTAGCTTGCTATTCTATATGGGGTGTAATGCCATCTATTTGCCAGTTTGATCATCAGTTCCCAAAGTTTAACACAGTGAGAAGCTTTGTGGGTTTCTCTGAATGTATGTTGCCATTGTTCGTCTGAGAAAGTGGTGCCCAAGTCTGTCTCCCATTTCCCCATTGCTGTGGTTTTCTTAAATACTAGTTTGTTGTGAGTGAGGTTGTAAAATAATGATATTCCTTTTAAGTTGTGTTTGGGGGTTGAGTAAAATTGCCATACTTTGGATGGTATTTTTATCTTTGGAATCGGATATGATTTGAGGAAATTAGTTATTCATATACATGAGAATAGCATGTTGTTCGGCAGTTGGAACTGCGTCAGTATTTGTTCTGCAGATTTAGGCTGAAGTCCAATAAAGAGGTCTGATATGTGTGTGATGCCATGAGCTGCCAGTTCCTTAACTGCTAACATAGGAATTTTCGTTTCTAGGAGGTCGATTAGAAGCTTGTAATCTATCTCGCGTGTGGTTTTGGTTTGGGAGGAATCTCCATGCCTGCAGTGATGTCTGAATGGGAGGGGATAGATGTCCCATGGTATCCAGATGTCACCCATGAGAAGTGTTGTTAGGCCAGTCATTGGGGACTTTGTCTTTTCTATGTCTACCCATAGTGGTTTATTACTCTCGTATAACCAGTGTTTGGTTTGGTCCAGTCTAACTGCCCAGAGATAGTCATATAAGTCCACTAGTCCAGCTCCTCCTACCTTTTTGTGTAGGGTGAGTTTATTGCGGGAGCATCTAGCTTTTTTGGCATCCCAAATGTATTTCCAAGGTGGTCTCTTGCATAGAAGCACCCTCCTCATGAACCACCAAGATGGATCCCCAGCTTATGCTGTATCCCTGTGGCGACAATGAAAGCCCATCATAAATAGTGGCATACCATAATCAGCAAAATATGACTATAATAGTACACTAAAAACAGCGCTAATGTTGAGCTAAAACGGGTTGTGTGTGGCCAACTTCACAAAAAAAGTGTCTTTTAAGAGAGAAAGGCAGTAAGCATAATAGTTCAGACAGTGTTCATAGGTGATCAGAGTGAAGAAATTCAGTGTGCACCTTCCACCGATCCATCCACTTCCACCCTGTGAGTACACGCTCCCCTCAGGGGGTTAAACTCAACAGAGCTTGATAAACACAAGCATCCAAGAAAGGAGATATCCGAACTCAAGGCAACTGTCAGTAACCCTCCAGAGGGATCCAAGACGATCAGGGCTTCAATGTTAACAGCAACTGCACTGCATTCGTGAATGAGGTGGGGGCTGGAAGGTTATAATAGGTCACCGTGCGGAAAAAAAAAAAGGTATGTGAAAGTCCAGCCAAGGGCCATGAAGTGGCAGGATCTGCTAATTCTTGCTGGCGAAGCAAATCAGCTGCAAGCTCTAATTGTTTAATGAGTAGCCATTCGTTAGAAAGACACGATCATAAGGAAATGCGGAACCACCCCACCTTTGCTCTGTGTTTAGGACGTTTCTCTTCCTGGTGATCTCACCAGCCCCGCCCCCCATATTTTTTGATACAACATTGCCTCTCCCTCCCTCTCTGTGCTCACAGGCCAGGTTCAGGCCATACGGGAAGAAGTTGTCTTTATATGCGGGGACCTCCAAAAAAACACACTAAGATCTTAAACAGGGTGAGAGGATACTCTTCCTCCCATGTTAATAGAGATGAGGGCAGCTACATGCAAGTTAAATACCACTATCTCTAAAATTGAAGATAGGGATGAGCTTCGAGTCCGAGCTGTTCGCAAGTTCGCCGAATGACACGGAAAACCCTTTAAAAGTCTATGGGAGAAGTCAAAAGTGCTAATTTTAAAGGTGTATATGCAAGTTATTGTCATAAAAAGTGTTTGGGGACCTGGGTCCTGCCCCTGGATCAATGCAAAAAAAAGTTTTAAAAACGGACGTTTTTTCGGGAGCAGTGATTTTAATAATGCTTAAAGTGAAACAATAAAAGTGTAATATCCCTTTAAATTTCGTAGCTGGGGGGGGTCTATAGTATGCCTGTAAAGGGGTGCATGTTTCCTGTGTTTAGAACAGTCTGACAGCAAAATGACATTTCAAAGGAAAAAAAGTCATTTAAAACTACTCGCTTCTAAAAATGAATTGCCGGTCCGACAATACACATAAAAGTTAATTGATAAAAACGGCATGGGAATTCCCCACAGGGGAACCCTGAACCAAAATTAAAAAAAAAAAATGATGTGGGGGGTCCCCCTAAATTCCATACCAGGCCCTTCAGGTCTGGTATGGATTTTAAGGGGAACCCCGGCCAAAATTTAAAAAAAAAATGACGTGGGGGGTCCTGCTAAATTCCATACCAGACCTGAAAGGTCTGGTATGGATATTAAGGGGAACCCCACGCCAAAATTAAAAAAAAATGGCGTGGGGTCACCCAAAAATCCATACCAGACCCTTATCCGAGCACGCGACCTGGCAGGCCGCAGGAAAAGAGGGGGGGACGAGAGAGCGCCCCCCCTCCTGAACCGTACCAGGCCACATGCCCTCAACATTGGGAGGGTGCTTTGGGGTAGCCCCCAAAACACCTTGTCCTCATGTTGATGAGGACAAGGGCCTCATCCCCACAACCCTGGCCGGTGGTTGTGGGGGTCTGCGGGCGGGGGGGCTTATCGGAATCTGGAAGCCCCCTTTAACAAGGGGACCCCCAGATCCCGGCCCTCCCCCTGTGTGAAATGGTAAGGGTGTACAAAAGTACCCCTACCATTTCACTAAAAAAGTGTCAAGAATGTTAAAAATGACAAGAGACAGTTTTTGACAATTCCTTTATTTAAATGCTTCTTCTATCTTCCTTCTTCTTCTACTTCTGGTTCTTCTGAAGAGCCTGGTATGAAATTTAGGGGGACCCCCCACGTCATTTTTTGTTTTTTAATTTCGGCCGGGGTTCCCCTTAATAACCATACCAGACCTGAAGGGTATGGCATGGAATTTAGGGGGACCCCCCACGTCATTTTTTTTTTTAATTTTGGTTCGGGGTTCCCCTGTGGGGAATTCCCAAGCCGTTTTTAAAAATGAACTTCTATGTGTATTGTCGGACCGGCAATGCATTAATAGCCATGCGAGTAGTTTTAAATTACTTTTTTTCCCTTGAAATGTAATTTTGCTGTCAGACTGTTCTAAACACGGGAAACATGCGCCCCTTTACAGGCATACTATAGACACCCCCCAGGAACGAAATTTAAAGGGATATTACACTTTTATTGTTTCACTTTAAGCATTATTAAAATCACTGCTCCCAAAAAAACGGTTCTGGTGCAAACCGAACAGGGGGGTGTTCGGCTCATCCCTAATTGAAGACATTGAGAATTGTTTATGCTCTAATAATGTCAGAGTGTTGGGCATACCAGAGAATTCAGAGGGTAATGACCCAGTTAGCTTTGCTGAACGATGGCTTATTGAAATCTTCGGCAAGGAACACTTCTCTCCATTACTCATAATAGATCGTGCCCACCGGGTCCCTACCCATTTTCAGAAAATGGGAAAAACTCCTCGACCTTTTTTAATACGTCTTCTAAATTATAGAGACAAAGAAAATATTCTGCGCCAGGCACGGGTCCGAAATGATATTAAATACAATGAAGCCAAAATTATGTTTTTTCCTGACTTTTCACCAGAAGTTCAGAAACAGAGGGCAAATTTTCAAGAGGTGAAGAAATGTTTGTTACTCCAAGGGCTTAAATATTCAATGCTATATCCTGCCTGTCTGCAAGTGAACTATGAAGGCAATGTACAAATATTCCTTGTCAAAAAAGTTTATTGAACATACAGTAATATAAAGATACATGAAGTACGTTTACAAGGATCTATAAAATAAACTCATTGTTATACATTAGAATTTGTATAAGTATTTAACTTGAAATTTTCAAATATTAAAAATTAGGTACACAAAACCTAAAATAAAGGTGGAAAGTAATACATCAATTTCTTTTGGAGGTATTTGAGAAATCTATACCACCTATAGATATTAACTGTTGGTAATATGTGTACAGGTCAGATGTATTCTGATAAAGAGCTTTGATCATGAGGTGGAGGAAAGGAAAGTAAAGGAAGAAAAAGGATAGAAAGACAAAGATATAGTCCACAAGGTCGACCCGCCCGTCAGTTTATCGTCCATTGGCTTCTCCCTGAAGCATTGAAATGGATATTTCTATAAGTCACTTAATCTGCTACCATGGCAAAAGGACCATCCATGGATGCCATAATTTTTCAAATTTTGGGATTTGGTTATGATCAATAGCTGCTATCTTGGCATGAGACATTGTGTTATTCATTCTTTGAATTGTTTCTGCCAGAACCAATGTAAGGGATCTCCATGCCTTGGCCACTGTTTGCTTTGCAGCCATTAGTAGTGGAACCATAAGTTTGTATTGAGAAAATGTTAACCATTCTGGTTTCAAGTTAAGCAAAGCTATGAATGGGTCTGGTTGTATTATCCTTTTGAATATTTTAGAAGCAATCACGAAAACTTCCTTCCAGAAGATTTGGATTAATGGGCACGTCCACCATATATGTAAATGTGTGCCTATGTCTGGACACACTCGAAAACAAAGAGCTGAGGTATTAGGTAAATATTTAGCCACTCTGGCAGGTACAAGGTACCATCGGGTTAGAACTTTATAGTTTGCTTCCAATGCCAAAACATTGGGCGAAGATGATTTAGATGTGAGCCATATAGCCATATACTTGACCATTCCGTGTCCTCTAAAGTTCGCCCCAGATCCTCCTCCCATTTCTGAATGTAAGTAGGTTTGTTGAAATTTGTGACTCCAAATAATTGATTATAAAGTGATGAAATTATTCCTTTAGCAAATGGGTCTTTTTCACAGATTGATTCAAAAATGGATAATTGGGACAAGGGTATTTCCACATTTAAGAATGATGTGACGAAGTTTTAAATTTGGAGATATCTAAATATCTCAGAGTTTGGTAGATCATAGTTTTCTCTAAGCGTTGGAAATGGAAGGAATGATTTAGATGCAATAAAATTGTGTAGTGTCTGAATACCTGAAGTTGTCCAAGCGTTAAATGATTTCGGGTAGATCCATGCCGGATAGAAGGCCGGATTTCTGATAAAAGATAGGAGGGGAATGTGTGGAGATTGTAATTGATATTTGATTTTTAGTTTATCCCAGAGAGATAAGAAGTGTTTAGTTATGGGATTATGTATTTTGGAACGGTCTTTGGGTTCAAGCCATAACAAGTTTGATATTGATAGAGGGTCACATTCTGAAGCCTCTATAATAACCCATAATGGGATTTCCTGTTTTGCGTGATACTTGGAGAGACTGGCCAAGTGATCTGCTCTGTAATAGTTGGTAAAGTTAGGATATCCCAGACCTCCTTTAGGTTTGGGAAGATGTAATGTGTGTATAGGTATACGTGGTTTGGAAGAGCCCCATATAAATGATGTTGTTCTTTTTTGCACTAGTCTCAAAAAATAGGAAGGAATTGGAATAGGGAGAACTCTGAACAGGTATATTAATTTGGGTAGAATAGTCATTTTAATTGCATTAATCTTTCCTATCCAGGATAAAGGAAGTTGTGACCATTGTTTTAATAAGTTTGTGACCTGCCTTAGTAAAGGAGTATAATTGGTTGAAAATAAGTCAGAATGAGATGCTGTTAATTGAATGCCAAGATATGGGATTGATTTCTCTGCCCAGGTAAATGGGAGTGCAACCTTCGTCGGAATTAGTTCTAGGTTTGATAGTGAAATGTTGAGCACTAGGCATTTCTTAGGGTTAATCATAAGGCCGGAGAAGGCTGCAAATCCATCAAGGATGGGCATTAGATTGGGACCTGAAACCTGTGGTGATGATAGGAAAAGCAATATATCATCTGCAAATATACATATTTTGTGTGTAATACCTCCTACTTCAATGCCAGTTATAGTTTGGTTTGTTCTAATGTATTGGGCGACGGGTTCGAGAAAAAGAGCAAATAAGAGGGGAGATAATGGACAACCTTGTCGGGTGCCTCTTTTGATATTAAAAGCATCAGATTTGTATCCAGCATATTTTATATAGGCTTTGGGTTTATTATACAATGCTGTAATCCATTTTAGAAAGTGGGGGCCAAAACCCCATTTTTATAAGGAATAGTGCATACATTGCCAGGATACTGTATCGAATGCCCTCTTAATATCAAGAGATAAAAAACATGAAGGGATTTTTCGTTTTTTAGCAATATGTGCCAATAACACTGCCCTGCGTACATTATCGCCTGCCTTTCTATTTGGCATAAAGCCTACTTGATCTCTATGTATTAACCCCTTCCCGAGTAACCCCAGATATGCGTACTCGGCTTTCCGGGGTTATACCGGGATGATGCCCGCAGCTGCAGGCATCATCCCGGTACCGTTGTTTACAGCGGACGATCGGCTACCCGAGTATAACAACCGATGCGGCTAAAAGCCACTCGGTTGTTATACTGGAGGAGCGGGAGGGGACATCCCCCCTCCCGCCGCCTCCCGCCGCTGTTACCGGGCCTCCCGGGAGATCGGGAGGCCCGGTGTCTAATCCTGTGCCTTCGGCGGCTGGGGGCGGGCTGGAACAAAGCTGTGAGTGGCTTCATTCCAGCCTTCTCGTTGTAAACGCGGAAGCGACGTCATGACGTCACTTCCCATTTACTCAGCTGCCAATGGCGCCGAATTAAAAAAAGTACACAGTATTCAGAATTGCCATTTTCAGCAATCTGAATACTTTGAAGTGTAAAGGAGGGATGGGGGGTCTTTTAGACCCCCCATCCCTCCATAAAGAGTACCTGTCACAAGGGATGTTTACATTCCTTGTGACAGCAATAAAAGTAAAAAAAAAAATTTTTTTTTTAAACACAATTTATAAAGTAAAAAAATAAATAAAATAAATTAAAACATTTTTTTTTTTAAAGTGCCCCTGTCCCCGCGAGCTTGCACAGCGAAGAAAATGCATACGGAAGTCGTGCCCGCATATGTAAACGGTGTTCAAATCACACATGTGAGGTATCGCCGCGATCGTCAGAGCGAGAGCAATAATTCTAGCCCTAGATCTCCTCTGCAACTCAACCCTGGTAATATGGGACATATATTTAGGTATTGAATTATTGGTGAAGTGTGTTTCTTGTAGGCACACAATGTGGAAAATACGGAATGCTTTGGTCCTTTTCTGAGGAACATTTATGCCCTGAACATTCAGGGATAGGAAATTCAATGGTACCATGGTAACAGATCAAATAGTTTTGACTTACATTTTATTATGCAATGCTGACTACGCGGATCAACCTGTGTGGACTGAAGGAATGAAAAGGTAGGAAAGAATCCAGTGGAGTCTGGAGTGAAGAATAAACAGAAAACATATAAGGTTGGACGGTACATTGTATGAAATAATATGTGTAAGTAATCGCAAGTTGCCCGTGAAAGAGAATAAATATCTCTATCAGGGGAAAAAGTGCCTTCGTCAGACTCCCACATATTATGGGTGAGAGAATGAGGAAGGCTAATGGGGGTACACGGATCTTCAGCTTACAGGAGAGAAGTGCTATAATAAAAAGCATCAAAAGGATGCCTCAATAATTGGAGTGCAGGATACTTAATATTTGTAGAATTAGTTGTTTTGGGGTGATTGTATATAATTAATATCACCTTAGGTTAAATAATTCAGTCAAAAAAGTACCGTTTATAACTTTGGTATGGATAATGATTATTTTTAGAATTTTTGGGAGTTTAAACCTATAATGCCCCGTACACACGGTCGGATTTTCCGACAGAAAATGTGTGATAGGACCTTGTTGTCGGAAATTTCGACCGTGTGTAGGCTCCATCACACATTTTCCATCGGATTTTCTGACCCACAAAGTTTGAGAGCAGGATATAAAATTTTCCGACAACAAAATCCATTGTCGGAAATTCCAATCGTGTGTACACAAATCCGACGCACAAAGTGCCACGCATGCTCAGAATAAATAAAGAGATGAAAGCTATTGGCCACTGCCCCATTTATAGTCCCGACGTACGTGTTTTACGTCACTGCGTTTAGAACGATCGGATTTTCCGACAACTTTGTGTGACCGTGTGTATGCAAGACAAGTTTGAGCCAACATCCGTCGGAAAAAATCCTAGGATTTTGTTGTCGGAATGTCCGAACAAAGTCCGACCGTGTGTACGGGGCATTAGAGTAAACTATTACATATTTCAATCATATGTATTTCCATAAATATGGTGATTCATAAATTTAAGATTGTATTGAAACAGATTGGATCAAAAGAAAACAAAAGTAGAGGAAGTAATTAGGTAATAATATACTTACTTTGTGAAAAGAAAAAAAAAGCTCCTATTACTTCTGGATCAGTTTTTGCACGTTTGCAACTGAAAGTAATTTGTCTGTTATTATTGCCAAAATTGAACAACTGAATAAAGAATTCCCTATTACATTTTTAAATTTTATAGCTATAGGAACCAGTAATAATAAGAAATATAACTTGAATGTAACATGACCTTATATAGTATGTGAATATCAGGATAAGGTTACGTTTAGTTATATTTTCAAATCTTATAGAGAACAATCTCTAAGTGAGTATGTTGAAGAGATACTAGGATTTAAGTTGTCAGTCCATGGAGTCTTCTTGGTCCATGGATGATGTGGCATAACGGCCTCTTTTGTGAGAATGATGATTCCCATTTTGTTCTGAAATTTTCTGAGTGCTGCTTGAAGGTGAAGATGACGCCATTCTTCCGCGTGAAGAGGAATTGCTGCTTGTGGGTTCTGTCAGATTCAATTTTAAAAGGGTCTGTTGTAGTTCATCTGCAGATCTACTCCTGTAAATTGTACCTTGATAAGTAAATCTGACAGAAAAGGGGAATCCCCATTGATACATAATGTTGTGACGTTGCAGTTCCATTAGCTGGGGTTTCATGGAGCGTCTTTTGGTGATAGTAAGTTGGGATAAATCAACAAAAATATGATATTTGTGGCCTTGAAAATTCAGTTTCTTTTTTTCTCTGGCAGCTGCTAATATTTGTTCTTTTGTCCTGTAGTAATGGAATTTTGTAATTATATCACACGGGGGTCCATCCGTTTTTTTGGCTGTGAGGGCTCTGTGTTCTCTGTCTAGTTCTAAACGTTCAATTGGGATATCTGGCTGCAGTTCTTGTAATAGATGTACAAATATTCCAAACACCACAGGATGCACAGGACTGGCTTGATGGTCAGGTTAAAACTCAGACTTTGGGGTGATAGGTTCACCCCTCAAGTAAATATATATATATATGCATACAGTATGAAATGACGGAGCAATGATATATATATATATATATATATATATATATATATATATATATATATATATATATATATATATATATATATATATATATTTTTTTTTTTTTTCCCCTTGTTTTTTTTTCATTGAAGCCAGGCTGTCGGAGGCCTAATCAGCAATAGTCACTGAATACATGTTTGTTTTTTCTACATCAGTGGCTTTTTTTTCCCGTGAGGAACCTTTTTTTTGTGGGGGTTCATCTTGGAGTATTTTCATGTTTTGCATTTATATATATATCATATTTTTGTGTACAGTACAGGTTGGTTGATTAGTGATGTTCTTATGCCATTGTACCTATGGTAAATCAATCAATTAGAATACTTGTTGGAATGTTAGGGGTATGAACAATGCTTTAACCGCTTCAGCCCCGGAAGATTTTACCCCCTTCCTGACCAGAGCGTTTTTTTGCGATTCGGCACTGCGTCGCTTTAACTGACAATTGCGCTGTCATGCGACGTGGCTCCCAAACAAAATTGACGTCCTTTTTTTCCCACAAATAGACCTTTCTTTTGGTGGTATTTGATCGCCTCTGCGATTTTTATTTTTTGCGCTATAACAAAATAAGAGCGACAATTTTGAAAAAAACGCATTATTTTTTACATTTTGCTATAATAAATATCCCCCAAAAATATATAAAAAAAAAATTTTTAGGCCGATTGTATTCTTCTACATATTTTTGGTAAAAAAAAAACGCAATAAGCATTTATTAATTGGTTTGCGCAAACGTTATAGCGTTTACTAAATAGGGGATAGTTTTATGGCATTTTTATTAATTTTTTTTTTATTAGTAATGGTGGCAATCAGCGATTTTTATTGTGACTGCGACGTTATGGCTGACATGTCGGACATTTTTGACACATTTTTGGGACCATTGTCATTTATACAGCGATCAGTGCGATTAAAAATGCACTGATTACTGTGTAAATGACACTGGCAGTGAAGGGGTTAACCACTAGGGGGCGGGGAGGGGTTAAGTATGTCCTAGGGGAGTGATTACTAACTATAGGGGGATGGGCTCTGTTTGTGACGTCACTGATCTCTGCTCCAATGACAGGGAGCAGAGATCGAGTGACACTTGTCACTAGGCAGAACGGGGAGATGCTGTTTACAATGGCAATCCCCGCAGCGATCGAGTCCGCGGGATCCGCGACCCGACTCAGGGAACTGCCGGCCGGCGCGTGCGCGCAATGGCACGACGGGGAATTCAAATGGACATACAAGTACGCCCATTTGCCCAGCCGTGCCATTCTGCCAACGTACATCGGCATGCGCCGGTCGGGAACCGGCTAAAGAGACAATCTATATTTGACTATATTGCTTCTTTTCGTCCTGCCCTCGTCTGTCTGCAGGAGACACATACCACATCCAACACGACCAGGTTTCTGAAGCGCCGATCGGTTACAGAGGCTTATCACTCATTATATACCTCTCACTCAAGGGGGTTACAATCCTGGTATATGCTGGTGTGGTATTCTCCTGCAGTAGGACTATGGTAAATGATAATGGAAAATATATTTTTTTACAATGCAAACTGGATGATCTTGAGTTGATTCTTGCAGCTATATATATACCTCCCCCATATAATTCAGAAATAATTTGTCAGCTTATTTCCTTTGCAGGGGTCTCTCCTCAGATACCATTATTGGTACTTTGGGATTTCAATAGTGTTGTCGATATGAGGTGGGACAGATGCCCAGCTCCAAGGTCAATGACCAATGGGCGCTTCTCCCCCTTTGGACGACTATGTCGGGAGGTAGGACTGTATGATATGTGGAGGAACCTACACCCTGAAGAAAATGCCTATACATGCTGTTCTAAAACACAACACACTATCAAGAATAGATTTGGCTCTGTGCTAGGCTGATTTTATATCATATGTGTTGGATGTGAGTATCGAACCTCGAGGTATCTCAGACCATTCTCCTTTCTTAGTTACTTTAACATCAGGGCGTCAGGCGTCTAAAATGTCTTGGCGGCTGAATCCCTTTTGGTTGGAATTATTTCCTAAGGAGGACGTCATTCCTAACCTTATCCTGGATTTTTGGTCCCTCAACTTAGGCTCCACTTCCATTCAAGTTGAATGGGATGCGCTAAAGGCCTATTTTCGGGGATTTTTAATCCAGAATATAAGCATTATAAAAAGTGCTTCCCGTAGAGAGCGCGAGCTGGCGAAGGCTGACACCTCTGCGGCGGAAGCCAAATATATTCAAAATCCTTCTCCGGATATCCAACAGGAATTGCTTTCATCTCAAAATAGGCTAAACGAACTATTGGAATCTAGGGCCAGGAATAAACTCGTTTTTCAGAAGAGACTTAGCTGGGCTGAGGGAGAGGCAAATGGTGGATTATTGGCTCAGAAAGTAAGGTTCCAATCTAACCCTACACATGTTTCAGCTTTAAGGAATGTAGAGGGGGAGGTTTGTAACCTATCTAGTTCAATTATATCTACCTTTAAGTCCTATTATCAAGATTATATACTTATAGGGCAGATTTTACCCCTGCAGAGCTATCTAGTTCCATGGCCAGTATTGATCTCCTGGCTATTTCAATAGAAAAGAGAGAAATTCTCAATGCCCCACTAACTTTAATGGAAGTAGAAAATGCAGTGGCTAGTTTTCCAAATGCCAAGGCCCCAGGGAGTGATGGCTCCCCTATTGAGACCTATAAAAAAATATATTAACCACTTAGCAACCGGTTCATAACCGAATGACAGCTACAGGGCGGTTGCTTAACCCTGGGAGGGGGTACTATGACGTCCTCCCAGAATTCCGCTCTCACACGTCCCCTGGGGCGTTCACTCGAGAACATCCGTGACCACTGGGTCCAGAGGACCCAGTGCATCGCAGCTGATCGTGGCCGTTTACCATGTGATCGCTCCGTCAAATGACAGAGTGATAACATGTAAACAAACCGGCGTGATTTCTGGTTCCTCCCTCCCCTCTCCATCCAGTGTGAGCGGAGAGAGAAGAGATCGGTGTCAGCAGTGCTGTGGGCTGCATGTGTAGTGCCCACAGCGCTGCTCAGTGACAGATCAATCCATCCATTCTCAACCATGCATACCCATCCATACTCTGCATACTCATCCATGCTCTGCATACCTGTCCATACTCTGCATACCCGTCCATACTCTGCATACCCGTCCATACTCTGCATACCCATCCACACTCTGTGGGAAAAAATTTCAACTTCAAAAAACTCACCATGCCTCTTAATAAACACCTTGGAATATCTACTTTCTAAAAAGGGGTCATTTGGGGGGTATTTGTACTTTTTTGGCTTGTTAGGGTCTGAAGAAATTAGATAGGCCGTCAGTACTTCAGGTGTGATTAATTTTCAGAGATTGGCACCATAGCTTGTGGACTCTATAACTTTCACAAAGACCAAATAATATACACTGATTTGGGTTATTTTTAACAAAGATATGTAGCGGTATAAATTTTGGCCAAAATATATGAAGAAAAATTACTAATTTGCAATATTTTATAACAGAAACAAAGAAAAATGTATTTTTTTACAGAATTTTTACAGTATTTTTTCTTTTATAGCACAAAAAAATAAGGAACCCAGCGATGATTAAATACCACCAAAAGAAAGCTCTATATGTGTGAAAAAAGGGACAAAAATTTCATATAGGTACAGTGTTGCATGACTGAGTAATTGTCATTCAAAATGTGAGAGCACTGAAAGCTGAAAATTGGTCTGGTTATTAAGGGGGTTTAAGTGCCCAGTGGTCAAGTGGTTAAAGAATTGCTTCCCGCTCTTCTTAGCACACTAAATGAGGCTAAAAATATGCTACACCCTGAATCTTATAGACCAATTTCTCTATTATCTACAGACGTTAAAATTCTTGCAAAGATACTTGCAACTAGACTAAATAAGATTATTAACAGTATTATTCATCCAGATCAGGTAGGATTTATGTCCAACAAATCAACTGCATTAATATCAGACGTGCATATTTAAATATGCAGGTTCCGGCCCCAGGCCATTCAAACTGTGCTTTGTTAGCACTAGACGCAATGAAGGCCTTTGGTTGTGTTGAATGGCCATATTTGTGGGCCATTCTTGAAAAATTCGGGCTTGGCTCTGTTTTTTGTAAGTGGGTCCGGTTGTTATACACTGCTTCCGGGGCATCGGTTAGGATGAATGGCTTTCAATCTCCTAGTTTCAGACTTTTCTGGGGCACTAGGCAGGGGTGTCCTCTGTCTTCCCTGCTTTTTGCCCTGGCCATAGAGCCTTTGGCATGTCTTATATGGGCCTTTCCTGATGTTACTGGTCTGATTAGGGGAGACATGGAGGAAAATATATCACTATATGCGGATGATCTTCTCTTTTTCATGTCTAATGTCTGTTCATCACTGCCGGTAGTAATGGAACACATTAAGGAGTTTGGAAGGCTTTTTGGTCTAGGTATAAACTGGGAGAAATCCATGTTGATGCCTTTAGACCCCCTTCTGGATCCACTACCACCTATACTTTCTCATTTTAAGGTTGTATCATCTATAAAAAAACTTGGGTATAACTATGTCAGACTCCCCACAGT
Organism: Aquarana catesbeiana; assembly: GCF_042186555.1. Lineage (NCBI taxonomy): Eukaryota > Metazoa > Chordata > Amphibia > Anura > Ranidae > Aquarana > Aquarana catesbeiana. Next base: position 14,668,440 of record NC_133324.1, on the reverse strand, counting down.
CATATATTGTAGATAATATATTTCCAATACTTATTAGATTTCAAAATCAGAGTAAAACCTGGAGTAAGCTCCCTCTATCGCTAATAGGTAGTATCAATTTAATAAAAATGATATGGATGCCTCAGCTTCTCTATTTTTTACATAATGCCCCGATTTGGATACCTATCCAGATCTTTAATAAGATGAACACTATATTTAGGCAATTAATATGGCGGAAAAAAAACCCTTGTATCAAACTGGAGACTTTACAGCATCCCACAAATGCCGGCGGCCTGGCAGTTCCTAATCCAAGGCTATATTTTCTCGCCTCCCAATTACAGCATTTTTCCGGATGGGAGTCTGAACAGATATCCTTTCCTGCTCGACGATTATTCTCTTTTGCATTTAAGGGTTGGTCTCCACTCTTTGTCCTCGATGGTGCAAGAGGGGGTGTCTCGCTTGCTGATATGCCTACTTGTATGTTAATCTGTAAAGTATAGGATACAGTTAAAAAAATGTTGGGTGTCTCATATCCCACTAGATACACTCCCATTTGGGAAAATAATAGACTTTCTCAAATTTTGGCTATTAGAGGCTTTCAGAGATGGGCAAAACTAGGAATAACTACTTTAGCTTAGCTATATCAGAATGCTATACTTAAATCCTTTGAAGACCTGAGGGGAGAGTTCTCTGTAGAATCCAACTGGTTTTACCAATTCCTTCAATTAAGACATGCTCTACATGCCCAATTTTATTCTGCTAAGATATTTTTCCCCTCTATCCCTGTCTTAGATAAAATAGTTTGGGCAGGGTCAACAAAGGGTCTTACCTCGGTTACTTATAGGGTAGTGTCAGGTGGGTTTCTATTAAACTTCCCCATCCATTCTCGGGTTGGCTGGGAGAAAGATATTGGTCCCATCTCTGAGGAGATTTGGGACGATGTCCTCCGGTCCCCGTGCAGGGTGTCTCTTTCTCCAGCACACAGACTGACCCAGATTTTTGTTCTCCATAGGGTCTATAGAACTCCGCAAATTCTCTGTGCAATTGGACTGAAATCTGAGCCAGCCTGTGCTAGATGCAGTAATACAGGTACACTTAAAAGATAACAGGTACACTTGAAACTTTAAAGATGCTGGGTGGAGGTGATTGGTACCTTAAATAGGGTATTGGATATTAATATTCCGGTTGAACCGCTTATATGTATATTGGGTTACTGTGACACTTCTATCTACACCTCCCCTACTGGTAATACTATAAAGCACGCACTTTTTGTTGCCTGTAGACAGATTGCTCTTAAGTGGACCTCTCCACATCCACCGACTGTGTCCGATTGGATTGTAGATCTCATTAGGATCATTCTTTTTGAAAAGCATACATGTTCCCTAAGGAACTCCCTGAATAAGTTTGATGTTATCTGGTCTAGATGGCTTCAATCTATGACTTAGGTATCATGTCAACCAATGTGTACTGTGTACTTTGTAATGCTGGATATTGCTATTCCTTTTTTTGTGTGCCATATATACTCTGAGTGAGGGGGGGGGGTTGGCATGGCTTGTTCAAGGGAAGGGGTTTGGGGTTTATTTATTTATTTACTTATTTCTGTGGGGGTTTGGTTTGGTGTGATTTGTATTTTTGTTGTTTTGTCTGTATTGTGTCAATGTTGTTTTCATATAAAATAATACAAAGGATTTGATTAAAAAAAATGTATTTCCAGATTAGATTAGACAGGGTTTTGAGATAATGGTGAGATATATGGATTGTTAAAGTACAAAATATATATAAGATTCGTAGGATCAACATTTTGAAGGTTGCTGTTTTGCCTAGCCATGATAGTTCCTTTTTCGACATTTCTTTTAGTTGGGTTTCCAGTTTGGCTGTTAGCGGTGTCAGGTCACTTTCAGTTAATGCAGAGATTGTATTTGTCAGCATAATTCCTAGGTATGTAATACCGTTCTTACTCCATGTATATGGGAGGTTTTTTTGTAGTGTATTTTGTATGGATGGCGATACACCTATGTTAAAAATTAGGGATTTAGTAAAGTTAACTTTGTAATATGACATTGTCCGCAAATAAGTTTATAGTGTGCATACTAGAGCCTAACTGGAAACCTGTGATTGAGAGGTGTGTTCTAATGGCTTCACCGGTGGTTCTATCATTAGATTAAAGATGGTCGGTGACAGTATTTTTGGGGGGGATATTTTTCACTTAAATAGTTTTGATGTTGTTTGTAGGTTGTTAGTTTCAATTTGATTTAGTTGTCTGTGCTGTGTTATTTTGCAAAATATTCTTCAAACTGTTGTGACTACTAAATGTTTAAATCTTTAAGAGACTGTCTGTTTTAACTCCTGTTAATTTCCTCTGCAAAATGGTCATATTGGACCTCCAAACCATATTCTGTTAGTGTCTCAGATTAACATACATGTGTTTTTTGCTTTTCTTGCTCTTTTCCAAGTCCTGTTTTGTTGACCAACAAAATGTGTAGCAAATTTTTATGTTCTATGTGTTTTGTTAATAATTTGTTTTGCAGATCATGCTCAATCCAAGTAATGCATTTTACACTCTCCCCCCTAAACAATTTGCATGCAACAGATCTCCCAGCTGCAGCTTAAGTAGGCTGATTGGCTTGGCAAAACAAAAAAAGGTGTGATTTGTCTAAAAGTAACTTTCCTGGTGCCTTCATGGTAGTATATGAATGGATTGTACGTATGCTGCCATGGATAGGCATCAGGAAAGGAAAATTACAGAGAGATAGGATAATTTTCTATTTTAGCACAGTGGTTCTCAGCCTCAGTCCTCAAGTACACCCGACAGGACATGTTCTGGGAATTTATCTTAGCTAAAAGAGCTGTCTAAAATACCAAGCCATTGACTGTGATTTAAAGCACCTGTGCAAGATGAAGGAAAACCTGCAAACATGACCTGTTGGGGGTACTTGAGGACAGGGTTGAGAAGCACTGATTTAGAGCACTGAGCTAAAATATAGCACAAGACAATCCTATTCTAATTGTGGGCATTTGAGGGAAACCAAGTGAGTGTTAGAACCCCTGCTTGTCTTTTTTATGTTGGGCTTTGTGTCCCTTTTCTGAAAATTGGCTTCACTTCCCGTCACATAGCCAAACAGGAAGTGAGGGTAAAACCCTACCAATGTCTTTCCTTGGTGACACACAGGTCAATCTAACTAGTGTCCTCATTAGGCAAATTGCACTCTAGCACTTTGTTGTGTACACCCCAAATTATTAGGTATTTTGGAGTTTTTTAAAGGCAAATTCACTCTGCAATGCAAGTGTACTCGCTGTAAATCTGAGGGGAAGCACTGGTGATTTTATCATCCAATCATGTAGAAGCAAAGATGATGTTTTTTTTATTTTCCTTGCATGTCCCCCTCGGATCTCCAGCAACTGCACTTCCAAGTGCACTTGTAGTGCAAAGTGGATTTGCCTTTAGTAAATAAACCCCAAAGTCCAAGATACCTAATAATTTGGGGTGTACACAGCAAAATGCTAGAGTGCAATTTACCTAATGGGGACACTAGTTAGATTGACCTGTGTGTCCCCAAGGAAAGACATTGGTAGGGTTTTACCCTCACTTCCTGTTTGGCTATGTGACAGGAAGTGAAAAAATTTGAAGGAGTAACTGGCAAAATTTGTGAGGTGTCTTCACCCTATCAGGGGTGCAGACATCCCCAAGAACTGACAATACTTCTAATCCCTCTGCACTCTATCCCCAAGCAAAATAAGAAAGGATTTCATTTAGTTTAACTTTGCAAAGACACCTTCCTAAGTTCAACGGTGATGCATGTCAATGGCCCATTTAGACCTTGTTTAATAGAAAACACCAGTTGCCTTTCACTAAAAACATTTGTTAGTCCAGTCCCGGAAATCTGCATCTGCTTTACTATTAATTTCCATAAAATTGGGTTCCTGAAGCTAGATGCGCCAAATGCATCTATATATGTGACCGCTGTGTATATGAGATGCGCAACTGCTTTGTGGGTGGTGGTATGTACCCGTGGTGCATATCTGGTACCCGGAAGTAGTGGCCAGCACACAGGAATGACATCACGTCCCTCCAGGAAGTTGCTTGTACTGCTGCTAATTTCTTCCCACCACCATGCCCCACTCACTGTTCTCTGAGGAAGAGATTAACCTTATTTGCAAATTAAGATCATTTTTATTTATTTTTTACATGGGGTGGTGTTTGTGTGGGTCACGTGTGTATGTCTAAATGATTTGGAATCAAAATACAAACCTACTTTCTGTGTACAGATTCACTTCCGGGCCAATGTATATTGCTTCCTGCTTCACTGTGTGTGTATATATAGATATATCTGAAGATGTAGGTTCTTGTGTCCACCAGCAAAGAGAAGTTGGGTAGATGCCATACTCCCAATTCTGGAGGCATATTAATGGTCTAGCACAGGGGTCTTCAAACTACGGCCCTCCAGTTGTTCAAAAACTACAATTCCCATCATGCCTAGTCATGTCTGTGAATGTCAGAGTTTTACAATGCCTTGTGGGATGTGTAGTTCACAACAGCTGGAGAGCTGTAGTTTGAAGATTCCTGATCAAGGTGGTTTTTCATGTGCCTTGTATAATGTCCGAGAAATATCGTTAGGAAAATACAAGTGGGTCGTGGCACATCTACATTCCAAATTTGGCACTTAAGATGGTTATGCACTATGCAATCTGATTGGCCAATCTCTGTACAACTCGATATTTAGGCAAAATAGGTAATAGGAAGACACACTTGTAAAATAATTCAAATTATAGGCAATCAAACAGGCTCTTGCACTAAATCTAACTTATTTAAGCTCTACATGATTGCAGTGTATGGTCACCTTCAAAGATCAAGATCTGAAAATATTTATTTATTGGGTTTAGAAACTCTTCTCTGTTCTTCGTAATGTATTGAAAGATTTGGGTAAAAAAAAAAAACACATTTCAAAGATATATTAGCAGTAATAGGAATGAGATTAGCATCAAAAGGGTTAATTAACTGAGAACACCTACTAATTGCCTAACAAGACACATCCAATGAGATGAAATTAAATAATTGTATTGGGCATGCGCTATTATCAATTAGAAAACCGCAATTACACTAGCGACAGTTGCAGTTTACATATGCGGGTATTTATTATCTCTTTTTGTGCTTCAATGTGCGCCGGTTCACACGTTCAATTAATGACTTTTCTGGCACACCAATTAATGTATGAGCTGGTGCAGTGCCTTCTTCTTAGTAAATCACCACCCTAGATTTTTATTTCTGGATTCTGGTTCAGAGCATATTCTGTGGTATCCAGACTAAAGAAGAAGGGCCACCTTCTGTAATGAATTATTAAAAGTGCAGCGCCAGTTTAAAAAGTCCTGCAATAAAGACCGCCAATGATGAATGATCAGGTGGTGAAAACAATATAGTCCCAGCACCAGCAAAGTGAAAAGGATGTTGAATATACTCATCACCACCGTGCAAATAGAGGAAATCCTGCTTACCGGTAAAAATTAACCCATGTACCACGAGGATATATGGTCATCCAGACATCTGTTATAAGGTCACTCCAGCTCCTTCAAAACATGGAAATCCCAATTCCTAAGCAGGAAGCACATACTCCAGGTGATGGGTGTGTATAGATACAGCGGCCGTTTTCTTGGCCTCTCGTAGGGTGGAGACCCTCATCAGCAGTTGAGTTGTTCCAAAAAATGTGAGCAGGCTGGGGCTTCTGGTGTTATATTTAGACAATCCCCAGGTGCCCCCTTTATGGCCAATGAACCCTTCCACACTACACACACTCCTGTCACCTTCTGGAATGGTCCATGTGTTTATACCAAGGTATGCATTCTACATCATTTTAAACACCAGAAGCTTAGTTTACTTACATCCGTATTTTTGTTCTTGAATAATTCATATCGTTCTATATTATCCTAGGTGCCAAGAGGTCAATGCTCCGAGGAATGTCTTCCAGGGTTCAGAAAATCCGTAGGAGAAGGATATCACCCATGTTGTTATAATTGTGCTCCATGTTCAGAAGGAGAAATATCAAACCATTCTGGTAAGCTTTATGTTTCTTTAACCACCTGGCATCCGCGCTATGGCCAAATGACGGCCACAGCGTGGACCTTAATTCCCGGGAGGCCGTCATATGACGGCCTCCCCTGTGCACGCTCCCTGAGCGCGCCCCACAGGGCGTGCGCCGGGCGCGCGGTAATCACAGAGTCACTGAGACTCGGCTGATCACCGATCCAAGTAAGGGGCTGGTACCAGCCCCTTACCATGTGATCAGCTGTCAGCCAATGACAGCTGATCACATGATGTAAACAAAAGATCGGTAATCGTTTTTTTTTTTACTCACGCTGACAGCGTGAGTAGAAAAAAAAGCCGATCACCGGCTAGGATGTGAGGGACATCGGTCCCCAAGTGGAAGAGGCACATCTGCCTCATCAGTGCCACCTAAAAGTGCCACCTAACACTGCCCACAGTGCCACCTAATAGTGCCCACAGTGCCACCTAACAGTGCCCACAGTGCCACCCAACAGTGCCAACAAGTGCCACCTATCAATGCCCACAAGTGCCACCTATCAATGCCCACCTGTAGTGCCAATCAGTGCCACCCGGCAGTGCTGCCCATCACTGCCACCCATCAGTGCCCATCACTGCCGCCTATCAGTGTCCATCACTGCCGCCTCATCAGCGTACATCAATAAAGGAGAAAAATTACCTGTTTTAAATTTTTTATAACAAAATATAAAAAAAAAATTTTATTTTTTTTTAAAGTTCAGTTTTTTACATTTTTTTAACAAAAAGTAAAAACTGCAGAGGTGATCAAATACCACCAAAAGAAAGCTCTATTTGTGGTAAAAAAATGGTAAAAATTTCATTTGGATACAGTGTTGTATGACTGCGGAATTGTCATTCAAAGTGCGTCAGCGCTGAAAGCTGAAAATTGGTCTGGACAGGAGGGGGGTTTAGGTGCCCAGTAAGCAAGTGGTTAAACATAAACTCTGATATTGGATAAGAAAATGAAAACTTTCAAAGTCATTTAAAGTGGTTCTGTGACCACTTTACAGTTCGCAGGCTGAACATCTCCCTAAATTGTATGAAATTAATGATTACTGATGAAGACTTTCTGCCTTTTTTAGGGGAAAGATTGCTGCACTTTTCTTCTACCTCTGACCCTTCTGGGAGTGTTGGAGGCTTTCTCAAGCAAGCAATGACAATCAGCTTCCTCTTACTGTCTGCCTGAGAACGCCTCCAACAGTTTTGCACTTATCTAAAAGTAATGATCCTGAAAATGATTACACGAAAGAGACCAAAACTGTCAAATAGTTACATTCTTGGTATACCATGCCTACTGTTATTTTTACTTATTTTTTACTCTACAGACAGTGAACTCTGCAAGAAGTGTCCTGAAAATGAATGGCCTAACAAAGTTAAAACTATTTGTATTGACAAGGTCATTGAGTATTTATCATATGAGGAGGACATTCTAGTTTTATTTTTTTCTATAACTTCACTCATATTTGCTACAACATCTCTCTTTATACTTGGACTATTTGTTTGGTTTCTGAGGACTCCCATAGTCAGAGCCAATAACCGGAACCTCAGCTTCATTCTGCTCCTCTCCCTCATACTGAGCTTCCTTTCTGTATTCCTGTTCCTTGGCCGTCCTGTGGATATTACCTGTATGCTGCAACAAGTCACTTTTGGAATTCCCTTCACCATCTCAGCATCTTCTATCCTAGCCAAAACCATCATGGTCTTCATTGCTTTCAAAGCCACCAGACCTGGAAGCTCTTGTAGAAAATGGGTGGGAATCAAACTTCCCAATACAGTCATGTTATTCTGCTCATCCATTCAGGTTATGAATTGCATTCTCTGGTTGTCCATCTCTCCACCATTTCAGGAGTATGACATGGACTCCTATCCTGGGAAGATTCTCATTCAGTGTAATGAAGGCTCAGTTATCGGTAGGGATGAGCTTCGTGTTCGAGTCGAACCCATGTTCGACTCGAACATCGGCTGTTCGATCGTTCGCCGAATTGCGAACGTTATGGGCCGTTCGCGCTAAATTCGTGTGGCGCGTCACGGCCCATAATTCACTGCGGCATCGCAGTGCATTGCTGGCTGATGATTGGCCAAGCATGCACTATGACCCGCATGCTTGGCCAATCACAGCGCTGTCAGTAGAGAGAGCTGTAATTGGCCAAAGCCAGGGTGGCTTTGGCCAATTACGGCTCAGGGCATTTAGTACACACCCCACACTATATAAGGCCGCCTGCACGGCGGCCCTGTGTAGTGTGTGTTCCGGTGTGCTGAGAGATAGAGAGAGAGAGAGACAGTGTCATTTGATTTGAGTTAGATAGATTAGGCAGAACAGTCAGTCAGTTAGCTGCACTTACAGTGTATTGTGTATATATATGCATCCCAGGTGTTGCATATATATATATACACTGTATTCAGTTTAGCTAGATCCGTTCCTGTTATCTTCTATCTAGACTATTTACATTTAATGCAGTGCGTCCTGCTCACAGTGTTCAGCTAGATCCGTTCCTGTTATCTTCTAGACTATTTACATTTAGTGCAGTGCGTCCTGCTCACAGTGTTCAGCTAGATCCGTTCCTGCTATTTACATTTAGTGCAGTGCGTCCTGCTCACAGTGTTCAGCTAGATCCGTTCCTGTTAAATTCCTACTGACCGGCAGGCTTGTCTGGTTACAGTATATAAAGCTACCTGAAGAAAATTACAGGTGTTCTATTTGATCCTATTAGTACCACGGTCAGGCAGCTAGACTATTTACATTTAGTACAGTGCGTCCTGCTCACAGTGTTCAGCTAGATCCGTTCCTGTTATCTTCCTACTGACAGGCAGGCTTGTCTGGTTACAGTATATAAAGCTACTTGAAGAAAATTACAGGTGTTCTATCCCAGCTTAGTGCAGCTACAGGCCATTAGTATGTCTGGAAGGCCAAGAAGGAGAGGCAGACAGTCACAAGCCAATAAGAGAGGGCAAGCAGGCTCTGTGTCTAGTGCTGGTCGTGGAGACGGTGCATCCTCATCAGCACGTGGCCATGGGACACGCTTGGCCTTTTTTTCGGCAGCTGGCCATGTTGAGCCGCAACATGCGGAAGACTTGGTCGAGTGGATGACCAAGCCGTCCTCATCCTCCTCATCCTCTCTCACCCATGCCCAGGGTGCTTTGTCTGGCAAAGCAGCGGCCTCTTCCCTCAGCTCAATGTCATCAGTGACTCCTTCCCTAGCTCCACCATGTCCTCATGAGGATTCCCTCGAACTGTTTGACCACAGTGTTGGGTACATGCTCCAGGAGGATGCCCAGCGTTTGGAAGGCTCTGATGACGATACTGAGCTCGATGAAGGCAGTAACATGAGCGCGGACAGAGGGGGTGCCCAAGAAGGACAGCAATCTGGCAGTCATGCTCCCCCTGCTGCAGCATACTGCCAGGTTTGCTCCAGTGATGAGGAGGGAGGGGATGATGAGGTCACTGACTCAACGTGGGTGCCTGATAGGAGAGAGGAGGAGGAGGAGGAGGAGGAGGAGGAGGAGGAGGAGGAGGCGGCAGCACATCACCAACGAGGCAGGATGCCCTCCAGGGGCCAGCCTAAGGGCAACACATTGACTGCATCACACCCCAAAGCTCCACATGTGCAGGGCGCTGCAGTCTCTGCGCGTTATTCAAAAAGTTCTTTGGTGTGGGCCTTTTTTGAGACGAGTGCATCAGATCGCACCGCTGCTATTTGCAACATATGTCTCAAGCGTATCTCGCGTGGCCAAAATATCTCCCGCTTGGGTACCACATGCTTGACCAGACATATGTTGACCTGCCATGCAGTTCGTTGGCAAGCGTATCTAAAAGACCCACACCAAAGAACAAAGAGGATCTCTCCTTGCTCCTCATCAGCTGAGATTTCCAACCCCACTAGACCTTCAGTCCTCTCTGAGACCTGCAGTGAGAGGAATGAAGGTGTAGAATTAGGTGTGTCACAGCCAAGTACTTGTGGGCAATCTGCTTTTGGTACACCGACGTCAGATTGTACCAGGCAAATTTCCCTGCCCCAGCTGCTGCACCGCCGAAAGAAGTTTGCTCCCAGCCATCCACATGCCCAGCGGTTGAATGCTAGCTTGGCAAAATTGCTAGCACTTCAACTGCTGCCTTTTCAGTTGGTAGACTCTGCCCCCTTCCGTGAGTTTGTGGAATGTGCGGTTCCTCAGTGGCAGGTACCCAAACGCCACTTTTTCTCACGGAAGGCGATTCCGGCTCTCTACCGGCATGTGGAAGGCAATGTCCATGCCTCGCTGGACAGGGCGGTCAGCGGTAAGGTGCATATTACCGCTGACTCATGGTCCAGCAGGCATGGACAGGGACGTTACCTAAGTTTCACGGCGCATTGGGTGACTCTGCTGGCAGCTGGGAAGGATGCAGGACAAGGTGCAGTAGTGTTGGAGGTTGTTCTGCCACCACGCCTCCAAAATGCTGATTGTGACACACCTCTCTCCTCCACCCCCTCCTCTTCTTCTTCCTCCATGGCCTCTTCCTCGGAACCAGCGGTGCTCCGTAGGCGTTCAAGGGGCTACGCAAGTACGCAGGCCAAAAGATGCCATGCGGTGCTTGAGCTGGTGTGCTTGGGGGACAGGAGCCACACTGGGGCAGAGGTTCTGTCAGCTCTGCAGGGGCAGGTTCAGAGGTGGTTGACGCCACGCCAACTTAAGGCAGGAATGGTGGTTTGCGACAATGGCACCAACCTCCTCTCTGCCCTCCGACAGGGACAAATGACCCATGTGCCCTGTTTGGCTCACGTCCTTAACTTGGTGGTGCAGCGGTTCTTGGGCAGGTACCCGGGCTTACAGGATGTCCTGAGGCAGGCCAGGAAAGTCTGTGTGCATTTCCGCCGGTCATATAATGCCAGTGCTCGGCTGACGGACCTCCAAAAGGAGTTTAACCTGCCCAAGAACCGCCTAATCTGTGACATGCCCACCAGGTGGAACTCAACGTTGGCCATGCTGCAGCGGCTGCACACGCAGCAGAGGGCCATCAATGAGTACCTGTGCGACTATGGCACCAGGACAGGGTCAGGGGAGCTTGGTTTTTTTTCCCCACGCCAGTGGGCCATGATCAGGGATGCATGCACTGTCCTGTCACCATTCGAGGAGGCCACGAGGATGGTGAGCAGTGACAGTGCATGCATCAGTGACACTGTCCCCCTTGTCCACCTGTTGGAGCACACGCTGCGTGGAATAATGGACAGGGCACTTGAGGCAGAACAGAGGCAGGAAGAGGAGGACTTCCTTAGCTCTCAAGGCCCCCTTTATCCAGACAGTGTTCCTGCGTGCCCGCCGATCACACAGGAAGAGGACGAGGAGGAAGAGGAGGAGGAGGAAGATTGTGTCAGTATGGAGGTGGAGCCTGGCACTCAGCATCAGCAGCAGTCTTTAAGGGATCAGTCCCAAGAAACACATGGACTTGTACGTGGCTGGGAGGAGGTGGCTGCGGACCATGTCGTTCTTAGTGACCCAGAGGACTCCGGACCGAATGCCTCAGCAAACCTACGCTGCATGGCCTCCCTGATCCTGCAAAGCCTGCGTAAGGATCCTCGTATTCGTGGTATCAAGGAGAAGGACCAATACTGGCTGGCAACCCTCCTTGATCCACGTTACAAGGGTAAGGTTGCGGACCTTATCTTGCCATCGCAGAGGGAGCAGAGGATGAAACATCTTCGGGAGGCCTTGCAGAAAGGTCTGTGCAACGCGTTCCCAGAGACTGGGAGGTTACAAACTCCTGTTTCTGGACAACGTGTTGCTGAGGCTTCGGTCAGTCAAAGAAGGAGCGGTGGAGAAGGTGGCCGTCTGACCGATGCGTTCAGACAATTTTTTGGTCCGCAGCCCCAAGGTATGATCGGTTCCAGCAACCATCGCCAGCGTCTGTTTTACATGGTGCAGGAATACCTAGGGGCAAGATCAGACTTGGACACCTTTCCCACCGAAAATCCTCTGGGTTACTGGGTCTTGAGGATGGATCACTGGCCAGAGCTTGCACAGTATGCAATTGAGCTACTGGCCTGTCCTGCATCCAGCGTTCTTTCGGAACGCACATTCAGTGCTGCTGGAGGCGTGGTAACCGATCACAGGGTGCGTCTGTCCACCGACTCGGTCGATCGGCTGACCTTCATAAAAATGAATGAGTCTTGGATCACCACCAGCTACCAAGCACCTGATGCTGATGTAACCGAATAATTTTTTTTGAAATCTCAGATCCCTTCAAAGACTGCCTATGCTGATGCTGAGTGACTATCCCTGAGTAATTATCCTCTTCCTCCTCAATCATCACGCTGATAGCTTGTAAGAACATTTTTGGTTCTGGGCGCCACCACCAGTGCCTAAGGCACAATTTTTCAGCCCCTGTTTAACAGGGGCGTGTAATTACAATTTTTGATGTAATACTTTGCAGCAGGGCTCGTTCCTGCATTCCAACTAGAGTGTCTGTGAGGGGTTGCAGTGTTGTGGCACCAGCACCAGTGCCTAGGGCCCAATTTTTCTGCCCCTGTCTAACAGGGGCGTGTAATTACAATTTTTGATGCAATACTTTGCAGCAGGGCTCGTTCCTGCGTTCCAACTAGAGTGTCTGTGAGGGGTTGCAGTGTTGTGGCACCAGCACCAGTGCCTAAGGCCCAATTTTTCTGCCCCTGTCTAACAGGGGCGTGTAATTACAATTTTTGATGCAATACTTTGCAGCAGGGCTCGTTCCTGCGTTCCAACTAGAGTGTCTGTGAGGGGTTGCAGTGTTGTGGCACCAGCACCAGTGCCTAAGGCCCAATTTTTCTGCCCCTGTCTAACAGGGGCGTGTAATTACAATTTTTGAAGCAATAATTTGCAGCAGGGCTCGTTCCTGCGTTCCAACTAGAGTGTCTGTGAGGGGTTGCAGTGTTGTGGCACCAGCACCAGTGCCTAAGGCCTAATTTTTCAGCTCCTGTTCAACAGGGGCATGTAATTACAATTCTTGATCTAATATTTCACAGCAGGGCCCTGTGAGGGCTTACAGTGTTGTGGCCACAGCAACACCTAAGGCCCAAATTTCTGCTGAGTATATAGGGCAGGACCCTACTTTCAAACATCTAACTTACAAACGACTCCTACTTGCAAACGGAAGGAGACAACAGGAAGTGAGATGAAATCTACCCCTAGGAAGGGAAATTCTCTCCTGTAAGAGTTAATATGGGAAAACAATTTCTCCTTTCCACTGATGCTTTCCAATCCTTGTTCCACAAAAAAACCCAAATTTTCAAAAAACATTTTTCATTGGGACAAAAAAGTGAGGTGAAATCTTCTGAAGAGGAGGAAAGACAGCAAAACAAATGTCACAGGGGTGATAACCCTTCCCTATGTTTTCCAAAAAGCTTAGAAAAGATTTTTTGGCTGGAGCTAAACACGTTAAAAATGTTCAAAATTACAAACAGATTCTACTTAACAACAAACCTACAGTCCCTGTCTTGTTTGCACCGCCTGTATACTGCTGTTCAGAGTATATAGGGCCTGGTGGCCCCACACCTTTCCTTATTTTAATTTGGGTGCGGGGTTCCCCTTAATATCCATACAAGACCCAAAGGGCCTGGTAATGGACTGGGGGGTACCCATGCCGTTTGTCTCACTGATTTTCATCCATATTGCCATGACCCGACATGACATTAAACCCGCAAGCAGTTTTAAATGAGATTTTTTCCTTTAAAAATGACATTTGGTGCAGGGACTGTTCTAAACATGGGAAACACGCGTCACTTTACAGGCATACTATAGACACCCCCCAGGTACGATATTTAAAGGAATATTTCACTTTTTTTTTTTTACTTTAAGCATCATTAAAATCACTGCTCCCGAAAAAACGGCCGTTTTTAAAAGTTTTTTTTGCATTGATACATGTCCCCTGGGGTAGGACCCGGGTCCCCAAACCCTTTTTAGGACAATACCATGCAAATTAGCCTTTAAAATGAGCACTTTTGATTTCGAACGTTCGAGTCCCATAGACGTCAATGGGGTTCTAACGTTCGTGCGAACTTTCGGTCCGTTCGCGGGTTCTGGTGCGAACCGAACCGGGGGGTGTTCGGCTCATCCCTAGTTATCGGGTTCTACTCTATGTTAGGTTATATGGGGTTTCTGGCAGCTGTGAGTTTTGTTCTGGCTTTCATGGTGAGGACATTACCGGACAGTTTTAATGAGGCCAAGTACATCACCTTCAGCATGCTGGTGTTCTGCAGTGTCTGGATTGCCATGATCCCGGCCTATCTGAGCACCAGAGGGAAATACATGGTGGCTGTGGAGATATTCGCCATACTGACCTCCAGTGCTGGAATATTAATGTGTATGTTTTCTCCAAAACTCTACATTTTGCTTTTCAAACCTGAACTGAATACACAGAAAACAATGCTGGGGAAAAGAATGTTGTAAATGTAACACATTAATTCAATGTATAATACTGTAGATCAGATTAAACAAATGTAACCATATTGTTAAATCATAATCATTGTCATCATTATGAATGACTTTATCATCATCATTATGATTTTTGTGTATATTAGCTACCTTCTGTCTGCCTATTGTACATAAGTGGATGGAAGGTGGATATTACAGGATTGGATGCTATATCACAGCTTCATTTTTTTCTTCCTCTTACATGCCCCCTAGCCTGCACAAGCAAAGTACTGTGACTGCACTGTCCATTGGATGGTGCCAATCACAAATATATGCTATGACCAATCAGAGCATCACACAATGTAACCAACACCTGGAATTAGCAGCTTGATGCCACTTTGCTCTCACATACTGATCAGTGTGTTAGAGAAAGAAATCTTAAAGATCACCAGCCAATAACATTTTAATCCAGTACAAGTGCAATCCAGTAACAGTACCAGTAGCAGTACCAGAAACAGCTTCATCCATCGTATATTATTATTATTAATTTCATACAGGATATATATATAGCGCTGGCAGTTTAAGAGGCACTTTACAACATAAGGGCAGACAGTACAATTACAATACAACTCAATACAGGAGGAATCAGAGGGCCCTGACCATTAGAGTTTAAAATCTAAGAGGGAGGGTCTAGAGATACAAGAGGTAATAACTGTGGGGGATGGGCTGATGGAGAAAATAAGGTGTACAGTTGTTAAGTGAGGGCCAGATAGGCTTCTCTGAAGAGATGAGTTTTCAGGGATCATCTGAAAGTGGACAAGAGTAGGAGATAATCAGACAAATTGGACTAGAGCGTTCCAGAGGATAGGAGAGGCTCTTGAAAAGTCCTGGAGGTGAGTGTGGGATGAGGCGACAAGGGAACTAGAGGAGGTCTTTGATGGATCGAATACAACAATTTGTTGGTATTTTGAGACTAAGTTAATGGTGTAGCTGGGGGCCGAGTTGTGGTTGGCTCTTTAGGTTATTGTTAGTATCTTGAATTTAATTTGTTGGGTGAGTGGAAGTCAGTGGAGGGATTGGTAGAGAGGGGTAGCAGACGCTGAGCGGTTCACAGAGTGGATGAGTCTGGCAGCAGCATTCATGATGGACTGAAGGGGGATAGTCTATATAAAGGTAAGCCAATGACAAGGGAGTTGCAGTAGTCAAGGTGAGAGGTGACCAAGGAGTGAATTAGAAGCTTTGTGGTGTCATTGGTTAGGAAGGGACGTATCTTGGAGATGTTGCTGATGTTGAGGTCGAAAGCTACGGACAGTGATTGGATGTGGGGTCGAAAGGAGAGTTCAGAGTCCAGGACTACACCTAGGACTTTGGCATGGGGGGACAGGTTGATAGTTGAGCTGTTGATTTTGACAGAGAAATCAGGGGAAGAGGCACGAGGTGGAGGAAATATTATGAGCTCGGTTTTGGATAGATTGATTTTGAGGAAGTGGTGTGACATAGAGGCTGATATCTCTGTTAGTAAGTTGGTGAAAAGTGAGGAGACTGATGGAGTGAGCTGAGGTAGAGAGATAGATTTGGGTGTCATGGGCATAGAAGTGGTATTGAAAGCCATGGGAGACAAGCAACTGACCCAGAGAGGAGGTGTAGATTGAGAATAGGAGAGGTCCAAGAACATTCACCCCTCTACAGTATATGTAGGCAATTGTTTTCTCTCAACCTTTTCTGTTTCAGCATGACTGTCCCCCTGAGCACAAATCCAGCTCCATAAAGGCATGGATTGATATTTTTGGTGTGGAGGAACTCAAATGTCCTGAACACAGTCCTGACCTAAACCTGATGTGTGAGTCAGGTCTCCTCATCCAACATCAGTTGTTTTGGTTGAATGGGCACACATTCCCACAAATAAAAATCTAAAAATCAAGTAAAAATCTTGTGAAAGGTGGAGACAGTTATAGGCACAAAGGTGGGAGGGGCAACTCCACATTAATGATCATAATTTTGAAATGAGATTCCCAACCAGCCCATATAGGTGATGGTCAGGTGACTACAAATGTTTGGCCATATATCATATGTGTGGAATGATCTCCTGATAAACTTGCATTTCAGAATATTGTTTCTGTAAACATTTCTACTTATATCTCATTGTGCTGCTGGATTCCTTCCTTGTCTCTTTCACAAAGTTGCGTTCATAATTTGTCAATATTGAACAGTATGTCAGGTGGTCCATACCTGATTAAGTCTAGAGTCTGTTCAGATAAACTCCTAGTCATCTCTGTAGGTACAGACACTGTGAAGTAAATACTATTCAAAGTTTCCAGCAGAAAGACTTTCATTCTGATCCATCTTCCATGCTTGACATCATATACACAGATCAGGTACACAGGAGGAGGGGAGAGCAGAGTGCTGAGACCTGATTAATGACTACTGTACATTCAAGAATTTTCAGATGAATTACTTCATGGTGCTTTCGGCTACAGAGGTCAGTAAGAAATTGGTAAACCTTTTCTGTTACACCAACTTAAGACTTATGTTGGTGACAGCACTGACCTGCAAACAGACTTCTGACCATTATAGCACCTGGGAGATTGTAGAATATTTTCTTGTCAGCTTTTATGTGGAAGTCCAATTATTTCCCCAAATACTGTAAAATGCTTACCACCTCTTCTGCCCCTCCCCCCCAACTCTGTGTCTAGGGATTACCAGTCCCACCTGGGCACCCAGGATCTCCATGGTGAGTATCAGGTATGAGAACATCAGATGAGGGAACATTCTCCTCGTCTTCCTGTGAAGAATGGACCCAGAAGTGATGTGCTCTGATCCCTTCTGGGTTCAGTGTTGTCATTCCCCGATCTCCATGGCCAGGGAAGAAGATATTTGAGAATGATTGTGCTTTGTTCCTACAGAGTGCAGAGGTAACATTAAGAGTCTAAAAGACCCCGATGTCTCCTTAAAGACATTTCTAGAATTCTTCCAACTCTTATTCACTCTTATACAGAATCTCTTATTCACTCAAAGTCTTCTGTACATAAACAATAAATCCGATTATTAGATGTCAGCCTCGGATTCTAATCCCAGGACACTAAATGAGATCAGAGAAATGATTGTAAATGGAATTTAAACCCAAAGCCGACCACTCAGAAAATGATAAATCACAACTCTGCATTACTGAATAAACTCAAATCACTTTTATTATTCCACATTTAAAAAGAGAACCCCCCTAATACCTAACAGGGCCCCCCACCCTGAATAACTAATTATAACAAAAGTCAGTAAGAAATGTATGTCTTCTCCAGACCACCAATATGATTTTTCAGATCTCTATTAGGACACATACATAATCCGAATAAATCAATAAATTGTCTAAATTCTGGAAAGGTGCGATCCACAAATCACTTACTAAGGAGGCACCAAAGAAACATCCAACATAGGAGCCAATCATCATGTATGGATGAGAGAGTAAGATAATAATGAGATTGTTGGGAAGTTGTTGGGTTGTATAACACAGACCCCCAGCTAGGAGCTTCTATAACACAGCTTTGGGTTTACCATCCATTTCCAATCATCTCTCTGATCTCCATGAAGAGAACACGTCCCCTGCACTATACTATTACATATGGGGGGATTAGTCTGATTGTGATAACAATAAATCTAAGTAAAAAAGAAGTTTAATAATGTAATATACTGTATAATAAAATAAATGATCTTATGTGTAGGTATGTCTGAGCACAAAACTGACAATTCCCCCCACATATTACATGTTGTTATGTCTGTTGGAGTGTAAATAAAACTTCTTCAGTCATTCTTCTACTGTTAGTTCTAAATTGATGATCTGTAAACTCTGATAAATCATTTCTTATGGGCCATTTCTGGTACCGGAATTGTTTCCCATTTCACAGATGTACAATTTGAAGTCTTTACATGTCTGGTATCTATGTACTCCATGGAACCCCATCTTTTATATTTTACCCTAAAAATTGTGACCTGAATAGTGTTTGTGTGAATTACAATTAATATGAGGTGTTATTTGATGAAAATACGGGTTGGATATACAGTTGCACTGACATAAAATGACAGCTGCCCCCCTTCTCATCTATAGGGTCTCAGGATCTCAGAAAGGATATACTGTACAGTAATGTGTTGAGGGGTTTAAGTAATCCTCAGACCTAAAATGTACATTTTTATATGTTTACCAAAATGAAAAAAAAATGTCTCTGGCAGGGAAAGGGTTAAATCTTGGTTACTGCTTGTTAAGAATCTGTATATTATGGGATGTTCCTGGCCTGGCTACAGCTTTACATTGGGTGGGTAGAAGAGATCTTCCCATTCTCCTGAATGGAAGAATAAAGCAATAGAGAAATCATCAATCCATTGTTTGGAGGTTTATGTGATGACATTTCTGTATCTTCTGCTCTAAGAGAACATCATAGAGGGATTTATTAAAGGGGGATTTTGGTTCCTTTCAGCCGCTGTAATCTGACCAGCAATCCTCCTTCTTGTCCTCTCACCTTTCTATCTTTTCTTCATGTCACCCAGACAGTGACCAGGAATACTTCTCATAGATCATTATAGGAAGAGATCATCTTCAATGGAATCATCCCAAGTCACCATTTCCCCCCAGCACTGAGATCTCTCCCAACTTCTCACCTTCACAATCAGGGACATTTCAGGGAGATAGTGACCTGCGGAGCACTAAGCGGGCCACAGATAAAAGTGGGTGTGGCCAAACATGATTATGGCGGGACGAGGGTATATGGAAGGGAGGAAGGATCACTATGATACATAGACATGTGCAATTTGTTTTGTTCCAAATTCGCTTTTTAACAAACTTCAACAAATTCATTCATTCAGAAATATCCCAATTAATGAAAACCCATTTCACAAACTTTTCCAAATATTCGTAAATTCGAATAAAATCGTAAATTAGTTAATTCAAATTAAAAATTGTAAATTCAGAAATTCAAAAAAAAAATCTGAAATTAGAAAAAAAATCAGAAAATCTGAAATTCAAAAAATATCTGAAATTCTCAAATTCAAAAAGAAATTGAAAATTCAAAAATATTCGGAAATTTCGTAAAAAACAGAAATTGGAAAATTCGAAATAAAAATCTGAAATTCAGAAATTCGAAAAAAAAATCTAAAATTCGGAAATTTCGAAAAAAAAATCTGAAATCTGAAAAAAATCTGAAATTCACAAATTCGAAAAAAAATCAAAAATTCGAAAATAATCAGAAATTTCGGAAAAAAATTTGAAATTCAGAAATTTGAAAAACATAACGGAAATTCCAACATTCAGCAATTCTAAAAAAAAAAAGAGATTCGGAAATTTGAAATAAACCAGAAAATTGAAAGGAAATCAGAAATTAAAAAACAAATCAGAAATTCAAAAAAAAAATCGAAAATTTGGAAATTCGGAAAAAATTGGAAATTCGAAAAAAGCGGAAATTCGGAATTTCTCATTTTTTTAGAATTTCCAAATTTCCGATATTCTCTAAGTTTCAGATTTTTTTCGAATTTCCAAATTTCCGGATTTTTTTCGAATTTCCGAATTTTTTTCAAATTTCAGTTTTTTTAGAGTTTACAAATTTGCAAATTTCAGATTTGTTTTTAGAATTTTCAAATTTATGATTTTTTTTAAATTAATCATTTATTCGAATTTACGATTTTTTTTAGAATTGCAATCATAATGAATGACCCAAAAACATAAGAAAACAAATGAAACGAAAACAAACAAATTTGGTACATGGAAGGCAGCAAGGATCACTATGGTCTATGGAAGGCATTTTTTCATTGTGGTCATTGTGGAACATTACAATGTGGTCCAAACTCTTCCATCCCCATCCCCCATTCATGTCACCTGACCAATCCTCATTCCCCACCCATGTCATCTGACCAGTCCCCATCCCCCACCCATGTCATCTGACCAGTCCCCATCCCCCACCCATGTCATCTGACCAATCCCCATCCCCCACCCATGTCATCTGACATGGGCCTGCAGGCCTGAACATTGACATAGACATTAATTGTTTTATATAAATTTTTAAAGTTTCATTTTTAATATTGTATTAAGAATTGTAAAGAACAGACAATCGTGAAGTCCCCACCCAAAATAAAACAAGGGATGTCCATGTATTCACCAACTGAGATGATAGGTGAACACAGTACACATATATCAAGTAGATAGGATTACTAATTGGCAAGGTAATTATGTCTTCAGTAAGGGGTGACATCGTAACACATTTCATTGCAGCACACATTTTTATTTTTATATATTTTTTTTACTTTCAATTCATTTATTTTCAGTTATTTATTTATTTTTTCCTAATTTTTTTTTCATTGTTAGTATTTTTTCATTTTTTTTTTTAATTCTATAAAAAAATCCATGAATACCATGTATTGTAGCTCCTAGGTGTATTATATTATGCACGCTGAGTCCCAATTTAAAATTAAATAAAAATAAATGAAATAAATAGCTATTCAAATAAAAAAAAAAATAAATTAAATTTAAAAATAAGGACCCCTAACTGCCATTGTAAGATCTAAAAATCTAGAGCATCATTTATTCACAGAAAAAAAAGAAAACTCCTAAAATATTTTTTTTCTCATTTATGTGTAATAATAAATTATTTGCCCCAGGCCTAAGTTTGAACAGAACTCCCAACATCCAAATCTAGAAATCAACATTAAAGTGTCATTTATTCACATAAAAATAAATATTTTGTTCCTATGTCCACAGGGATGAATTATTTGCACTAGGCCCCCATTTTGAACAGGACCCCCAACATATGTAAACAATGTGGAGCTCCGCCCTGTTGGCGGGGATGGAATGGACTTTGTTTCCCTGCAAAGCACATCCCTTAGTAAAAGCACCACACTGTACACATAAACACTGGCTAGGCACACATTTAACCCTTTGATCGCCCCTGATGTTAACCCCTTCCAAGCGAGTGTTATTAGTGCAGTGACGGTGTATATTTTTAGCACTGATCACTGCATTGGTGTCACTGGTCCCCAAAAAAGTGTCGCTATTGCCGCGTACACACGGTCGGACAACAAATGTTCAATGGGACCTTGTTGTCGGAAATTCTGACCGTGTGTAGGCTCCATCGGACATTTTCCGTGGGAATTTCTGACACACAAAATTTGAGAGCTGGATTTTCAAATTTTCCGACAACAAAATCCGTTGTCGGAAATTCAGAGCGTGTGTACACAATTCCGGTGCAAAAAATTCCATGCATGCTCGGAATCAAGCAGAAGAGCCGCACTGGCTATTGAACTTCATTTTTCTCGTCTCGTCGTACGTCTTGTATGTCTCGGCGTTCTTGAAGTTCGCAATTTCCGACAACATTTGTGTGACCGTGTGTATGCAAGACAAGTTTGAGCCAACATCCGTCGGAAAAGATCCATGGATTTTGTTGTCGGAATGTGCAATCGTGTGTACAGGGCATTAGTGTTCGTCTGTCCGCCAAAATATCGCAGTCCCGCTATAAGTCTCTGATTTCCACCATTACTAGTAAAAAGATAAAAATTAATAAAAATTCCAGTTTATACCCCATAGTTTGTAGACATTATAACTTTTGCACAAACCAATCAATATACACTTATTGGGATTTTTTTACTACCAAGAAATGTAACAGAAATGGCCTAAATATATGAAGAAATTTGATTTTTTTACATTTTTTCATTGAATGTTTTATAGCAGAATGTAAAAATATTGTTTTTTTTTTTTCCAAAATTGTTGGTCTTTTTTTGTTTATAGCACAAAAGATTTAATCCCACAAAATTGATCAAATAACACCAAAATAAATCTCTATTTGTGGAGAAAAAAAGGATAAACATTGTATTTGTGTACAGTGTCGCACGACCGCGCAATTGTCAGTTAAAGTAATGCAGTGCCGTATGGCAAAAAATGGCCTGGTCATGAAGGGGGTAAATCTCCTGAAGGTTATACCAAATTTCCTCTGTGAGCCCAGAAGAGACGAGCATTTCATCACCACAGGGGGCGGAGCTGTCATTCCCCGGATTCTATAGCTGGGAAAGGGGCTACTGAAGCATGGTCTGTGCTTTATTAGCTGCAGTGGGGGGGGGCAGGGTAGATATTAGAGGTCTAATAGTCCCCTGATATCTCCATAAGGAGAACCCGTCATCTGTTCATACTATCACACTGGGACTTGTTACCCCCTTGTGACAGCAATAAAGGTAAATAAAAAACATTGTTAAACAATTCATAAGATAATAAAATAAATGTAAAATAATGAAAATGTGACCCTGTCTCTCTGTGGACACATGAGAGTGCAAAATAACTGTAAATGTTTTTATAGTGCCCCCTATGGACATTTTGGGGTACCATGGCCCTTCATCTTTTCACAGATGTGGTCAGTTTTAAGGTGTGACATGTTTGGTATCTGTTTACTCGATGCAAATCCGTCCTTTATCATTTATACTTTTCATCAAAAATTGGATATTATATATTGGGTTTAAGTGCATTAAAATTAAGTAATTTTGGCAGACAAGTTTTTCAAAAGGAAGCCTGTCTATTACTGAAGAAGAATGGAAAAAACAATTATAATTTGTAACAAAAAACCCTAATAAACCATACATGGAGTGTATTGTACCCAGGGCCGTCTTTAATATTGATTGGACCCTGGGCAAAACTTTTCTTGGGGCCCCCTCTTCCATGCAGTTTTGCTCTCCACCTTCTATGAGACATACAATACATAGCAGCTAGACTCAAAATCAGTTTGCTGAATCAGATCAGGCAGCGATTGCAATTGGTTGCCAGAGGTTACAGTGTATCATTACCGCTCACTGACTGGTTGCCAGAGGTTACAGCACACATTATGGCTCACTGATTAGTTGCTAGAGGTTACAGCACATGATTTCTGCTTGTTGATTGGCTGCTAGAGATTACTGTGGATATGACCTCAGGGAGGGCATGATATACATATCAATGCAGCCGGTCGCCACTATTTACATATGAATGCCGGTAATTTACATGTAAACACAGGGTCTGCAGGTGAGTCATCTGTACACAACAAAAAGGGCAGAGCTGGGCAGCGTTAGTAGCAGCACTTCACACTGAGATATTGGGACACAGCACGGGACTAAAACCTCAAGGGATGAGGGAATTTAAACCAGGATAGTTGGCAAGTATGAGGCAGCTGCTTTGGGCCCCACAACAATGACAGGGCCCAGGGCAGCTGCCCCTTTTGCCCTGCCTTAAAAACGGCCCTGATTGTACCGCTCATGCATGTATATCTGTGCTATACACTAGATGATGTATGATAAACACTCATGCATTTGTTTTTTTTTCTATGACAGCATAGTGTACAGGATTTTTTCTGACATGCCATTTAGCTTACTGCATGCACTATTTATTACACAAGAAGCCACTCACATTGTTTTATTAATTCATTAATTAATGTATTGATGAATTTCTTTTAAGTAAAATGTTGATCTGTATTATGTACAGCATCTTAAAGGGGCAAAATGTCCAAAATCATCAAAAAAATGTCAACATTAATAACAA
Source organism: Aquarana catesbeiana (assembly GCF_042186555.1). Classification (NCBI taxonomy): domain Eukaryota; kingdom Metazoa; phylum Chordata; class Amphibia; order Anura; family Ranidae; genus Aquarana; species Aquarana catesbeiana. Next base: position 14,644,525 of record NC_133324.1, on the reverse strand, counting down.
ACTAGAGCTGCAATGTACACATTAAACATCCATGTAGAATTTATTAATTATTTGCACAGTGCTAGTTACAAAAAATAATTATTATTAATAATAATAATAATAATAATAATAATAATAATGTTAGTACTTAAAATGTATTTTTTAATATCATTTATATGAATGTAATTATACTTTAATTAATTTACTTTATTTTAATTTAAATGTAATTTATTTAATGTATTTATTTAATATTATGATTATTTAACATTTTTATTTGTATTTTATTACTATTCACATAAACTAGGTGGGTGAATGAATAGTTAAAGTGAAGAGACATAGTAAGACTTGTATGATGACAGTCTGTATTGGAAAGCAGATGGTGATCAGTAAATTCAGCGTCTGTTTCCTGGGGAATCCGGCGGAAACTTTCATCCAATAAAATCTCAGGTTTGTTGTTCTTTGGTGACTTTTGTTCTATTGTGAATGGAGCGGTCCCACCACTGTAATCATGTGCCGGTCTTGTGGTGTCTCTAGGGGGCGCTCAGCTCAGGTGTCAGTAGTCCCGGGAGAACGGCACACAGAAGGTTTACAATCACTCTAATAATGAAGAATGATGTCACCGGCTTTACTATTCTCTACAATCTGCTGCCATGTGTGAGATATTGTCACAGCATTCTAAATGTGACTCTAAACTTTCATCCAATAGAACAAACTCCGGCTGTTCCCTGAAGAAGATGTCTAATAATACTTTACTAAAGAACTGCTTTCCAGGATCAGCAATGCAGAGGAATAAAAGTTATAAAGTTTAATAGTTTCTTTTGCTGGATATTCAGGATATATTACATATAAAATATAGATGCAGGATTACAAAATAATTTAATTTGTATTAGGATGTAAAATATTAAGAAAAGTGTATATTATCATTAAAGATTAAATGTACTGTTCAATAAAATATAAATACTACTACTACTACTACTACTACTACTACTAATAATAATAATAATAATAATAATTATTATTATTATTATTATTTATCAAGAAATGTTATATATGGATGGCTTGAGGACCTCTTAACCACTTTCTCTCTCACATCTGTACCCCACCTATAGACCAGAGCAACGTTTACATTTCTCTATGAACTCAATGATGCAGTAACAGTAACAAATGAATACATATATAATTTTTCTTAAACAAAAAACAAAAATACTTTTATTGCTGATATTGCCTTGCAAAAATGTTTTTATTTTGTAAGCAAGCCATAGACAAAAAAGTAGCCAAACTTAAAGCCGTACTCCAGGATAAATGTAAAGTAGTGGTAGAAGTACCACTTCTATATATGATGTCCGGCTCTCACCAAACAGGAGGCTGAATGGGCAAAGGTTCAGATATTTGGACAATTGCCCAAACAGCCACAGGTCAGTCCAAATCTAAGTTAAGACCAAAATGTTGGCTCATCCCTATTCTTCTCCCGTAAGACCATCCCTGACCCCCAACCATCATGTGGAAGTAATATTAATAAGTAACTCCACCATGGGGTCAACAGAAGGGTCCACCTGTCCAGACACATGGTCCAGCAAGTCATGGCAGAGATGTTATATATCATTCATCACCCACTGGGTAACTTTGCTGGCAGACAAAAAGGATGCAGGATGGCATCGGTTGGCTACAAACTCTTCTATTCTGCTTCAAAAGATCATATAAGTCAGGGTACCTATCTAGGAATAGCTGCACCACCAGGTTGGGGACATGTCCCAGAGAAGGCACATATGGGAACCTACCCTGCTGAAGGGCAGACAACAGGCTGGTGCTGTTGTCATACATGACTTTTCCTGGCACAAGATGGAGTGCCACCTCCGGGCCTGCCCCCGCAGAGCTTACAGAATCTCTGCCCCAGTGTGGATCCTCCCCCCTAGACATACCAGCTATAACACTGCATGGCATAATTTTGCCTAAAATCATTGTATAATCTATTGAACACTTGTGGGGGACTGCTGTTTCAGAGGACAACTCACCCAATGCAATCTGCTCATTCTATGGCCAGCATATAGTATCCTGCCTAAACAGGCTTAAAAGTTGTGGTGAAAATCTGATAACATGTACCACCCTGATTCATTGCTGGAAAAAAATAAAATATAATTTCTTAGTTCTAGCTGCAGTCTACTTGCTCTCTCCATCAGAAAAGGGGACCTAACCAAAAAGGATTACACGCTTAGCAGCAAAACTGTCACATTTTCCTTTATTCAGTCTGTAAAAAAGGAAGCCATTTATTTAATTTACAATATTCCTACACAGTCACTGAAAATTAGCAATCTGCTCATTAAGGCTTTATATCTTTTCTATCAAACTGTATCATTTTGCCTTGTCAGTCTCCAAATTGACTCACTATTTTTTTATTTCCAGATATATTATTCCTGTCTAAACACTCAGAGAGTGCAACCTGTCTATACAGACTTAATATCTGTGGTGGTAACGTATAACATTTTTCCATCTTCAGTAGAGTTGGGTGAACAGTTTGGCCAAAGGATGAGTTTGGGCCTGAACGTTGGCTGTTTGCTCCATTCGGGGAACACCCGCATTTGCAGGGTGTTTGGCATGTGTGCTCTGCACAGTGCATTCTGCACCCTGATTGGGCAAAGCTTTGCGCAATCAGGGTGCAGTAAAACCTGGTTGTTAAGGAGTAAGGCTGGGAAGCCGGTCGCAGCATCCTTAACAACCAATGATATTTCAGCTGTCAATGGGCTTCCCTGCTGACACCTGAATAAAAATAAAAACTTTTCTGGTAAAAAAAATAGTTAACAAAAAAAAACTGTTTGGGTCCCCCGAGTCCATACCATACCCTTATCTGAGCATGCAGCCGAGCGCCCCCCCCGAACCATACCAGGCCACATGCCCTCATCATGCGGGGGTGGGCACTTTGGGGCAGGGGGGCTTAACCCTTCACCCAATAGAATAGACAATAGATTAGAATAGAATAGAATACTCACCCCCTGGGTGGGACTTCCCCCTTCCCTTTTCTAAATATCCCTTCCCCCTCACCCCTCCTTCCCCCCCTTTTTTATCTCTCTCTCTCTCTCTCTCTCTCTTTCTTTCTTTGTCCTCCCTTTTATTTTTTTCTCCATTTTAATTAAAAAATTGCTATGTTTCGACCCCAGTTGGACACCCCGCATAACACTTCCCCCACGTACTAATAACTGTGTTTCAAGAATAACGGGACTTAGCTCTATAGAAGTGCAAGTCATTACACAATCCGCCTATGTGGATCCCTATTCTTACACATCCTAGGTACCTGGGTTCCCTGCACACCTACAGCTTTATTCTCTGGAAATTACCCAGAGTGACCCTATATTTAGTAGGATGCATTCAGATACTGATCATTATATGCTATTTTGTTTGGACCGCCTATTCTGTGAAGTTATCTTTTCATTGTTTATGTCTCATACCACTAAATAAATGTAAATGTAAAATAATAAAACGTAAAAAATATTATTTTCCAATATTTGAATTTTAAATTTTGAATATAATTAAATTATATAGAAAGAATATAGCCATCTTCCGAAAATCTAAATTTGAATGGATTAAAATAGAATGGAGTAGAACAAAATAGAAAGAATATACTTGTCTTCCCAAATTAGAATTTTGAATAGAATAGAAAAAACAGAAAGAATATAGCCATTTTCTTAAATTTGTATTTCAAATACAAAATAATAAAATAAATCTGTCTTCGGAAAATCACATTTTAAAATAGGAATTTTGAATAGAAAGAATAGAATTGAATAAAATAGAAAGAATATAACGATCATCTGAAATTAGAATTTCAAATTTAGAAAATAATTGACTAGAATAAAATAGAAAGGATAAAGCTTTTGTTCACAATTAGAATTTAGAATTTCAAAGTTTAAATTTTGAATTGAATAGAATAAAGTAAAAAGAGAAAAAATACAGCCACCTTCCAAAATTCAGATTTAGAAAATCCGATTTCGAATAGGATCAAAAGAATATAGCCTTCTTCCGAAATTCAAATTTGAAGTAGAATAAAATAAAAGAGAAAATATATATGCGACATTCACAATTTGAATTTAGAAATTCAAATTTCAAATTTTGAATATAATAGAATATAATAAAATAGAAAGAATTAGATGGTTTCCAAAATTAGTATTTCAAATAGAAAAAAAATACATCTGTCTTCCAAAATTCAAATTGAAATTTCAAAATTTCAATTTGAAATAGAAAAGAATAGAATAGAAAGAATGTAGCTGTCTTCTGAAATGTGAATTTCAAATTTTGAATAGATTAGAACAGAATAAAATATAAAGCATATAGCACTCTTCTGAAATGCAAATTTTAAATAGAAAAGAATAGAATAGAAAATAATATATAATTTAATAAAATAAAAAGAATATATCATTCTTCTGAAATTCACAGTTTGAAATTGGAATTTCAAATTTTGAATACAATGGAATAGAAAGTATATAGCCATCTTTTAAAATCCATAATTTCAAATACAATAGAATAGAATAAAATTCCAAACTTTGAATAGAATAGAATATAGTGTGTATATATATGTAGTCCAAAATTCTATTTCAAATATCAAAATTTTAATTTTGAAACAAAATAGACTAAAATAGAAAGAATATGGCGGCGTTCCAAAAATCAAAAGTCAAATGGATTAAAGTAGAATGAAGTAGAATAAAATAGAAAGAATATAGCCGTCTTCCCAAATTTGAAATTTGAAAAGAATAAAGTAAAAAAGATTGAATATAGCCATTTTCCAAAATGTGTATTTCAAACATAATAAAAGAAAGTATAAAAATACATATCTGTCTTCGGAAATTCAAATTCTGAAATATGAATTTTGAATAGAAAAGAATAGAATAATATGTAAAGAATATAGCCATCTTTCGAAATTCGAATTTCAAATTTACAATAAAATAGAATAAAATAGAAAGAATATAGCTTTCATGCTAAATTTGAAATTCGAATTTCAAAATTTTAATTGAATAGAATAGAGTAAAATAGAAGGAATATAGCCATCTTCTGAATTTCAAATTTCAAATAGAGTAAAATAAAATAGAAAAAAATACATAGCTAACTTTCTACATTTTAATTTTGAAATTAAAATTTTGAATAGAATAGAATAAAGTAGAAAGAATGTGGCTAGTTTCCAAAATGAGTATTTCAAATTAAATAAAATGTAATAGAAAAAATATATCTGTCTTTCAAAATTTGAATTTAGTCATCTTCTGAAATTCAAATTTTGAAATTTGAGTTTCAAATTTTGAATACAATAGAATAGAAGCAATATAGTCCATAATTTCAATTAAAATAGAATAGGAAAAAAAATATATAAAGCCAACTTCCAAAATTCAAATTTCAGTTTGAATTTAAAAACTTGAATAGAATAGAAAAAATAAAATAGAAAGAATATAACTTCATCCAAAATTAAAATGTCAAATTTCAAAATTTGAATTTTAAATAAAATGGACTAACAAATAAAGCATTTTGTCCGTCTTTCAAAATTAAAATTTTGAAATTTGACATTTTTAAATTCAAAACACAATAGAATAGAATAGAATAGAACAGAATAAAAGAGAAAGAATATAGCCATCTTAAATTCTAATTTCAGGTAGAATAGAATTGAAAAGAATAGAATAGAATAGAATAGAAAAAAATATAGCCATCTTTTGAAAATTAAATCTTTTTAAATTTGAATTTCAAATTTCAAATAGAATAGAATAACATAGAAAGAATATAGCTGTCATCTGAAATTAAAAATTTGAATCTTGAATAGAATACAATAGAAAGGCTCTAACATCTTTCAGAGTTCAAAATTTGAACTTTGAAAAAAATAGAATGAATATAGCCATCTTTCAAAAGTCAAATTTCAAATCAAATTAAATAGAATAGAATAAATAGGAAACAATATTTAGCCAACTTTTGAAATTTGAATGCCAAATGAGTTTGAAAATAGCGAATATATGAAACAAATTCCAAAAACAAATCATTCTAACATAACAAATATGAAGAAATTTAATTAATAACTTAACAAACAAATCTGACATGAAACAAAACAAATGTTTCCGTTGTGCAGATCTCTACTAGCCCCTCCCTCATAAAGCCCAGATCGGGGGAGGGCTGCAGTGATGTCCTTCTGGAATTTCATCCCATCTCCACACAGGATCTCTAGAGCTCAGTCAGAGTGACCATCGGGGTCACCTCTCTTACTAAGGCCTTTCTCCCCCGATTGGTCAGTTTGGTCAGGTGACCAGCTCTGGGAAGTGTCCTGGTTGTGTCATTCTTCTTCCATGTGAGAATTATGGATGTCGCTGGGCTCTGGTCACTGCAGAAATGTTTTGTACCCTTCCCCTAATCTGTGCCTTGCAATAATTCTGTCTCGGAGTTCTGTAGGCACTTCCTGTGACCTCATGGCCTTTGCTCTGATACAGAATACATTGTCAGCTGTGATCCCTTTTATAGAGAGGTGCGCGCCTTTCCAAATCATTTGTTCCCCACAGGTGGACTCTAATCAAGGTGTAGAAACATCTCACCAACCATCCAGAATTGGGAGGCTCCTGAGATAAATCCCAAGTGTTGATGTAAAGGATGTGAAGACTTCTGCCAATGTGAGATTTCAGTTTTTCCTTTTTCATACATTAGTAACATTTCTAATATTGTGATGTCACTTTGTCATTATGGGATGCTGAGCGTAGATTAATGAGAAAACAATGAATGGAACATCTTTAGTATCATCCGGGGGCAACATAACAACCCTGAGAGAAGTGAAGGGGGATTTATGAATGATCTGTATGATGATCTGCACACAAATGATGAGAAAATGATCTATTCACCAGAAAAATAGTCTGTTTCATCCAAGACACGTTCATCTTATTTGTATTAATAATAAGATTTATTCCCAATATGTGACGTCTTCTAAGTTATAAAAGAAACATCCGACTTCAACATTTTGTGTCTCTATGTACAGAACTGTGCAAAAGTTTTAGGCAGGTGTGAAGAAATAATGTAAAGTACAAATGATTTCATATCTACAGATTTACTTCTTTATTTTTATCCATTTATAAAATGCAGAGTGACCGAGGAGAAGAACAATCCAAATCCAATCAATATTTGAATATTCTTTGTCTCCAAAACATCATCAGATCTTTTAGGTCCACTAATACACAGCCAGGGTGAGATTTAATAAAACTGGAGCACTCAGAATCTGATACAGCTGTGCATGGCGGCCAATCAGATTTTAACTTCAGCTTGTTCAATGAAGCTTTGACAATAAAACCTGGAAGCTGATTGGTTTCTAAGCAGAGCTGAACCAGATTTTTAACTCTCCAGGTTTAGTAAATTACCCCCCAGAGTTTATGAAGGAAATCAGTAATCCGGGGTCACATATGCTGCAGCCGCTTTGCACAGCATGAGGTCCGGTGCGTTCCTCCTCACCAATTCAGGTGCAAATCAGGTCTGAAATTTTTGCCTGATTAATAATTCATTTTTTTGGGAAAAATTGAATTTCCTTGTTTTGGATTGATTGAAATTCGTTACTATTGTAATTCAAAAATTCAGACACATGCAAATCTCCGAATAACAGAAAATTACTCCAAATTTTGATTGGGAATGAAATGAAGCACACATGTCTGATAGTAACCCACCAACAACAGAAGTGTCCAGGGAAGCCGATCATACACAACAATTTGTACCCCATTATCTTTCTTATGTGGAATTCAAGAGATACATGTGAAAAAATAAAATAAAAAAGTAACAAATAATAAAGACAAAAAAGTAACTAAACTGACAAATAAAGGCTTTTAAAGCGTCAGCTATGGACAATGAGTACAAAGTGTGTGGATGTTTCGCACACAATATGAAGTCATGACTAGAGATGAGCTCCATGTTCATAATTATAATTTTTGAAATAATATTTACCAGCCGGGATCATTCCTGAGCCCAAGAAGAGTGACTGTGAGGGGTCACCGTGTTCTGCCACCACCAACACCTAATACCCTATTCTTCATCAGAGTATATAGTGCAGTCCATATAGTATATATACTGCAGTTCAGAGTATATAATGCAGTCCATATAGTATATATACTGCAGTTCAGAGTATATAGTGCCCTCAGTGTAGTATATATAATACAGTGCAGGGTATATAGCGCAGTGTACAATATATAATATAGTGTATTGAAGTGGTTAAGGGGAGCCCTATGACAGAATTAAGAAAAAAAACGGCATGGGTTCCTCGTCCATACCAGGCCCTTTTGGGTCTGGTATGGATTTTGGGGGGACACTCATGCCATTTAAAAAAATAAATACATGGCGTGGAGTTCCCCTTAATATCCATACCAAACCCGAAGGGCCTGGTATGGACTGCGGGGAACCTACGCTGTTTTTGTTCAATGATTTTTTTATGTATATATCCGGGATCTTGCAATACATTACAGCCTTGAGCAATTATAAATGACATTTTTTCCTTTAGAAATGTCATTTTGCTGCAGTACTGTTCTAAACATGGGGAAAATGTGCTACTTTACAGGCAGACTAAGGGGATCCCCCAGGCATGATATTTAAAGGAATATTTCATTTTTATTGTTTCACTTTAACCACTTGCCAACCGCCAACCATCTTTTGAAAGCGGCAGAATGGCAATCTGCGCAAATCACCATAGCTGTTCACTTAGGAGCCATTGCGCATGCCCGATGGCCGCAATGTCCGCCGGGCATCCGCAATCGCTCCTGACAGAGACAGAACAGAGATCTGTCAATGTAAACAGACAGATCTCCATTCTGTCAGGGGTGAGGGGACTGATCTGTTGTTCCTACTGCTTAGAATCAACAATCGGTCTCCTCCCCAGGGAGTCCCATCCCCCCACAGTTAGAAACACTCCCTAGGACACATTTTGTACCCCTTGATCGCCCCCTAATGTTAACCCCTTCCCTGCTAGTGAGAATTATACAGTAATCAGTGGCTATTTTTAGCTCTGATCACTGTATAAATGTCAATGGTCCCAAAATAGTGTCAAAAGTGTGTGATCTGTCTGCCGCAATGTTGCAGTCCCTATAAAAATCGCAGATCGCCGCCATTACTAGTAAAAAAAAAATAATAATAAAAATGGTGAAAATCTATCTGTCAGGAAAGGTTTCACCTGCTGGTGGCACTGTCTGATCTTTGGGCCGCAGTACTGGTGTCCACCAGCGGGTGTCTCCTAGCAATCTGGAGCCGACATCATCTCCTGCAGTCAGGCGTCACCTGAGAATGATTGCAGGAGATGTGTATTTATACCCGGCAAGCACTCACACACTTGCCTTGGTATTGTCCTTGGGCCCTGAACTGTACCTGTGATCCTGTGTGCCTGAACCTGAACTTGAACCTGTTCCCTCCCCTCCTGTGATCCTGTTATCCTGTACCTAGGGCTGCCACCTTATCCCTTTAAAACCGAACACATATTCATTACACAGGTTTTCTGGCTGATTAAGGTGGTAATTAAACTCACTTGGTGCCTTATCTGCATTCAATTAGCCTCAGAACCTGTGTAATTCATATGTGTTTTGGTTTAAAGGGATGAGGTGGCAACCCTACCTGTACCCCTGCTCTGCAGCCTGATCCCTTCCACCTTCTCCCTGTCCTGTCTTTCTCCTTGCCCCCATCTGCTGATCTCCCATATATGACCCTGGCCTGGCTACGATTATGATTCTGGTATTCCCTATCTGCTGTATATGCTAGTTTAGATTGTTGCTCTTTGTGAGTCACTGTTTAGTTGTTTGATTTGTTTTACACTGTTTGGTATTGGAGGTGCGTTTATATCTGTGTTCACTTATTCTAATAAACTACATTACTTTCTCACCTTACATATGTTTTGGTTCACTCTGTTTGCCGTCCACACAGTTCTGGTCACACCGATGACACTATCCCCTATTTTGTAGACGCTATAGCTTTTAGACAAACCAATCAATATAAGCTTATTGTGATTTTTTTTACCAAAAATATGTAGAAAAATTTCTTATCAGCCTAAATTGAGGAAAAAAAAATATTTTTTGGGGGATATTTATTGTAGCAAAAAGTAAAAGATATTGTGTTTTTTTTAAATTGTCGCTCTTGTTTTGTTTATAGCGCAAAAAAATAAAAAAACTGCAGAGGTGATCAAATACCACCAAAAGAAATTTCTATTTGTGGGAAAATAAGGACATACATTTTGTTTGGGTACAAAGTTGTACGACCGCGCAATTGTCAGTTAAAGCGACGCAGTGCCGTATCGCAAAAAATGGTCTGGTTTGGAAGGGGTTAAATTCTTCCGGGGCTGAAGTGGGTAAGCATTCTTAAAATCACTGCCCCTGAAAAAACGGCCATTTTTTAATTTTTCACATTCGTGTCCCATAGACTTTACCGATGTTCGCACAAATTTTTTATCTGTTCACAAGTTTTGGTGCGAACTGAACCGGGGGGGTGTTCAGCTCATCCCTATTCTTGACATGTTGGGTATCTATTTAGTGAACACAACCTCATATTTTATACTTTCTTACCAACTGGGTAATAAATTGCATTTGTGTGCACTAAAATTAACAAGTACAGTATCTCACAAAAGTGAGTACACTCCTCACATTTTTGTAAATATTTTATGCTATCTTTTCATGTGACAACACTGAAGAAATGACACTTTGCTACAATGTAAAGTAGTGAGTGTACAGCTTGTATAACAGTGTACATCTGATTCCCCTCAAAACAACTCAACACGCAGACATTAACCACTTGCTGACCAGGCCATAGCCGAAAGATGGCTACAGCGTGGTCAGCTTATTCTGGGTGGGCATCCATGGGATGTTCTCCCAGAATGTTGCTCTCGTGCGCCTCCTGGGGCACGCTCCTGCAAACATCCATAACCGCCGGGTCCAGAAGACCCGCGCATCATGGATCACGGTAAATGGCCGCTTGTAGCGGCCATTTACCACGTGATCGCTCCGTCAAATGACGGAGCGATCACTTGTAAACAAACCGGTGTCATGTCATGATGCCAGTTCCTCCCTCCCCTCTCTCTACCGATCTGTACAGTGTGGGGGGAGAGGGGGAGAGGGGGAGAGATCATTTTTAGCAGCGCTGTGGGCTGGATCTGTAGTGCCAAAAGCGCTGCTCTGTGCCCATACTGTGCAATACTCTGCAATAATGTGCAATACTCTGCAGTACTCTCCAATAATGTGCAATACTCTGCCAATACTCTGAAATAATGTGCAATACTCTGCAATAATGTGCAATACCCTGCAATACCTACTCTGCCAATACTCTGCCAATACTCGCCAATACTCTGCCAATACTGTGCCAATACTCACCAATACTCTGCAATAAATTTTAACAGAAACAAAGATTTTTTTTTTTTTATCAAATTTTCAGTCTTTTTTGATTTATAGCGTAAAAAATAAAAAACCCAGTGGTGATTAAATACCACCAAAAGAAAGCTCTATTTGTTTGAAAAAAAGGACAAAAATTTCATATGGGTACAGTGTTGCATGACTGAGTAATTGTCATTCAAAATGTGAGAGCCCCGAAAGCTGAAAATTGGTCTGTTTAGGAAGGGGGTTTAAGTGCCCAGTGGTCAAGTGGTTAATGTCTAAACTGATGGCAACAAAAGTGAGTACACCCCTAAGTGAAAATGTCCATATTGGGCCCAATTAGCCCTTTTCCCTCCCGTATGACTCGTTACAAGGTCTCAGGTGTGAATGGGGAGCAGGTGTGTTAAATTTGGTGTTATTGCTCTCACTCTCTCATACTGGTCACTGGGAGTTCAACATGGCACCTCATGGCAAAGAACTCTCTGAGGATCTGAAAAAAAGAATTGTTGCTCTACATAAAGATGGCCTAGGCTATAAGAAGATTGCCAAGACCCTGAAACTGAGCTGCAGCATGGTGACCAAGACCATACAGCGTTTTAACAGGACAGGTTCCACTCAGAACAGGACTCGCCATGGTCGACCAAAGCAGTTGAGTGCATGTGCTCAGCGCCATATCCAGAGGTTGTCTTTTGGAAATAGATGTATGAGTGCTGCCAGCACTGCTGCAGAGGTTGAAGGGGTGGGGGGTCAGCCTGTCAGTGCTCAGACCATACGCCGCACACTGCATCAAATTGGTCTGCATGGCTGTCATCCCAGAAGGAAGACTCTTCTAAAGATGATGTACAAGAAAGCCCGCAAACAGTTTGCTAAAGACAAACAGACTAAGGACATGGATTACTTGAACCATGTCATGTGGTCATGATAAACTTATTTGGTTCAGATGCTGTTAAGCGTGTGTGGCGGCAACCAGGTGAGGAGTACAAAGTCAAGTGTGTCTTGCCTGCAGTCAAGCATGGTGGTGGGAATGTCATGGTCTGGGGCTGCATGAGTGCTGCCGACACTGGGGAGCTACAGTTCATTGAGGGAACCATGAATGCCAACATGTACTGTGACATACTGAAGCAGAGCATGATCCCCTCCCTTGGGAGACTGGACCACAGGACAGTATTCCAACATGATAATGACCCCAAACACACCTCCAAGATGACCACTGCCTTGCTAAAGAAGCTGAGGGTAAAGGAGATGGACTAGCCAAGCATGTCTCCAGACTAAACCCTATTGAGCATCTGTGGGGCATCCTCAAACAGAAGGTGGAGGAGTGCAAGGTCTCTAACATCCACCAGCTCTGTGGTGTTGTCATGGAGGAGTGGAAGAGGATTCCAGTGGCAACCAGTGAAGCTCTGGTGAACTCCATGCCAAAGAGGGTTAAGGCGGTGCTGGAAAATACAAAAAATTGACACTTTGAGCCCAATATGGACATTTTCACTTAGGGGTGTACTCACTTTTGTTGCCAGCAGTTTAGACATTAATGGCTGTGTGTTGCGTTATTTTGAGGGGACAGCAAATTTACACTGTTATACAAGCTGTACACTCACTACTTTACATTGTAGCAAAGAGTAATTTCTTCAGTGTTGTCACATGAAAAGATAGAATAAAATATTTACTAAAAATGTGAGGGGTGTACTCACTTATGTGAGATAATGTATATATTTTTTTCTGAAAATACGCATTGGATAAACTGTTTCATTATAAACGTGTGACTCCATGGTCTCTGCTTTCAGACAATATAGAATGTATAGGGGGGTGAACTGATCTTCAGGCTTAAAATGTTTATTTTATCATGTGTGCAAAACAAAATAAAAATGTCCTAATCATTGCTAGCAGGAGGCGGAGCCTAGCGGAGCAGACATGCATTGTTAGAGCTCCACACCGCTGAGGAGAGAAGAGAAGGACAAAGCGGAGCCTGCAGGCTCAAAAGGTATCCATTTGAACCTTTTTGCCCCAGGGAACAAACTGTGAAAGTTTGGGCAGGAAATATGGTACTGGGAGGAAACCGTGGCAGAAATAAAAATCACCTCACAAAGAGCTCACAGGCACTCACTGCAGCTGAAGCAGCTCCAGTCACCTCACAAGATACAGCATCAGGGCGCTCTCACAGACAGAAAATGTCACAGCAAGACTCTCCATTTGAGTCAGATACAGAACAAATCCTCTCACAAACTTCTCCACAAGACTCCTCAGCATCCCCAGTAATATTATTACAATTTGAAAAGATGCTTCATAAGGCTTTAAAACAAACCTCAGACCAAATAACAAAAAGCCTAACCAAAGAAATAAGAGAGCTGGGAAACCGCACCACAGCCTTAGAAATAAAAATGGATGAAATTGAAATTACAACCTAAGAAAATATAACAGAATTGGAACAATTAAAAAAAGAGAATTTAATACTTCAAACTAAGCTCGAAGATTACGAAAATAGAGCCAGACGTTCAAACTTACGCATAAGGGGAATACCTGAAACTGTGACAGACCTGCAATCTACTATTACTGCTCTATTACAAGAACTAAAGCCAGATATCCCTGTTGAACGTTTAGAACTGGACAGAGTACACAGAGCCCTCACAGCCAAAAAGAAAGATGGACCCCCACGTGATATAATCACAAAATTTCATTATTACAGAACGAAAGAACAAATACTAATTGCTGCAAGAGAAAAAAAGGAACTTAATTTTCAAGGACACAATTATCAAATTTTTGCTGACCTATCCCAACTTACTATTACTAAAAGACGATCCATGAAACCCCAACTAATGGAACTGCAACGCCACAACTGTATGTATCAATGGGGCTTCCCCTTTTCAGTCAGATTTAACTACCAAGGTACAATTTACAGAAGCAGATCAGCAGATGAACTACAACAAACCCTTTTAAAATTAAATCTGACAGAACCCACAAGCAGCAACACTCCCACACGCAGAAGAATGGCATCATCTTCACCTTCAGGCAGCACCCAGAAAATTTCAGAACAAAATGGGAATCATCATTCTCACAAAAGAGGCCGTTATGCCACATCATCCATGGACCAAGAAGATTCAATGGACTGACATCCTAATTCCTGATATCTCTTCATTTATTATACTAAGAGATGGTTCTCTATAAAAAACCTATATTTATAACTGAATGTGACTGCATTCTGATAGTCACAAACTGTGTGGGATCATGTTACATTCCAGTTATATTTCTTATTACTTCTGATTCATATAACCTTAGAATATATAAGTGAAATAAGGAAATTCTTGTTCAGTTATATATTATCAGGTAATAACAATAGATTTATTACTTTTTAGGACAAATATGTTCAATAATCCAGAAGTAATGGAAGCTTTTTCTTTCTTTTCTTAAAACAAATATATTATTACCTAACTAGTTCCTAGAATTATGTTTTTGTTTATTCTAATCTGAAGCAATACAACCTTAATTTTATGAGTTAACATATCTAAACAGTTACATATGAATAAAATATGTAATTGTTTACTCTAAAAGGGTTAAAATCCCAAAATAATTCAAACTATCTTCATCAATACCAAAGTTATTAACAGTACCTTTCTAACTGAATTATTTAGCCTAGGGCAAAACTAACCATATACAACCACCCTGGAATAAATAATTTCAACAAAAACTATATTCTGCACTCCAATTAATGAAACATCATTTTGATGTCTTTTGACATAGCACTTCTCTCCTGTAAGCGGAAGATCCGTGTACCCCCATTAGCCCTCCTCATTCTCCCAACCATATTATTTGGGAGTGTGACGAAGGCACTTATTCCCCTGAGAGAGATATTTATTCTCTTTCACGGGTAAATTTGGATTACTTGCAAAAAATAATTTATACAATGTATCATCTAATCTCATATGTTTTTTGTTTACTCTTTACTCCAGAATTCACTGGTTTCTTTTCTATCTATTCATCTCTTCAGTCCACACAGGTTGATCTGCACAGTCAGCTCTGCATAACAAAAAGTAAGTCAAAACTATTTGATCTATTGCCATGGCACCACTGAATATACTTTCCCTGAATGTTCAGGGAATAAATGTCCCTCAAAAAAGGACCAAAGCCTTCCGTACTTTCCATAACAAGAAGGCTCACATAGTATGCCTCCAAGAAACACACTTCACTAAAGATTCTACTACAAAATATATTTCTCCTTTTTATCAACACATTTACACGGCTTCTGCCTGTACCAAGCAAAGGGGAACTCTAATTGCATTTCACCGATCCACACCATTCACCTTATCATCAGAAATTAAAGACCCAGAAGGTAGATACCTGATACTCATGGGTTATATAATGGATACAGCAATCACGGTGATTTCCTACTACACTCCTAACAAACAACCTACACCATTCCTCTCACATATATTACAAGTGATTAATACACACAAAATAGGAACAGTGATAATGTGTGGGGATTCGAACCAGGTCCTCCTCCCATTTCTAGATAAATCACCTTTTACACCATCCAAAATAACCTCTAGATTACCTTTTTCTCAACTCCTTTCCAAATACAATCTGGTAGATTCGTGGAGAGAAAGTAATCCAATGAAAAAGAAATTCACTTATTTCTCGCACCCTCATCAAACCTTCACCAGAATAGATCATATTTTTCTAACAATAGGAATGATACCAGAAATTATTGCATCAGATATAATTCCGATTCCGTGGTCTGACCATAATGCAGTATACACTACTATAGCCTCAGCCATACCAAAAGCGCATGACCCAACGTGGTACTTACCGGACATAATGCTCAAACACCCACTACATCAGATGGCCATTGAACAAGCTTTAAAGGAATACATATCAATTAATAATACAACAGACATCTCCCCAATAACACTGTGGGAAGCTCATAAGCCTGTCTTGCGTGGTACAATACAAAGACAAATGGCACTATTTAAACAGGAACGCAAAAATCTAGCAAAAAAACTAGAACTCAATTTTAATGCATCCTACATATCATTTCAAGATAATCCATCTCAGAGTACAAAATCTCATCTGGAAAAATCTAGATTGGAATACGATCTATTTCTCACTGAGTCAGTTGATAAATCCCTCAAACGCTCCAAACACAATTTCTACATGAATACAAACAAACCAGGTACATATTTGGCTCGGGCATTAAATTCAACTAACAAATCTTTCAAACCAATACTTTTGAAATTATCAAAAAATGTTTACACTTGTAATCCTGTTAAAATAGTCCATAAATTTCACTCACATCTCGCAACTTTATACAAGACAAACAATGAATTTAATCCTACAGAGGCTGAATCCTTCTTCTCAAAAATAACCTTACCTGAGTTATCTCAGAATCAAAAAAGCAGTTTGGATGAGCCTATAACTATAGATGAAGTTGCTAACGCCATAAAAGACCTAAAACTTAACAAAAGACCAGGCCCAGACGGCTACTCGGCTTTATACTATAAAACATTCTCAGAAATACTCTCTCCCATTCTCACTGAAACTTTTAACAAACTTCTAGATGGACATTCTTTTCGGCAAGAAACACTAATGGCAATTGTTTGTATGATCCCAAAACCCCTTTCTGATGATACTTCCTGTGTGAATTATCGGCCTATCTCTCTGTTAAACCTCGATATTAAATTATTAGCAAAAATAATAGCAAAACGCCTCAATAGCATTATAGGAAAATTAATACATAGAGATCAAGTAGGCTTCATGCCAAATAGACAGGCAGGCGATAATATACGCAGGGCAGTGTTATTGGCACATATTGCTAAAAAACGGAAAATCCCTTTATGTTTTCTATCTCTCGATATTAAGACGGCATTTGACACAGTATCCTGGCAATATATGCAATATTCATTACAAAAATGGGGTTTTGGACCCCACTTTTTAACATGGATCAAAGCATTATATAATAAACCCAAAGCCTATATAAAATATGCTGGATACAAATCTGAAGCCTTTAATATCGAAAGAGGTACCCGACAGGGTTGCCCATTATCTCCCTTATTATTTGCCCTTATACTCGAACCCATGGCCCAATACATCAGAACAAACCAAACTATAACTGGCATTGAAGTAGGAGGTATTACACACAAATTATGTATATTTGCAGACGATATATTACTTTTTCTATCATCACCACAGGTCTCTGGTCCTAACTTAATACCAGCTCTTGATAGATTTGCAGCCCTATCCGGCCTTATGATTAATCCTAAGAAATGCCTAGTGCTTAATATTTCACTCACAAACATGGAATTGATCCCGGCTAGGGCTGCACTCCCATTCACATGGGTAGAAAAATCAATCCCATATCTTGGAATTCATTTAACAGCATCTCATTCTGACTTATTCTCAACCAATTATCCTCCTGTATTAAGACAGATCACAAATCTAATAAAACAATGGTCACAACTTCCTTTATCCTGGATAGGGAAGATTAATGCAATCAAAATGACTATTCTACCCAAATTGCTTTATCTATTCAGAGTCCTCCCTATTCCAATTCCTTCCTATTTTTTGAGAATAGTACAAAAAAGAGCAACTTCGTTTATATGGGGCTCTTCTAAACCACGTATACCTATACACACACTACATCTTCCCAAAAATAAAGGAGGCCTGGGATACCCTAATTTTACTAACTACTACAGAGCAGCACATTTGGCCAGTCTGTCCAAATACCATGCAAAACAGGAAATCCCATTATGGGTATTTATAGAGGCTTCAGAAAATGACCCTCTATTAATATCAAATTTATTATGGCTTGATCCTAAAGACCGCTTTAAAATTCACAATCCCATAACTAAACACTTCTTATCTCTCTGGGATAAACTAAAAACCAAATATCAGTTACAATCTCCACACAATCCTCTCCTTTCTTTTATCAGAAATCCGGCCTTTTATCCGGCATGGATCTACCCAAATTCTTTTAAAGCTTGGACAACATCAGGCATTCAGACACTAAATGACTTCATAGCATCTAAATCATTCCTTTCATTCCCATCGCTTAGAGAAAAATATGATCTACCAAACTCTGAGATATTTAGATATCTCCAAATCAAAAATTTCTATACACCATTCCTAAAGGGGGATTCACCATTATCCCAATTATCCATTTTTGAATCAATCTGTACAAAAGATCCATTTGCTAAAGGTACAATTTCATCACTTTATAATCAATTATATGGAGTACCAAATCTTAATAGACCCTCTTACGTTCAGAGGTGGGAGGAGGACCTGGGACGAACTTTAGAAGACACGGACTGGTCTAACATATGGCTCACATCTAAGTCATCTTCACCCAACATCTTAGCACTGGAGACAAATTATAAAGTCCTAACTCGCTGGTACCTTGTACCCGCTAGAGTGGCAAAATATTCACCTAATACCTCAGCTCTTTGTTTTCGAGGATGCCCAGAAATAGGCACATATTTACACATATGGTGGACGTGCCCAGTAATCCAAACCTTCTGGAAGGAAGTCTTCGTGATTGCATCTAAAATATTTAAAAAAATAATACAACCAGATCCATATTTAACTTTACTTAATCTAAAACCGGAATGGTTAACACTCTCTCAATTCAAACTTATGATCCAACTAATAACGGCTGCAAAACAAACAGTGGCCAAGGCATGGAAATCTCCTACATTGGTACTAGCAGAAACAATTCACAGAATGAATAATACAATGTCCCATGCTAAGATGGTAACCATCGATCAAAATCAAATTCCAAAATTTGAAAAACTTTGGCATCCTTGGATAAAACAACAGTTCCTGTCAAACTTCAATGACTCTGTCCTGTTGCCATGGTAACAGATTAAATGACTTACAGAGACACCCATTCTAAGGCTTCAAAGAGAACTAAAAAGAATAATAAACTGACGAGCGGGACAACCTTGTGGACCATACCTCTGCCTTTCTACCCTTTTTCTTCTTTCTCTTTCCTTTTCTCCACCTTACGATTAAAGCTCATTATCAGAATTTATTTGACCTATATACACTCTACTTGTAAACAATATGTATAGTAGGTATAAATCATTTAAATACCTACAAAAGTAACTAAGGAAATGATATATATCTTTAATTTAGGTTTACGTGAACCCAATATTTAATATTTGAAATTTCATGATATTTACCTATATAAACCCTACTGTAAAACAATGAGCTTACTTTATAGATCCTTGTAAACTTACTTTATGTATATTTATAACATTGTATACTCAATAAACTTCTTTTGACAAGGAAAAATGTCCTAATCATTATAGGTATACCTTGAGTGAATGAATTCTCATACCATGGAGATGGTGATTTCCAGAATAGGTAATACACGGTCACATGACAAAGGTCACATTGATATGATAACAGTTTCCATTGACAAACATGACATGATATTACAAAGTTCAATCAGATTACAACTTTATCAGACAAGACTTGAAATGACATGGGGTTGGGTAAAAGGTTTTCCTAATGACAGGTCAGCCTTACATTACATAGACATATTATAATAAGAAAATATACAATTCATTATGTTATAATGTCATATGGGTACAGTGCTGCATGACCGCGCAATAATCATTCAAAGTGTGATGCCGCATACACACGGTCGGATTTTCCGATGGAAAATGTGCGATCGGAACGTGTTGTCGGAAATTCCAACCGTGTGTGGGCTTCATCGGACTTTTTCCATTGGATTTTCCGACACACAAAGTTTGAGAGCAGGCTATAAAATTTTCCGACAACAAAATCCGTTGGCGGAATTTCCGATCGTGTGTAGACAAATCCGACGCACAAAGTGCCACGCATGCTCAGAATAAATAAAGAGATGAAAGCTATTGGCTACTGCCCCGTTTATAGTCCCGACATACGTGTTTTACGTCACCGCGTTTAGAATGATCGGATTTTCCGACAACTTTGTGTGACCATGTGTATGCAAGACAAGTTTGAGCCAACATCAGTCGGAAAAAATCCTAGGATTTTGTTGTCAGACTGTCCGATTAATGTCCGACCGTGTGTATGGGGCATGACAGTGCTAAAATCTGAAACTTGGCCGGGGCAGGCAGGGGGTAAAAGTGCTCAGTATTGAAGTGGTTAAAGACAAACAAGGCTGCCTTGCAACCATCATTTTTTTTAATCCTTAGACAAAAAAATGCAAAAATACTAAACAAAATGCACTTTTTTTCTATTTACTTGGACCAGTCTTAGTTTAAAAATAAGTAGCATTAATGCACATGAAATGAGCACATTTTGTTCTGTCTGTCTGTTCTGTAAAATTATGGTTCTGGTTCAAGTCATTGCAAAGTATTTACAAAAGAAATAAAGTGTTTTTTTTTTAATTGACAAAAAAATAATAGTTGAAGGAGACTAAGGAGTTAATTAGGCCTAATTTGAGTAAACTAAGACTTAAAGCGGTTGTATAACCGCACATGTAAAAAAAAAAAAACAAAGAAAAAAGGCAAAGGCATAATGAGCTAGTATGCACCGCATACTAGCTCATTATTAAATACAGTGGGTGACCGCGATATTGTGTCAATCTCGCCGCTGTTACCGGCGAGATTTGACACCTGCGAACCCCGTTGCGGGAGCCAGCGCCGAGCTGGCTCCCTCATCGGGAAAGGAATACTGTTTTTTTCCTTTCTCAATGAGCGACAAGCATTGATGACAGGTGTTTGGTATGAATAATGAGGGGGAATGCCGTGCCAAATAAAAAAAAAAAGCATGGATTCCCCTCCAGGGGCATACCAGGCTCTTAGGTCTGGTATGGATTTTAAGGGGAACCCTTACGCCGAAAAAACATCATGGGGGTCCCCCAAAATCCATACCAGACCCTTATCCGAGCGCGCAGCTGGGCTGGTCAGGAAAGGGGTGGGGACAAGCGAGTGCCCCCCCTCCTGAACTGTACCAGGCCGCATGCCCTCACCATGGGGGGTGGGCGCTTTGGGGCAGGGGGGCGCCCTGCGGGCCTCCCCACCCCAAAGCACCTTGTCCCCATGTTGATGAGGACAAGGGCCTCTTCCCGACAACCCTGGCTGTTGGTTGTCGGGGTCTGCGGGCAGAGGGCTTATCGTAATCCGGGAGCCCCCTTTAATAAGGGGGCCCCCAGAACCTGGCCCCCCACCCTATGTGAATGAGTATGGGGTACATCCTACCCCTACCCATTCCCCTGGGGGAAAAGTATCAATAAAAAAAGACACTAGACAGGTTTTTAAAGTAATTTATTAGTCAGCTCCGGGGGTCTTCTTCCGACTTCGGGGGTCTTCTTCTGATTTCGGGAGTCTTCTTCTGACTTCTCCGCTCTCTCCGGTTTCTTCTCCCAGTGTCCGGTTCTTCTGCCGGGCTCCTCCGCTATCTTCTGCTCTTTTGCTGCTCTTTTGCTAGTGGTGGCTCGGTCTTCTCCATTGTCTTGTTCCCTCTTCTCTTCTTCCGATGTTGACATGACGCTCTCTCTCTGTAATGATGTGTGCGAGGTGCGCAGCAACTTATATAGGCATGGGGCGGGGTCACCGGGTGATATCACCCGGTGACCCCGCCCCCTTATGATGTCACAGTCCCGGGGCTGTGACATCATAAGGGGGCGGACCTTCAACCGGGCTTTCACAGCGCATGCAAAGTGAATATCTCTTAAACCGTACAGGTTTAGGAGATATTATTTTACCTACAGGGTATACAACAGCTTTAATAGGGGGTCAAACAGATAAAGATTTTATAAAAAAAAATTATTTCAGGGAAGCATGGGCGGAGCCGACCGAGACAGACATGTCAGACAGACTTGCACCTGATTGGGTAAGCTTTGTGGAAAATTAGTGCAACTGCACCTGCAAAGTGCACAGTCTTCAAACTGCTCTTCTGAAGACGTTACATAGTGAAGAAATGTGTCAAGTTGGTGCATAGGTTTCCAAGCAGGTGGAACGCACGCTGGAGTCCAGCGGCCCATGGCTTCCTTTTTTGTACTAATAGGAAGCCGATGTTTTAAAACTCTCATGTATATACAGTACATCAGTAACTGATATTTTAAAATAAACCTGAAGCATTTTACACTATGAGAAGCCTGTCCTTCTCTTTCTTTCTCATCTACAAATAATTTTGCTATTGGAGCCATTGGCAACACTACCATGAGGAAAGAACGGTGGAGAGCAGTTTGGAGGATATCCCTGGTCTCTGGATGACCACTAAGCAAATTTGACTCCTCTTTCTTATACAACAAGAGGGTCATCTCCATTTGGTGAGTGGGGATCTATATCACACATGTGGTGGAGTGGTGGCACTAATGTGGATACCGTAACTGAAGATAGCACAAGACACTTTAACAAAGCCGAAAGGACTTGTCACATTGATTATTATTTTTCATTATTTTTCACTATTTAATATTGTGGTTAATTTTTGAGAATTGCATATTTAGACTATATAACATTTATTATCAACATTTGATACCATTTGCAATTATGGTTTTTGTATAAGAATTGCATGTGGGCACTGCAGTGCACTATATATATATATATATATATATATATATATATATATATATATAATTTTTTTCATTTATTTTTACATTTTATTTCATTTGCATTTGCAAGCGCTGTTCACACACACACAGAGCTAACACTCCTGTGGGTCACTTTGAGCATCACATAACTTAATTGGTTTTGAACAGCAGCTGCAATTATTTGCACTGGTGGCGCGAGTGTGTTTCTATATATCAAAGTGTACAGTCTATTTGCCTTTAGTTAATTCACCCCATTGTCTCTAATAAAGAGAAACAAGCATTATTTTTACAGGAGATAATGTCAAAATTCAGCGAAAGGGGTATCCCCAGAAATAGAGAAAAGCATAATTGAGGGAAACCTATACAGGGGGGCACAACATAAAAGATTAACCAGTTCCGGACTGCCCATCGCATATATATACTGCGGCAGGGCGGCCCAACTGCGCAAAGTCACATACAAGTACATGATTCGTACCCACAGATCTGGGGCACGCGCGCACGCACCCACCAGCTGTCACTGGTTTATGGCCTGGACCTGCTGATCGGTTCTGGCGAGTCAGCAAACCTCCTGAAAGTGATGACATCTCTCCTCCTGGAGCCCTTTTTAGTTCCAGTAAGCGAGAATATCAGATCAATCAGTAAGTACACAAGCACTACACTGTCACCAGGGCATATAGGCACATATTTCACCCCCTTATCACCCCAAGTTAACCCTTTCACTCCCTGTCACAGTGTCACCAAGTACAGTGTTCATATTTTTTACTGATCACTGTATTGGTGTCACTTGTTAGGGCAGTTAGTGGTAGTTAGCGGTAGTTCCAGATAGATTTAGGGTACCCCATATATTCCCAAATAAATGTTTAACCCCTTGATCATCCCCAGTTAAAGGCTTTGTAAAGGCAGAAGGTTTTTTTTTTATCTTAATGCATTATATGCATTAAGATAAAAAAACCTTCGATGTGTAGCAGCCTCCCCAGTACCCCAGTACCCCCTAATTACTTACCTGAGCCCCTTCTCCCTACAGCAATGTCAAGGCACTCCTCCTGATTGGCTGAGACACAGCAGCAGTGCCATTGGCTCCCACAGCTGTCAATCAAAATCGGTCTGCCAATCAGGGGAGAGAGGGGGTGGAGCCGGGCAGGGCTTCTGTGCCTGAATGGATACAAGGAGCTTTGATTCAACTCGGGTGCTCCCTGTAGCAAGCTACTGGTTGAGGGGGCACCCACCAGAGGGATGGGCCAGGAGAGCAGAAGAGGGACTCAAGAAGAGGAGGATCGGAGCTGCTCTGTGCAAATCCAACTGCACAGAGGAGGTAAGTATAATCAGTATATAATATTAACCTTTTCACTCCCTGTCACAGTGTCATTAGTATAGTGTACAGATTTGTTTTTCTGATCACTGTATTAGTGTCACGAGTGACACTAGTTAGCTAGTTAGTATCAGTTAGTGTCAGCATCAGTTAGCGTCAATCCCAGACAGCATTAGAATTTAACCCTTTGATTGCCAGTAACACTAACACACACACTATATATGTTCATTACTAGAATAGTGTCGGCATGAATTAATATCTTTGATCTGATCAGAACTATATTAGCGTCCCCAATAGTATACTCCCAAAAATGTGGCGTTCACCCCCCCGACACCTGGCAGTACCTGTGTTTAGCCCCTCCACCCAGCCCACTCAAGTGCAGTACCAGAAGATCACTGTCACTTCCAATACACAGTACACAAAGCTGCAACATTTAGCCAGTCATACCTGATCTCTGCTAGCACTAGCAGTTAACTTTTTTGTAGCAGTTCAAACAGTTCTCTGACAACCAGGTGCTTTTTTACCTGTGAGTCAGTCACACTAGGTACCTGTAAATTTAGTGGCAAAAGGTACACTAGTGAAGAGGCCTACACGGTACGGAACATGATGGATAAGAGCGCACGGGAAGCCTCACTGTCAGATTCAGGCTCAGTATTTGAACCTGTAGGGAGCGGCACACTGAGAGATAGCTCTGACAATGGAGTAGTGGTCCCTGCTAAGGTCAGGTGTACCCGACCCCATTCTTCTGTTGCTGAGGTGCTACAACAGCATGATACTCGTATGCAGCAGTGTCGGTACTAGTGCCACTCAACCTTTTGGTGAACTGGCGAGCACCAGTACACCCTGGTCATAGACAAACCAGCACTGCAGTAAGGCTTGGTGACGTGGCGAGTCTCATAAGTGTAGTTCAAGCTGGTGCAGTGGCTAGCACAAGTAGTGCCCCGCAGCCACCAAGAATTGAAACACAGGCCCAAAAAGCCCATAGTGCGCTTCCCTCTGCGCTTGTAAGTTCTGTTTGGCAGCCCACAGATTTAACGCCCCTTGAATTTTTTGAGCTGTTTTTCACAGAGGATCTGTACAGATCTATTGTGGACTAAAGCAATTCATATGCTGGACAATGTATCACCACAAATCAAAGTTCGACCCTTGCCAGACAATTTGGCTGGAAACCTATAATGTTACCCGAATTTAAGACCTTTCTGAGCCTATCCCTCAACATGGGCATTACTAAAAACGTGGTGCCCCCAACTCCCCAGACTAAACAGGGACCAGTGGCAAGATTGTTTGGGACTTTATATCACCCTTATTCAAAAAGGGGTACCAATAATATGTGGACAATTTTTATTCAAGCGTACCACTTTTTAGATACCTCTTTCAATTAGGAATTGGCGTATGTGGCACCATGCGATCTAATCGCTGGAGCTTCGTTCAGCGGCTTGTAAATGCCCAACTTAGCTAGGGGGAGAAAGCCTGCTTGAAGTCTAATAAATTACTTGCAGTGAGATGGAAGGACAAACTAAACAATTTTGTTCTGTCTTCCATTCAGCCAGATATGGCAGTCCAAATTACTATGGTGATTGGTGTTGTTAAGAAGTCCCTCTGTGTCTATGACTACAACCATAAAATGGGAGGGATGGACTTCAATGACCAGATGATGGGGCCATACTTAGTTGCCCATAGGGCCAGATGCTGGTACCAAAAATTGTCTGTATAAATATTCCAATTGGCTCTGTTCAATGCTTATGTGCTATACAAATCATCAGGAAAAAGTGGATCCTTAATAAAATTCCAGGAAGAGATCATCACAGCCCTTCTGTATCCAGACGGTGCTGTGGCCCAACTTCCCAATACAAATGCAGTGAGCAGGCTGCATGAGAGGAATTTTCTGGATGTCCTGCCTGGTACCCCTACCATAAGAGCACCTAAAACAGATGTTGTGTCTGTAGCAAGCGAGGATACAGGCGTGACACCTGCTAGTTTTGTCCCTCCTGTCCTGGCAAATCTGGGGACTGTTTCCGTTGCTACCACACACTAGTGAAGTATTAGCATAGGGTACAGCACCACACAGTCCTAGGGCACACTGTCACACAGGGTCTCGAAAGATGAGATGGCTATCGCATTTTGAGAGACCCAAACCTGGAATGTTTATAGTTACACTAAAAGTGTAAACAAAAAATAAAAAATAAATAAAAAAGCATAAAAAACAAAAAAAAGCCAAAAATAGTTGTCCTTTTATTGTTCTTATTGTTTTATTGTTTTATTGTTAACTAGTTTTTGCCTTTCAGGTCTGTCATTCTAATGTTTTACTGTACTGTTACTGTAATTTATTGTTAACCAGTGTTTTACGCCATTCAGTTGCAGCACAGATTTGTTTACTTTGACAGCAACAGGGTTTGCTTTTACAATACGTAAATCAGTGACTACAGCGCTTTAGGAGGTGATTTCACCACTGCTGTTAAAAAGAGAGCATATATGGCGAAGCACGGGGGCTGGGGTGGACATAGGGGCGGATTGCCCCTATGCTTTGCCATATAGTTTTTACTTTTCTTTGGCACAGATTGCAATAAAAAAGTTGTTTTTTCGAGTTAATGTTTTATTGATACTGTGATTTATTGGTAACATTGTTTGCTTTGCAGGTACGCCATTCAGCTGCAGCACTGATTTATTTTGACAGCACTCCAGCACTGTAGGAGGTGATTTTACCACCACAGTTAAAAAAAAGCATATAGTCCAAAGCATAGACGCATTGCCCCTATGCTTCAGCATACATTTTTATTCACTTTTATTGGCAGAGATTTCTTCATCCACATCGATAAATGTGAGTTTGGGAATCTGTTAGGTTCTTTTTTTTGTTCAGCCCATGGGCTGAACAAAAAATAAAGCAGTGCATGTATGCCCATCATTAGAAGTGAGTTTATGCAGGGTGGTATTCTAATGGTGGCCATACCACCAATCAATAGATGTGAATAGAGAAATATGTTTGTTCTCTTTGTTTGTTCAGCCCACAGGCTGCATGAAAAAAACAACATTGTGCCCAACAAGGACCAGTGACGTACTGGTAAGTTGTTGGACTTTGTGTGCGTATACCAGAATTATGTCTGCAGGTTTAGGTATCATCTTGGTATCTTTTTTTTTTTTTCTGTCCCACCAGGGAACCCGAGAATGCAGCCGGTGGTTCTTTCAGCTGACCATAGAGCTGATCGGAGACCAGAATGGCTTCAATCATCTCTATGACCTAAGAAACCAGACGCTACGAGCATTTCATGACTTTGGTTTCGCTGGATATAAACAGCGCCATTGGGAAATTGTGAAAGCATCTTATTACACCAATCTTGGTGTGGTCACATGCTTTAGGGGCTGATTAAAATAGACCCCACATTTTTCAAAAAAGAGTACTTGACACTGCCTATTGCTATCATAGGGGATATTTACATTCCCTGTGATAACAATAAAAATGATTAAAAAAATTTAAAAAAATGAAAGGGACAGTTTAAAAAGAAAATAAAAAATAAAAAAAATAAGTAAAAAAAAATTAATTAAAGCTCTCCCGTCCCCCCGTGCTCGCGCACAAAGGCAAATGCAAGCATCAGTGTTTTGTCGTATGTAAACAGCAATTGCACCATGCATGTGAGGTATCACCATGAATGTCAGATCGAGGTCAGAAATTCTAGCAGTAGATATCCTCTGTAAATCTAAAGTGGTAACCTGTAAAGGCTTTAAAAAATGTTTGTCGCCACTGCATTGTTGTGCACAATTTTAAAGCATGTTGTGTTTGGTATCTATGTACTCGGCATATGATCATATTTTATATTTTACCAACAATTTGGGCAATATAGTGTGTTTTTGTGCATTAAAATTAAAAAAAGTGTTTTCTTTTTTCCAAAACAAATGTGTTTGAAAAATCGCTGTGCAAATACTGTGTGAAAAAAATTGCAACACCCACCATTTTAATCTGTAGGGCCTCTTTTTTAAAAAAAATCTATAATGTTTGGGGGTTCAAAGTAATTTTCTAACAAAAAAATATTTTTTTATGTAAACAAAAA
The DNA here is from genome assembly GCF_042186555.1 of Aquarana catesbeiana. Classification (NCBI taxonomy): domain Eukaryota; kingdom Metazoa; phylum Chordata; class Amphibia; order Anura; family Ranidae; genus Aquarana; species Aquarana catesbeiana. The sequence continues at coordinate 14,616,364 of NC_133324.1, read as the reverse complement.
GTGTCAGAAAGGACATGGTCTTTAAGTGGTCAGAAGAGTGGGTGATGTGTGGCATAAGCTTCTAATGTTGGGCATAAAATGCCAAGACAGTTCAAACCCCTCCAAATGACCCATTTTTGGAAAGTAGATACCCCAAACTATTTGCTGAGAGGCCCCCCCACCCCAAAGCACCTTGTCCCCATGTTGATGAGGACAAGGGCCTCTTCCTGACAACCCTGGCCGTTGGTTGTCGGGGTCTGCGGGTGGAGGGCTTATCAGAATCCGGGAGCCCCTTTAATAAGGGGGCCCCCAGATCCCAGCCCCCCACCCTATGTGAATGAGTATGGGGTACATCGTACCCCTACCCATTCACCTGGGGGAAAAAGTGTCAATAAAAAAAACACACTACACAGGTTTTTAAAATAATTTATTAGGCAGCTCCGAGGGTCTTCTTCCGACTTCTCCGCTCTCTTGGGCCTCTTCTCCCGGTGTCCAGTTCTTCTCCTGCTCTCCGGCCTCTTCTCACGGTGTCCAGTTCTTCTCCTGCTCTCCGGCCTCTTCTCCCGGTGTCCGGTTCTTCTCCCGCTCTCTGGATCTTCTGCCGGGCTTCTCCGCTATCTTCTGCTCTTTTGTCACTCTTTTTCTAGTGGTGGCCCAGTCTTCTCCGCTGTCTTGTTCCTTCTTCTCTTCTTCCGATGTTGGCACGACGCTCTCTCCTGCTGTAATGCTGTGTGAGCGGTGCGCAATGACTTATATAGGCATGGCGCGTGGTCATCGGGTGATGTCACCCGGTGACCCCGCCTCCGTATGACGTCACAGTCCCGGGGCATGATGGGACTGTGATGTCATAAGGAGGCGGCGTCAACGGGTGACATCACCCGGTGACCACGCCCCATGCCTATATAAGTCATTGCGCACCGCTCACACAGCATTACAGCGGTAGAGAGCATCGTGTCAACATCGTAAAAAGAGAAGAAGGAACAAGATGGCAGAGACGCAGGGCGCCCCCCTGCCCCGAAGTGCCCACCCCCCATGTTGAGGACATGCGGCCTGGTATGGTTCAGCTCGCTCGTCCCCACCCCCTTTCCTGACCGTCCAGGCTGCGTGCTCGTAAAAGGGTCTGGTATAGATTTTGGGGGGGACGCCCTCGCCGTTTTTTCGGCGTAGGGGGTTCCCCTTAAAATCCATACCAGACCTATGGGCCTGGTATGCCCCTGGGGGGAACCCATGAGGGCTTTTTATTTAAAATTTGGCACGGTGTTCCCCCTCATGATTGATACTAGACAGCTGTCAGCGCTGCCTGTCGCTCATCCCAAAAGGAAAAAACAGTTTTCCTTTCCCGATGAGCGAGCCAGTGTGACATGCACAGTACCCTGTCGCCGTGAACCAGTGCGATGGGATCGCGCTGGAAACATTCTCACGGTCAGGTACTGTGTACGCTTTTTGATTTTTTTTTACCCAAGACATGTGGCTGAATACATTTTGGCCTAAATTTATGACTAAAATTGAGTTTATTTATTTGTATTATTATTTATTGAATTTATTTTTGTTATAACAAAAAGTAGAAAATATATTTTTCTTCAAAATTTTCAGCCTTTTTTCATTTATATCGCAAAAAATAATAATCTCAGAGGTGATCAAATACCACCAAAAGAAAGCTCTATTTGTGTGAAAAATAGGACCCAAATTTAATTTTGTGTACAGCATTGCATGATGGCACAATTACCAGTTAAAGCAGCGCAGTGCCAAATTGTAAAAAGGGGGTAAAAGCTTCCAGGGGCTGAAGTGGTTAAAAAGCAGATTGACAGTAACGAAATTATAATCTGATTAATGCACTGCCATGCAGAGATGAAAAAATTAAAAAAATAAGAAATAATAATCTCTCCTTACACAGCTGTCCCTAATATAGCTGATAATATAGCTGCTCTGAGGACACCATTTTATTGATAGGTAATCCATTCTTTCATACATTCCTTGTGCACTGTATTATAGGTTTTTCCCTATTTTGGTGGCTAATAGGGAGGGGCCAAACACCCCCCTGTTCTTTTTGCAGCAGAACTGGGGAAATCTTCTAACCCAAATGGCGAATCCCATTGAAGTCTATGTGAGCCGAACAGGAAAAATCAAAATGCCCGATTTTAAGGCTTTTATGCAAGTAATTGGCCATAAAAGGGGTATGAGGGTCTGGGTACTGCCCTCAGGGACATTTTTTTTTTTTCAGGAGCAGTGATATTAATGATGCTTAAAGTGCAACAATAAAGATGAAAAATTCCACTGACGGAGGCTCCTTACCTAGTGATCAGCTGTGACCAATCACATCTGATCACAGCGTGAACCAGGAAGTGCTGGGAAATGGCTTTCCTCGGTTCGCGATGACAGAACAATGCCAATCAGTGCCCATCAGCTGCCAGTCAGTGCCCCATCAGGAACGTCTGTCAGTGCCCATCAAAGTGCCAATCAGTGCCCATAAAAGTTCCAATCAGTGCCCCATCAGTAACGCATGTCAGTGCCCTTCAGATGCCCATCAGTAATGCCTGTGAATACCTCCTCATCAGTGCTGCCTATCAGTGCCACCTATCAGTGCCTATCAGTGCCACCTATCAGTGCCTATCAGTGCCACCTATCAGGACCCATCAGTGCCAACCATTAGTGCCCATCAGTGCTGCCTGTCAGTGCACAGTGCCATCTACCAGTGCCAATCAGTACTGCATATCAGTGCTGCATATCAGTGCTGCCTATCAGTGCCCAATAGTGCTGCATATCAGTGCCGCCTATCAGTGCCCATCAATTCTACATATTAGTGCCGCCTCATCAGTGCCCATCAGTGCTGCCTATTAGTGCCCATTAACTCTACATATTAGTGCCGCCTCATCAGTACCCATCAGTGCCACCTTATCAGTGCATTATCAGTGCCAGAGCTTGGGTACAGTGTTGCATGACTGCACATTGTCATTCAAAGTGTGACAGTGCTCAAAGCTGAAAAATGTCCTGGGCAGGAAGGTGTATAAGTGTCAAAGGGCCTGGTATGGATCAGGGAGGAATCCCATGCAGTTTTTTCTTTCTTTTTTTACTGACTCTTTTTTTCCTAGCTGTCAGTGGGGAAACCCATTGACAGCTGATCACTCATCGGTTGTTAAGGATGCCGCGGCCGGCTTCCTGGACCAGCTCCTAAACAACCAGCTTACACTACGCCCTGATTGGGCAAAGCTTTGCCCAATCAGGGTGCAGAATGCACTGTGCAAATTCAGGTGTTTGTTGAATGTCTGAATAGGCAAATGTTTGGCCCAAACTCATGATCGGGCCGAACCAATCGCCCATCCCTAGTGGTGAACCTGCAAACTTTTCAGCCAAAAGTTTATGAATCATAAACTTTATGACTCCTACAGATTCACCACAAATCTATGGTGCCAAATCTCATCCCTGCACCAGTAATAATAATAATAATAATAATAATAATAATAATAATAATAATAAACATGACATTCTTGACCATCAAATTTCTCATTTTTACTGTTTCATGTACAATATGTCATAATGGTAATTTTATAACCTTCACTTTCTACATTGCTGACAAAGATGGATTCTGTGTATTTTATGTTTGGCCTTTTTTTTCCTACTCTATAAGCAGATTCATATTCCAGTCTATCAGTAATAAATAACAGAATTATTCTTTATAAACCTGACACTCTCACAGCCTTCAGCTGAGCCATGAAGTCAGTGTCAGGATCCTGGGCTGATGTCAGTGATGATGAGGTCAGGAGAAGAGAAAGAAGTCATTGGAGTCTATCAGAGACTCGGCCATGTTGTCTTCAGATATCCACTTAGAATATTGTGGTTGTTGTCTTTGTGTGTGACCCCCTGCACATCTGATACCCAGAACTCTGCTTACCGCTGTGATATGACTATGAAGAATTATACATTTGAGTACAAGTATTCTCAGGATGGAGACATCATTATAGGAGGGATATTCTCTGTACATTCTGCAGTGTCACGGTGGCGACAGAAAGGAAGTTTTATGAAACATCTCATGTGTTCAGCGTAAGTGAAATATGAAGAGCAAATCTTCCAATCTGATCTACAGAGCTGTGTCTTTAGGAGATATGTGTGATAATGTGCAGGACTCATTCAGTCTGTTACACTGCATTTATATTAAATCAAAGTATATCCTTAACCACTTCAGCCCCAGAAGGATTTATTAGATTGTAAGCTCTTCTGAGCAGGGCCCTCTTAATCCTCATGTATTTTATTGTATTATAACTGTATTGTCTCCCTTTTATATTGTAAAGCACTGCATAAACTGTTGGCGCTATATAAATCCTGTATAATAATAATAATAATAATAATAATTTACCCCCTTGCTGACCAAGCCCTTTTTTTGCGATATGGCACTGCGTCACTTTAACAGACAATTCCACATGCAACGTTGCACTCAAACAAAATTGATGTCTTTTTTCCCCACAAATAGGCTGGATTCACACCTATGGCAGTTTTAGTGCTTTTTGCATTTTGCAGATTTGCACTACAGTCCATTTAACATTGTTTCCTATGGAACACGATCTGTAGTGCAAATCTGCAAAATGCAAAAAGCACAAAAAATGCATAGGTGTGAATCCAGCCATAGAGCTTTCTTTTGGTGGTATTTGATCACATCTGCGGTTTTTATTTTTTGTGCTATTAACCAAAAAACAGCAACAATTTTGAAAAAACAGAATATTTTGTACTTTTTGCTATAATAAATATCCCCCCAAAAATATAAAAAAACGAGTTTCTTCCTCAGTTTAGGACAATATGTATTCTTCTACATATTTTTGGTAAAAAATGCACTATGTGTATATTGATTGGTTTGCGCAAAAGTTATTGCATCTACAAAATAGGGGATACATTTATGGAATTTTTTATTATTATTTTATGGCAGCGATCTGCGATTTTTATTGTGACTGTGACATTTCAGCGGACAGATCGACACTTTTGACGCTATTTTGGGACCATTGACATTTATACAGCGATCAGTGCTATAAAAATGCACTGATTACTGTGTAAATGTCACTGGCAGGAAAGGGGTTAAGCACTAGGGGGGGGATGGGCTCACTAGAATATGACAGAGATCGCTGCTCTCGATCACTGTGGAGCCGCCAATGACATAGGGGTACGTCATTTTGCGCACCCGTTCCACTTTGCCAACGTGTATCGGTGTGAGACAGTCGGCAAGTGGTTAAAATATGTTCATGAAAACCACGTAGGGCCCATTCCCATTCAAGGGTTCTATTGCCGGGTGTTAATGTCCACATTCATTGACCCTTTTTTAAGGCAGCACACCACAGAGCATGGTATGTGTATTATGGTGCCTAGAGTTGTGTTGGGATCTACTGTACAATGTATTGGGGGGCAATTCACAATGAATGACACCGCATTGCACTGCCCATAGAGAAGGTGCTTTGCCATGCATTGTTATGTGTTACCACGATGCACAAGTGTGAATGGGACCTTCAATGACTTTGGCTCTTAATGGCCCCAAACCTTTTTTTTCTTAGTTTTAGAATGTGTAAAGATAAAGAATCCCTGTCAGGTTTTTACTGCTATCAAAATATCACTGCAAATTGCAGTGGCCAGTTCCTATGCCTTTTGTTTGAGAATGGTTTGCTTATTAGCACTAGAAATGGACAGAACAAAAAGAAAAAAAAAAACAAGATTCACCCCTATAGACTTCAATAAGGTTTGCTGACAGATCACAAACTTCAGAAGATTTGAGAAACTTCAAAAACTAAACCCAGGAAGATTGTCTTATCTCTGGTCCTGACTGTCTCCTACAGCATGTCTGCAGGCTTCATCCAGTCCTATAACAAGTTTGTAGTCTCTGATCCTTTCCTCTAGTAAGTCTGCATTCTCTGACCTTCTTCTGTAGCATTACATATACTGAATATTATGTGTGGCTACTTGGTGATATCAGGGGATACAGCTGAGGTCCTCTATACTTCCTAATTGTCAACCACTGCTATAACACATATAAGTGCAGGAATGATTGAATTTCACTATGTGGTTCACAGAGCAATGCACACGGCCACCAATCCCACCTTAGATCTGTAGTTGAAATGTGTTATACATTTTGCCATAAAGAATTTCTGCCTGAATTCCTAGTACTGTAGACCAATGAAAAACGATCCATTTTCTGCAGGGTTTACCGGAGAGAATACAGACATCTCCTGGCTTTTATATTTGCTATTGATGAGATAAACAGCAGTCCAGATATTCTGCCCAACATAACTCTGGGATACCATGTGTATGATTCTTGTGGAAATGTGAATAAAGCTATAAAAGACGTTCTACAGATATTGTCTGGACATACAAAGGAAGCTCCAAATTATTCCTGTATGGAGGGGGGTGCCCTGGCTGGTTTCATTGGAGATCTCAATTCTGGCACCACTCTCCAAATGGCCCAGCTGCTGAATCTATATGGTTACACCCAGGTAAGAAAAGCAGAATTTCCTATTTTACATAGTGTTAGGGCAGCTATTTGTCCTTTGGTGAGGTGGGACGATATGAAACAAAAAGTCCTTGTGACAAAGTGTCTTTAGGATAACATTGTTCTAAAAAAAGAAGGCAGCGTTGTGTAGGGATGGGCCAATGGTTCAGTCCAATCTTTGGCTGATATGGCATATGAACAAATGCCTGAACTTTTACCCATTCAGCCCTCTGTTGCTCATATGGAGAATTAATATTTCAGGAAGCTAGGAACCGCCAGCAGCACCAATGTCATTGGCTTATACAGCCGTTAATCCTTGGCCAAGGCCATATTTGGTCAATGATGTCATTGCTATCCCTTCCCTGTCATTTGTGCTGGGCCTGTTGGGTTTTTCTTGTTTTTTTTTAATAAATAACTTGTCAAACATTTGGGTGTCTTTATCTCTAAGTTACTTTTTTGTGAATGAGTAGGAATACTATGTTCTTCTTACTCATTCACATAGGGGAGTTGGTATCTGGAGGCCCCCTTATTTTTTAGTTTCAATAGTTTTTTATTGAGATATAAAGACATTACAAAATTATTTGTACTAACATATGTACATTCTGTGGAATATACTAACATTCTGTAGCATCACTGGTAAATTCCACATTATACATTTCAGAATGGATCACCAATATTCATCTTACTGTATGTACGTATACACCATTAATAAAAGTTCTGTTGTACTCAGTAACACATATTTGATGTACAATGTGAATCATATCCTGTTTTTGCCTAGTGAGTGTTAGTAGATACTCTGGGAGTCCCGACACACTAAAAATTTGTCGTGCCGGGTGTATTTTAGCTGTTATGATCTCACAGCAGGAGAAAACGGCAGGTAAGAAGAACAGCACGGGTAGAAAATATAACATATAAACATAAGAAAAACAAAACCTGAAAACATGAAAAGCAGCAATATGTACTTTGTAAATATAAAAGATACAGATATTTAGTACATTAAGGGTTTCGATCTTTATGTTGCGTGGAGTACCATGAGAGCCATTTGGACCATTTAGTTTGCAATTTCTGAAATTGACCCTGAGCTGCTGCAAACATAAGTTCATAAGAGGCATGTGTATTTGTTATTTCAACTATCTCCTGGAATGTGGGGGGTTTAGTGTCTTTCCATTGCAGGGCTGGACTGGGACAAAAATTTGGCCCTGGACTTCACCCAGACTGGCCCACTTTGACAGGTCTCTCCCATGCCGGCTTGCCACCCAAGCCCCCCCCCCCCCCACTAGCTATTAGCCGTTTTACATTATTTCTTTTATAGGCAGTACCAGTGGGGAAGCTAGACATTATTTCACCTGGGGCAAAGAATCAGTTTGGCGCCCCCCCCCCCCAATGGAACAAGATTAGGCAGGAAAGTGAGGCCGCCCTCCTTCCAGATCGTATGATGAGCTTCTAAGTGTTGACTCCTGAGCATCATGTCTGTATTCAGGCGCGCTGCATAACTAGCCAGGGAGAGGAGGTGAGCACTGCGGGGGGGGGGACAGAGGACTGGAGGGAGGCAGCGGTCCACTGTCACTGAAATCGGCCCACTGAGCCATCGGCCCACCGGGAAACTCCCTGTAGTCCCAATGGCCAGTACATGCCTGTTCCATTGTCTCAGTAGTGCCAGTCTAGTACTGAGTAATATGTGGATGACTATAGTTCTGGTTATATGTGGAAAGCTCTCTACCTCTAATGAGTGAACTGCCACAGCTGCTACAGGGGTGATTGTAGAACCAGTTATTGCTGAGATTAGATCAAAAACTTTTTGCCACAGAGGGCGGATAGTTGGACAGTTCCACAATATGTGTGACAATGTGCCTACGCTTCCACAATGTCTCCAGCACAGGGGTGAGACTTGTTTAGCAAATTTCGATATTCGGTAAGGGGTTAAATACCAGTTCAGTGTTATCTTGTAGGTGGTCTCCCATAAATTTACACATTTAGTAGCGGTAAATGTATTGCGCAAGGCTTTTTGCCATTGATTTTCAGTAAAGGTTATACCCAAATCACGTTCCCACTCAATAATATTGTTAGTTTTTACAAATACACTTTTATTGTTTAGTAGATTATAAAATAAGGATATACCTTTTATGTTGGTGTTTGTATTTGTGAGATATAGATATACTCGCCATGGCACTTTGATGTATGTGCTCGTGAGTTTTTGAAGTAGATGAGAGATCTGAAGGTAGCTATAGTGATCTTTGTCCTGCAAATTATATTGTTTTTTTAAAAATTCAAATGTTTTGGGTGTTGTGCCTAGCATGAGATCTTCAATTAATAGTATGCCTTTGTACACCCAATGTGTTATGTGTAGGTTTGGTATGACTAAGGTGAGACTAGTTAACGTGATTGGTATGTTTTTGGTTGCTTGGTTCAGAAAATCTAATGATGTAAACAGCTTCCAAGCCAATAGTGTAGCTTCTATTGTGGGTGATAGGTCTGTCTGGGTATGTGTTCGAATATTGTTGGATAACAAAAGGTCTGCTAGTTTAGAACCAGGTATTTGCGCCTCTTCTAGTTCTAGCCATCTGTGAGTTTGTGACTGGGACAACCAAAATCTTGTTTGTGAGAGAATTGTCGCTTTATAATAGTCTTTTAATATGACATGTCCTATGCCCCCAGCATCTCTATTGTTAGTTAGTTTCCTAAAGGAGCATCTGGCTTTCTTTCCTTGCCATAGAAATCTGTTGATCTGGGCTTGTGCTTTGTCAAAGAAAGAGTTGGAGATAGGAATTGGCAGTGTTCTAAATAGATATAGCAGCTGTGGCAGAATTATCATCTTGAACGCAGCTAAACGTCCTGCCCATGACAGTTCCACTCTAGCTAGCTCCATTAGTTTAGCTGGTAGTGTTTCTAGAAAGTGAGTGAAATTAACTTTGACTAAGTTGTCCGTTGTTGATGTTAGGGTAATACCTAGGTATTTTATCCCTCTCTTTTCCCATGTATAAGGGAATTGCGAGCTTAGTTTAGTTTGTAGGCTAGCTTCAATTCCTATACCCAGTATGTAGGATTTACTCTCATTCACTTTATAGTAAGATACTTTGTTAAACATATCTAGTGCTGTGTGTACCGAAGCCAGGGAAGTTTCCACGTTGGTTAATATCATAATTATGTCGTCCGCAAATAGGCTGATTTTGTGGGTAGATTTAGCTACGATGAAGCCTTTTATTTCAGGGCAAGTGCGGATATATATGGCCAGGGGTTCTATTAGTAAATTGAAAATTAAAGGAGATAAAGGGCAGCCCTGTCTTGTACCGTTCGTAATGTTAAATGGTTTGGATAGTGCTCCCGATGTGAGTACTCGTGCAGAGGGTTTGGAGTATAGGGCTAAAATCGCTGATAATATATTGCCTGTAAAACCAAATTTGTATAAGACCTGGGTAAGGTATTGCCAGTGGATGCGATCAAAGGCCTTCTCGGCGTCTAACGCCAATAGCAGAGATGGCCTTTTGTGTACCTTAGCTAGATGAATGATATTTATCAATCTCCGGGTAGCGTCAGACGTCTGGCGACCCTTCGTGAAACCAGTCTGGTCGGGGTGTATTAATAGGGGGAGTATATGTAATAGGCGGGATGCAATAATTTTGGCGTAGATTTTCAAATCAGAATTGAGCAGTGAAATGGGTCTAAAGTTTGAGGGGACAGTTGGTTCCTTCCCTGGCTTCGGCAATGTCACTATGATTGCAGACAACATTTCTGGTGGGAAGGAGGCAGAGGCAATAGCAGCATTAAAAGTGCGTTCCATATGAGGGGTCAGTAATTGTTTGAAGGTCTTATAGTACTCCCCAGAGAATCCGTCAGGGCCTGGAGATTTGTTGCTGGGTAGGGAATCTATGGTTTTGTTTATTTCTTCTGTAGTGAATTGTTGGTTTAAGGTCTGGAGGTGTTCTTGTGTGAGTGTAGGTATGTCTAGATGTTGTAGAAAGGAGGTGATTGCTTCAGTGCTAGGTTGTACAGTATTTGTATCGTCTTTCAGGTTGTAAAGTGAGCTATAGTATTGGCTGAAGGTATCAGCTATGTCTTGGGGGTGATACAATTTGTGTTTGGTGTGGGGGTGCAGTATGTAAGGTATCTTTGTTTTATGTCTGTGACCTTTTATCCTGTGTGATAGTGTTTTCCCAGCTTTGTTGTTTGTGGCGTAGTATGTCATTTTGAGTTTTTTGGAAGCCTTTTCAAAGTTTTCTAGTAGTAGTAGCCTCAAGTCATAACGCAGTTTTGTAAGTTGTTGGGAAATTATATGGGATGGATTTTGTTTATTGCAGGATTCTAGTTGGGAAATTTTGTCTGTCAGCTCTCTCATGCGCTGCTGCCTCTGCCTCTTGGCTCTAGCCCCCAGTTGAATAAAGATGCCCCGTATGTATGCTTTGTGTGTATTCCACAGAACAAAATGGTCTTGTACAGAGGAGGTGTTAATGCTAAAGAATTCGCTTAGATGCTTGCTAATGGTATTTCTAAAGTCTGGCTGTTGCATTAGATAAGTATTTAAACGCCACATATGGGGTACACTACACATTGAGTCATCATTTAAAGAGAGGGTGATGGACGCATGGTCTGACCATGTGATGGAGTTGATTGTTGTAGAGGTCACTTGAGACAGAGTACCTTGGTCTACCAGGAAAAGGTCTATGCGTGAGTATACCCTATGTGGAGAGGAGAAAAATGTATAGTTCCTTTCGCCGGCATGCATGCATCTCCATGCGTCAAAGAAATCTTGTGAGTGAAATATAGCTGAAAGAGAAGGGGTTAATCGCCTTGTGCCAGAGGAAGAGTCCAGGCTTGGGTCAGGAGTAGCATTGAAGTCTCCGCAAACTATCACTCTTCCTCTTTGATGTTTTTTAGTTATTCGAAGAATTTTATGTAAGAAGTGCACTTGATGATGGTTGGGTGTGTACACATTGACTATAGTGTATGTGATTGAGTTAAGGTCACATATTAAGATTAAGTATCGTCCTCTGGGGTCTTCAATGGTATCATGTAGGGTGAATGCCACTGTGTCTCTTATTGCTGTGAGAACGCCTTTGGTTTTGTTATGGGCTTTGGCTGTGTAAACATGAGGAAAATTTCTATGAGTGCAGGAAGGAGCAGCATCTGCAGAGAAGTGTGTCTCCTGCACACATATAATATCCGATTTGTTGGAGAAGGCTTCTTTCCACATTGACTTCCTTTTGGCAGGATGATTAAGGCCTTTAGCATTAATGGATATGATTTTTAAGCCCATATATAAGGTGTTGTAATGCTAAAGATATGGTTGTGTATGTTATTCAACTTTAAGGAGGTAGTGCCCTCTAGTGGATGTTTTTCAGAATAGCAGGATGATTTTTCCATAAAGTATGATGGAGCATAGGATATACTCACTGTTGTGCAGCCGTATTGCTGTGTGGTTGAGTGCACATTGAAGGTTGATCGTTGTTTTTCTGTTGTCCTGAGTAGTGAAGCAGAGCCCGGTTCATCTGTGGTCCCATGGGATCTAATTGCTGCGTTTTTCAAGAACAAAAACAAAAAAAGGAAAACATAAAAGCGAACAAAATTTCTGAAAATAGTGCAAAGATCAGTTTCATCTGGTGTCAACATTTACAGAGGTCGACCCCAGATACCGATAACTAGAAAGGTTTGTGTACAGCGTTTGCTGTTCAGGCTGTAGGGGGAAGAGTTCAAACTTGTGAGCATTGAAACTCCAGGAATTTGTAAGTTGTAAAATAACCATCCTAGCTCAAGTGTGCGTTTTTGCATTTCTTGGTGTAACCATTTTCCATGCAGGTTCTACTGCTCTGGGAGACTGAATAGATCCAGATTCCTGTTCAGGGATGATTTTCCACTCCTCCAAAAGAGCAAGTCCCTTTTCTAAGGAATTTACCACATGGGTGCGTCCATCTCTCGTGATGGACAATTTGGTAGGATATCCCCATCTGTACATGATATGGTGATTTCTCAGTGCTTTGGTGATAGTGTTTAAGTTCTTTCGCTTTTGGAGTGTATATTGGGAAAGGTCTGCATAAAACTGTAAGTGTTGGTATTGTGCAGGTACTTGTTCTTTTTTACGCATGGTTAGCATCAGCTGTTCTTTCGCGTGGTAAAAGTGTAGGCGTAAGATTACATCTCTAGGGATGTGTTCTGATAAGTACGATGGTTTTGGCAAGCGGTGAATTCTATCGATTGTAATCTCAAGATCAGTAAGGTCAGGCATGAGGGATTTAAACAGTGAAGAAGCATAAGATCGCAAGTCAGTTTGCGATATTGTTTCGGGGATCCCCCTGATTTTTAAATTGTTCCTCCTGTTTCTGTCTTCGATGTCTGCGATTTTAGCCTTTAGCCATTCAGTATCTCCCTCTCTCTGATCATGTGAATCCACCAAATCATTAATGGTAACAGCATACTCTCCCATTTTTTGCTCAATATGCTCAACCCGGGTTTCTACCGCCTGGACACTGGTGTTAAACTTATGCATGCAGGTCATCAGATCTGATTGCAGTGAGCTTCTTAATGATAAAAGCATGTCCTTCAGGACAGTGTCCAACACGGGTTTGTGCATGGTGGGGAAAGTTTCAATGGAGTCAGGGAGTTCACGTGTGTCATCCCCTGACTCCATGTCTGGGCTGTCCGCTCCGAGGGATCCCTCTCCATCCATCCTGCATTTAGCCTTAGCTGGGCTGCCTGAGGGGGTAGAAGGAGAGTGTGGATGTGGGGTCCCTGTCGTGGGTCTATTTGGGAGTAAGCTGTTTTTCTTAGGAGGATTATTAGAGGAATAGCCTAGCGGTGTGGATGATGACTCGGCGCCATCTTGCCTACCGTCATGTTGCTTCATATCATAGAAGTCTGTCAGTCTTTGTGGCTTCCTCTGCTCCTTTCGTTTTCTGGACATTGTCCCAGTGATGTCCTTACACAGATCGCCTGCTGTAAGGATCGGAATCCGAGCTGGATGGATCGATTTGGGCCGCTTTTTATCCTGGGGTCAGCGGAGCTCCGGATCTATGCTGCCATCCCGCTCGCTCGCAAGCCACGCCCCCGGCCCCCTTATTTTTTAAGGGGGCTTCCAGATCCCAATACTCCTCCTTCCTGTAGATCCCCACAGCCACTGGGCCAGGATTGTGGAAAGAAGGACTATCTATCAGAGGATCTTGAAGTTTGTATTGTTAATGAATTATTGTATTATTTTTTTATTTAATTGAGCAGTTGAGGAGATTACTGTGCACATGGTGGTGGTATGGATATATTGGAGATGTGGAAGCACTGTATAATTCTAGCATGTATACTGTATACACTATATAAAGTATCAATCCTTGTAGGTCTGAATCTTATATGTACTTTAGTTGCTATCAAAGTAGTTTTTGAGGATTGATACAATGTTTGTACACAGTGCAAGGAAGGTATTGAAAAGACCAATCAAAGTAGATGGAAGTGTGTTTTTTTTTTTGTCTATAACTTGAAAAAAATATTTTTTCCAAGACAGTTTGACATGTTTATTCCAAAAATGCATTTGTATATTACTTTGTTGTCTGAAGAAAGGATAGACAGGCCCATGGTGGAAATGTAAAAAATGCTCTGGTCCATAAAGGATATACAGGTTCAGGAGCTGAGCTGGTAATTGTGTTTATACTCGGTTGTCCACCTCCAGCTAAATCCAAAATCAGTCTTGCAGTGGGAGTGTCTGTCCAGTAAATTGATGATCAGGAGACCCCTAGGTGGGATTACAGGAGGAAGATCTCTTAGAGGGGAATTTATCAAAACTGGAGCAGTCAGAATCTGGGGCAGTTTTGTATGACAACCAATCAGCTTCTATCTTTCATCTTCAAAGCTTAACTGAACAAACTGAAGATAGAGGCTGATTGGTTACTCCATATTCTGTCTGCTCTAGTTCTGAAAAATTTCCCCTTTAATGTCAAATTATCAGCTTTCACTGATGGCTGTAATCATTTATGAAATAATAAATGCACTCTTGGATATATATCTGATCTGGTGAAACAAAAACACCATTAAAATCTGCTTATAGAGCTATAATAGACAGGTCAGACAACATATTTGTTACTCTCTAAAAAAAGCATTAAAACACTTTCTAAGGTTTTCTTCTGTTCATTTGGATATTAAGACTATTTTATTTATTTCTAGATTAGTTATGGAGCCAGAGATACTTTACTGAGTGATAGAAAGATGTATCCAAACTTTTTCCGGACAGTTCCGGATGATGAGATGCAATATGTGGCCATAGCAAAGTTACTTGAAAGGTTGAAGTGGAACTGGGTCGGGATCCTTACATCTGATGATGAATACGGAGAGAGGGAGATCCGACAACTCAGCAAACATTTATCTAATCATGGAATTTGTATTGAATTCAAGATTCTGGTGTCTAAAGAGAATTATAATAAAATTCCTCCAGAGCTGCGGACCTCAACTACGGAAGTTCTTATTATTTGTGGCTCAGTTAGTAGGACTTATTACAAGTTTTTGTATAACAATGTCCCTTATTACACGGAGAAAACATTTATTATACCAGATTCTTGGTCATTGAGTGAAATGTTTTTTATTCTCAGTAACTGCAGCTTGGTGTTTACATTCCCCCATCTCTACATAAAGGGATTGGTGGATTATTTGTATAGTATTTATCCATCCAGCCGCCCAAATGACCCACTGATAGAGGATATTTTCATAACTGAATATGGATGCTTTTCAAAAAACCAAATGAAAAATTTCCTTATTCCATTCACAAATAGACGTCCTCCTAGGAACTGCAGTTTGGAGACACTTCCACTTGATTTATATTATCCTGATGAGAAAACATCCTATAAAGTGTATATTGCAGTCTACATTTTGGCTCAAGCATTACATGACATGGATTTCTCTTTTAAAATAAATAACAAAAAATCTGAAATAAATCCACACACACTAAAGTATAAGGTGAGAGCGTCCAATGAAAGTTTACTCGTATCTTTTTATACTCGGTCAGTTCAGTACTGGAACACAATGTGCCCAGACACGTCTTTTACCACACAAAAATTATGCCCAATTTAGGTTTGTGTTTAGTTTACCGTTGTTAACCCTTTCACTTCTGGGGCTGTTTTTTATTTTTGCACAAAGGTTTCAAAAATAATTTTAGGCCTGAAGATTATGTAAAACCCCCAAACAGTATATTTTCAGAAAGCAGAGACCCCGCAGAAACAATGCTTGTAGTTTACATTTTTTTCTGTCACATGATATTAGTGTAATGGTTTACCAAATGTAATATTTTGTTCTCAGTAAAATATACACTAAGTTACCGTAATGTTAGAGCATATAAATGTAATATATTACCAACTTGTTAGGTAAAATACAAAAAAAAGGTTGTAATGAGTAAATAGGGATGTGTGAACCACGCCTGGACAATGTGTGTGATGTTATTACTGCTGCTGTTGGAATTGCGATTGAACTGGTAAATTTCTGGTGATGGTGCATCACAAGGGAATGAAGCTTGTTTATGTCTGCCAATAGGGTAGAGAATAGGGTGGGGGTGGGGTGCCACTTGTTTTGTTCCTCCTTAATGTATACTGAGGCTGGGACCTCTTAAATCTGCTTTCTCCTCTGGCTCTTAACAGACGCTTGCATTTGTATGCCTTGTATGTGGCCCATAATGTAGGAATAGAAATGTCCGGAGAGAAATTTGTCTTGAAAAAGAGGTTATGGGCTTTTGCAATTAATTGGCAATGATTGGGTTTCACTAAAAGAGTGGCATCCAGTCTCCAGAGGTGGGAGTTTGGGTATATTAGTGTCTCCAAACACTATAGTTACAGGAGCATGGTCAGACCATGATATTGTACTAATCTGTGAAGTAGTAATCAGCTGGAGGGAAAAAGTAAATTCTGGAATATGAGAGGTGGGAAGGTGAGTAGTAAGAGAAATTCTTCTCTGCTCCGTGTTGGCCTGTTCAGACGTCATACAAGTCATGGGTATGTAGGAAATGGTTGATGGTTTGGTGGACAGGTCTTTTACCTGTGAAAGAATCAGGAGCAGCATTTCCAATTGTGTTGAAGTCCCCTCCAATGATTAGTCTGCCACTTTTGACAGATAAGATTTTTGCAAAGAGGTTCTTGCAGAACTCAATTTGTTTAGAATTTGGGGCATAAACGTTGATGATAGTATGTCAAAATTGATTGATATCGCAGGTAAGGAAGTGGAAGCAGCCTAGAGGAACTATGAGTTCAGATTGTAGTTGGAAGTGAATTGAGTCACAGATAGCTGTGAGAACCCCATTTTTCATGTGGGTGTTAGAGGCTGTGAATATATGGGGTAAGTGTTTCAAGGTGAGAGCAGGCATTTTGGCCATTGCAAAATGTGTTTCCTGGATCAGGAGAATATCTGCATTGAGTGAGCAGGCCTCACCTGCAAGGGATGATCACTTGAAGGGTGAGTTGAGGCCTCACACATTGAGTGAAGTAAATTGAATCTCCATGTTGTTTCAAGAGCTTGAGAGGTCTTATTCGGTATGTGGACATTCTGGGATATGCTGGGTATTCTATAGGGTTTTAGTGGTGCAAAGGGCCGGACAGAGGAGCAGTCAGGATTTGTGGAGGTGGAGGCAATGTGGTATCAGGAGGTCTGGTAGGCTCATGGTAAATTGATCTAGTGGAGTAAGTATTCTAGAAGTAGGGTTCAGAGTGTTGAAGAAATAAAGATTGGTTTGGTGCATAGTTTGGAGAAGAGCAAGGGGACGGGTTTATAAAGGGCTTGCACAAAATGCAAGGGTGATGGGTAGCAAATAGGGATGAGCCAAACACTTCCCGATTCGGTTCGCACCAGAACCTGCGAACGGACCGAAAGTTTGCGCAAACTTTAGAACCCCATTAAAGTCTATGGGACTCGAACGTTCAAAATAAAAAGTGCTAATTTTAAAAGCTAATATGCATGGTGTTGTCCTAAAAAGGGTTTGGGAACGGGTCCTGCCCCAGGGGACATGTATCAATGCAAAAAAAAATGGTTTTTAATGTTTTAAAAACGGCCGTTTATTCGGGAACAGTGATTTTAATGATGCTTAAAATGAAAAAAAAGTGAAATATTCCTTTAAATATCGTACCTGGGGGGTGTCTATAGTATGCGTGTAAAGTGGCGCGTGTTTCCTGTGCTTAGAACAATCCCTGCACAAAATGTCATTTTTAAAGGAATAAAGGTCATTTAAAACTGCTTGTGGCTTTAATGTAATGTCGGGTCCCGGCAATATGGATGAAAATCAGTGAGACAAATAGCATGGGTACCCCCCAGTCCATTACCAGGCCCTTTGGGTCTTGTATGGATATTTAGGGGAACCCCGCACCCAAATTAAAAAAAGGAAAGGCGTGGGGCCCCCAGGCCCTATATACTCTGAACAGCAGTATACAGGCGGTGCAAACAAGACAGGGACTCTAGGTTTGTTGTTGAGTAGAATCTGTTTGTAATTTTGAACTGGTACATTTTTAAAGTGTAGCTCCAGCCAAAAAATCAATTTTTAAGCTTTTTGGAAAACATAGGGAAGGGTTACACCCTTGTAACATTTGTTTTGCTCTCTGTGCACCTCTTCAGAAGATTTCACCTCACTTTCTGTCCCAATGACAAATGGTTTTTGAAAATTTGGGGGTTTTAGTGAAACAAGGATTGGTGATAAAGCATCAGTGGAGAGGAGACACGTTTTTCCCATATTAACTCTTACAGGAGAGAATTTCCCTTCCTAGGGGTAGATTTCATCTAACTTCCTGTTGTCTCCTTTCATTTGCAAGTAGGAGTCGTTTGTAAGTTGGATGTTTGAAAGTAGCAGCCTGCCCTATATACTCAGCAGAAATCGGGGCCTTAGGTGTTGGTGTTGCCACAACACTGTAAACCCTCAGAGTTACTCTTGATGGGCGTAGGAACGGGCCATGCTGTGAAATGTTAGAACAAGAATTGTAATTACATGCCATTGTTGAACAGGGGCAGAGAAATTGGGCCTTTGGTGGTGGTGGTGGTGGTGCTGGTGTCACAACACTGTAAGTCCTCACAGTTACTCTTGGTGGGCGCTGGAACGGGCCCTGCTATGAAATATTATATCAAGAATTGTAATTACATACACCTGTTGAACAGGGGCAGGAAAATTGGGCCTTTGGTGGTGGTGTTGGTGTTGACACAACACTGTAAGCCCTCACAGTTACTCTTGGTGGGCGCAAGAATGGGCCCTGCTGTGAAATATCAGATCAAGAATTGTAATTACATGTTCCTGTTGAACAGGGGCAGAAAAATTGGGCCTTAGGCACTGGTACCACAACACTGCAACCCCTCACAGATGCTATAGTTGGAGCGCAGGAATGAGCCCTGCTACAAAGTATTGCATCAAAAATTGTAATTACACTCCCCTGTTAAACAGCGGCTGAAAAATTGGACCTTGGGCACTGGTACTGCTGCCACAATACTGCAACCCCTCACAGATACTCTAGTTGCATCAAAAATTGTAATTATACGCCCTGTCAGGGGCTGAAAAAATGGGCCTTAGCCACTGGTGGTGGCACCCAGAACCAAAAATGTTCTTACAAGCTATCAGCATGATCATTGAGGAGGAAGAGCATAATCACTCAGCATAACAGGATAGTCACTCAGCATCAGCATAGGCAGTCTTGAAGGGATCTGAAATTTCAAAAAAAATTATTCGGTTACATCAGCATCAGGTGCTTGGTAGCTGGTGGTGATCCAAGACTGATTCATTTTTATGAAGGTCAGTCGATCAACCGAGTCGGTGGACAAGCGCACCCTGTGATCGGTTACAAAGCCTCCAGCAGCACTGAATGTGCGTTCCGAAAGAACGCTGGATGCAGGACAGGCCAGTAGCTCAATTGCATTGTCACGTACCTGGTTGGAGGCCGAAATGCCGAGAGGGCTCCCCTTGCAGCTGAGTGCAGTACACCCCTGAAGTTGGGTACAGAGGGTGTAGTGCCCAGAGAAGCACAGGTTGCCAGATGGATTCCAGAGAGAAGAGCTGGTGGGCACCAAAAGGACACCGGGTAATACAGGAAACACAGCTGGGCTAAAGTCTATAAGAATTCTCGGTAATATTTGGCAAGGTGTGCACAAGGAACAGTAATGGAAGCCATGCCAGGGGTCAAACACAGTAGATCCGGCAAGAGTAGGAGGCAGGTAGCAGAAACAGGGACAAGCCAAAGGTCTGGTATCAGGAAGCAGGCAGGAACAGGTACTGTAGCAAAGTCCGTAATACAAGCCGGGATCAGGTACTGGAGAGGGCAACAAGTCGGTAAATCAAGCCAGGGGGTCAAATCAGGAGAGCAGATCAGACAGGTCAGGAACAAGCCGGGTCACAACAGGAATGCAAATAGTAATTGCACAGAGGCTCAGGAACACAGGAAGACTGACAAACCAGCAACTGCAGACACTAGCAGACTTCCTTATATAAGCCCATGTGACCTGCTGGTAGAGATACTGGGTCCTAAAGGTCTTCTCCTGCCAGAGATGCTGGGTCCTAAAGTCCTTCTCCTGCCATAAATGCTGGTAGAGATGCTGGGTCCCAGAGCCCTTCTCCTACTGTTGGTTCCTTGACAACTGGCACTATTGCCAGTTCTCCTACGGCCAGTTCCCTGACAGTGCCCCCCCCCCAGGGGCAGCCTCCGGATGCCCCAATGGGCCAATGCTTCGGGATGTCTGCTGTGAAAGTCCCGCACAAGTCTAGGAGCATGCACATTGTTTGCAGGCTCCCAGGAATTGTCTTCAGGAGGGTACCCCCTCCATTTGATTAGATACTGGACCTGCCTACCCCTCCTCCGGCAATCCATAATGGCTTCGACCTCAAATTCTGTTTCCCCTTCTACCAATACTGGAGGTGGCTCTTCTCTTTCAGGGAAGGGACTGGGTACAGCTGGTTTAAGCAGGGAGATGTGGAACACTGGATGGATCTTGTAAGTATTGGGTAGTGCCAGCTCAAAAGCCACCAGATTTATCTCTGTTTTGATTTCAAAGGGACCGATAAATTTGAGTCCAAGCTTCCGGGAGGGACATGAGAGCTTGAGGTTTACTGAAGAAAGCCATACCTTGTCCCCAATCTTAAAGACAGGATTCCCTCTTCTTCTTTTATCATGGAATTTTTTATAGTTCTCTTGGGCTTTTCGCATGGCCTCCTGAAGCAACTTGTAGTTGGATTGAATGAACCTTAATCGATCCTGGACAGTGGGAGCAGATGTTTCAGATATAGTATTTGGAAGGAAGGAGGGATGGAATCCATAGTTCGCCCAGAAAGGGGACTGATTGCTACATGCAAAGAGTTAATATATGCAAACTCAGCACAGGGAAGAAGGGAGATCCAGTCATCCTGTGAGCAAGTACAGAAACATCGAAGGAACTGTTCTAAGGTCTGGTTAGTCCTCTCTGTTTGACCATTGCTCTGAGGGTGGTAAGCTGAGGAAAGACACACTTCTATTGATAGAGACTTGCAGAGATCCCTCCAGAACTTGGAGGTGAACTGTACCCCTCTATCAGAGACAATACTATCCGGTAATCCATGTAATCTGACAATCTCTTTAATTAACATGTTTGTTGTGTCTGAAGTGGAGGGTGTGCCAATCATCGGAAGGAGGTGTGACATTTTGGAAAGGCGGTCTACCACCACCATGATGGTGGTGCATCCCCCAGAGGGGGACAGGTCTACTATAAAGTCCATGGATATTTCTTTCCAGGGTTGTTCAGGAATGGGTAATGGCCTCAAAAGTCCCCATGGCTTGGCATTGGAACCCTTGTTGCGCTGACAAATGATGCAAGAGTTCACATACTTTCTGCAGTCCTGTCTTAGGCTGGCCCACCAAAATGAGCGCTGAACAAGTTCAGTGGTTCTTCGTATCCCAAAATGCCCAGCAAGTTTATGGTCATGTGACATTTTTAGAACTTGGAGTTTGACTGGCTGGGGAACAAAAAATTTATCCTGGTGCCACAAAAATCCATCTTGGTTTCTCAGTGAGGACACTTCTGATCCAAAACACTGGGTTGAGGCTTGCTTGATTAAGGTCTTTAAGTCAGGTTGAATAAGCAAAAAATTCTGGGTGGATAGGATTGTACTTGGCTCTGTCGTTTCAGGGGTGTCTGGAAACATTCGGGAGAGTGCATCTGCTTTCCCATTCTTGGAACCTGGCCGATATGTAAGATGGAAATTGAACCTGGAGAAGAACAGAGCCCAGCCCGGCTTGCCGGGGTCTTAAACATTTAGCTGTCCTGAGGTACTCCAGGTTCTTATCGTCTGTAAAAATCATAATGGGATGAGCGGCACCCTCCAATAAGTACCTCCATTCTTCTAAGGCAGATTTAATGGCCAGAAGTTCTCTATCTCCCACATCATAATTTCTCTCTGGTGGGCTCATCTTTCGAGAGAAAAAGGCTACAGGGTGAAGAAGAGCCTTAGGCCCCTGCCGTTGGGACAGGATTGCCCCTGTAGCTACTTCAGAGGCGTCCACTTCCAACACATAAGGCAGGGTCGGATCTGGGTGCCGTAGGATTGGTGCGGAAGTGAACAGATTCTTTAATTTGTCAAAGGCTGTCTGGGCTTCTGGAGACCACTGTAACCGGACCTTCTGGTGGGTCAACTGAGTGATGGGTGCTATGATGGTGGAGAAATCCTTCACAAACCTCCTGTAGTAGTTGAAGAACCCCACGAAGCGCTGAACACCTTTCTTGCCTGAAGGAGCTGGCCAGTCTAGTATTGCTTCCACCTTCTTTGGGTCCATTGCAATTCCTTCTGTGGAGATGATGAGACCCAGGAATTGAATAGATGTTTTTTCAAATTCACATTTGTCTGCCTTGACATATAGTCCATGTTTTCTCAAGGTTGAGAGCACCTTTTTTACGTGAATTTGATGAAGCTCCAAAGAGGCAGAGAAGATGAGGATATCATCGAGGTATACGATTACAAAGTAATCAAGGAACTCCCAAAAAATGTCGTTTACTAGATGCTGGAACGTAGCTGGGGCGTTGCATAACCCAAATGGCATTACAAGGTATTCGAAGTGGCCGAACCGCGTCCGAAATGCTGTTTTCCACTCATCACCCTGGCGTATGCGTACAAGGTTATAAGCGCACCTCAGATCCAATTTAGTGAAAATCCGGGCGGTTCAGAACCTTTGAAAGAGTTCAGGAAAGAGAGGCAGTGGGTATCTGTTCTTTACAGTGATCTTATTGATTCCTCTGTAATTTACACACGGCCGCAATGTGCCATCCTTCTTCTCCACGAAGAATATACCCGCCCCAGCAGGAGAAGAAGAGGGTGGGATAAACCCCTTTTCAAGGTTCTCCTGAATATATATACTCGTAGGGTCTCCAGCTCATTTTCAGATAGGGGGAAGATTTGTCCAAATGGGATCTCGGCCCCCGGGAGCAGTTCAATTGGACAGTCATGAGGCCGGTGAGGTGGGAGGACATCGGCCTTTTTCTTGTCGAAGATTTCTATAAACTCATGATAAGCTGCAGGAACATGCTGGAGATTACTGAGAGCAGGTTGCACTGCCAAACAGCTAATAGGCTTACTGGAGCTGGGAGTAAAGCAATGCTGCAGGCAATATACTGAAGAAAGAGAGATTTCCTTCTTGGCCCAGTTGATTTGCAGGGTTATGTGCCTACAGCCATGGAATTCCCAGGATGATGGGAAACATGGGGGAACATAGAACGTCAAAGCGAACAAATTCTTGATGGCCAGTATCTGTAGTAGTGAAGATGGGCATGGTTTCCTGGGTGACAAGTCCAGAACTGGGCAGGAAACCATTGGCCAAAAGAACCTCAAGTCTTTCCTTTTTTTCATAGAGGGGCACACCAAGTTTTTTAGCCAGAGATAAGTCCATAAAACAGCTACATGCCCCGGAATCAATGATTGCTTGTAGCCAGATCTCCCTTTCTGCCACTTGTAAGGAGATGGGAAGAACAAGGTAAGAATGGCAGGATACAGAGACTTGGAGATATGTGGAACTTGGTGGGTAGACCTTACTGGGTCTTATGGGGCAGCTGCGTAAAAAATGACCGGCCCCTCCACAGTATATGCAGAGATTGGCCTGCTGGTGGCGTTCTCTCTCCTCAAGCGTAAGGGAGGAATGGGCCAGGCCAACTTGCTTTGGTTCCCTTTCTGGGATTGCAGGGCAAACAGATGTGGGTGCAACAGCAGGAGAAAACTTGGGTAGCATCCATGTAGGCTGGAAGGATTGAGCACGTTCCGACCGCCGCTCCCGCAGGTGCCTGTCAAGCTGAATGGCTAGGTGAATAAGTCCGTCAGGAGTGTCGGGAATAGCAACTTGAGCCAGTTCATCCTTAAGGACCTCAGACAGTCCTTGGCGGTACTGGAACCTGAGGGCTGCCTCATTCCAGCTTGTGTCAGTGGACCACCTGCGGAAATCCACGGTATAATCTTCCACTGGGCGTTTTCCTTGCCCTAGGGCAACCAAGGCAGATTCAGCGGAGGCCACATGACGGGGGTCATCGTACAACATGGCCTCAAAGAAAGTGGCCTCAAAGAAAGTGTCCATAGTATTCAAAGCAGAGTCTTTTTATTCCAGCAGGTTATGAGCCCAGGCTTGGGGTTCCTCAGATAATAAAGAAATGATAAATCCTACTTTCACAAACTCAGAAGCAAAAGTTCTAGGTTGGAGGGCCAGGTACAGTAGGCAGGCATTCTTGAAGGCCCTGAACTTTTTCCGGTCACCGGAGAATCGTTCAGGAGTAGGTACAAGTGGTTCAGGAGGAGGCAAGGACACTGGAGCCGTGTTAGAGGAGGAAGAACTGGAGTCCACAAAGGCTGGAGCAACAGGCAAATGCTGCAGCCGATCCTCCAAACGGAAGTAGCCATCCTGGAGCTTCTGAATGGCTTGCGTAAGTGTGGTGACTTGTTGACACATCATCTTGAGTGGGGAAGCACCTCCGTCGGCTTTGGTCATGGGGTCAGGGGTGTACTGTCATGTACCTGGTTGGAGGCCGAAATGCTGAGAGGGCTCCCCTTGCGGCTGAGTGCAGTACACCCCTGAAGTTGGGTACAGAGGGTGTAGTGCCCAGAGAAGCACAGGTTGCCAGATGGATTCCAGAGAGAAGAGCTGGTGGGCACCAAAAGGACACCGGGTAATACAGGAAACACAGCTGGGCTAAAGTCTATAAGAATCCTCGGTAATACTTGGCAAGGTGTGCACAAGGAACAGTAGTGGAAGCCAGGCCAGGGGTCAAACACAGTAGATCCAGCAAGAGATAGAGGCAGTTTGCAAAAACAGGGACAAGCCAAAGGTCTGGTATCAGGAAGTAGGCAGGAACAGGTACTGTAGCAAAGTCCGTAATACAAGCCGGGATCAGGTACTGGAGAGGACAACAAGTCGGTAAATCAAGCCAGGGGGTCAAACCAGGAAAGCAGATCAGACAGGTCAGGAACAAGCCGGGTCACAACAGGAATCCAAATAGTAATTGCACAGAGGCTCAGGAACACAGGAAGACTGACAAACCAGCAACTGCAGACACTAGCAGACTTCCTTATATAGGCCCATGTGACCTGCTGGTAGAGATACTGGGTCCTAAAGTCCTTCTCCTGCCAGAGATGCTGGGTCCTAAAGTTCTTCTCCTGCCATAATTGCTGGTAGAGATGCTGGGTCCTAGAGCCCTTCTTCTACTGTTGTATCCTTGACAACTGGCACTATTGCCAGTTCTCCTACGGCCATTTCCCTGACATGCATACTGTGCAAGCTCTGGCTAGTGATCCATCCTCAAGACCCAGTAACCCAGAGGATTTTCGGTGGGAAAGGTGTCCAAGTCAGATCTTGCCCCAAGGTATTCCTGCACCATGTAAAACAGACGCAGGCGATGGTTGCTGGAACCGATCATACCTTGGGGCTGTGGACTAAAAAATTGTCTGAATGCATCGGTCAGATGGCCACCTTCTCCACCGCTCCTTCTTTGACTGACCGAAGCCTCAGCAACACGTTGTCCAGGAACAGGAGTTTGTAATCTCCCAGTCTCTGGGAACGCGTTGCACAGACCTTTCTGAAAGGCCTCCCAAAGATGTTTCATCCTCTGCTCCCTCTGCGACAGCAAGATAAGGTCCACAACCTTAACCTTGTAATGTGGATCAAGGAGGGTTGCCAGCCAGTAACGACCCCTCTCCTTGATACCACGAATACGAGGATCCTTCTGCAGGCTTTGCAGGATCAGGGAGGTCATGCAGCGTAGGTTTGCTAAGGCATTCGGTCCGGAGTCCTCTGGGTCACTAAGGACGACATAATCCACAGCCACCTCCTCCCAGCCAGGCTCCACCTCCATGCTGAAACAATCCTCCTCCTCCTCTTCCTGTGTGATCGGTGGGCACACAGGAACACTGTCTGGATTGTCGGGGGCCTTGAGTGCTAAGGAAGTCTTCCTCTTCCTGCCTCTGATCTGCCTCAAGTGCCCTGGCCATTATTCCATGCAGCGTGTGCTCCAACATGTGGACAAGAGGGACAGTGTCACTGATGCATACACTGTCACTGCTCACCATCCTCGTGGCCTCCTCAAATGGTGACAGGACAGTGCATAAATCCCTGATCATGGCCCACTGGCGTGGGGAAAAAAAAACAAGCTCCCCTGACCCTGTCCTGGTGCCACAGTCGCACAGGTACTCATTGATGGCCCTCTGCTGCGTGTGCAGCTGCTGCAGCATGGCCAATGTTGAGTTCCACCTGGTGGGCATGTCACAGATTAGGCAGTTCTTGGGCAGGTTAAATTCCTTTTGGGGGTCAGCCAGCCGAGCACTGGCATTATATGACCAGCAGAAATGCACACAGACTTTCCTGGCCTGCCTCAGGACATCCTGTAAGCCCGGGTACCTGCCCAAGAACCGCTGCACCACCAAGTTAAGAACATGAGCCAAACAGGGAACATGCGTCAGTTGTCCCTGTCGGAGGGCAGAGAGGAGGTTGGTGCCATTGTCGCAAACCACCATTCCTGCCTTAAGCTGGCATGGCATCAACCACCTCTGGGCCTGCCCCTGCAGAGCTGACAGAATCTCTGCCCCAGTTTGGCTCCTGTCCCCCAAGCACACCAGCTCAAGCGCCTGCATGGCATCTTTTGGCTTGAGTACTTACGTAGCCCCTTGAACGCCTACGGAGCACCGCTGATTCTGAGGACAAAGGTGCACACTGTGCAGAGGATGCAGTACACTAACTGTAAATACTGCAGCTGCCTACCTGTGGTACTAATAGGATAAGAAGAACACCACCAATGTTCTTCAGGTAGCTTTAGGTGAACACTGTGCAGAGGACACAGTACACTAACTGTAAATACTGCAGCTGCCTGCCTGTGGTATTAATAGAATCAGAACAACAGCAATTGTCTTCAGGTAGCTTTAGGTGCACACTGTGCAGAGGTCACACTACACTAACTGTAAATACTGCAGCTGCCTGCCTGTGGTACTAATAGGATCAGAAGAACACTACCAATTTTCTTCAGGTAGCTTTAGGTGCACACTGTGCAGAGGACGCAGTACACTAACTGTAAATACTGCAGCTGCCTGCCTGTGGTACTAATAAGATCAAAAGAACACCACCAATTTTCTTCAGTTAGCTTTAGGTGCACACTGTGCAGAGGACACAGTACACTAACTGTAAATACTGCAGCTGCTTGCCTGTGGTATTAATAGGATCAAAACAACAGCAATTGTCTTCAGGTAGCTTTGGTGCACACTGTGCAGAGGACGCAGTACACTAACTGTAAATACTGCAGCTGCCCAGCTGCCTGCCTGTGGTATTAATAGGATCGGAACAACAGCAATTGTCTTCAGGTAGCTTTAGGTGCACACTGTGCAGAGGACGCACTACACTAACTCTAAATACTGCAGCTGCCTGCGGTACTAATAGGATCAGAAAAACACCACCAATTTTCTTCAGGTAGCTTTAGGTGCACACTGTGTAGAGGACACAGTACACTAACTGTAAATACTGTAGCTGCCTGCCTGTGGTATCAATAGGATCAGAACAACAGCAATTGTCTTCAGGTAGCTTTAGGTGCACACTGTGCAGAGTGCACAGTACACTAACTGTAAATACTGCAGATGCCTGCCTGTGGTACTAATAGGATCAGAAGAACACTACCAATTTTCTTCAGGTAGCTTTAGGTGCACACTGTGTGTCAGAAGAAGCCTTCGTTCCGGTCCGGTCGTTTTTCACGCATTCCCGGCGGAACGGCGTTCCGGCGCATGCGCGTTCACGGCTCGGCATTACGGCGCTCGCGCACACGCACTGGTGCACACCCAACGTGATTCTCTGGGCAGCCTATAAAAGGCGCTCAGAGAATCAAACAAGTTGCTGGTTTGTCTCAGCTTCCTGTATTACCTAAATCTGTATCCTGTATCTCTGCCTGACTACCCGTTGTGACCCGGATTTGCCTTTGGACTTCTCTTACCTCTCTCCTGGACCTGACCTCTGCCTGTTTATCGGATTCCCACCAATCTCCTGTTTGACCCTCGGCCTGTTACCTGGACTATCTCCTGTCTCCTAGCCTGACCTCCTGCTTGTACCTGGACTCTCTTGATCTTGTCACCTTACCTTGCAGATCCTGCAGTGCCATAGCACCATCCCGGTGTTTGATCCTCTGCCCAGCTCTGGACCTTCTGCCTGTTGTCTCTGACTGCACCTGCCTACCAGTACCTGCACAGCGGCTCTTCTCTATCAAGACCCCACAAGCAAGCCACCTACGGTCCATTGGGGAGCCTGTGCCTCTTTGTGCCGTTCACTCCCTGTCCCAACTCCAGGGGGCGGACTGCGCTTAGTCGCAAGCCGAAACCGCTCTCGGCATCTCGGCCTCGGTGAGTACTATCAGTGACAGTACAAACCAGCCATGTCTGAGGCCGACAGAGCGCGTTCCCCATTGGAGATCCTGTGTCAGCAGGTCTCGGCCCTCACTGAGGCCGTCCAGAAATTGCAAGATGGCTACGCCCAAATTGATGGCTGCCTTCAGCAGCTTTCCGGACCATCTCCAGCTCCTACCACGGCTTCTGTACCTCCCAGTGGAGCTTCCTCTCCTCAGATAACAACTAATCCCACTGTGGTCATGGCCGCTCCAGAACCTAGGGTTCCCACATTAGAGCGTTTCTCCGGCAATCGCAAGAAATTCAGGGCTTTTAAAAATGCTTGCTCTCTGTATTTGGCTCTGCAACCCAGGACCTTTTCGTCGGAGGTGGTAAAAGTTGGGTTCATCATTTCTCTCTTGGCCGATGAACCACAAGCTTGGGCTCATAGCCTAATGGAACAGAGGAACCCTATACTGAATTCAGTAGATGCCTTCTTTGAAGGTATGGCACAACTTTACGACGACCCCCAGCGCATGGCCACGGCCGAAGCCTTATTGCATAACCTGAGCCAAGGACGAAGACCAGTAGAGGACTATATCGTAGAGTTCCGGAAATGTTCAGCTGATACTGGCTGGAATGAACCTGCCCTTAAATACCAGTTCCGTCAAGGGCTGTCTGAAGCATTGAAGGATGAGCTGGCCAGGATTGAGACCCCTGATTCTTTGGAAGACCTCATCCAAATTACCACTAAATTGGATCGTCGCATGCGTGAGCGACGCACAGAGTGCTTCCAGACTCCTCGCCCTACCTGGATGATGCCTAAACCGACTCCTGTCCATCCACCTTACACAGCTCCACCAGTTTCTACCGCTCCTGAAGCTGAACCAATGCAGCTTGGTCTAGTCCGTGCCCCACTCACTTCAGAGGAAAGACTACGTAGGCGCCAGGGCAATCTGTGCCTTTATTGTGGGGGTTCTGGACACTTCCTTCGTTCTTGCCCCGTGAGACCCAGTAAGTCCTACCTACGGTCTGCTATTAATCAACTAGTTACCGGTTCTTCTCAGCCTTATGTTACTCTTTTTGTCTCCTTACAGCTTCCGGAAAAGGAGGTTCACCTACCTGCTATAATTGACTCCGGAGCGTGTAGCTGTTATTTGGACGCCTCATTAGCCGCAAGCTTGCATGTTCCTTTGACCACGAAAAACCAAAGTCTACGGATCCACCTAGCCGATGGGTCTCTTCCCCGCTCTGGGCCCATCATGCAGGAAACCAGACCCATCCTTACCACCACTGATACTGGCCACCAGGAATACCTGCGCTTTGATATCATCTCTTCTCCGATGTTCCCCATAATTTTGGGACTCCCATGGCTTCAAGCCCATGATCCACAGATCAATTGGAATAAGAAAGAAGTCTCTTTCTCATCCCAATATTGCTCCAGACATTGCTTCCTTCCGGCCCCAACCTCTGATTCTACCATTGCAACCATGTCCGATAGTCTGCAACATGTACCCGAAAGCTACCTAGAATTCAGAGATGTATTTGATAAACAACAGGCAGACTGTCTACCACCTCATCGGCCTTACGACTGCCCTATAGACCTGTTGCCGGGTGCTGAAATTCCTTTTGGTCACATTTTTACTTTGTCCGAAACAGAATTAAAGGCTCTTAAAACATATATTGATGAAAATCTTGAGAAAGGGTTCATTCGCTCCTCCTCATCACCGGCTGGAGCTGGTATTTTCTTTGTAAAAAAAAAAGATGGATCCCTCCGACCTTGCATCGATTACAGGGAAATAAATAAAATTACCGTCAAGAATCGGTACCCGTTTCCTCTCATCCCGGAATTATTCCAACGTTTCAGATCTGCCCGCATCTTTTCCAAACTAGACTTGCGTGGCGCATACAATCTCATCCGGATCCGAGCAGGCGATGAATGGAAGACCGCCTTTAGATCCAGGTTTGGACACTATGAGTACCTGATAATGCCGTTTGGACTCTGTAATGCCCCGGCCACGTTCCAACACCTAGTGAACGATATCTTTCGTGAATATCTTGACAACTTTCTAGTAGTCTACCTTGACGACATTCTCATTTTTTAAACCACCATGGAACTCCATCGGGTACATGTCAAACTGGTTCTCTCAATTCTCAGAAAACACAAATTATACCTCAAGGCGGAGAAATGTGAATTTGAGAAGACTACAGTGCAATTCTTAGGATTCATAATCTCAATTGACGGCGTTGCAATGGACCCCCAGAAGGTCAAAGCAATCCAGGAATGGCCAGCTCCTGTAGACAGAAAAGGGGTACAACGGTTCTTAGGTTTCTCCCACTTCTACCGGAGATTCATTGTAGGGTTTTCAGCTATCGTGGCTCCCATTACTCAACTGACACGCCAGCATAATCGTTTTCAATGGTCCTTGGAGGCTCAGGAAGCATTTCTAAAATTGAAAGCACTATTCTCGTCTGCACCAGTCTTACGACACCCGGATCCAGCCCTGCCTTTTATTCTGGAAGTTGATGCCTCAGAGACTGCTACTGGTGCCATCCTCTCACAAAGACAAGGGCTCAAGGCTCTATTACGTCCCGTGGGTTTTGCATCCCGGAAATTAAGCATCCCCGAGAGAAACTATGATGTAGGCGATAGGGAGTTACTGGCCATCAAATTCGCCTTAGAGGAGTGGAGATATCTGCTTGAAGGGGAGTCCAATCCTATCATGATCTTTACTGACCACAAAAACCTGGAATACCTGCGAACTGCTAAACGTCTAAGACCCAGGCAAGCCCGATGGGCTCTCTTCTTTTCCCGATTTTACTTTCACATATCTTATAGACCAGGTTCAAAGAATGGAAAAGCGGACGCACTTTCAAGGATGTTCCATGAAACTTCCCAGGTAACAGAGCCAAGTACCATTTTGTCTCCGCAAAATTTCCTCCTGGTTACTCAAGGAGACCTAATGTCCGCAATCAAATCTACATCCGCTCAATGCTCTGAACCCCACGTATCTTCTATGGAGAAACGCAATGATTTATTTTGGTCTCATGGAAAAATCTTCGTCCCGCTGGAATATAGGCTCCTAACCCTACAGTCCTTTCATGACCACAAGCTAGCAGGCCATTTTGGGTCACAAAAGACCATGGAATTGATCTCACGTTCCTTTTGGTGGCCAGGCTGGAGACAAGACTGCAAAAACTATGTTTCATCCTGCATCCCGTGCCAGCGCAGCAAGGGCTCCAATACAAAGTCGTGGGGCCTACTCAAACCCTTGTCCATCCCTAAACGCCCATGGGCAGAAATCTCCATGGACTTTATTGTGGATTTGCCTCCATCAGGGGGGTTCATGACTATCTTTGTCGTAATTGATCGACTCTCAAAAATGGCACACTTTCTGCCCATGGTGGGTACTCCCTCTGCCTCCGCTACTGCTAGCATGTTTTTTAAAGAAATTATCAGGCTTCATGGTACCCCGGTAAGCATCACCTCTGACAGAGGGGTTCAATTTACTTCAAAATTTTGTAAGGAATTATGCAAGACCTTGGAAATTTGCTTGTCTTCTGCTTATCATCCTCAAAGTAACGGCCAGACGGAGAGGACAAATCAAACCCTGGAACAATACCTCCGATGCTTCTGTTCCGATTCCCATGCCATCCTATGGTCCTCCCTCCTGCCATATGCAGAATTTGCATATAACAACTCCATCCATTCCGCTACCAACCAGACACCTTTCTGGTCCAATTTTGGATTTTACCCTTCCTTTCTTCCAGTTTCCATCCCTGAATTATCTGTCCCTGCAGTGCAGGACCGAGTAAACTCTATCCAGTTAAATTTCCAAAAGATCAAAGCAGCGATGCAAAAGGCTCAGGATGACTACCAAAAGTACTACAACAGGGGAAGGAAGGAGAACCCGGCCTTTAAAGTAGGCGAAGAAGTGTGGCTATCAACTATCCATCTCAGACTGCCAATTCCCTCCCGGAAACTGGGGCCAAAGTTTATAGGTCCTTTTAAAATAAAAAGGGTAATCAACCCAGTCGCTTTTGAATTAGCTCTTTCTGATGCTTACAAGGTGCACCCAGTCTTCCATGCATCCCTCTTAAAACCTATTGCTCCCAGCCCTTTTTCTGACAGAGAAAAACCTCCACCGCCACCGGTTATAATCGACGGAGAAGACGAGTTTGAGGTAGAAAAAATTCTAAATTGCAGAAAATATGGCAGACAGCTGCAGTATTTAATCAAATGGAAGGGGTATCCTTCTGAGGATAACTCCTGGGAACCAGCCAGGAATCTACATGCTCCTCAGCTTCTCCAGGCTTTTCACTGAGAACATCCAGAACTGATGTCAACCTTGGGTGTCCAGAGGCCACCCCTCGGGGGGGGGCACTGTCAGAAGAAGCCTTTGTTCCGGTCCGGTCGTTTTTCACGCATTCCCGGCGGAACGGCGCTCCGCCGCATGCGCGTTCGCGGCTCGGCATTACGGCGCTCGCGCACGCGCACTGGTGCACACCCAACGTGATTCCCTGGGCAGCCTATAAAAGGCGCTCCGAGAATCAAACAAGTTGCTGGTTTGTCTCAGCTTCCTGTATTACCTAAACCTGTATCCTGTATCTCTGCCTGACTACCCGTTGTGACCCGGATTTGCCTTTGGACTTCTCTTGCCTCTCTCCTGGACCTGACCTCTGCCTGTTTATCGGATTCCCACCAATCTCCTGTGTTTGACCCTCGGCCTGTTACCTGGACTGTCTCCTGTCTCCTAGCTTGACCTCCTGCTTGTACCTGGACTCTCTTGATCTTGTCACCTTACCTTGCAGATCCTGCAGTGCCATAGCACCATCCCGGTGTTTGATCCTCTGCCCAGCTCTGGACCTTCTGCCTGTTGTCTCTGACTGCACCTGCCTACCAGTACCTGCACAGCGGCTCTTCTCTATCAAGACCCCACAAGCAAGCTACCTACGGTCCATTGGGGAGCCTGTGCCTCTTTGTGCCATTCACTCCCTGTCCCAACTCCAGGGGGCGGACTGTGCTTAGTCGCAAGGCGAAACTGCTCTCGGCATCTCGGCCTCGGTGAGTACTATCAGTGACACTGTGCAGAGGACACAGTACACTAACTGTAAATACTGCAGCTGCCTGCCTGTGGTAATAATAGGATTAGAGCAATAGCAATTGTCTTCAGATTACTTTAGGTGCACACTCTGCAGAGGACACAGTACACTAACTGTAAATACTGCAGCTGCCTGCCTGTGGTATTAATAGGATCAGAACAATAGCAATTGTCTCCAGGTAGCTTTATTTTATAATTGTATTTTTATTGAACATTTTTTCAGGGAAAACAAGATATCGACATGAACAGACAATATCAAATTTGTAGGATAATCCAAAACAATGGATAAGAAATGTCCACACATATAGAATACAAATGTACTCTGCAAGCAAATGTAGAAGTAAGAACAACTCATATGCATAATAAATGGAAAGAATAGAGGTCATATGTAAATAACATCATCAGCCAAAAAATAATACTGGGGAGAATGGATAATATGAAGAGGTATTAAATAATAAACATTTCGAAGAGGAAAAAAAGGTTGGGCTTTTCATGATACAATAGCCGACAGGGGAATTACAAATTCTGACTGGTCCCACAGGTCCCAGATTTTATTAAAATGAGGGACACTGTCGTGTACAGAAGCTGTCAAGTATTCCATCCTGCGGATATCAGCTATAAGTTGGAGTAACCTGGAGCTTGGGGGAGTAGTGTTGGATAACCAACAGAAGGGGATCAATCTCTTTGTAGCTAGCAGGATATATGAGATCAATCTATTACCATTAAAAGTAATTTAGGACGTAACGGACGTAACCGGATACACAACAGCGCGGACCGGAAGTGACGTAGCGGGGATTGTAAACACACTGTTTGAAGTGCTGATCCAACGTTACCTCTATGTAAGCAGATATTTTTAAATAAAAACTTCGGCTTTAACGTTATTACCCTATTGGAGTATCCTCCTTTCTGATTACCCCCCTTATGTGGAGTTTATTCACCTCCCCATAGACGCACCAGAACAACTACACCGCTGGGACTGGAACAAGCACAGCCCGGAATGGATACTTAAAGGCATTATATTAATGTCAGTAAGGTGAGAGTTCTGGGAGCCCCTAGTGGGTATCCATTACCACGAAAGTCACGAGATCTACTATCAACGCACCTGACACTTTTGTTTTATCACTGTATAGATCATTCACCTATTTTTATTCACCGCATTGATTTGCACTACAGTCACGGATTTTCACTTTATGGACTATTTGATTTACTTGATTTATTTATTATTTTACATTTATGCTTAATTAACTACTTAGGTTTGCGCAAAATCACAGGCACAATTATTGATTGTGGTATTTTTAAATCTATTACCATTCTTTGTAATACCTGAGAAAGGAAGGCCCAACAAATAATGTAAGGGGTCTAGAAGAAGAGATACATCTACCACCTTCTGAATCAACAACATTGTTTCCTGCCAAAGGGGTTGGATCATAGAACACAAAAAAATATGAAACAGGGTACCCACTTCCTGACCACAACGCCAACATTTATCTGAGGTCGAGAGATCATATTTGTGGATGACTTTGTGCGTTTTATACCAAAACATAAGTATTTTTATAGAAGTCTCCCTCTGCAAGACACATTTTGAGGATTTAAAAATAGAAGACCTAATCTTATCCCATAGTTGGGGGCCAATGGGTCTACAAAGCAATTGAGCCCATTTCCTCATATATAAGTGAGATACTTCAGTAAGGGGAGTTGACTCGTGGAGGATGCGATGGATAGAGGATGCTAGATGTAATTGGTGGGGACCCTGGGCACACAAGTATTCAAAAGGGGTGGGTTTGTCTAACGTCAATGTCAGAGACAGGGTATGGAAAAATGTGTGATTTGTAGGTAGAAATAAAACATATGGGAGGGTATATCTGACTTCTCATGAATAACTTCAAAAGAGTGCAATCGACGGGAAATCGGATGCACTAGATTGCGAAGTTGGAACAAGGAAGCATTCATCCATGGAAAGATATGTCCCAGGGATAAACTATCAGGGATGGATGGATTAAATAGTACATTCATCAGAGGGGGACATTTTGATGCGAGGGTAAAAGTATCCCTGCATTTATACCATATGGATAGGGAGAAGTTCATAGGGGCTGTACATTGACGTCTAAAAATACGGTCAGTGTGTTGTGAGGGAGACCAGATCAGGGAACATGGGTGGACCGGGTAAAATGTCCCTTTTTCTATATCTGACCAATGACTGGGGGCATGTAAGCTGGACCAAGAAGCAATAATTCTTAGGTGAGTTGCATAATAGTATTTTATAATGTCCGGGGCACCCAAACCCCCTCTAGATTTAAGGGCGAAGACCACCGAAACTCACAATGCGGTGAGCCCTGCCATTCAATATGAATCTAAGGAAGCTCCTTTGGATGGCTTTAAGTTGAGAAAGGGGGATGGCCACTGGTAATGTTTCAAAATAATATAACAGCCTGGGTAGAATGGACATCTTTAATACATTTATTCTACCTAGAATGGAGAGGGTATTAAGTCCAACTTTGCAAGGATTTGTTGATGTCTAAAATTAGAGGGGGAAGTTTACAGAGTAGAGTGTTGTGTATGTAGAGGTAAGATGTACCCCCAGATATTTGAGGGAGGTAGAACACGATTTATAAGGGTAAGATTGTGTCAATTGAGATAAGAGAGGGGGAGGGATGTTCAAAGGAAGGGCCTCAGTTTTTGTGGTGTTAACTTTGTAGCCAGATATGGCACCAAAGGAGGAGAGAAGATCATGTAATGAGGGGAGGGACAACAACGGTTGGGTAATGGTTATTGTTATTATTATTATACAGGATTTATATAGCGCCAACAGTTTACGCAGCGCTTTACAACATTAGGGAGGACAGTACAAGTACAATACAATTCAATACAGGAGGAATCAGACGGCCCTGCTTGTTAGAGCTTACAATCTAGGAGGGAGGGTCAAGGTATACATAACGGTAATGTCTGTGGGGGATGAGCTAGTGGAGAAAATAGTGCAGTTGTTAGATGGAGGCAGGATAGGCTTCTCTGAAGAGGAAAGTTTTCAGTGATCGCCTAAAAGTGGATAAATTTGGAGACAGTCTGACAGATTGGGGTAGGGAATTCCAGAGGATGGGCGAGGCTCAGGAGAAGTCCTGGAGGTGGATATTGGAGGAGGTGATGAGGGAGCTGAAGAGCAGGAGGTCCTGGGAGGAACAGAGAGGGTGATTAGGTTGGTATTTTGAGACTAGGCTAGTGATGTAGCTGGGGGCAGAGTTGTAGATGGTTTTGTAACTTATTGTTAGTATTTTGAATTTAATTTGTTGGGTGAGTGGCAGCCAATGGAGGGCTTGGCAGAGAGGGCTAGCAGACACTGAGCGGTTTGTAAGGTGGATGAGTCTGGCAGCAGCATTCATGATGGACTGAAGGGGGGATAGTCTATTTGAAGGTAAGCCAATGAGGAGGGAGTTGCAGTAGTCGAGGCGAGAGATAACCAGGGAGTGAATCAGGAGCTTTGTGGTTTCATTGGTTAGAAAGGGACGTAGTTTAGAGATGTTACGGAGGTTGAGGCGGCAAGCTTTGGAAAGTGATTGGATGTGGGGCTGAAAGGAGAGTTCAGAATCCAGGATAACGGGGGGCGTGGCCTGGCTATGGAGGAGTGAGGACGTGCTGGGCCCGAGCTCCGTCCGGTCCGCAGCTAAATAAGCAGCTACAGGGGTGATTACCCCCCGATTTCCGCACAGGGCATGTCACAGCGGCGGCGAGCTTCTTCCCAGCCGAAAAGAGCTCACCCCAACGGCCAAGGATCGCTGGATTCTTTCCTTTCCGACACCCCCCGCCAGCAGAGGGGAAAATCCAAGATGGCGCCGGAACGAACGGCCACGCTGCAGCAGGAAATTCAGCCAGCGCCCCCAGCACTGTCTCCTATCTCCTCTCCCAGGCTGGTAAGCGACTCCATCCCCCCTGCATCCCCCCGCTCCACATCACCACAGGACAGGGGCACAAACCTGGCAGATTTGACGGAGGACAGGGACATCAGACAGCATCTATGGTCTCTCCCCACTAAGGAGGACCTAGAGCGCTTTACCAGCAGGATTGAGAGGGCCTTCAGGCAAGACATTGAGCAATTGCAAACAGATACCACTGAACTGGGTCACAGGGTAGAGACTCTGGAGCAGAAATTTGATGACACTATACCCGCCATAGCTCAGCTCAAAGAACAGACTGTCACCCATAGTCACCAGATTGAGGCCCTTCTGTGTCAGTTGGACCGCAGCAGGCGAGCGAATATTCGCATACGAGGCCTTCCTGAAGCCACTGCACCTAAGGACATTGTTCCCACCTTGCAGGGAGTGTTCCGTGAGATCCTGAGTTTGCCTCCATCGGTGCCGATTGAGATAGACAGAGCGCACAGGGCACTTCGGCCCCCATCAGAAGACCCCGACAACCCCAGGGATGTGATCTGCAAGCTGCACAAATTTACACTAAAGGACCGTATAATGCAAAAGATGCGTAACAGACCAGTCTTTGACTTTGATGGAGCTCAACTGTCCTTTTACCAGGACCTCTCACGGCGTACCCTAATGCAGCGGCGAGCCCTACGCCCACTCCTAATGGAAATTCAAGCAGCAGGCCTCACATACCGCTGGGGC
This sequence comes from Aquarana catesbeiana, assembly GCF_042186555.1. Lineage (NCBI taxonomy): Eukaryota > Metazoa > Chordata > Amphibia > Anura > Ranidae > Aquarana > Aquarana catesbeiana. The sequence goes on along the minus strand of NC_133324.1, from coordinate 14,578,447 downwards.
TTCCCATTCAGCCTCCAGGCTTCCAAGAATGGCCGTTGGGCTATACTACGCACAAAGGATGACCTCCCCCGCTTCTTACATACCTTGGAGCTTAATCCAGTGGATTTCCCGGACTGGCGCACCACTCCGGACATCCAGATGCCCCAGCTACCCCAGCCATGGATCCAGGCGGCAGGAAACAGACGCTCCCGAGGTCGTAACAGGCAAACAGAGGGCCCACGTCCGGGCACCTCTACAACCAGTGACTGAACAAACCACTGACGCCCTTGCGGCTCTCACTAATTTTCTGGACATAATCCCCTCTTCATCATAGGTGCCCTCATCAGGACACTGGGCCCAACGGACGCATTGCTGTCTTATCCTACTTCCACGTGCAGGACGTTGCACGCGAGGCCCTTTGCACTACTTCCCAATTCTGAGTACCATTGGGCGCCATGATGGACTGGGGGGGTCCGCGGTTCAGCTCCTAGCCTGGCTGTCTGGTTTCCTTCCCACCGTTTTTTCTTTTTCGCACTTTTTTGGGAGTTCGAGTTACATAATCTCCTTTCCCCTTTTGGTGATATGTACTGTTTTTTTTTTTTTTTTTTTTTTCCCCCCACCCTGTTTATGTGTCATAATGGACTGGACGGACGGAAGGGCTAACCGTCCCCTTGGTGGTCACCCACGTACCCCACTTAGGCCTCACCTTACTAGGTGACAGTCCCTTGTGGGACTCCGAGTTTTCACCCGGGCGGTTTTTGGGTTGATACCCCCCTCCCGGGTGAGCTCTATAGTTTTCTATTGTTTTCACCCATATCCCCTTCCCTCCTTTTCCTCCCCTACCCTACCTACTCTCTCCACTAACCCCCCTAAACCCCCCCTCCTCCCTATCTACCTCCCCCCCCCTTAACCCCCCCCTCCTCCCCCCTCCCACCACCTCCCCCCTTCATATCATTCTGTGCCTGATATTACTTTCCAGAGCTAACGGTTATTGCTTTGATCTTCAGGTCGCCTTTTGACGGACTGAACCATGCACGGAGGACCCAGAGGGGGTGTGACCGGTCAACTATCATCCAGGTCAGGTGCGCCGTCACTAAAGGTACTGTCCTATAATGTCAGGGGGCTCTGCTCTCCACACAAGCGCAACAGGCTTTGGCAGGAACTAAAGAGGCTGGGGGCCCAGGTGGTTTTCCTGCAGGAGACTCACTTTAGGGAACAGTCCCTCCCAAAGATACCTACACACTTATACACCCAATGGTTCTTTAGCAACTCTCCGGTGGCCAAATCACGGGGTACAGCCATTGCGTTCCATAGGTCTTGCCCATTCCAGCTCTCAGAGAGCCGAGTCGACCCGCAGGGTAGATACGTCTTTGTGAAGGGGGTCTTGGCCAACAAAAAATTTACATTTGCGACTCTCTACGCACCCAATGCCCAACAACTCTCCTTTATTGACTCTGTGTTAGACAAGCTGAACGAATTCAGGGAGGGGCACCTAATTCTTGGAGGGGACTTTAATGTGAGCCCGGACCCACTCGTTGACACATCCCGAGGCCGCCCCACTCACTCCCAAGCCTTCCTCAAGCATTTTCGCAAGTCACTGCAGAACAGCTTCCTTATAGACACGTGGAGAGCTCTTCATGCGTCAGAGAGGGATTACAGCTACTATTCGGGGGTGCATGACGTGTACACGCGCATTGATTTAATGTGTGTGGACCATGACACCCTTGAGCTGTTGCAGTCAGCTGAAATAGGCAATATCACTATTTCAGATCACGCTCCGGTGTGGGCCGTGCTGCGAATCCCAGATGAAACGCAGAGGGCCTGGTCCTGGAGGCTCAATGAAAACCTCCTAGACGATGCCTCGGTAGTGGCTAGGGTCTCTGAGACCATTACACATTATTTCACAGAGAATGTGTCTGAGGATATGGCAGACGGAGTGGTGTGGGAAAGCCATAAGGCGGTACTCAGGGGGGAACTGATCTCCCTAGGCTCTAAACTTAAAAAGGAAAGGCAGATAGACTTCCAGAGGGTACTGACAGCTTTACAGGAAGAAGAACTTAAACACAAACGCCAGGGAGATGTTCAAGCCCGCGATCGGTTGATCGAACTGAGAGAACTCTTTTCACGCCTCCTTGACCGTCGAGCGCGCAGACAACTACGCTACCTTTCACATAAATACTACGAACAGGGAAATAAGTGTGGTAGAATGCTCGCTAGAGCGCTCCGGCGGAGAAGACTGACAGCTCACGTGCACTCTCTTCGGTCCCCTGACGGTACAGCTACATTACACTCCTCCGGGATTGCCTCCATCTTTAGAGATTATTATGCGGACTTATATCACCTAGATAAGGAGATCTCCCACACAGGGCGGACAGCGAAAATGAAAGCTATTGGCGACTACCTCGCCTCAGCCGGACTTCCCTCCCTGACACCCGAACAGCAGCTAGACCTTGACGCCCCCGTCTCCCCTCAGGAGATCATCTCGACAGTGAAGGCCCTACCTAATGGGAAGAGCCCTGGCCCGGATGGATATTCCAAAGCGTACTATGTAAAATTTCTCCCTTTGCTACAAAATCATATGTGTAGGTATTTTAATTCTTTAGCCACAACTCACCAGATCCCCCCCGAGGCATTATTAGCCCACATCACCGTAATCCCGAAGGAAGGCAAGGACCCTACTCTCCCACAAAGCTATCGACCAATATCACTTCTTAACGTCGATATAAAAATTTTTGCTAAGATCATGGCAAATCGACTTAAATATGTCTTGCCCTCCTTTATCCACCCCGATCAAACGGGATTTATCCCAGGTAGAGAAGCTAGGGATAACTCCATCCGGGCCATGCAGCTTATACAATGGGCATGTGCCCATAGGAATTCCACCCCATACCTTATTCTGTCCACGGATGCCGAAAAGGCTTTTGACAGACTAGATTGGTCATACCTTAAGGCGGTGCTGGAGGCTTGGGGACTAGGCCCTCATATGCTTAGATGGATCATGGCACTTTACGCGACCCCCAGTGCGAAGGTCAAGGTAAATGGCCACTTATCCCAGGGGTTCCCCATTCGGAATGGCACGAGGCAGGGGTGCCCCCTCTCCCCCCTCTTGTTCGCTCTGGCTATGGAGCCACTGCTTCGAACAATACGGGTGAGTGCTGACATCAGAGGGGTGACGGTGGGGTCAACGGAACACAAACTGTCAGCCTATGCAGATGACGTGCTCTTTCATTTGACCCAGCCCTTGGTGTCGCTGCCAAACCTTATGAGGGAACTAAAAACTTTTGGTCAGGTGTCCAATTTTAAAATAAATTTTTCGAAATCCGAAATCCTGCCCATCACCATCCCTGCGAAGATGGCTAATGACTTACAACAAGCTTTCCCATTTAGTTGGGCTACAACATCGATTAAGTACCTGGGTATACAACTTACCAATAGATTTGATAATATTTACTCGGCTAATTTTCCCACCCTTTTGAGCATGGTGCGTAGAGATTTACAGAATTGGGCCAAGACCTCCTTCACGTGGCTGGGCAAACTTAGCATACTCAAGATGAACATCCTTCCACGGGTGCTCTTCTATTTACAAATGCTGCCGGTCCCTCTCCCCAGGAGCTTCTTTACACAGCTTCAAAGCCTAATGATTAATTTCATCTGGCATGGTAAAAGGCCAAGACTGGCCGCGTCTTTACTACAGAAGGCCAAGGAAATGGGAGGCCTGGGCCTCCCGGATATAAGACGATACTACAGAGCCATTGCGATCCAACATATCCTCAACTGGCGGCATCATGGGGGTTCAAAAATATGGGTCTCCTTGGAAAAGAGCTTGGCAGGTGGTGACTTGTCCTACGCGCCTTGGCTGCCTCGTGAATATAGAGGACTCTCACAGACGTCCTCCCCGCTAACTACCCATACCCTGCGGGTCTGGGATCGCACGAATGCTTTGTACGCTTTGGTGCCCCCGGGCTCCCCACTGGCACCGCTGGGGGGGTTCAGGTGGTTCCCTCCTGGGGAGCAAAGGACCTTTTTTGGTACATGGGTTACAGATGGTAATTATAGCTGTGGCAAATTTGTAGATAAGGGTAGTCTGATGCCCCTAGATGCCTTGAGGACTAGCCATGGCAGATTCCCCATGGATTGGTGGAGACACCAGCAACTCCAACACTTCATTGCAACAGAGGGGGCTTCGATGAGAGGGCTAGACACCAGTACCACACTAGAAAGATTTTTCATAGAAGAAGAACCAACTCCCCATCTGATCTCTGAGTTATATAGGCTACTGGGTTCAGTTTCCGCTGCTTGCAAGCCGGCTTTCATAAGAGAATGGGAGCGGGACCTAGGGATAGAGTTCTCACCAGAACAGCGCCTACACATGTATAAATTAGCACATTCTAGCTCCATAGAGTCCAGAACGCAGGAAACTAACTACAAGCTCCTAACTCGTTGGTACCGGGTACCAGCCGTCATAGCACGTATTTACCCCTCGGTTTCTGACCGCTGCTGGCGTGACTGCGGTCAGAAAGGCACCCTCCTTCATGTGTGGTGGGAATGCCCAGTAATTAGGCCGTTCTGGACGGAGGTACAGGCTACCATTAAAAATGCTCTGCAGATTGAGATCCCGTTCTCCCCAGAGCATTTTCTCTTGCACCTCCCCACCCTCCCTCTGAGCCACTACAAAAAAAGCGCCCTTCCTCATCTATTAAACGCTGCTAAAAGGCTGGTTCCTCTCCACTGGAAGAGTCCACGGATCCCTACCTTAAAAGAATGGTTACAGAAGGTGGAGGATATCAGAGAGGCGGAGGAGTGGGTGGCGAGGTGCAAGAATAGGAGTGAGCGCTTTGATAGTATCTGGGCCCAGTGGCGGAGATTCACCATTGACACTAATCCTGTATCCTCTAGCCTGGAAGTCGCGCTGTTGGAGTTAGCGGAGCCCTCCTTGAAGCTAAGGAGGCCTGTATGTGGTGACGTGCGTACCTGAATGGCATGTCTCACCACCCTATTGATTGCACCGGATGTAGACCTTTTCTTTCCTTATGCATGGTTCACAAGGTCCACAGTTGAAGGCTCATACGAAACGCTAGGCGTCTTTGGAGTTTTTTTTTCCCTTTAAGAAAGGCAAGTTTTGTATCTCCCTTATTAAATGTTATAGAGTTATTACCAGGGCAGACTTATGGGAAAGGGGCTCCGCCTGGCGACACAGGCACCTTTCAAAGGCATTGACCCCGGGGGATGCCCGTGGGGCGCCTCCCTTTCGGTGGAGGTTAGTTGGAGGCTTATGGCCCCCCTCCCGAGGGACCCGCCCGGTGGGCATCTTGGGGACCTTAAAGCAGGGACGAGACCCCCCCTCCAATACAGAATGGAGGGCTTTTGTGACGGGTCCGGCCAAGAAGTTGCCATGGCGGGACCCCCCCCTGGGAATCATTTTGACTGTTCCACAGTGCAATACAGTTTGAAGAAGACTTGATCCCTCATCCCCTTCCCCCTCCTTCCCTCACCTCTCCGGTTTTTACCTTGTCTTGTGATTGGTTTGACAACTTGTTATTGTCTGGAACGTCTATGTTTGCACTGTAAGAATTGCACTGTATTGTGGTAAGAATGACCATAGACTATATGTCTGTATGTTCCTTTTAATACATAAAATAAAAATAAAGATTATATAAAAAAAAAGAATCCAGGATAACACCTAGTACTCTGACATGTGGGGACGGGTGGATGGTTGTGCCATTGCTCTTGACAGACAAGTCAGGGGAAGAGGCACGTGGGGGAGGAGAAGTTGAGTTTGAGGAAGTGGTTAACAGAATGTCATCTGCAAATAATGATAAATAATGATAATTTGTATTTGTAAAACTAAAGCTTGACGTGAGGATCTGTTTAGAAGGTCTATTAACTCTATCGTGCGTCGGGTGTTGTCCCCTGCGTGTCTAGTCAGGACAAAACCCACTTGATCTTTGTTAATCAGTTTTGTAATGTATTTAGAGAGTCTAGAAGCTAGTATCTTAGTAAAAATCTTATAGTCTGAGTTTAAGAGAGCAATAGGTCTGTAGTTGTCAGGGAGGGAGGGATCCTTGCCTGGTTTAGGTATAACAGAGATATAGGAATGTGAAAAATGAGAGTGTGGGGATTGACCTTCGAGGAAGGTACTGTATAAGTATAAGTCAGTAAATGAGGGGATAGGATGTCAAAGAAATCTTGTAGTAGGTATATGGGAGGCCATCTGGGCTAGGGGATTTATGAAGTGGGAAGTCCTTAATTATGTTGTGAAGTTCCTCAGTAGTTATAGGAGCATTTAGATCGACCAGATCAGAGGTAGACAGTTTGGGAATACTGAGGCCTTCAAAAAAAGCATAAAATTTTTCTTTAGTAAAATTAAAGTGGTTTTTGGGTTGTAGGCAATTGTATAGTTTGCGATAAAAGGAACCGAAGATCTTAGACATTTCAAGAGGGCAGTGGGTTCTGGTTCCATCATCCTTTAACAGGAACTCAGGGAAAGAGTTGAAGGGACGAGGGCGCAACTTGTTTACTAGCATTCTGTGAGGTTTATTTGCAAACTAATAAAATTTTTGTTTTACCCAGAGTAAGGATTTAGCTGCCTTACCAAGAGTTAAGGATTTAATCTGTTCTCTGAGGGATGTAACCTTGCGGAGTCTCGACACTGTGGGTTTGCACAATAGCTGGCGTTTGGCTATCATCAAGGTAGATCTCAATGACTGTAGAAGTTTGTTTCTGTCTCTTTTCAGACGAGAACCCTCCGCGATGCAAACACCGCGGAAGACCACCTTATGTGCCCCCCACAGTGTGGAAAAAACCTGAAACAGAGCCCATATTGAGCAAGAAAAATTCTTAAAGGCTGGTAGCCAACTTAATGCGGGAAGGCTCAGAGTGTAGAAGTTCGTCATTTAGACGGCAGTGGCAAGACCTAGAAGGGATTTGAGATAGCATGACATCTAGTGTGATAGGGGCGTGGTCTGACCATGTAATGGGGGATATGTCTGAATCTATAATGTAAGGGATAAGAGGAGCTGAAATAAGAAAGTGATCTAGGCATGAATACATCTTGTGAGCCATAGAATAGAAAGTGAATTGCTTAGCAGTAGGGTGCTTAATCCTCCAGGAGTCAAACAATTGGTGAGATCTGATACATCTACGAAAAGCATTAGCTCGGGAGGTAGCCTTGCGCGAGGGAGAGTCATTGAAAACAGTTTGCCTATCTCGAGGTGACATGATTAAATTAAAGTCACCTCCTACGATCATGAAGGGTTGGAAGTGATACTGAGGCAAGTCAAATACCTTGTTGAGAAAATCTACCTGACCATTATTAGGTACGTATATATTAACTAGAGTGAAGGAGGAGGACATATAATCACAATCCAGAATAATAAAGCGCCCATGAGGGTCAGCGTGTGTATTTTTGACCCTATTGGGGCAGGACCTTTAGGTATCTTTAGGTGCACACTGTGCAGAGGACACAGTACACTAACTGTAAATACTGCAGCTGACTGCCTGTGGTATTAATAGGATCAGAACAATAGAAATTGTCTTCAGGTAGCTTTAGGTGCACACTGTGCAGAGGACACAGTACACTAACTGTAAATACTGCAGCTGCTTGCCTGTGGTATTAATAGGATCAAAACAACAGCAATTGTCTTCAGGTAGCTTTGGTGCACACTGTGCAGAGGACGCAGTACACTAACTGTAAATACTGCAGCTGCCCAGCTGCCTGCCTGTGGTATTAATAGGATCGGAACAACAGCAATTGTCTTCAGGTAGCTTTAGGTGCACACTGTGCAGAGGACGCACTACACTAACTCTAAATACTGCAGCTGCCTGCGGTACTAATAGGATCAGAAAAACACCACCAATTTTCTTCAGGTAGCTTTAGGTGCACACTGTGTAGAGGACACAGTACACTAACTGTAAATACTGTAGCTGCCTGCCTGTGGTATCAATAGGATCAGAACAACAGCAATTGTCTTCAGGTAGCTTTAGGTGCACACTGTGCAGAGTGCACAGTACACTAACTGTAAATACTGCAGATGCCTGCCTGTGGTACTAATAGGATCAGAAGAACACTACCAATTTTCTTCAGGTAGCTTTAGGTGCACACTGTGTGTCAGAAGAAGCCTTCGTTCCGGTCCGGTCGTTTTTCACGCATTCCCGGCGGAACGGCGTTCCGGCGCATGCGCGTTCACGGCTCGGCTCGCACACGCACTGGTGCACACCCAACGTGATTCTCTGGGCAGCCTATAAAAGGCGCTCAGAGAATCAAACAAGTTGCTGGTTTGTCTCAGCTTCCTGTATTACCTAAATCTGTATCCTGTATCTCTGCCTGACTACCCGTTGTGACCCGGATTTGCCTTTGGACTTCTCTTACCTCTCTCCTGGACCTGACCTCTGCCTGTTTATCGGATTCCCACCAATCTCCTGTTTGACCCTCGGCCTGTTACCTGGACTGTCTCCTGTCTCCTAGCCTGACCTCCTGCTTGTACCTGGACTCTCTTGATCTTGTCACCTTACCTTGCAGATCCTGCAGTGCCATAGCACCATCCCGGTGTTTGATCCTCTGCCCAGCTCTGGACCTTCTGCCTGTTGTCTCTGACTGCACCTGCCTACCAGTACCTGCACAGCGGCTCTTCTCTATCAAGACCCCACAAGCAAGCCACCTACGGTCCATTGGGGAGCCTGTGCCTCTTTGTGCCGTTCACTCCCTGTCCCAACTCCAGGGGGCGGACTGCGCTTAGTCGCAAGCCGAAACCGCTCTCGGCATCTCGGCCTCGGTGAGTACTATCAGTGACAGTACAAACCAGCCATGTCTGAGGCCGACAGAGCGCGTTCCCCATTGGAGATCCTGTGTCAGCAGGTCTCGGCCCTCACTGAGGCCGTCCAGAAATTGCAAGATGGCTACGCCCAAATTGATGGCTGCCTTCAGCAGCTTTCCGGACCATCTCCAGCTCCTGCCACGGCTTCTGTACCTCCCAGTGGAGCTTCCTCTCCTCAGATAACAACTAATCCCACTGTGGTCATGGCCGCTCCAGAACCTAGGGTTCCCACATTAGAGCGTTTCTCCGGCAATCGCAAGAAATTCAGGGCTTTTAAAAATGCTTGCTCTCTGTATTTGGCTCTGCAACCCAGGACCTTTTCGTCGGAGGTGGTAAAAGTTGGGTTCATCATTTCTCTCTTGGCCGATGAACCACAAGCTTGGGCTCATAGCCTAATGGAACAGAGGAACCCTATACTGAATTCAGTAGATGCCTTCTTTGAAGGTATGGCACAACTTTACGACGACCCCCAGCGCACGGCCACGGCCGAAGCCTTATTGCATAACCTGAGCCAAGGACGAAGACCAGTAGAGGACTATATCGTAGAGTTCCGGAAATGTTCAGCTGATACTGGCTGGAATGAACCTGCCCTTAAATACCAGTTCCGTCAAGGGCTGTCTGAAGCATTGAAGGATGAGCTGGCCAGGATTGAGACCCCTGATTCTTTGGAAGACCTCATCCAAATTACCACTAAATTGGATCGTCGCATGCGTGAGCGACGCACAGAGTGCTTCCAGACTCCTCGCCCTACCTGGATGATGCCTAAACCGACTCCTGTCCATCCACCTTACACAGCTCCACCAGTTTCTACCGCTCCTGAAGCTGAACCAATGCAGCTTGGTCTAGTCCGTGCCCCACTCACTTCAGAGGAAAGACTACGTAGGCGCCAGGGCAATCTGTGCCTTTATTGTGGGGGTTCTGGACACTTCCTTCGTTCTTGCCCCGTGAGACCCAGTAAGTCCTACCTACGGTCTGCTATTAATCAACTAGTTACCGGTTCTTCTCAGCCTTATGTTACTCTTTTTGTCTCCTTACAGCTTCCGGAAAAGGAGGTTCACCTACCCGCTATAATTGACTCCGGAGCGTGTAGCTGTTATTTGGACGCCTCATTAGCCGCAAGCTTGCATGTTCCTTTGACCACGAAAAACCAAAGTCTGCGGATCCACCTAGCCGATGGGTCTCTTCCCCGCTCTGGGCCCATCATGCAGGAAACCAGACCCATCCTTACCACCACTGATACTGGCCACCAGGAATACCTGCGCTTTGATATCATCTCTTCTCCGATGTTCCCCATAATTTTGGGACTCCCATGGCTTCAAGCCCATGATCCACAGATCAATTGGAATAAGAAAGAAGTCTCTTTCTCATCCCAATATTGCTCCAGACATTGCTTCCTTCCGGCCCCAGCCTCTGTTTCTACCATTGCAACCATGTCCGATAGTCTGCAACATGTACCCGAAAGCTACCTAGAATTCAGAGATGTATTTGATAAACAACAGGCAGACTGTCTACCACCTCATCGGCCTTACGACTGCCCTATAGACCTGTTGCCGGGTGCTGAAATTCCTTTTGGTCACATTTTTACTTTGTCCGAAACAGAATTAAAGGCTCTTAAAACATACATTGATGAAAATCTTGAGAAAGGGTTCATTCGCTCCTCCTCATCACCGGCTGGAGCTGGTATTTTCTTTGTAAAAAAAAAAGATGGATCCCTCCGACCTTGCATCGATTACAGGGAAATAAATAAAATTACCGTCAAGAATCGGTACCCGTTTCCTCTCATCCCGGAATTATTCCAACGTTTCAGATCTGCCCGCATCTTTTCCAAACTAGACTTGCGTGGCGCATACAATCTCATCCGGATCCGAGCAGGCGATGAATGGAAGACCGCCTTTAGATCCAGGTTTGGACACTATGAGTACCTGATAATGCCGTTTGGACTCTGTAATGCCCCGGCCACGTTCCAACACCTAGTGAACGATATCTTTCGTGAATATCTTGACAACTTTCTAGTAGTCTACCTTGACGACATTCTCATTTTTTAAACCACCATGGAACTCCATCGGGTACATGTCAAACTGGTTCTCTCAATTCTCAGAAAACACAAATTATACCTCAAGGCGGAGAAATGTGAATTTGAGAAGACTACAGTGCAATTCTTAGGATTCATAATCTCAATTGACGGCGTTGCAATGGACCCCCAGAAGGTCAAAGCAATCCAGGAATGGCCAGCTCCTGTAGACAGAAAAGGGGTACAACGGTTCTTAGGTTTCTCCCACTTCTACCGGAGATTCATTGTAGGGTTTTCAGCTATCGTGGCTCCCATTACTCAACTGACACGCCAGCATAATCGTTTTCAATGGTCCTTGGAGGCTCAGGAAGCATTTCTAAAATTGAAAGCACTATTCTCGTCTGCACCAGTCTTACGACACCCGGATCCAGCCCTGCCTTTTATTCTGGAAGTTGATGCCTCAGAGACTGCTACTGGTGCCATCCTCTCACAAAGACAAGGGCTCAAGGCTCTATTACGTCCCGTGGGTTTTGCATCCCGGAAATTAAGCATCCCCGAGAGAAACTATGATGTAGGCGATAGGGAGTTACTGGCCATCAAATTCGCCTTAGAGGAGTGGAGATATCTGCTTGAAGGGGAGTCCAATCCTATCATGATCTTTACTGACCACAAAAACCTGGAATACCTGCGAACTGCTAAACGTCTAAGACCCAGGCAAGCCCGATGGGCTCTCTTCTTTTCCTGATTTAACTTTCACATATCTTATAGACCAGGTTCAAAGAATGGAAAAGCGGACGCACTTTCAAGGATGTTCCATGAAACTTCCCAGGTAACAGAGCCAAGTACCATTTTGTCTCCGCAAAATTTCCTCCTGGTTACTCAAGGAGACCTAATGTCCGCAATCAAATCTACATCCGCTCAATGCTCTGAACCCCACGTATCTTCTATGGAGAAACGCAATGATTTATTTTGGTCTCATGGAAAAATCTTCGTCCCGCTGGAATATAGGCTCCTAACCCTACAGTCCTTTCATGACCACAAGCTAGCAGGCCATTTTGGGTCACAAAAGACCATGGAATTGATCTCACGTTCCTTTTGGTGGCCAGGCTGGAGACAAGACTGCAAAAACTATGTTTCATCCTGCATCCCGTGCCAGCGCAGCAAGGGCTCAAATACAAAGTCGTGGGGCCTACTCAAACCCTTGTCCATCCCTGAACGCCCATGGGCAGAAATCTCCATGGACTTTATTGTGGATTTGCCTCCATCAGGGGGGTTCATGACTATCTTTGTCGTAATTGATCGACTCTCAAAAATGGCACACTTTCTGCCCATGGTGGGTACTCCCTCTGCCTCCGCTACTGCTAGCATGTTTTTTAAAGAAATTATCAGGCTTCATGGTACCCCGGTAAGCATCACCTCTGACAGAGGGGTTCAATTTACTTCAAAATTTTGTAAGGAATTATGCAAGACCTTGGAAATTTGCTTGTCTTCTGCTTATCATCCTCAAAGTAACGGCCAGACGGAGAGGACAAATCAAACCCTGGAACAATACCTCCGATGCTTCTGTTCCGATTCCCATGCCATCCTATGGTCCTCCCTCCTGCCATATGCAGAATTTGCATATAACAACTCCATCCATTCCGCTACCAACCAGACACCTTTCTGGTCCAATTTTGGATTTTACCCTTCCTTTCTTCCAGTTTCCATCCCTGAATTATCTGTCCCTGCAGTGCAGGACCGAGTAAACTCTATCCAGTTAAATTTCCAAAAGATCAAAGCAGCGATGCAAAAGGCTCAGGATGACTACCAAAAGTACTACAACAGGGGAAGGAAGGAGAACCCGGCCTTTAAAGTAGGCGAAGAAGTGTGGCTATCAACTATCCATCTCAGACTGCCAATTCCCTCCCGGAAACTGGGGCCAAAGTTTATAGGTCCTTTTAAAATAAAAAGGGTAATCAACCCAGTCGCTTTTGAATTAGCTCTTTCTGATGCTTACAAGGTGCACCCAGTCTTCCATGCATCCCTCTTAAAACCTATTGCTCCCAGCCCTTTTTCTGACAGAGAAAAACCTCCACCGCCACCGGTTATAATCGACGGAGAAGACGAGTTTGAGGTAGAAAAAATTCTAAATTGCAGAAAATATGGCAGACAGCTGCAGTATTTAATCAAATGGAAGGGGTATCCTTCTGAGGATAACTCCTGGGAACCAGCCAGGAATCTACATGCTCCTCAGCTTCTCCAGGCTTTTCACTGAGAACATCCAGAACTGATGTCAACCTTGGGTGTCCAGAGGCCACCCCTCGGGGGGGGGGGGGCACTGTCAGAAGAAGCCTTTGTTCCGGTCCGGTCGTTTTTCACGCATTCCCGGCGGAACGGCGTTCCGCCGCATGTGCGTTCGCGGCTCGGCATTACGGCGCTCGCGCACGCGCACTGGTGCACACCCAACGTGATTCCCTGGGCAGCCTATAAAAGGCGCTCCGAGAATCAAACAAGTTGCTGGTTTGTCTCAGCTTCCTGTATTACCTAAACCTGTATCCTGTATCTCTGCCTGACTACCCGTTGTGACCCGGATTTGCCTTTGGACTTCTCTTGCCTCTCTCCTGGACCTGACCTCTGCCTGTTTATCGGATTCCCACCAATCTCCTGTGTTTGACCCTCGGCCTGTTACCTGGACTGTCTCCTGTCTCCTAGCCTGACCTCCTGCTTGTACCTGGACTCTCTTGATCTTGTCACCTTACCTTGCAGATCCTGCAGTGCCATAGCACCATCCCGGTGTTTGATCCTCTGCCCAGCTCTGGACCTTCTGCCTGTTGTCTCTGACTGCACCTGCCTACCAGTACCTGCACAGCGGCTCTTCTCTATCAAGACCCCACAAGCAAGCTACCTACGGTCCATTGGGCTGTGCCTCTTTGTGCCATTCACTCCCTGTCCCAACTCCAGGGGGCGGACTGCGCTTAGTCGCAAGGCGAAACTGCTCTCGGCATCTCGGCCTCGGTGAGTACTATCAGTGACACTGTGCAGAGGACACAGTACACTAACTGTAAATACTGCAGCTGCCTGTCTGTGGTAATAATAGGATTAGAGCAATAGCAATTGTCTTCAGATTACTTTAGGTGCACACTCTGCAGAGGACACAGTACACTAACTGTAAATACTGCAGCTGCCTGCCTGTGGTATTAATAGGATCAGAACAATAGCAATTGTCTCCAGGTAGCTTTATTTTATAATTGTATTTTTATTGAACATTTTTTCAGGGAAAACAAGATATCGACATGAACAGACAATATCAAATTTGTAGGATAATCCAAAACAATGGATAAGAAATGTCCACACATATAGAATACAAATGTACTCTGCAAGCAAATGTAGAAGTAAGAACAACTCATATGCATAATAAATGGAAAGAATAGAGGTCATATGTAAATAACATCATCAGCCAAAAAATAATAAGGAAAAAAAGGTTGGGCTTTTCATGATACAATAGCCGACAGGGGAATTACAAATTCTGACTGGTCCCACAGGTCCCAGATTTTATTAAAATGAGGGACACTGTCGTGTACAGAAGCTGTCAAGTATTCCATCCTGCGGATATCAGCTATAAGTTGGAGTAACCTGGAGCTTGGGGGAGTAGTGTTGGATAACCAACAGAAGGGGATCAATCTCTTTGTAGCTAGCAGGATATATGAGATCAATCTATTACCATTAAAAGTAATTTAGGACGTAACGGACGTAACCGGATACACAACAGCGCGGACCGGAAGTGACGTAGCGGGGATTGTAAACACACTGTTTGAAGTGCTGATCCAACGTTACCTCTATGTAAGCAGATATTTTTAAATAAAAACTTCGGCTTTAACGTTATTACCCTATTGGAGTATCCTCCTTTCTGATTACCCCCCTTATGTGGAGTTTATTCACCGGAAAGAACGCCACCTCCCCATAGACGCACCAGAACAACTACACCGCTGGGACTGGAACAAGCACAGCCCGGAATGGATACTTAAAGGCATTATATTAATGTCAGTAAGGTGAGAGTTCTGGGAGCCCCTAGTGGGTATCCATTACCACGAAAGTCACGAGATCTACTATCAACGCACTTGACACTTTTGTTTTATCACTGTATAGATCATTCACCTATTTTTATTCACCGCATTGATTTGCACTACAGTCACGGATTTTCACTTTATGGACTTTGATTTACTTGATTTATTTATTATTTTACATTTATGCTTAATTAACTACTTAGGTTTGCGCAAAATCACAGGCACAATTATTGATTGTGGTATTTTTAAATCTATTACCATTCTTTGTAATACCTGAGAAAGGAAGGCCCAACAAATAATGTAAGGGGTCTAGAAGAAGAGATACATCTACCACCTTCTGAATCAACAACATCGTTTCCTGCCAAAGGGGTTGGATCATAGAACACAAAAAAATATGAAACAGGGTACCCACTTCCTGACCACAACGCCAACATTTATCTGAGGTCGAGAGATCATATTTGTGGATGACTTTGTGCGTTTTATACCAAAACATAAGTATTTTTATAGAAGTCTCCCTCTGCAAGACACATTTTGAGGATTTAAAAATAGAAGACCTAATCTTATCCCATAGTTGGGGGCCAATGGGTCTACAAAGCAATTGAGCCCATTTCCTCATATATAAGTGAGATACTTCAGTAAGGGGAGTTGACTCGTGGAGGATGCGATGGATAGAGGATACTAGATGTAATTGGTGGGGACCCTGGGCACACAAGTATTCAAAAGGGGTGGGTTTGTCTAACGTCAATGTCAGAGACAGGGTATGGAAAAATGTGTGATTTGTAGGTAGAAATAAAACATATGGGAGGGTATATCTGACTTCTCATGAATAACTTCAAAAGAGTGCAATCGACGGGAAATCGGATGCACTAGATTGCGAAGTTGGAACAAGGAAGCATTCATCCATGGAAAGATATGTCCCAGGGATAAACTATCAGGGATGGATGGATTAAATAGTACATTCATCAGAGGGGGACATTTTGATGCGAGGGTAAAAGTATCCCTGCATTTATACCATATGGATAGGGAGAAGTTCATAGGGGCTGTACATTGACGTCTAAAAATACGGTCAGTGTGTTGTGAGGGAGACCAGATCAGGGAACATGGGTGGACCGGGTAAAATGTCCCTTTTTCTATATCTGACCAATGACTGGGGGCATGTAAGCTGGACCAAGAAGCAATAATTCTTAGGTGAGTTGCATAATAGTATTTTATAATGTCCGGGGCACCCAAACCCCCTCTAGATTTAAGGGCGAAGACCACCGAAACTCACAATGCGGTGAGCCCTGCCATTCAATATGAATCTAAGGAAGCTCCTTTGGATGGCTTTAAGTTGAGAAAGGGGGATGGCCACTGGTAATGTTTCAAAATAATATAACAGCCTGGGTAGAATGGACATCTTTAATACATTTATTCTACCTAGAATGGAGAGGGTATTAAGTCCAACTTTGCAAGGATTTGTTGATGTCTAAAATTAGAGGGGGAAGTTTACAGAGTAGAGTGTTGTGTATGTAGAGGTAAGATGTACCCCCAGATATTTGAGGGAGGTAGAACACCATTTATAAGGGTAAGATTGTGTCAATTGAGATAAGAGAGGGGGAGGGATGTTCAAAGGAAGGGCCTCAGTTTTTGTGGTGTTAACTTTGTAGCCAGATATGGCACCAAAGGAGGAGAGAAGATCATGTAATGAGGGGAGGGACAACAACGGTTGGGTAATGGTTATTGTTATTATTATTATACAGGATTTATATAGCGCCAACAGTTTACGCAGCACTTTACAACATTAGGGAGGACAGTACAAGTACAATACAATTCAATACAGGAGGAATCAGACGGCCCTGCTTGTTAGAGCTTACAATCTAGGAGGGAGGGTCAAGGTATACATAACGGTAATGTCTGTGGGGGATGAGCTAGTGGAGAAAATAGTGCAGTTGTTAGATGGAGGCAGGATAGGCTTCTCTGAAGAGGAAAGTTTTCAGGGATCGCCTAAAAGTGGATAAATTTGGAGACAGTCTGACAGATTGGGGTAGGGAATTCCAGAGGATGGGCGAGGCTCAGGAGAAGTCCTGGAGGTGGATATTGGAGGAGGTGATGAGGGAGCTGAAGAGCAGGAGGTCCTGGGAGGAACAGAGAGGGTGATTAGGTTGGTATTTTGAGACTAGGCTAGTGATGTAGCTGGGGGCAGAGTTGTAGATGGTTTTGTAACTTATTGTTAGTATTTTGAATTTAATTTGTTGGGTGAGTGGCAGCCAATGGAGGGCTTGGCAGAGAGGGCTAGCAGACACTGAGCGGTTTGTAAGGTGGATGAGTCTGGCAGCAGCATTCATGATGGACTGAAGGGGGGATAGTCTATTTGAAGGTAAGCCAATGAGGAGGGAGTTGCAGTAGTCGAGGCGAGAGATAACCAGGGAGTGAATCAGGAGCTTTGTGGTTTCATTGGTTAGAAAGGGACGTAGTTTAGAGATGTTACGGAGGTTGAGGCGGCAAGCTTTGGAAAGTGATTGGATGTGGGGCTGAAAGGAGAGTTCAGAATCCAGGATAACACCTAGTACTCTGACATGTGGGGACGGGTGGATGGTTGTGCCATTGCTCTTGACAGACAAGTCAGGGGAAGAGGCACGTGGGGGAGGAGAAGTTGAGTTTGAGGAAGTGGTTAACAGAATGTCATCTGCAAATAATGATAAATAATGATAATTTGTATTTGTAAAACTAAAGCTTGACGTGAGGATCTGTTTAGAAGGTCTATTAACTCTATCGTGCGTCGGGTGTTGTCCCCTGCGTGTCTAGTCAGGACAAAACCCACTTGATCTTTGTTAATCAGTTTTGTAATGTATTTAGAGAGTCTAGAAGCTAGTATCTTAGTAAAAATCTTATAGTCTGAGTTTAAGAGAGCAATAGGTCTGTAGTTGTCAGGGAGGGAGGGATCCTTGCCTGGTTTAGGTATAACAGAGATATAGGAATGTGAAAAATGAGAGTGTGGGGATTGACCTTCGAGGAAGGTACTGTATAAGTATAAGTCAGTAAATGAGGGGATAGGATGTCAAAGAAATCTTGTAGTAGGTATATGGGAGGCCATCTGGGCTAGGGGATTTATGAAGTGGGAAGTCCTTAATTATGTTGTGAAGTTCCTCAGTAGTTATAGGAGCATTTAGATCGACCAGATCAGAGGTAGACAGTTTGGGAATACTGAGGCCTTCAAAAAAAGCATAAAATTTTTCTTTAGTAAAATTAAAGTGGTTTTCGGGTTGTAGGCAATTGTATAGTTTGTGATAAAAGGAACCGAAGATCTTAGACATTTCAAGAGGGCAGTGGGTTCTGGTTCCATCATCCTTTAAGAGGAACTCAGGGAAAGAGTTGAAGGGATGAGGGTGCAACTTGTTTACTAGCATTCTGTGAGGTTTATTTGCAAACTCATAAAATTTTGTTTTACCCAGAGTAAGGATTTAGCTGCCTTACCAAGAGTTAAGGATTTAATCTGTTCTCTGAGGGATGTAACCTTGCGGAGTCTCGACACCGTGGGTTTGCACAATAGCTGGCGTTCGGCTATCATCAAGGTAGATCTCAATGACTGTAGAAGTTTGTTTCTGTCTCTTTTCAGACGAGAACCCTCCGCGATGCAAACACCGCGGAACACCCCCCACAGTGTGGAAAAATCTGAAACAGAGCCCATATTGAGCAAGAAAAATTCTTAAAGGCTGGTAGCCAACTTAATGCGGGAAGGCTCAGAGTGTAGAAGTTGGTAATTTAGACGCCAGTGGCAAGACCTAGAAGGGATTTGAGATAGCATGACATCTAGTGTGATAGGGGCATGGTCTGACCATGTAATGGGGGATATGTCTGAATCGATAATGTAAGGGATAAGAGGAGCTGAAATAAGAAAGTGATCTAGGTATGAATACATCTTGTGAGCCATAGAATAGAAAGTGAATTGCTTAGCAGTAGGGTGCTTAATCCTCCAGGAGTCAAACAATTGGTGAGATATGATACATCTACGAAAAGCATTAGCTTGGGAGGTAGCCTTGCGCGAGGGAGAGTCATTGAAAACAGTTTGCCTATCTCGAGGTGACATGAAGGGTTGGGAGTGATACTGAGGCAAGTGAAATACCTTGTTGAGAAAATCTACCTGACCATTATTAGGTACGTATATATTAACTAGAGTGAAGGAGGAGGACATATAATCACAATCCAGAGTAATAAAGCGCCCATGAGGGTCAGCGTGTGTATTTTTGACCCTATTGGGGCAGGACCTTCAGGTAGCTTTAGGTGCACACTGTGCAGAGGACACAGTACACTGACTGTAAATACTGCAGCTGCCTGCCTGTGGTATTAATAGGATCAGAACAACAGAAATTGTCTTCAGGTAGCTTTAGGTGCACACTGTGCAGAGGACGCACTACACTAACTGTAAATACTGCAGCTGCCTGCCTGTGGTACTAATAGGATCAGAAGAACACCACCAATTTTCTTCAGGTAGCTTTAGGTGCACACTGTGCAGAGGATACAGTACACTAACTGTAAATACTGTAGCTGCCTACCTGTGGTATTAATAGGATCAGAACAATAGCAATTGTCTTCAGGTAGCTTTAGGTGCACACTGTGCAGAGGACGCACTACACTCACTGTAAATACTGCAGCTGCCTGCGGTACTAATAGGATTAGAAGAACACCACCAATTTTCTTCAGGTAGCTTTAGGTGCACACTGTGCAGAGGACACAGTACACTAACTGTAAATACTGCAGCTGCCTGCCTGTGGTATTAATAGGATCAGAACAACAGCATTTGTCTTCAGGTAGCTTTAGGTGCACACTGTGCAGAGGACACAGTACACTAACTGTCAATACTCTAGCTACCTGCCTGTGGTATTAATAGGATCAGAACAACAGCAATTCTCTTCGGGTAGCTTTAGGTGCACACTGTGCAGAGGACGCAGTACACTAACTGTAAATACTGCAGCTGCCTGCATGTGGTACTAATAGTATCAGAAGAACACCACCAATTTTCTTCAGGTAGCTTTAGGTGCACACTGTGCAGAGGACGCACTACACTAACTGTAAATACTGTAGCTGCCTGCCTGTGGTACTAATAGGATCAGAAGAACACCAGCAATTTTTATTCAGGCTAGCTGTAAATACTGTAAAAACACCTGCCTGCCTGTCAGTAGGAAGATAATAACAGGAACGAATCTAGGTAAACTGAATACAGTGTATATATATATATACCCAACACCTAGGATGCATATATATACACAATACACTGTAAGTGCAGCTAACTGACTCGCCTGCCTACTCTATCTAACTTAAATCAAATGACACTGTCTCTCTCTCTATCTATCTCTGTCTCAACACCGGAACACACTACACAGGGCTGATGTGCAGGCGGCCTTATATAGTATGGGGCGTGTACTAAACCCCCTGAGCCATAATTGGCCAAAGCCTCCCTGGCTTTGGCCAATTACGGGTCTCTGTACAGACAGCACTGTGATTGGCCAAGCATGTGGGTCATAGTGCATGCTTGGCCAATCATCAGCCAGCAATGCACTGGGATGCTGCAGTGAATTATGGGCCGTGATGCGCCACTTGAATTTGCCGGGAACTGCCCATATCATTCGCAATTCGACGAATGGTCGAACATGCTATGTTCGAGTCGAACTCGAAGCTCATCCCTAGTAGCAAACACTCCTACTAACAATGAGGGGGAGAAGATTGTCCATATCAACAACAGGTTGATATGGATGAACATCATTTAAACTAAAGATTATCCATATGGTGAGGCCACATTTTTCCCAGCTACAGGCAATTATGGAAAAAGGAGGCATCAGGGCTAGTGTGCAAAGAGTGAGGTTAAATTCAGGACCATTCCATCTCCATGTGGTGAGGCTGTCATGAAGATTCCCAGTCTCTGAGCAGGGCTAGGCCTGCCTTCATTCTTCTAATTGTATGAGATCCTCCTTGTCTTTTGATCATGAGTTTGGTAGGGAATCCCCATTGGTATCCAATGTTGATATTGCGGAGGGCCTTGGTAATGGTGCCCAATTTCTTCCTGTTAAGGAGTCTTGTTTTGGATAAGTATGCATTAAATTTGATTCCAGTATAAGGTGCCGGGAGTGTAGAGGTGTTTTTAGTGGCAGACATTAGCTTTTCATTGGTGTGCTAAAAGTGAATGCATGCTAAGACATCTCTAAGGACCAAAGCAGGCAGGAAGTCTATGGCCATTACAAGATCAGTGAGCTATGGCATAAGGGACCAATGCTTCTGCTGTAACCGATTCCAGTATACCGCAAAAGGTAACATTGTTCCTTCTAGAATGGTCCTCAAGGTCTGCAATTTTTAGTCTCAGTTTATGTAATTCTGTGTCATGTTCAGTGTGAGCGTCAACAAATTTGTTATGAGCTGTAAATGAATCTATGGCCGACCGTGACTGCAAAGCAGGCATGAAGGAGGGGAGAGAAGCAGATGCAGCTGGACAGGACCATTCATCCGGGGCTTAGACTTCACTGGGCTGTGGGTTGTGGGAAATAAGGGAGGAGAGGACTCACCAGGGTCTCCCTCATAGAGAGGGAATGCCAGTCTGTGGTCCTGTGTTCAATCTCCCTGTGCCAGATGATGTGAAGGAGAGAAACTTAAATATGCCGTGATCGGCAGGCATATACAGTAAACAATATATAATCAAACCATTCTACTGTATATGCTTGTTACCTATAATAATTTCTGTCATTTTGAAGCTGTCCCGCTATGTAAAAGAAGTACAGTACACGGATCCAAATGGCAACGTCATGATTTTTAATGATAAAGGAGAACTCCCCAGCCTACTGTACATTGTAAATTGGATTATAAGAATTGAAAGTACAAATATCACTGATTGGATACGTGTGGGCCACTTTGATGGGTCCCTTTCAGAGGGTCAGCAACTTACACTAAAACCAGAGCTAATATCATGGAAAGGTGACAAGGTGAGTTATACTGGGGAAGCTGATTCAGAAGTTACACAAAAAAAATACTAGTATTGACCCTAAAGCAGAGGCGGATCCAGAGTCTAGTCTTGGGAGGGGCCCTGCCAAAAATAAGGTGTTGCTTACAGAACTGAGCGTTCACTAAAAATGAGCCTTCACTAACCTCTGTAGCTGCAGGCCAGGTACAATAAAGTAATTTATTCTCATATTCCTTGAGGTCATGGGAATCAATGGGTGATGAACTGCAATTCCTGTGCTTTGACTGTGATATTTTAATAGTAGCTTGCTCCACAGAACCCAAAGTTAAGGAGGTCAGTGAGGGCTTCATTAGAGCCTCTTCACATAATAATGAAAATATGCTAAATAAAGAATATGCTAATAATGCTTATATGCTTTAATTCATTTGCGATCTGCCTCACCCTCACCTCAGACAAGTGCAGCCAGGTCAACAAGCAGCTTTTCAGCGTGCTCTGCTCTAATCCTGCAAAAAACAAAAAAGTTGTCCAGGATTCTCACCCCAATAAAATTGTCTGGGCAGGGAAGAGTATGAATTTATCAATAATAGAAAGTAACATTTCCATGGCCGACAGACAGAAAACCATTCAAGTACGTACAAGTTAATGATTAGGTGTGTTCTTCTGAATCAGATTAGCATATTAGAAAAAAAAGGAGGGGAAAGAAAGTGGACCAAAGGTCCGGACAGGATTCTTCAAAAAGGAACAGACTGGAAATAAAAAGAATTAAATAGTAATCTTTATTGAAAACAATTCCACCAAAATATCACTCAGAAAAAGTTAGAAAAATACCTCCACCACATAATTATATAATATTATAACGTTATCACGACACAGATGGCCACAACAGACAGACATTCATTCAACCCTCATACAGATCATATACCAGCTGGTAATTAAGTAAACCCTCTAAATAAGGGTGATTTCCCACATGTATATAAAAGCAAACAAATGCTAATTGATCATTACTGAAGAAGTCCTTGGGCTTTACAAGAGTCTTCAGCTGGAGACACTGGTACTGTGTATAGAAGCCAATTACAGACAGTCCTAGATGTATAAAGGAAGAAAACCACAGTGGGGGAGGGGGGCCTTGCAATGTAATTCAGAGACTGGAAGTGAATCGGATTTATGATGACACGTGGTTGTGATGGTTACACTGTAAGTCTATCATAATAGACTGGTAATGAGCTGACAAAAATACAGTCCAAGGATAGAGTGTAAGCTTCACTTCATATATATTTGTCACATAGTGTTCTCCCGATGAGTACTTCCCCACCCAGCTTTAAGGTTATCTCATCAAAGCCGGCTGAACAGAAGTAAATCAAAATGAATAGGAGGTGAGATGTGAGGGAGGTAAATTCCCTTCGCTTACCCAGTCCGGTGATAGTATATATGGATGGAGACTCACCACTCGCTTAGGGTCCAATAGGTCAATAAACTGTGTCTTTTCCGACAATTTGCTGTCCAGTAATGTGGGGGAGAGGAGAATGTGTCCGTCACTGTAAGATATGGAACAGCAAGTCTGCTAGTAACGCTGACAATCACACTGCAGTCTCTGCTTCAACCCAAGATGCGCTTCGGCATTCCAATGGTCCAGCCAACCTCTGTGGATGTCTGAGAGGGGAAGAAGTCTGTTGCTTTCACTCTGTGTACAGACTGTAAGTTACAGCTAGTGTGATGGCGTCAGACTGACGCGTTTCACCTTTGATGAGATAACCTTAAAGCTGGGTGTGGAAGTACTCATCGGGAGAACACTATGTGACAAATATATATGAAGTGAAGCTTACACTCTCTCCTTGGACTGTATTTTTGTCAGCTCATTACCAGTCTATTATGATAGACTTACAGTGTAACCATCCCAACCATGTGTCATCATAAATCTGATTCACTTCCAGTCTCTGAATTTCATTGCAATTACAATACCCCCCCACTGTGGTTTTCTTCCTTTATACATCTAGGACTGTCTGTAATTGGCTTCTATACACAGTACCAGTGTCTCCAGCTGAGGACTCTTGTAAAGCCCAAGGACTTCCTCAGTAATGATCAATTTTTTTTTGCTTTTATATATACAGGGGAAATCTCCCTTATTTCGGGGTTTACTTAATTACCAGCTGGTATATGATCTGTATGAGGGTTGAATGAATGAATGTTTGTCTGTTGTGGCCATCTGTGTCGTGATAATGTTATCATTTTTTATAATTATGTGGTGGAGGTATTTTTCTAACTTTTTCTGAATGATATTTTGGTGGAATTGTTTTCAATAAAGATTGCTATTTAATTCTTATTATTTCCAGTCTGTTCCTTTTTGAAGAATCCTTTCTGGACCCTTGGTCCACTTTCTCTCCCCTCATTTTTTTCTAATCTGCTCTAATCCTGGCAGGCTGGCTGGCACAGTTCCCTACTCTCATGCCGCGCTGGAGAAGATGGAGGGAGGAGGTGGGTAGAGCCAACATTCACTAAGCGGGGAGGAGGAAATTAAATCCTCCTCTGCTCTAAATGCTGGTGGCCTCATTCTCCTCCTCAGATGTAATGCCACTGGTTGCTAGATGCCAGGCAGCAGGCAATAGCACCCAGTGTGGCAGGCAGTAGAGGCCAGGCCAGCAGCAGTGCAACAACAGTGTGTCTCGGCGCCACTGCTGCTGATTCAGAAAATGAGACTCTGAGTTGGTAATATTTTCTCGGGGGGGATTTCCCTGTTGTCACCCCCCCAGATCTTCTCCTGCCCTAAAGTCCACCTCCAGACAAAACCTAACCCCCTCCTCCCATCCTGTTTTTGGACAGACAGCATCTGCCCTGACTCATTCCGTGGTGATTAGATGAAGGTGTCAGGTCTAGCTGTGTGGATATAAATGCCGGGATATGTTCCCATCACTCATTATAACTAAAAAGTGGATGAACTACAAAACATCTTCTACATTACAGAACAAGTCCAGCTGAATGTGACTGACTACTACTAGGTAACCCCCCCTCATCACGCAGACCAGGACATAGACACTCATAGAAGGACCCCGACTCCTGTGTACAGAAGGAGATAAAAGTCTTTGGACCAGAATAATCACCAGTATTATCCATGGCCAGATTCTACCCAGACCTTCTGAATTAATCTGACTTTAAGAAAAAAAAGTTCTGAGTAGTAATTCCCCTGATCAGAAGTTGTCAGTTATATACTTCAAAAAAATAAAGTTTATAAACCCCATGGAGCTACCTGTATTTCTGAACAAGTGGCTCCTAAAATGCAACCAAATTAAAAAAATCTAGTCATATATACTGGTGGACTACTAATTGAAGCAATCAAAGATATTCATAGAAAAACATTAATAACCACTTAAGGACTAGCCTCGTTTTGGAATTTAGGTGTTTACATCTTTAAAACAGTTTTTTTTTGCTAGAAAATTACTTAGAACCCCCAAACATTATATATTTTTTTCTAACACCCTAGAGAATAAAATGGCGGTCATTGCAATACTTTTTTTCACACCATATTTGCGCAGCGGTCTTACAAGCGCACTTTTTTTGGAAAAAATTCACTTTTTTGAATAAAAAAATAAGACAACAGTAACCTTAGTCCAATTTTTTTATATTGTGAAAGATAATGTTACACCGAGTAAATTGATACCCAACATGTCACGCTTCAAAATTGCGGCCGCTCGTGGAATGGCGTCAAACTTTTACACTCAAAAATCTCCATAGGCGATGTTTAAAAAATTCCACAGGTTGCATGTTTTGCGTTACAGAGGAGTTCTAGGGCTAGAATTATTGCTCTCGCTCTACCGATCGCGGTGATACCTCACATGTGTGGTTTGACCACCGTTTTCATATGCGGGCGCTACTCATGTATGCGTTCGCTTCTGCGCGCAAGCTCGTCAGGACGGGGTGCGTTAAAAATTTTTTTTTCTTATTTATTTTACTTAATTTTATTTATCTTTTCACTGTTTTTTTTTTTTTAAATGGGTCACTTTTATTCCTATTACAAGAAATGTAAACATCGCTTGTAATAGAAAAAAGCATGATAGGTCCTCTTAAATATCAGATCTGGGGTCAAAAAGTCCTCAGATCTCATATTTGGACTAAAATGCAAAAAAAAAATGTCATTTGGAAAAATGACAACAGAAAAATGTGCCTTTAAGACGTATGGGCAGAAGTGATGTTTTGACATCGATTCCGCCCTCCTATGGTATGAAGATGGGTGGGGGCCATCTTCCCCTCACTCCTCTCCATACACAGACACGGACAGGTCCCGATCGCCTCCGCCGCTACCGACGGCTCCGGTAAGCAGCGGAGGGTGCGGGAGAGTGGTGGGAGGGGGGTGGCACCTCTCCCGCTGCCGATAATGGTGATCTTGTGGCAAATCCGCCGCAGAGACCACCATTATCATAAACAGAACCGCTGGCTCTAAAGATGGATACCTTGGTTGTGGCAGCAGTTGCTGCCGTTACCGAGATATCCATCTTCAAAATGCCCACGTATATGTACATGAGTCGGTCGGTCGGTTCATGTCTGAACCTCTTAGATAGTGACAGCCGGAAAAAAATGTAATTCGACTCCATTACCCCAATCAATGAGAGGCTTTAGGTGTGGCAATGAAAGAAAAGATTGGGCATGAAATAGCACAGGGTCAGACTTTAGAGGCACAATGGACAGTAGCAGGTATAAAAGAATATTTTATTTATAACAATATGTGGTATAGAAAAGCAAAAAAGGATAAAGGGTTAAAATCATATGATACACTATACACAATACATGACAAAGATGAACATGCATAGTATACATAGTAGTGAGCCCCTATGCATCAATGCGTTTCACTGTCTAGCTTCATCAGGATACACTCAGGAATTGTTGGAGAAAACAGGCCTCACTATCTTACAAGGGAGTCCAAAGAAGATAATCTCACCCATTAAACTTCAAAGTATCATCATATAAAGTATCTCAGTTACTTGAGTATTCACAACAAAGAGCCAGTAGCTCAGAGTGCCAAATAGCACCTATATTGACCTGTTGACCACCAGCTCCTTCTCAATAAACTACATTCCCTTGGCCTCCGAGATTCTGCTCTATCCTGGTTCTCTGGCTATTTATCACAGCGCTCCTTCAGTGTCACCTACAACTCTGTCTCCTCCTCTACATTGCCCCTTTCTGTGGGGGTCCCCCAAGGCTCGGTTCTTGGACCCCTTCTCTTCTCTACACCTCCTCCCTTGGTCACTTAATAACTGCCCACGGCTTCCAATACCACTTATACGCTGATGACACCCAAATCTATCTGTCTACTCCTCACCTCACTCCTTCAGTCTCCTCTCGCATTACTAACTTACTAACTGACATATGAGCATGGATGTCGCACCACTTCCTTAAACTAAATCTCTCTAAAACTGAGCTATTAATATTCCCCCCCCCGCCCGTGCCCCCCTCCATGACTTTTCCATCAAAATCAACAATGCAACCATCAGTTTCTCCCCTCACGCCAGGGTACTAGGTGTAATCCTAGACTCTGACTTGTCATTTCAGCCTCAAATCCAATCATTGTCAAAAGTTTGTAGAATTCACCTCCATAACATCTCTAAAATTCGCCCTTTTTTAACAAATGAAACCACCAAGCTCCTCATTCACTCCCTTGTTATCTCTCGCCTTGACTATTGCAACTCCCTTCTCATTGGCCTACCGCTCCATAGGCTCCTCCCCTCTTCAGTCTATCATGAATGCTGCTGTCAGACTTATCCACCTTACCAACCGCTCAGTGTCTGCCAACCCTCTACTTCAATCCCTACACTGGCTCCCAATCACCCAGCAAATTAAATTCAAAATTCTGACCACAACATACAAAGCCATTCACAAATCTGCCCCAAGCTACATCACTAATCTTGTCTCCAATTATCACCCAAATCGACCTCTCCGCTCTTCTCAAGACCTCCTGCTTTATAGCTCTCTCATCTCCTCCTCCCATGCTCGTCTCCAGGATTTCTCCAGAGCCTCTCCCATCCTCTGGAACTCGCTACCTCCATCTATCCGGCTATCCCCTACTCTTGCTACCTTCAGGCAATCCCTGAAAACTCATGTCTTCAGGAAAGCCTATCATGTCTCCAACTAATCTCCTACCACTTCCACCAGCTCATTCCCCACAGTTACAACCTTTTGTACCACCTGCCCCACCCTATTAGATTGTAAGCTCTTCTGAGCAGGGCCCTCTTAATCCTATTGTATTGTATTGTATTATAACTGTATTGTCTCCCTTTTATATTGTAAAGCGCTGCGTAAACTGTTGGCGTTATATAAATCCTGAATAATAATAATAATAATAATATTGACAATATTGGCAGGGGGAAAGACTCAAAAAGTTAAAAACAGGATGAGAGTAGGGAGGGGGATGGGTGATGGTATGGACTTGGACAATGAGAGTGAGCAGCCTTAATGGTATAAACATATACTTAAAGCCAGCCACATACACATGAATACTCAACAAAGAGCTCAGACTGCAATCAGCAAAGCAGAAGTCAAATTAGGTCAGATTCATTAGTCCCTCAGAGCCATCATAGCTAGAAGTCCATCCAGCATACCCCCCAGAGAGCTGCACATTCATCACTAAGGTGTGGCTTAATGGTGTCCTGCCCTATTATAAAGACCAATGTCTGGTAGAGTCTGTTCTACTAAAGAAGATTCTGTTCCTATGACTTAAGCCATAATCAAAGCACGTAGGATTTTGGATGAAGAATTGTAAAGCTACATGAAGACAAAAGGGCCACAAAAACATATCTAAAGCCTACATTTGCTGTAAATTTCACTTTTACTGCATGAACATAGGATTTCAGTAAAAAACCTGTATACATGTCTAAACAGCAACTGAACAACTGTGCCTAAAGTTCTCAAATGGTCAGAATGACCACAGAGCACTATTTTATAAATTAATGTAATAAAGGTCAGTATGATAGAATATGAATTTTTTTGGAAAATAATAGAGCATATCACTACCAAAACGTTCTCTCCTCTGTGAAGCATGGTGGAGGTAATATCTTGGTTTGGGGCTTCTTTCCTGTCTCTGGACTTGGACAGCCTTGTGTCACAGAGAGCCAAACATGGTGATGAAACCATTTGACCAACAACACCAGAATCCCCACCAACTTCTTTACAATGTGAAACAAGCTGTCACACGTTTGTCATCTAGTGGTGGTAGTGATACTACCACTAATTCTGTACGTGATGATGGGGGGGCAATGTTTCCAGGGATGGTGAGAGTGAGCTGTTGTAGACAGAATTGGCAAAGTAAGGGCAGGATAGGGGTGAGATTTGGCCATAACAGTATTTGTTTGCAGAGTAGATAACAGAAGGGCTAAAGTGGTGAAGATTTCTATGGGTTTGCTGGTAGGAGGGATGGGGGGTGTACAGGATACCGGGAATGTATCCTGGAAAACAAGGATATTCCCCCAGTTTTTGAGTTGTGGTCCCTTTAAGAGGGACAGTGTGAAGACATTGCCAAATACTTAGGGGTTGTCATCCAGGTTGGGTGAGGTGTTCCAGGATAGTATGACTAGAGAGGACTGGCCTTCAATACTGTCTGGATCGATATGTGCTTATTAAAGCAGAAGTAAACCCATCGATTTGATAGTTTCAAAAAACAGTTAACATTCCGACATGCCGGAAATGCTAGCTGTCACATTGGATGTGCTATCAACCAAACTGTCAAACCATTCAATGGCTGGCATCATAACAGATCACATGTGAAGCATCATGGCAGTTGCAGATTAAACAGAGGCTAAGGTGGCAGCTTCCTTGGCTGAAAACATTGGGAGGGTTTACTTCCTCTTTAAGGGTAGAAAGGTAGTCTGTTGTAGAGATAGGAGAAGGGTAGGGATGAGCCGAACACCCCCCTGTTCGGTTCACACCAGAACATGCGAACAGTAAAAAAGTTCGCTTGAACATGCGAACACCGTTAAAGTCTATTGGACACGAACATGAATAATTAAAAGTGCTAATTTTAAAGGCTTATATGCAAGTTATTGTCATAAAAAGTGTTTGGGGACCCAGGTCCTGCCCCAGGGGACATGGATCAATGCAAAAAAAAGTTTTAAAAACGGACGTTTTTTCAGGAGCAGTGATTTTAATAATGCTTAAAGTCAAAAAATAAAAGTGTAATATCCCTTTAAATTTCGTACCTGGAGGGTGTCTATAGTATGCCTGTAAAGGGGCGCATGTTTCCCGTGTTTAGAACAGTCTGATAGCAAAATGACATTTGGAAGGAAAAAACCCATTTAAAACTACCCGTGGCTATTGCATTGCCGACAATACACATAGAAGTTCATTGATAAAAATGGCATGGGAATTCCCCACAGGGAAACCCCGAACCAAAATTAAAAAAAAAAATGACGTGGGAGTCCCCCTAAATTCCATACCAGGCCCTTCAGGTCTGGTATGGATTTTAAGGGGAACCCCGGCCAAAAAAAAAAAACGGCGTGGGGTCCCCCGAAAAATCCATACCAGACCCTTATCCGAGCACGCAACCTGGCAGGCCGCAGGAAAAGAGGGGGGACGAGAGTGCGCCCCCCCTCCTGAACCGTACCAGGCCACATGCCCTCAACATTGGGAGGGTGCTTTGGGGTAGCCCCCCAAAACACCTTGTCCCCATGTTGATGAGGACAAGGGCCTCATCCCCACAACCCTGGCCGGTGGTTGTAGGGGTCTGCGAGCGGGGGGCTTATCGGAATCTGGAAGCCCCCAGATCCCGGCCCCCCCCCCTGTGTGAAATGGTAAGGGGGTACTTACCCCTACCATTTCACTAAAAAACTGTCAAAAATGTTAAAAATGACAAGAGACAGTTTTTGACAATTCCTTTATTTAAATGCTTCTTCTTTCTTCTATCTTCCTTCATCTTCTTCTTCTTCTGGTTCTTCTGGCTCTTCTGGTTCTTCCTCTGGTGTTCTCATCCAGCATCTCCTCCACGGCGTCTTCTATCTTCTTCTCCTCGGGCCGCTCCGCACAGATGGCATGGGGGGAGGCTCCCGCTCTTCTCTTCATCTTCTTCTTCATACTCTTCTCTTCTTCCTTCTTCTCTTCTTCATTTTCTTCTCCAGGCCGCTCCGCACCCATGCTGGCATGGAGGGAGGCTCCCGCTGTGTGACAGCATCTCCTTGTCTGATGGTTCTTAAATAACGGGGGGCGGGGCCACCCGGTGATCCTGCCCCCCTCTGACGCACGGTGACTTGACGGGACTTCCCTGTGATGTCATGGGGAATGCCACAGGGAAGTCCCGTCATGTCCCGTGCGTCAGAGGGGGCGGGGTCACTGGGTGGCCCCGCCCCCATTATTTAAGAACTGTCAGACAAGGAGACGCCGTCACACAGCGGGAGCCTCCCTCCATGCCAGCATGGGTGCGGAGCGGCCGGAGAAGAAAATAAAGAAGAGAAGAAGGAAGAAGAGAAGAGGATGAAAAAGAAGATGAAGAGAAGAGCGGGAGCCTCCCCCCATGCCATGGGTGTGGAGCGGCCTGAGGAGAAGAAGATAGAAGACGCCGTGGAGGAGATGCTGGACGAGAACACCGGAGGAAGAACCAGAAGAGCCAGAAGAACCAGAAGAAGAAGAAGATGAAGGAAGATAGAAGAAAGAAGAAGCATTTAAATAAAGGAATTGTCAAAAACTGTCTCTTGTCATTTTTAACATTTTTGACAGTTTTTTAGTGAAATGGTAGGGGTAAGTACCCCCTTACCATTTCACACAGGGGGGGGCGGGATCTGGGGGTCCCTTGTTAAAGGGGGCTTCCAGATTCCGATAAGCCCCCCGCCCGCAGACCCCCACAACCACCGGCCAGGGTTGTGGGGATGAGGCCCTTGTCCTCATCAACATGGGGACAAGGTGTTTTGACAATGTTGAGGGCATGTGGCCTAGTACGGTTCAGGAGGGGGGCCGCACTCTCGTCCCCCCCTCTTTTCCTGTGGCCTGCCAGGTTGCGTGCTCGGATAAGGGTCTGGTATGGATTTTTGGGGGGACCCCACGCCGTTTTTTTTTTTTTTTTTTGGCGCGGGGTTCCCCTTAAAATCCATACCAGACAGGTCTGGTATGGAATTTAGGGGGAACCCCACGTCATTTTTTTTTTAAATTTTGGCTGGGGTTCCCCGTAATATCCATGCCAGACCTGAAGGGCCTGGTATGGAATTTAGGGGGACTCCCACGTCATTTTTTTTTTTAAATTTTGGTTCGGGGTTTCCCTGTGGGGAATTCCCATGCCGTTTTTATCAATGAACTTCTATGTGTAATGTCGGCAATGCAATAGCCGCGGGTAGTTTTAAATGGGTTTTTTCCTTCCAAATGTCATTTTGCTGTCAGACTGTTCTAAACACGGGAAACATGCGCCCCTTTACAGGCACCCTTTATAGACACCCCCCAGGTACGAAATTTAAAGGGATATTACACTTTTATTGTTTGACTTTAAGCATTATTAAAATCACTGCTCCTGAAAAAACGTCCGTTTTTAAAACTTTTTTTGCATTGATCCTTGTCCCCTGGGGCAGGACCCAGGTCCCCAAACACTTTTTATGACAATAACTTGCATATAAGCCTTTAAAATTAGCACTTTTGATTTCTCCCATAGACTTTTAAGGGTATTCTGCGGCATTCGAATTTGCCGCGAACACCCCAAATTGTTCGCTGTTCGGCGAACTTGCGAACAGCTAATGTTTGAGTCGAACATGAGTTTGACTTGAACTCGAAGCTCATCCCTAGAGAAGGGCTAAAGTGGTGAAGTTTTCTGGAGGTATCCTGTAAGGAGGAATAGGGGCTTATAGATATGGAGAGTGAGAAATTAGTAAGGTTATAGTCAAAGAGTGAAAAATTGAAGTTTCATGGATTGCAGAAGTGTCTATTGCAGTAGGCTAAAGAAGGAGGTTAATTTGAGGAGCTGGGATGGGGTGTAAACATTATTACAAACACACAAGTTAGCCCAATTTTGTTCTATAATGAGAAAGATAATGTTACGCCAGGTAAATAGATACTTAACATGTCACGCTTTAAAATTGCGCACACTCGTGGAATGGCGCCAAATGTCGGTACTTAAAAATTTCTATAGCGACCCTTTAAAAATGTTTTCAGGTTACCAGTTTGGCGTTCCAGAGGAGGTCTTGGGCTAGAATTGCTGCACTCACTCTAACGTTCATGGTGATACCTCACATGTGTGGTTTGAACGCTCTTTACATATATGGGCACTATGTCCGTATGCGTTCACTTCTGCATGCGAGCATGCGGGGACAGGCGCATTAAAACTCATTTTTTGTATTTATTAATTGTTTATTTTATTTTTTATTTTTTACACTGTACTTAATTTTTTTTTTTTTTTAGATCACTTTTATTCCTATTACAAGGAGTGTAAACATCACTTGTAAAAGGAATAGGGCATGAAAAGGTCCTCTTTAAGGAGAAATGTGGGGGTCTATAAGACCCCGCATCTCTCCTCTACGCAGGAAAGGCTGAGATTAAAACAAAAAATAATCTTGGTCTTTTTAGCTGAGTACATGGCAGTATTTACAGTTGCCAGGCCGGATGTGAAATCATAATGTTGCGCCCGGGCCTCGGAAGATCATAAGGACTGCCGGGGACCATCTGGTCACTGGTAATATCTATGGTAAACTTCCTCCGCTGGTGGATTCTTTCTATGGCTCGCCAATTGCACGAGCAAGCCGGTAGAAGCACCGGAGGGTGGCGGGAGGGGATGTCCTGTAAAAACAATAAACTGAACTGAACTGCCATTATGATTGTTCTCAGTGCAGGGAATCACTGGCTGAAAAAGATGATAACTGAATGATGCCTGCAGCTGCACTCATCATTCAGATACGCCCATTCAAAGTCCAGTACATCATATGATGGCCTTGGATTGGAAGTGTTTAAATTCACCAAGAATGATATTGGGCAGTTTACTATGCTCAGTTATGAATGGACACAGGAGCGATCCCTTGCTGTGTTCAATTCAGAAAAATAAGGGGCCAGGAAATGACATATTTACCCCACTCTACATCCGCATGTGCTCCACAGCAGCTTGCAGCACTGTGGGGGTACATGGGGGTAGATGGGGGGCACATGGTGTGGCAGAACTCTCCCTCCAGCAGCTGAAACCCTTTGGGAGGGAGAGGGGGAGAAACTGGCTTTCAACTGCTGGAGGGAGACACAAACACAATGCATTGTTCTATAATTGTCCTTCCACCCTGCAGCACCAATCTCACTGCTGTCTGGGCCCACCTGTGTGCCCGGTGGTACCGATTTTGATGGCCCTGGTGTCACCCCTCTGGAGAGTGTCATCCAGGTGCGGTCCGCACCCCCCGCACCCTCATAGCAATGCCACTGATCAGAAACTTGGTTTACTTACACTATAATATCTTTAGTTTTGCCCCTGAATAGTTCATACCCTTCTATATTATTTCAGGTCCCAAGGGGTCGATGCTCTGAGAAATGTCTTCCAGGGTTCAGAAAATCTGTAAGAGAAGGATATCACCATTGTTGTTATAATTGTGCTCCATGTTCAGAAGGAGAAATATCAAACCATTCTGGTAAGCTTTATTTTTCTTTACATATAAACTCTGATATCGGATTAGAAAATTAAGTCCTTTAACAGCTTGCCGACCGCGCTATAGCGGAATGACGGATACAGTGTGGCTTGATAACTCTGGGAGGGCATACAATCCCCCTGGGGCGCGCACCCAGGAATATCCATGACTGCCGGGTCCAGAGGACCCAGCGCATCACGGATCACAGTAAATGGCCACTGATAGCCGCCGTTTACCATGTGATCGCTTCATCAAATGACGGAGCGATTACTTGTAAACAAACCGGCGTCACATCCGGTTCCTCTCCCATCTCTGTACTGATCGGTACAGAGAGGGGAGAGATTAGATGCAGCAGCGCTGTGGGCTGAATCTGTAGTGCCCAGTGTTACTAAACCCAGTAATATGAAAATAGTTCACCCCCCAGTGCCCACAGATTATAAATATTCTTTTTACATTAAAATACTAGCACTATATACCTTTTTGTCTGATCGGAATACCACAGTCAGTAATCAACTGCAGAGTTTCTCCAGTGCATATCATGTGACCTGGCTATCTCTGAGAACAAGTAAGAACAAGTAAATGTTCTCTCCAGCATAGAAGACACAACTGAGCATGTGCAGGTTGGCTATTGCTTGTGTGTTAGCTGGCTTTCCCCAGATAGACATTGCAGGAGGGAAGGATCAGTGCATACGGGATAAAACAGCCTTTCTATACAATGCAGAGGATTAACCCCTTAAGTTCCACAGTTAATATAACAAGCATGCTATGCTGCATATACAGACAGATTTTACTGTTGTGGGTTTAGTAATACTTTAAATGGTATGAAATTAATGATTACCAAAAAAAGTCAGAAAGGCTTCATCTGTAAAGATTTCTGCACTTTTCTTCTACCTTCTCACCCTTCTGGGAGTGTTGGAGGCTTTCTCAAGCAAGCAACAGAAATCGGCTTCCTCCTACTGCCTGCCTGAGAAAGCCTCCAACAGTTTTGCACTTATCTAAAATAAATGGTCTGGAAAATAATTACACTGAAGAGACCAAAATTGGTAAATTAAGGGAATTTCATTGTTGCATACATGTTAAGGTTACAGATAGACTGGGGGTTATTTACTAAAATTAGAGGGTGCAAAATCTGGTGCAGCTCTGCATAGAAACCAATCAGCTTCCAGGTTTTATTGCAAAGCTTAGTAGAACAAGCTGATGTTAGAAGCTGATTGGCTGCCATGCACAGCTACACCTGATTTTGAGTGCATCAGCTTCAGTAAATCCCCCCACTATGGCCATCAATGAGGCTGAAGGTTCTTTTATTTTCAGTAGAGCATCATCACACTTTGTTTATGACTAAAGCTTTCTTGAGATATTCACCATATATATTGTTCCAATATTTTTTTGTTCTTTTGTATGGCTTTTAATTCATATTTATTACTACATCTTATCTCCAAAAAAAATTAAGGTAAACTAAAAAAATTACTGAAACAAATATTGTCAAATAGTTGCATTCTTGGTA